>NC_135784.1:11939228-12539228 GCF_051106095.1 Pogona vitticeps
TTTGGGCACGGAATAGGCTGGCAAAGTGGGCACCGCTGCATATTTTACCATGTTGAATAAGAAGCTGGAGTGTTGCAAGGGTTAACGAGCCTTGGGCAATAACTTTCACACCAGAAACCGACAGAGGGGGCTCACTTGCACATGACCCACTTGTATTTTGCATTGCCCAACGCCGTTTTGGGCACGGAATAGGCTGGCAAAGTGGGCACCGCTGCATATTTTAGCATTTTGAATAAGAAGCTGGGGTTCTGCAAGGGCTAATGAGCCTTGGGCAATAACTTTCACACCAGAAACCGACAGAGGGGGCTCACGTACACATGACCCACTTGTATTTTGCATTGCCCAACGCCGTTTTGGGCACGGAATAGGCTGGCAAAGTGGGCACCGCTGCATATTTTGCCATTTTGAATAAGAAGCTGGGGTTACTCAAGGGTTAACGAGCCTTGGGCAATAACTTTCACACCAGAAACCGACAGAGGGGCGTCACGTACACATGACCCAATTGTATTTTGCATTGCCCAACGCCGTTTTGGGCACGGAATAGGCTGGCAAAGTGGGCACCGCTGCATATTTTAGCATTTTGAATAAGAAGCTGGGGTTCTGCAAGGGCTAACGAGCCTTGGGCAATAACTTTCACACCAGAAACCGACAGAGGGGGCTCACGTACACATGACCCAATTGTATTTTGCATTGCCCAACGCCGTTTTGGGCACGGAATAGGCTGGCAAAGTGGGCACCGCTGCATATTTTAGCATTTTGAATAAGAAGCTGGGGTTACTCAAGGGTTAACGAGCCTTGGGCAATAACTTTCACACCAGAAACCGACAGAGGGGCGTCACGTACACATGACCCAATTGTATTTTGCATTGCCCAACGCCGTTTTGGGCACGGAATAGGCTGGCAAAGTGGGCACCGCTGCATATTTTAGCATTTTGAATAAGAAGCTGGGGTTCTGCAAGGGCTAATGAGCCTTGGGCAATAACTTTCACACCAGAAACCGACAGAGGGGGCTCACGTACACATGACCCACTTGTATTTTGCATTGCCCAACGCCGTTTTGGGCACGGAATGGGCTGGCAAAGTGGGCACCGCTGCATATTTTAGCATTTTGAATAAGAAGCTGGAGTGTTGCAAGGGTTAACGAGACTTGGGCAATAACTTTCACACCAGAAACCGACAGAGGGGCGTCACGTACACATGACCCAATTGTATTTTGCATTGCCCAACGCCGTTTGGGCACGGAATAGGCTGGCAAAGTGGGCACCGCTGCATATTTTGCCATTTTGAATAAGAAGCTGGGGTTACTCAAGGGTTAACGAGCCTTGGGCAATAACTTTCACACCAGAAACTGACAGAGGGGGCTCACGTACATATGACCCACTTGTATTTTGCATTGCCCAACGCCGTCTTGGGCACGGAATAGGCTGGCAAAGTGGGCACCGCTGCATATTTTAGCATTTTGAATAAGAAGCTGGGGTTCTGCAAGGGCTAACGAGCCTTGGGCAATAACTTTCACACCAGAAACCGACAGAGGGGGCTCACGTACACATGACCCACTTGTATTTTGCATTGCCCAACGCCGTTTTGGGCACGGAATGGGCTGGCAAAGTGGGCACCGCTGCATATTTTGCCATTTTGAATAAGAAGCTGGAGTGTTGCAAAGGATAATGAGCCTTGGGCAATAACTTTCACACCAGAAACCGACAGAGGGGGCTCACGTACACATGACCCACTTGTATTTTGCATTGCCCAACGCCGTTTTGGGCACGGAATAGGCTGGCAAAGTGGGCACCGCTGCATATTTTAGCATTTTGAATAAGAAGCTGGGGTTCTGCAAGGGCTAATGAGCCTTGGGCAATAACTTTCACACCAGAAACCGACAGAGGGGGCTCACGTACACATGACCCACTTGTATTTTGCATTGCCCAACGCCGTTTTGGGCACGGAATAGGCTGGCAAAGTGGGCACCGCTGCATATTTCAGCATTTTGAATAAGAAGCTGGGGTTCTGCAAGGGCTAATGAGCCTTGGGCAATAACTTTCACACCAGAAACCGACAGAGGGGGCTCACGTACACATGACCCAATTGTATTTTGCATTGCCCAACGCCGTTTTGGGCACGGAATGGGCTGGCAAAGTGGGCACCGCTGCATATTTTGACATTTTGAATAAGAAGCTGGAGTGTTGCAAGGGTTAACGAGCCTTGGGTAATAACTTTCACACCAGAAACCGACAGAGGGGGCTCATGTACCCATGACCCACTTTTTTTTTGCTTTGCCCAACGCCGTTTTGGGCACGGAATAGGCTGGCAAAGTGGGCACCGCTGCATATTTTGACATTTTGAATAAGAAGCTGGGGTTACTCAAGGGTTAATGAGCCTTGGGCAATAACTTTCACACCAGAAACCGACAGAGGGGGCTCACGTACACATGACCCAATTGTATTTTGCATTGCCCAACGCCGTTTTGGGCACGGAATGGGCTGGCAAAGTGGGCACCGCTGCATATTTTGCCATTTTGAATAAGAAGCTGGAGTGTTGCAAAGGATAATGAGCCTTGGGCAATAACTTTCACACCAGAAACCGACAGAGGGGGCTCACGTACACATGACCCACTTGTATTTTGCATTGCCCAACGCCGTTTTGGGCACGGAATAGGCTGGCAAAGTGGGCACCGCTGCATATTTTGCCATTTTGAATAAGAAGCTGGGGTTCTGCAAGGGCTAATGAGCCTTGGGCAATAACTTTCACACCAGAAACCGACAGAGGGGGCTCACGTACACATGACCCAATTGTATTTTGCATTGCCCAACGCCGTTTTGGGCACGGAATAGGCTGGCAAAGTGGGCACCGATGCATATTTTAGCATTTTGAATAAGAAGCTGGGGTTCTGCAAGGGCTAATGAGCTGGGACACGAATAAGAAGTGAATAAGAAGCTGGATGTCGAATAAGAAGTGAATAAGAAGCTGGCCGAATAAGAAGCTAACTTCAGCCTCGTCAATCCGGGTCGGTCTGAGAGCCTTGAACTCCCTGCTCGTTTGTCTCATTTTCTCTCTTCAAATATTTGTGAACAGACTCTGGTGACGGGAACTCACCAGAAGTGGAAGAACTTGGGCAGCCCAGAGGAAGCTCCTCACTCCGCCATTTTCCTCTTTGGAGCCTTCCCGCCCTTCACCCAACTCGAACCCCTTTGTTTCTACAACCCCCTCCCCCATTCTTTGAAGGAGGGGAAGGGGAGGAACCTGGGCTACGAAAGCGAAGGAAGAGCTGAGCTCCTCCCCTTTATGCGCTTCGAACGGGCACCGGAAGCGGCAGCGCTGCACTTGCCTCTTCCCCTTTGGCCGAAGAAGGCACGTGGAGAGAAGCGGGGCTCTTGGGGCGCCTCCTGGATCGGGACCTGGACGGAGGTGGGCGCTGGAGGGGAGCAGCTGGGGGGGGTGAGATTTGCTATGGGGGGGTTGAGGTTGCGAGCCCCCCGCCAGTCTTGGGAAAAGGGGTGGCTGCTTCCTCTGGTATTGCTCACGGTGACCTGTTGTGATTTGCGCTGCTCGACCTGCTTGCAAGACGTTTTTTCCCTTCTGTCTCTATTTCGGTGGAAGGGGGAGGGGAATTCAAAGGGGAGAGAGAATCTCTGGGGGGTCCAGATCCCACCCCCACGGATAGGGAGACCCCCGCCCCTGCAAGTCCCTAGGGCTTCATCGACGGCCGGGGGGGGGAGTTTCCTTCTCTGCAAGGAGACCCTGCCTTTCCCTGAATCCTTCCTGCACAGGAATGGATGGAAACAAAGGAACGGGAGAGAAAGTAACTTGCCTCCCGTCTCTGACCCCCCCCGCTGCCTCCCTCTAATGACGAAGGACACCCCCCCTGCACTGGGGGAAGGCAGGAGGAGGAGGAGGCTCATCGGGGACTTGGGGGATGAGGAGGAACAGCGGGGTTTGCGAGGGAGGGGGGTCCTCCCTGCACCTTCCCTCTGAGGGGGATCCTCTGCCGGACAAGCAAGGGAGTTATTCCAAATTAAAAATAATGTAAGAAGCGGTAGGGGAACCTTTCAGCCTGGTCTGCTCAAGACTTCATTCCCCCCGAGCCTGAAACAGAGGTCAGATGATAGGAGACAGGAAGGGTTGTGCCTGGGGGGGGGGTCCCTGATGCCCTTGGGAAGCAGAAGACGATTATGGGAAGAGGGAAAATGAAACGCAATATAACGTTTCATATTGGGTTTGAGCCTCCAGGATTCTGAGCACTTGTGAACGTCCTTGTAAAGCACAGCTTGATGCCTCCCTCTAACAGATGATCCAAGAAACAGCTGGAGAGTTAAAATCCTCCTTCACTTTGACCTTTCTTCTTCTTCTTCTTCTGTTGCTCCTTCATTCGGTTAGTATTCAGACCCATTGAAATAAAAGAAATGAAGAAACTCTCTCCCTTCGTTCTTGTCCAATCTCCTTTTAGCACAACTAGGGAAAGACCCAATCTTTAGGTTGGAATCCTAAATCTATTTTACTGGAAGTAAGTCCATCTGATCATCTTGAAAGGGGGTTACTGGGCATCAGGTTTTCGATTTAAAAACAAACAAAAAACACCCTGCTAACCTTCTGGAAAAGAAAGCAAAGAAGGAAAGTGAATAAGTGGCCCATCGGCCCTACCCCACAAAGGAGGGGGCAACTTTTCCCCCCTTATTTTTAGGGCTATAAACCCCAGATGTGTAGAAAATACATCTATGTCTCTCTTCAGAAAAGGTGTCACACATCAGCTTCTTCTCCCTCGTGTTTGACGGTGAAGGATGTCAAAGCCTGAGAAAAGGCTTCATTCAGCCCTCCACTGTCTCCTCCTCCATAGGCATTGTGGTGTCATCAGAGCCCTTACCCATATCATCTCTTCTTTGGGGTGGAGTGGGTTGGCTCTGGAGATATAATATAACGTAATTAACAGAAGAGCCCTGCTGGATCAGGCCAAGGACCCATCTAACCCAAATTCCTGTATCTCACATTGGCTTTACCTGATGACTTTGAGACAACAAGATACCTGTCTCCCGATAACCCTTCACTGCATTTGGCCTTTTGAGGTAAAGGTAAAGGTTCCCCTTGACATTTAGTCCAGTCGTGTCCGACTCTAGGCCGTGCTGCTCATCCCCGTTTCCAAACCATAGAGCCAGCGTTTGTCCAAAGACAGTTTCCGTGGTCATGTGGCCAGCGCAACTAGACAGAGAACGATTTTACATTCACACCAAGGTGGTACCTATTTATCTACTTGCATTTTTACATGCTTTTGAACTGCTAGGTTGGCAGGAGCTGGAACAAGTGACGGGAGCTCCTTCCGTCACGAGGATTCAATCTTACGACTGCTGGTCATCCAACCGTGCAGCACAGAGTCTTCTGCGGTTTAAACCGGAGTGCCACCACTGGCTTTTTGAGGTACCTTTCTTTTAAACCTTGAGATTATACAGACCCATCATGGCTGGTAACCTGTGATGGACTTTTCTTCCAGAAATTCGTCCAATCCCATTTTCAAGGCATCTAGGCCAAATGTCATCACCACATCCTGTGGAAAGCAGTTGTACAGACTAACAGCACAGTTGATAAGGAAATAGGATCCTTAGGGTGATCCTTAGATCCATCGAATTGGCCTTCTTCACTGCTGCCAGACACTGGGTGGACACTTTATTCGAGCTGTCCACCAGCACACCAAGATCTATTTCCTGATCCATTACAGACTGTACAAAACCCATTAACTCATGAAAAAAATGAGATTTGATTTCATGCCCCAGTGTGCATTACTTTAGACTTTCTTTAATTTTCTTATATTGAAACACATTAGTTTTTTTTACTGCCCATTCTCCCAGTTTGGAGAGATCCTTCTGGAGTTCTTCACAATCCCTTGTGGTCTTCACCACCCGGAAAGGCTTCATGTCATCTGCCAACTTGTCTATCTCACTGCTTATCCTTGTCTCCAGATCATTTATGAACAGGTTCCAGGACAGATCCCTGGGGCACACCGCTGTCACCCTCTCTCCATTGTGAACATTGGCCATTGACAATTCTCTCTTTCCTGGTTCTCAACCAATTCTCAGTCTATAAGAGGACTTGCCCTCTTATCTCCTGACTGTGGCGTTTTCTCAGCAGCCTTCGGTGAGTGATCATGTCAAACGTCTTCTGAAAACCCATATAGACAATATCCACCAATTTACTCACATCCACAGGCCTGTTGAGATTTTCAAAGACTTCTAAAAAGTTTCTGAGGCAAGACTTGCCCTTACAGAAACCATTCTGATTCTCTCTCAGCAAGGCTTGTTCTATTTTAAGATTTTTATCTTGGATGAGGCTTTCCACTGTCTCCTCTGGCACAGACGTTAGGCTAACCAGCCTGTGGTTTCCGAGCTCCCCCTTCCTTCCCTTTTTAAAGATTGGCGTGACGTGTGCTATCCTCCAGTTCTCTGGCACTGTGACCGTTTTGTTATGGAACAAGCCTGCTAGCCAATATTTTAGCTCCAGCAAGAGGTCAGACAAGACACAACCAGCTGAACCAAACTCCAGGCAGGACCCCGATGTATGGCCTTCAGCCTCCGGCTCCCCACTGGGTTTTATGTTTGGACTCTTTTGGATCATCACCTGGCAGATCTGCTTTGACTGTATTCCTGCGTTGAGCAGGGGGTTGGACTTGATGGACCTGTATACCCCTTCCAACTTCACTTTTCCATGATTCTCTGATTCTATCTGCATTTGGCCTCCAGGCAGCATTCCTAGATGGGCCCTTTACTAATTGAAAGGTGAAAGGGTGGGAAGTGTGCAATATAGGCATTTAATACAAATCTCAAGAGAGACGTAATGTTGGAAGAAACAGAATCTGTAGAGTAACATTTTCTAACCCAAGACCAGGAATAAAACTAATTTTGGCCATATTCGTGTCTCCCTCACCCCTTTAAAAATTCTGACAATAGAAACAATGCTGAATTTAAATCTGCTCCTCTTTGTTTAGCCTTTCCTGAACAAAAACCAACACAGAGAGGCAAAAGTCTAGATATAGCACATACAAATAAACCCAAAATAATAAGAACCACAATTTGAATTACAAATGGTCCCATGACAATAGAGAGTCCGGTCCATCCCTCGATCCACTCCCATCACACGGGCTCTGCTGTTTTCTAGATATTGATTTTGTTTACCATCTTTAGTGTAGCTTTAGTTTGAATCACTTTAATATTTGTAGTCTTGCTGTTTTTCACTGTGAAATATTGCCTTTTTCTGATGCACATATGCTCCCTTGGGTCGTTTTTAAGGAGAAAGGCAGGGTAAAAATAGTTTCAGTAAACAGTGGGACACATACCATGTTGTATGCTACTATTTTCATCGCATGTGTCAGAGTGAGGATACGCCTGCCTGCCTGCTTTTGTGTTTGTCTCGTTCTGCTGCCTGAATGAGGGAGAGAGAAGGGGATGTAGCCCCATTCAATTGAAACATGACGAAGGAATATCCCGCAAGGAAACATTTTTGATTTGCTTTATCCATAAAGCCTCCAGGCTGATCTTTTTCTTTTCTCCTAGGAAGGGGTGAGACTGAGCTGAGTCGTCTTTGCTTTTTTTGGGATCAAAAACAAAGAACCAAATCCCACATCCCTCCAGGATTTGCAAGGTAAGTGGGATTTCAAGAGGTGGCTTAAGTAGCCTTGCCGCACACGCAGTGTCCTCTCAGATTCCCTGGCCCAGCAGAGATTTGAATCGAGGTCTCCTGGTTTCCAGTCTGGTACTCCATCCACACCACCACACTTCTTCTTTGAACATGTGCAGAATATTGATTTTTGGGATATGGTTTTCTCTGCATCTTATTTAGTTTTATTTTTTTTTAAGATTTCAATCCTGCTCAACCCAAACCCCAGGGTCACCAATGGCAGGTCCTCTTGATAAGAGGCAACAGACATTAGGCTAACCGGCCTGTGGTTTCCCACTGGAATGCCATCACCTCCACTGGCCTTGTTGTTAGCCAGGCTTTCTAAGGCCCACTTGACTTCCGTCTCCAGGATGTCTGGCTCAAGGTCAGCAACCACACTATCTGGCATGTCCAAAACATCCATATCTTTCTGGTATAGTTCCTCTCTGTATTCTTGCCACCTCTTCTTGATGTCTTCTGCTTCTGTAAGGTCCCTACCATTTTTGTCCTTTATCCATCCTTGCACAAAATGTCCCTTTAATATCTTCAGTTTTCTTCAACAGATCTCTTGAGTTTTCCCTTTCTATTATTTTCCTCCATTTCTTTGCACTGTTGATTTAAGAAGGCCCTCTTGTCTCTCCTTGCTATTCTTCGGAAATCTGCATTCAATTTTTGTAACTTTCCCTATCTCCCTTGCATTTGGTTTCCCTTCTCTATATTTTGTAAGGCCTCGTTGGACAACTACTTTGCCTTCTTGCATTTCCTTTTCTTTGGGATGGTTTTTGTTGGTGTCTCCTGTACAATGTTATAAACCTCCATCCATAGTTCTTCAGGCACTCTGAAGAGATTGGCTGAAGAGAGGCTTTGGCCTCTGATTGGCTGAAGAGAGGCTTTGAAGCTAGCTCACTCTCACTATGAGAAATAGGAAGAATGGGCAGACACGCCTCCTCTCAGAAGCAGCTGTGACATCATCCAGGAGAGTGTGCTCTATGACTGTAAAAACAGCCAACAACTTGACAACCTTGGGATGCCCCCCCCCCATATTTCCCCTTTTTCTTTTTCATTAATTAAAGGTATATATGCCCTCAGGTTTGGTCAGGTGTTTGCGAGAATGCCCAGTCATCTGGTCTTGCTCCAGGGTCATAACTGGGTTGAAATCCGGAATGACGTCCTGTAGGACAAGGCCTCACGCACCAAACTAGAATCCACCACGGACCTATGGGCTGCAACTCCATGTTTATTGATGAACTAAACCCTTCAAATGAAGGTCAGGGTGCTGCTTATAAATCTCCAGCAGCCGTTCCGTAGGATTCTCTATTGGCAACAACTTGTGCTGACCTGCAGAGACAGTTAAATGATTTAGTGTAAACAATGCTATTGACACTCAATCAGTGAGATGTTGGAGTCTGGTCCCTCTGTTTTTATTTGATTTGCAAGGAGAAGTGCAAAAGACCCATGTGCTTCTTTCACAACAACCTGTAAAGGGACATAAGCAATTGAAGAGAAAACAGGATCATGTATGATATCCTTTAGCCAAAGTTGGTTTGCATCTGATTCTCCTGGCTGAACAGCATCAAAAGGGGAAAAAAGCCTTGAGTAGCTATCTAGTGGAAAGAGAAATAATTGTCAATGGGGTTAGAAAAAACAGAATCCAAAAGATAAGGAGCAGAGTTTCTGCAAGGTTTTTGTTGTGAGATAGCATCCTGGAGTCCAGTACAAGAAGGAACGTCAGCTGTAAAAAAAAAGGTGTGGGTTAACAGGAAGAAAATTTTCAAAGGTCAGAAAAGGATTGAAGCGCATGTCAAGAATGCAATCTGAATAAACGGTGTGGATAATTAGTGAGCCAGTCTTGAAAATAGGCATGTAACAACACAGGCACTTCAAATTGGTGAAGTGTGCACCTGCTCTGAAGCCATGTAAAGACCTGTTTGCCGTAAGCAATTACTGTATTTTCCATGTATAAGACTATACTGTACTTTTGTCTAAAATCTTTAGACTAAAAATTGAGGCTCGTCTTATACACGGAAGCTGAGGAGAGAACAGAGGCAAAAGCAGGGATCAAAGCAATCCTCGAGCACTTTGATCCCTTTTCCCCTACACTTGCTAAGCCCCACTTATTTTTCTTAATTTTGGATTAGAAAAAATGGGGTGTCTGATACATGGGGAATCTTATACATGGAAAAATACGGCAGTCAAAGAAGGAGAAATAGAAGCAGGGAGAAATTGATCTCCCAACAAAGTTTGATCTGTGAAATGACATGCAAACAATGCAGGGTTTCCCAAACAAGGTGTCTCTAGGACTAGATAACCAGCCTTCCACATTTCCTGTGGCAAGACCTTGTACAGGTGAGAAGAATGGGAACTGTGGTACATAGGGATTGTTAAAGCAGATTGTTCCCTGTCTTGTACTGGTTGAGTAGCATAAATTTCAAGCCAGTCTGTTTTCAACATGAAATCTACAGCACTTGGTTCACGATGTGCGGTTGCCAAATTCTGAGCTGCTTTGTCAACAGGAGCACTTTTAACAGTAGCAAGCTGAATTTCTCAAATTGGGGTGCTGTTTACTGAGTTCCCCACATTAAAATTCTCATTATCAATGTCTCTTTGGTCGTTACAAACCCCAGGAGGAACAAAAGAGAAAACCTGCGTATTGCTGCCAAGCCATTCAGGAGATAATATTTTTCGCTTTGCCTCACCAGAGAAGATCGGAGGGGCAAGCAGAGGGAGAATTGTAGGTGTTTTAGGTAATTGCATAGCTGAGCCTGGAAGGAGTGAACTGGGAGGGGGAAGAGCAGGAGGGAGTGTGGGAACAGAGACTGTTGCATTCCAAGGCAGGAGAGAGGGGGAGGAAGTGGGGGGAGCAGACGAATTAGAAGCTGCGCAGGGAGAAAGGTTTTGATAGAGACCATTATGAAGGGGATTCATCAGGGAATTCGGGAGGTTCGGGAGGCCTGATGGGTGAAGGATTTTTGGGCTAGTTAACAGAAGAGCTTGTGGCTCATTTCTCTGAGATAGGAGGGGATTTTCTAGTTTTGAAATCACATACCTGCAAATGTGCCATGTGTTAAGAATTTCATGTGAAATTCCCTTGGTGTTGTGAAGTTCTTTTCCAATTAATTCCCAAACCGAAAGTTTAAAAGTGCCTCCCTCTGGATAGCAGGGGCAGAGAGAACGTATCCCTGTCAATAAATTTTGCACTAGTTGTTGAGATGGGTCATTAAAAGGTTTTTCCCTTTGCAGGAGAGAAATTAACTCCTGTTTGTGTCTTTCTTGTAAAGGAAATATGGTTCTTCCTATGTTGCTTCTAGTTTAAACTGAAAAACTCACCCAGAGATCCAATAGGATGATTAGACAGCGAACAATGAGCTGCGGATTGCCGTCTGGCAATGTTAATTTTTCCTTTTCTTGAAGCTTCAGTTGAAGTCAGTCTTCCTATATTCCCTCCATGAAAGGCGGATTTGTACTTTCAGATCCCTATAGTCAGGATCAAACCCAAGTTCTTTGTTTTGAGGGATTGCTCCACCTTTGGGCTGAAGGAGTTTGTCCTAATTCCCAGTGGAGATGTTCCATTAAGTCATCAAATGCTTTAATTTTATCAAGTGGTTCAGTGGATGTTGTGATGGAAATCTGGAGCTCCTAACACTTTTCCCTTAATAGCAGATTTTAGAACCTGCTAACACATGATCCCATACTAGTCCTTTTGAGGCATCCTAGTACATACAACGTGTTTGATTTACATACGCACACAGGCCGCCACGAAGCAGGAGCATCCTATCAGTGGCTAACCTCTGTTGCAAAGCCATAATCTTCAGGGAAACTACTTCAGCCTTTAATTTTGCTTGTACAGTGGTGCCTCGATTAACGAGCGCACCATTTAACGATGAATCTGCATAGCGATCTGTTTTTTTCAGATCGCTAATGTGATCGCATTGTGATGTTTGAATAGGGCAAACATCGCATTGCGATGATCGTTAAGCGTTTCGCTTACCGATTTTCACATTGCGATGTTTTTTAACAGCTGTTCGGCGGTTACAAAATGGCCGCCGGACACTCGAAATGGCCGCCCGCATTGTTTTCGCGCCCTGCCCTCACTTACCGAGGGCACGAAAATGGTGGTGCTATGGAGAAACTTCGCAGAACGGTGAGTTTAGGAGCCATAGGAACGCATTAAACTAAGTTTAATGCGTTTCTATGGCGTTTTCCGTTCCGTATAGCGATGTTTCCCCATATTGACGGTTAATCCGGAACAGATTGACCTCGCTATGCGGGGCACCACTGTATGTCCATAGTGACATTCTCCAAGATATCTATGGGTCCTGAAGTGTTATATACAAATTTTGCCAAGGTGAGAATGTCTTTATAGCTTTCTGTTGCCTCTACTCCCATTTGAATCCCTGTTGACCATTTCCAGGCCTCCGGAGAAGACCTCCTGGTGACATCTGTGGCTTGAGTAGAATAACTTGTATCTGATTTAATTCATTATTCAAGGAGGGCCGTTCAGAATCTGCCCAAAGTCATATGTTGTGGAGACAAATGCAAAAAACTCATTTAATTTCTCTGCAATCTCTCTCCCCTTTCCCTCTCTCACCATCCAGACGGCCAGCTGCTTCTGTGGCAAGTTTTCTGCTTCTAAACTATTTAAAGAAGCTTTTGTTATTCCCCCTTATATTGCTGGCCATATGTTCCACAAGGTCTTTCTTTGCCCTTCGTATCATCTTATTATATTTCTTTTGCCAGAGTTTGTGTACCTTTTAATTTTCTTCATGTGAAAAGAATTTCCATTTATGGAAGGGCCCCTTCTTTCCTGTTAACGCCTCTGTAACTTTAGTAGTTAACAATTCTTTCTTGGACTTAGTTGAGCCCCCCCCCCCCTTTTTGTGGTATACACTTCTACAGGGCCTCTACAACTCTTGGTTTAAATAGACTGCATGATTTTTTTAAAAACCTTCCATTTCAACTTCTTTCTAACTTCCTTCCTCATCTGAGGGAAGTCCACTCTTTGGAAATCAAGGGTTTTGGTGTCAGATTTGCTTGACACTCTGCCCCCAACATGTAAAGTGAAAGAGATGGCTGCATGGTCACTATTCCGTAGCGATTCAGTGACATTCCCGTCCCTGACCAGGTCCTGACTACCACATGATAATAGATCCAGAGTCACCTGTCCTCTGTTGGGCTCCATGAGAAATTGCTCCAAGGCACAGTCCTTTAGCAAGTCAAGAAACACGGTCACTCTTTCTTGACTCGAGCACACATTGACCCCGTTGATGTGAGGAGAATTTGGGTCCCCCATAATTACAATCTTGTCCCTTTTGGACCCCTCCGTGATTTCTCTGTGCATTTCAAGGTCGACCTCATTGCTCCTTAGCCTGGTAGTTTAACCCACAGTGATTCTATGATGAAGTCAGACCCACCATCCATCTCCATTTGACCTAGATGGCCACCCCACCTCCAAGACGCCCCTCCCTATCCCTCCTATAGAGTTGATAGTCTGGGATTGCATCATCCCACTGTTTCTCCAAATCCCACCAGGTTTCCATTATGGCCACTATATCAGTGTTATCCCTAGCCACCACATGTTCCAGCTCTCCCATCTTTGCTCAGATGCTTTGGGTATTTGCATAAAAGCACCTGCGTATGGGGGTCCCCCACGAAGGGCTGCTTGTTTGCTTCTCCTTCCAGTGGACCAATAATCCCATCCTATTATGCTCTCTGTCCGAATTACTACACTATCATCACTTTGTTGTTCTGGACCCTCTCCACCCTCATTCCATAGGGATGAGGAGTCTCAAAATGAATGCTAGTCTGCTGTGGGCTTTCCCCTGGGATTCAGTTTAAAAGCTGCTCTGCCACCTTTTTAATGTCACGTGCCAGCAGTACCTTCTCAATTTGAATGTATACATTTATTTTATTCTCACAGATGTGGTTCATTAAATTTCCTCCCCCCTTCATACACATTAGTTAAAGTATCTAACTCTGGAGGCAGAGTATGGGAGTTTACTTCCCTTCCAGCTCTGTAGTTCTACGTTTCTATTACCTCAGTACCTATTTCCCTGCCCATCTCTTCTTCCTATCCGGTTTTGCGAAATTCCTGATGATTCTCTATCCGTAACATTATTTTATAAACTCTATGTCCTATCCCTTTCATGGACCTCTCCTTTCTCTTCTCCCTCTGAATAATAATCTCTGCAGACTTTGTCAATTTCCGCTATTGACCACTATCGGCTTTTTACCAGTTCTCAAGTCCAATAATCTAGCTGCATCATATTCATCCACTTTTACTCTTCCTTTCTAACACTGATCTGTTTTCCCCCTTATTATTCAGTTTGCTAAACAATCCTTTAATTAAAATATTTGTTTCTGCTTTAATCAACTTTGTGAAATTCCTTTCTATTTTTCTGGAAACTAAAGTTACAATCATTGGGGAGAATTTGAGAAGGAAAAGAAATCAATATACTTAGAATTTCATGTACTTCTTTGGTTGTAGAAAGGATGATTCTTTCATTACACCTCTCTCCAAAAGGTCTCTCAGTGGAGAGCCCTTCCAACCTAAAGCCAAAAGTAAAATTCTCTGGTCTGGCCTAATCTCCTCCCTGGTTCTCTTCCTTCACTTTCTTGCATGTCTTTCCTTCCTCCTCCGTGACTCAGGCAGAGCCCGAACACATCAATCCTTATTTCTGCAGATTTTGGAAGTGATTGTTTCTCTTCTTTTTCTAATCTACCAGATGATGAAGAGGAGAAGAATTACCCAGCAACATCTGGGACAACCTGGGCAGGAACTCATAATCGAGCAAGAAAACAGAGAACTGAAAATCCAAGTGGGCAGGAATGGACATCACGTGAAAGACCTCACACAGCAGAGAAACCACATAAACACATGTAATCTCAGTATACATGATAAAACTCACAAAGGGAAGAAAATGTATCTATGTATGGAATGTGGAAAGAGCTTCAATCGGAGTTATACACTTAGGTCACATGAAAGAATTCACACTGGTGAGAAACCGTATAAATGCATGGAATGTGGAAAGAGCTTTAGTAGGAGTGATACCCTTCGGTTCCATCAAAGAACTCACACTGGGGAGAAACAGCATAAATGCATGGAATGTGGAAAGAGCTTCATTCACAGTGGTGCCCTTAGGTCACATCAAAGGACTCACACTGGGGAGAAACCACAGAAATGCATGGAATGTGGAAAGAGCTTTAGTAGCAGTGGTACCCTTCAGTTACATCAAAGGACTCACACTGGGGAGAAACCACATAAATGCATGGAATGTCAAAAGAGCTTCATTCACATTGGTGCCCTTAGGTCACATCAAAAGACTCACACTGGGGAGAAACCACATAAGTGCATAGAATGTGGAAAGAGCTTTAGTCAGAATAGTAACCTTCGGTTACATCAAAGGACTCACACTGGGGAGAAACCACATAAATGCATGGAATGTGGAAAGAGCTTTAGTAGGAGTGATACCCTTAGGTTACATCAAAGGACTCACACTGGGGAGAAACCGCATAAATGCATGGAATGTGGAAAGAGCTTTAGTAGCAATGGTACCCTTAGGATACATCAAAGGACTCACACTGGGGAGAAACCACATAAATGCATGGAATGTGGAAAGAGTTTCAGTCAGAGTAGTAAACTTAGGTTGCATGAAAGGACTCACACTGGGGAGAAACCACATAAATGCATGGAATGTGGAAAGAGCTTTAGTTGCAGTGGTGCCCTTAAGTTACATCAAAGGACTCACACTGGTGAGAAACCACATAAATGCATGGAATGTGGAAAGAGCTTTAGTTGCAGTGGTACCCTTAGGATACATCAAAGGACTCACACTGGGGAGAAACCACATAAATGCATGGAATGTGGAAAGAGCTTTAGTCACAGAGGTGGCCTGAGGTCACATCAAAGAACTCACAGTGGGGGGGAACCACATAAATGCATGGAATGTGGAAAGAACTTTAGTCACAGTGGTGGCCTGAGGTCACATGAAAGAACTCACACTGGGGAGAAACCACATAAATGCATGGAATGTGGAAAGAGCTTTAGTAGGAATGATACCTTTAGGATACATCAAAGGATTCACACTGGGGCGAAACCATAGAAATTCATGAAATGTGGAAAGAGCTTTAGTAGAGTGGTACCCTTAGGATAAATCAAAGGACTCACACTGGGGAGAAACCACCTAAATGCATGGAATGTGGAAAGAGCTTTAGTCACAGTGGTGGCCTGAGGTCACATGAAAGAACTCACACTGGGGAGAAACCACATAAATTCCTTGAATGTGGAAAGAGCTTTAGTAGCAGTGGTAACCTTTAATTTTTCATGAGTTTCATTAACTGTATGTGTTTTACCTTTTTTTAATATTAGAAATTTTGAAGTGTTCTGAAGATGTATTCTCTTTCTTTCTAGATTATGACCTCCAGTGTTTTAATGTGTTTATATTTTAGATTCAAACACATCTTAAATTTCCCTACTATCTAAATTTAAATTTCTGCATCTTTTTACAAGGTGAAAGGATGTATTTTAAGTAAGCCTGCAGTTTTTGTATAACAGTATGATGTTTGGATTGAAAGATCTGTACTGACAGTTTTTTCCTCATGCCTTACATAATTTTGTGGATTTAGTATATTTAAGTATGGATGGAAGAAATGATGTAAATAAATGAACTTGTACAGAGTTAAGAAATTTTGGAATTGCCTGGAATCAGACTTCTTATGAGATACCCAGATGACCTTCAAACACTGGCTGGCTGTGTGAGGGAGAAATTTGGGCTGAACCCGTCCTGACTGGATTGTCCTCCTTTCCTGAGGAGAGGAGGGAGAAGTCCACGGAGCCCCAGAGACAACATATGACCCATCAGAGAAGTGACACCTCCATGGGGAGAACGGGAAGATAGAGAGATGAGAAGGGTCACAGAGAAAACCATGAGCATATAGAGATACGTCCGAGTGAAGAATCAAAGGTTGGAACCAATGAAGGGATGGGAGAGTCTGGAAATAAAGAGCCAGGGGTGTCTAAGGTGGAAATTCCAGTGAGGGAAGCAGAAGGTCCATCAGAGGAAAGGAAGGTTCCACCAGGTAAAGGAACCTTAGGAGAAGCAGAGGTGCAAAAGAAAAAGAAAGGAATAAGACAAGAGGAAAGAAGAGATATATTGGGGAACAAGCAAGAAGGTAGACAGCAGAAGCTGGAGTGATAGAAGGGCAAAAGAAGTCGAGGATATTACCATAAGGCTGGGAGTGGGTATGAATGGAGAAACCCTGGACCAAACAGTGGGAGAACTTGATGATCCCTCATGAAGAGGCAGAAAGGAGCTGGTGAGAGAAAGAGGTTAGTGAGTGGGGGAGAAAGATGAGGGAAGAGAGAGGCAAGCTAGCCAAAGAGAGAAAGGGGGAGATGGACCAACCCTTCAGAGATGGCTTTTGGCAGGACCCTGGTGGGTCAGTTGTCCTATTGGAGCCCACAGGGGTAACTGCACATCTCTAGATGTCTGAGAATACCGAACTCCCACTGTCTGGTTTCATTGTGGGAGTCACACTTTTTCTGCAATCATATCAACATTGAGGAATCATAGAATCTCCTTGCCTGGGAGGTTTGTAAATTTCTGGAGGATTCCTATGGAGTCAGGTATCCTAATGAAGTGCTGACAAGACATCATATAGGGGAGAAGTGATAGAAATAGGAGAACCTTCAATAAAAGCAGTCATCTTTCTATTAAAGGATCTGATACAAAGTGGAAAGCTTTGAAATGAACAGAATGTGGGAACAGCTTCAGTTTGAGTAGAAACTTAAGGATACTTCTTTTGAAAGGACTCGAGGATGATTTACATGAGTAAAAGATAATATTTAAAGCTATCGAGCGTAATTCTACTGTGGGGGTCTCCAAGGTTGCTTAGCTGTTGGCTGATTCTACAGTCGTAGAGGACACTCTCCTGGACGATGTTACAGCTGCTTCTGAGAGGAGGCGTGTCTACCCATCTTTCCTCTTTCTCATAGAGATAGATAGCTAATTTCAAAGCCTTCGGCCAATCCTAATGGCATTATGTAACCATTGTCCTATCAGTATTCTGCCAACTATCTGTATCCTCTCAAAAATCTGTAAGGAAATAGAGTTCTCCTGGGGGCATTGCCAGGATTTACAAGATTCATAGGAGTAGACGTGGTCTAGAGAGGCGGGGTATAAATTTAATAAAATAAATAAATAAATTCAAGGCTTTGTAATAGGCAAGGAGGACTCTGCTGGCAGACAACTCTGTGTGTGACTGATTTCTTAAGTTCTCTCTCTAAGATGATCTGCTTTCCTAATTATCTGGTGATCACCTAAACTATCAGCCTTCTCATTCCGTGACCGCAACACTCTACAAATGTTTAAAAGGCTCAAAGTGGTTCCTGTGACTAGCCCAAGCCAACAATCTAGCTGCTATATTTTAGTCCCACGGAAGCTTCTTGACATTGTGGGTTGAATAAGTGATACAGGTGTGTGAACTATGCTCTGTTCAGTATCCCACCATGAGAAATTCAGGTGTGCACGGCTGCAATAGAGACACATTTGTTGGCAGCATTTGAGAAACACACCTGTTGTCTCTAGCACACTTTTATTCCCACAAGCGGATGAGGGCTGCCTGTCCATCTTTTCGTTTCATCTCCATGCTGTGAGGATTTTTTTATTTTTTAAAATCTTTTTAAAATAAATTAATAACACAAACAAACATACAAAAGAAACAGAGAACACATAATCAGGGAGAATATTTTCCATATATCCATCTAACATATAATACTGACTGCATAAACCATATTGCCCTACTAAAATCTTTAGGCCATATCCGTTTGATATATAATTCTGACTGCATAAACCCCAAAGATTAACATACATAAATTGTCAATATATAAACTTAAACCTGAATTGATCTTATATTAAGCCACTCTTAATTGCATAGACCAACTAGAGTAGTCCACCGCAACTAGATAGGCGGGATATAAATAAAATAAAATAAAAATAAATAAATAAAATAGTTCATAAGTTACTTAATATTTTCATGTTTCTAGATTTTCATCAATACCTTCTAAACAATTGTGGTCAGAATATGTAATCTGATTTGGACATTACCTGTACTTATCAACCATTTAAGATATTCAGCAAGTAACTTTCCCATTTTTGTTCTATTTCTTTGCTCCATGTATGAACCAGGGATATAAAGTCTCTATAAGATTCTTTCACCTGCGTACCCCTCTATCCAATACTTATCATAAACAATTTAATTTTACCGAGGGTGCAAAAATGGCGGCGCTATGGAGGAACTTCGCTGAATGGTGAGTTTGGGCCCCATAGGAACATGGCTTTTTCCGTTCCATTTAGCGATGTTTCTGCATAGCGATGATTAATCCGGAATGAATTAACGTCGCTATGCGGGGCACCACTGTATTTCATTCTGCTTTTTTTTAAAAAATGTCTCCCTTTGGCTCTTTGGAGGCCGTTGTTCAATTAGTTCAAAGTAGTCAATCATTTCATCTCCCGTCTACTCCTCAGGAACAGTGGTCTCACCCCCTCTCTCTGGCGATGGTAGTTGTTCAGGTGGTTCAGTGAATACAGTACTGTCTGTTTGTCTCCTGTCTCTATCATAGTGTCCAAGCCAAGAAGTATTGCTTTGATATCTGTCTCCAGTTCTTAAATTTTCATCCAAAATCCATAAGAATCAGTCGACGTTGCTCAGCTTTCTCTCTTCACTTCTTGGCCAGAACTGATTCAGAGCCTTATGGAGAAAACTCTGGTCATAAAAGTGACTATTTGATTTATTATCCTCCTTTAGAGTAAGGTTCCATAGATTTAAGCTGTTCGTAGTCCTTCAAGATTCTCAAACTTCTACTTTATAAAAGGCCAGACGTTAGGAGGGAGGGTTAGGTTGGAAAAGACCAGTTTCACTTTCTCAATTTTCAGTTCTAACCAGTTATGGCGTAATAAGAAAACCCACCAAAGTTTGCCAAGATCCTCTGCTGCTTAAGAGGTCGTTTCCAAAACCAGACTTTCCAAAGAGAAACAAAACATCTGGTCTGTTATTGGCCATAAAAATAGCCATTCGACTTCTGTTCATGCAGTCAAATCATAAATCTTCCTTTCTCCCCTCTCCAGACAGCTATGCACCAATTTGTCATGGCAACTTCATGGGTCACTTCTGATTGAGGAAAGGAAACTCCTCTGAAAAAACAAATTGCAGTCTGGTTTCTCTAGCGTCTCCAGCTCCCCTGCTGCCAGCCCCACTCTCCTGTAGAAACTTGCCCCCCCCTTTCTTGGGGGGTCCGCTGACTCATAGTAAAACCCAGGGATTCTCAGAGCCCTAAGAATTCCCCTGTTCTCGCTGCTGGTTGCTCCTCCTTCCATGCTGTGAGAATTTTGAAAGAGCTCAAAATGGAAGACAGACCCGTTTCTCTACATTCTCGGCCCAACACTCTCCAATGTAAGGTATATGTAAGCCGCTTTGTTTTGAAAACAAGGGAGCCACCCAAAGGAAAGCCGTAAACCTCCTTGAGATGTGGGAAAGACTATATTTTATAAAAACATTTTTTATTAATTTTCCGATCTATCTACATTGTTTGTGCTTGTCAAACATCGTGTTACATACTTGCTTGCAATTATTTGTTTTTTACATCTCAGTGTCTTACCAGTTATCCCCCCAAATTCCAACCATCTTTCAAACCATTCATATACAGATTTTAGTATATAATATAACTACTATCATAATATTACTCTCATATTATATAAGGATCTTCTAATAACATTCTTATTGAAAGTGGTTCCAGATCCATGACCCAGCTTTATATCTAGTTTAGTTTGCCTAAAATAAAAAATCACCATATTACATCTTTACCCTGATTCGGGCTCCCTTACTTCAATTTAGTTCTCCTTTTAATATATAGAATATACCCTTTTACAGATCCAGATGATAAATATAAACATGTTTCCAATATTAAGGGGCCCTTCCTTGTTTTCCCTTTTTTATCTTTCTAGGTAATTCCCTCTCTGATTCCTCTTTTTTCATTCCCTGCTATATCTCTAAACATTCTGTCATATTTCATGTCCTCTGAAACCATTTTATAGTTCTGATTTATGTCCACTGACTCCTTTTGTACTTGGTCTATCTTCAATGAGTCTTCCAGGCTTTTTTTGGTTAATTTTGCTGTTTTTTTCCCTTTGTCTTCCCCTGGTACTCTCCTCTGGTCCAAGACTGATGTTTCTCTTAGGTTAACTTTCTCAAGCTGCTGCTTGGTTTGGCATACATCATCTGTGATACTACCATTTCCTTCCTTGTTGTTTCCTGTTGCTTGTGGACTATAGTCCTTCTGATGTTGATTAGATAATTTTGCCTCTTGATAATGAGATCTCACGGTCGTTAATATTTTTTGAAGCATAGATTTTATTTCATTCCAAAATTGTCCTTGTTGTGCCATTCTGTTTCTGCTGCCTAGATGCTTATAAACAGATATTCCAAATTTCCAGAATCATTTCAAGAGTTCCACTTTGGCTATGTAAAGTTGAACCAAATTCGACCCAAGGAACAGTTTTTGAAAACTCCACTTTAGGGTTAATTCCAGCCAGAAGCTCACGAGGAAATAAACAGTTTTTCAGACTTAAGCAACAACAGTATATTCAAGGTCACATCTTCTGGGAATCATTCCAAATGTTCTGGATAGTCAAAACAATGTCCGCACTTAATTTGCAGGAAGGTCTCTTAAGCTTATAACGCCAGGTTGTAAATATTCTTAAAGTATAATTTTAAAAAGTTAGTTTCTTCAGCTATCCCTCTCACCAGATTTTCTCCCGCTTTAAAAAGTTACTGAGATAAGATAGCAATTCTTTTTTTCCATATGTAGGGGTAGGTAGGCAATTAGTTGTAAAAAGATTCTCACCCGATGGAAAAACAGCAATGCCAGGTGCTGTTCCTTGCTTCTCTCAGCCGGCTGCCAGCGACTTGGAAGCTCGCCGAAGCTGCTTATTTCTGCCCGTTGGCTGATTAGGGAGTTTCCTGGATCGAACCAGGGTGGCCGCCACCCCCCGTAATCAACAGGCTTTCTCCCCCAGTTCACCACCCCTCCAGGGTGGTTCCGACACCCTACGGTGTCCCAAGGGGGGATCTGCAACACAATGTTGCAACAGGCACATTTCAAAAACGGAGCAGACATCAGAAAAGTATACTGCTTGACTCGGAGGGTGCAGGAGAGGCATCTGTGCAGGTAGCAGTCTTGAATGAACAGAAGAACTGCCAAAACACACACACACAGAAACGCAAACAAACACACACACACACACACACACACACACACACACACACACACACATGGCTTTTCTCGTATCTGGAACTGCCATTCCCAGAATGTGTTGGCTGGGGAGTTCAACAATTCGAAAGGAGAAAACAATTTTTTCCAGTCTGTGCCTTTCCAGATTTCACTTGTACACAACATGTTATGGTCAGGACTACAGCCTCACCTCTTCTCTGCAGCTCCTTCTTCTCTAATTTCAGGAATGGCCACCACATGCTGATACATTTCTCTTCCAGGGAATGTTTGGAATGCTGGGTGTGGCCCAGCTTGGATTCCCGTTCCCTTTTGTACTCCTGGCCAACAGGATCGTATGCTGTCCAGGTCAGGGAGTCCTTCTCGAAACTGAGGGCCTCCTTCCCATTGTAGCTAAACTTGTTGACCCCAGCCTTGAGTCCATCCTCGCTCAGTTCGCAGCCGAACAGCCACTGGCGGGTGTGGAACTCTGAAAGAAGAATCGTGTTGAGGATGGGGCTGGGTTTCCATGAAGCAGCCATCTTAATCTGTGGAAGCAGATCGGTCCAAGAGCAAAGGCAAAAGCCTAACAATGCCCCTTCAAAACGAACAAATCAACCCAGAACCAAAAAAGCAAACAAAGAAGCACAAATTAAAAAAAAGAACTCCGCTTTTCGAAACCAGGGAGGTCCCGCAAGCATCCAGAGCACCTCTCCCCTTTGTGGACCCCAGAATCCTCTCACTGGAGCTGCTCCTCCAGCAGGATCCAAAGCAGCACCATCGGCGCTGCCTCCAAGATCCGGCCGCATCCTTCTAGTGCTGCTGTGGGAAACTCCAACTAAGAACCGGGCAGGGACCCAGAAGTGGTGCCAGGATTGGCCTGTCAGAGAAGAGTGCTCCAGTGGGGAGAAAAAGTCTGTCAAATGCAGCCGGTTGCTGGGCAGACTTCACCTGGGCAAGGAGGGGGAGCCCGGCTTTACTAGGGGGGAAGTGGTCCTGGATGGGAGCAGCCCTGTCCGCGTGGGGAGTCCCTGGGCTTGGCGCTCCCGGTGGCTGAATGAGATGCCTGCCATTGCCAATCAATCAATCAATCAATCAATCAATCAATCAATCAATCAAGCAAGCAAGCAAGCAAGCAAGCAAGCAAGCAAGCAAGCAAGCAAGCAAGCAAGCAAGCAAGCAAGCTCTCCGTTGCTGGGCTAGGCCATGCCTGGGGTGTGGTTGTCTTGCGGGCCGGCCAGGGTGGGAAGGCTGGTTTGATCCTGAGCAGCCTTTGGCAGGAGGAACAACTCTCAGAATCTCTTGCCTGCTTGAATAATTCACATGTGGGGAGCCGCCTGATGGCAACACTGAGAGCTGGTGGAGAAACCCAAGACCCTCACCTTGCAACCCCAGAAAGTCTAATCAATTTGTTCCCATCAAATCCAAATAAATCAAACCAGTCCAAAGACCACGTGGCACTTTAAAGACTAGCTGTTATATTTGAATGTGAGCTTTTGTGGACCTTCTTTTGGTTTACTGGTTTATTTGTTCATTTATTTGAGTTATTGCACAGACGAAGGGGGGCTACCTCTTTTAAACCTAAAACTAGTGTCGATGTTTGCTTTGGCAGACCAGAACCCGTTCCTTGAAACAGAAAGGGTTTGGGGAGGTTGGCTACACACAGCCAGGATGTATCCAGCTGTTGACCCCCAAGGTGGACCACCGCCTTCTAAGATGTATGGCCCCCGTTTCTCACCCCGGTTCTCTGCATCTCTTTGCCTGTCTGTTCAGTCTTTCTCTTTCACAGGCTGGGCTGAACTCTGCTTTCTTCATCTGCAGAAAGAGAAAGGAAGCGAATCAGTGACTGAATCGCATCCACTTCTCTGAGATATGAGGACGCAACAAGTGTGAGGTGCAAGGAAGAGGAGCATCAGTTTTCCTTGGAGAATAAATACTGGGTTGTGATCTTGGCAAACTCTGACAGGGAAACTGTTCACCTTCCGGGGGGGGGGGGGGGGCTGCGATTCTCAGGTTTCTGCTGTCACTGAAAGGGCAGCTCCATCCCCTTCAGGGCACCTACAAAAATCAACCAATCAAACCCAAATCTCCAGCTCTCTCATACCTCTTTCTGAGCACCAAGGCAAGAAAATGCATTGAGCAGCTTCCTGAGGGACTTTCTTGGTCTGGGTGCAAATTATGCAAAGAGATGCTCAATGCGGCCCATAGCCCACAAAAGTACTCAGAAGTCCAACAGCTCTTCAGCGGGGATGGATTCTCCCAGCAGCAAAAGGGGTCCCCATTGATCCCTCATATGGATCCACTTTCCCTAGTGAATTGGGACCATATGAGGCGGGAGAAGCCCCCTTCAACCCAAACAGACCAACACAATGGCTGGGGGTTGTTCTAGGAACACAGATCACATTGGACACGAGAATGATGTCCTGTGGGAGCCACACTTACCCCTCCCCTCCCTCATTCCTTGGCACTAGTGCAGAGATAAACAGCTGCCATAAACATTTATACACATGATGGACACCCATATGTATGGACTGAATATCAGCCTAGGTTTCTTAAGCCATTACCGAATGTAAAAACGTCTACTGTTTACTACTGCCTCTCTTATTTCGTTCATCACTACCAGGGCCATCTCTCATCGTGTGTCTCGTAGGTAAACATGGTCAATGTTCTATTTTCATTCATGATTCTTCTGCCCTCTTCTTTCATATACTCCTACAGCCCCTCCATTGAGTTTTTAACAGTCCTCACCCCCCACCTCTTCTCCCCATTTTGCTCAAGCCTGTCGTCTCTTCTCTGTCTCCTGTAGGAATGTTTATGACAGAGCCTGACACCAAACATAGGCCAAAAACCACTGCATGTGAGATGAAACCACAGACCCAAGACTCCTAGGAGCCCATGAATACATGTTACATTTGACTTGTGAAATGAGTATTTCATCCAGTATTTCATAGTTTCCCTATATGTCTGACGGAGCAGAAAGGGGCCACATGTTTTTGCCTTGTTTCATTTCTTTGGATTTTACCTGATATGCTTTGTGCTGGCACTGAATTGACACCAACTTTCCAGGAAGACATTGTGGGAATTCTAGTGTGAGATCCAGTGAAATGAGGGCTGGAGTCCCTGAAGTCTAGATGTTCTGTGTTCTGCTGAGAAATTCATCAACAAATTCAACTCTATAATATGGGTGGAAGTTTTTGAAATGGCCTGAACCAATGGCTACATGCAAGACAAGCAAGAAATACATGCATGGAAATGCATTGTGGAGAACCCCTGTCTTCAAAAAAAATCTGGTAGTTTAGACCCACTTATACATCAGGGGAAGGAGGTCTGGAAAAGGGTGCGAGTGCAAGTATAAAGGCTAGAGAAGAGAGATCAGGATTCTGTCGGAGGAGGAAAAGGGGGATAAATAAAGCTGGCCATTAAAGAGAAAAGGAAAACAGCTAACCTGATCTTCTCTGGTGGTAGGAGAAAGGCAGCATCTTGAGATAAAGGAAACCTGAACGGGTCATGTGATCAGCATAATCAGCAACCAAGGAGGTGGGAGCGCATTCATTGAGAAAAGGAAAAAATCACTCTGTTTCGCTCACAAACCTCCCCTCTGATTGAGCTTGCTGGGTTTTTGAGCTGTTACTATTTTGAATTTTATATGAAAGGTCTATTGCAATTTTCTTATTCTGAATGTCACTCATATTCCTTGGCAATGTTAAAAACAATTTGAGCTACTTTGAAAGATAGGATTCAAAATAATGGAAAACAATTTGAGGTGTTTCATGTTGTGTGTTGGAATTTATTAACAAAAAAAAGATGTGCGGTAAAGGCGGGACAGAGCAGATGGTATTAATGAGCACAAAGTGGGGAGTCCTGCTGTGCAGGCGGATGATGGAAGAAGCTGATGTGACGTCATTTCTCCTCAGCTGTTGTGAGTCTCCCTTAGGAGAGAAACATAACCCGGTTCTGTCCGAGAGCCTGCTCATTTGTCTCCTTTTCTCTCCTCAAATATTTGTGAAGAGACTCTGGTGAGGGGAACTCTGGTGTCTCGTCTGAGTCTTTCCTTCCACTCGAAGTAGAAGAACTTGGGCCGCCCGGAGGAAGCTCCCCAGTCCGGCCATTTTCCTCTTTGGAGCCTTCCTGCCCTTCCCCCCACTCGCACCCCATTGTTTCTACAACCCTCCCCCATTCGTTGAAGGAGGGGAAGGGGAGGAACATAGAGCTACTCCTCCCCTTGATGCGCTTCGAACGGGCACCGGAAGCGAGATCGCTGCGCCTGCCTTTTCCCCCTTTGGCCGAAGAAGGCACGTGGAGAGAAGCGGGGCTCTTGGGGCGCCTCCCGGATCGGGACCTGGACGGAGGTGGGCGCTGGAGGGGGGGGCAGGTCGGGGGTGAGGTGGGGGGTGAGATTTGCAAGGGGGGGTGAGGGTGCCAGCTCCACGCCAGTCTCGGAGGAGAGGGGAGGCTGCTTCTCCCGGTGTTGCTGCCGATGGTGCCCTGTTGTGATTTGCGCTGCTCGACCTGCTTGTAAGGCGTTTTTTTCCCTTCTGTCTCTCTTTCGGAGGAAGGGGGAGGGTAATTCAAAGGGGAGAGAGGATCTGTGGGGGGCCCAGATCCCACCCCCACGGTTAGGGAGACCCCCGCCCCTGCAAGGCCCTAGGGCTTCATCGACGGCCGGGGGGGGGAGTTTCCTTCTCTGCAAGGACACCCTGCCTTCCCCTGAATCCTTCCTGCACAGGAATGGATGCAAACAAAGGAACGGGAGAGAAAGTAACTTGCCTCCCATCTCTGACCCCCCCCCGCCTCCCTCTAACGATGAAGGACACCCCCGTCCCTGCACTGGGGGAAGGCAGGAGGAGGAGGAGGAGGCTCATCGGGGACTGGGGGGGAGAGCAGGAACAGTGGGGTTTGGGAGGGAGGGGGGTCCTCCCTGCACCTTCCCTCTGAGGGGGATCCTCTGCCGGACAAGCAAGGGAGTTATTCCAAATTAAAAATAACGTAAGAAGCGGTAGGGGAACCTTTCAGCCTGGTCTGCTCAAGACTTCATTCCCCCCGAGCCTGAAACAGACGTCAGATGATGGAAGGCAGGCAGGGCTATGAGGAGAAGACGATTATGGGAAGTGGGAAAATGAAATACAACCTAACGTTTCATGTTGGGTTTGACCCTCCAGGATTCTGAGCACTTGTGAACGTCCTTGTAAAGCACAGCTTGATGCCTCCCTCTAACAGATGATCCAAGAAACAGCTGGAGAGTTAAAAATCCTCCTTCACTTTGACCTTTCTTCTTCTCCTTCTTCTGTTGCTCCTTCATTCGGTTAGTATTCAGACCCATTGAAATAAATGAAATGAAGAAACTCTCTCCCTTCATTCCTATCCGATCTCCTTTTAGCACAACTAGGGAAAGACCCAATCTTTAGGTTGGAATCCTAAATCTATTTTACTGGAAGTAAGTCCATCTGATCATCTTGAAAGGGGGTTACTGGGCATCTGTCATTTTCGATTTAAAAACAAACAAAAAACACCCTGCTAACCTTCTGGGAAAGAAAGCAAAGAAGGAAAGTGAATAAGTGGCCCATTGGCCCTACCCCACAAAGGAGGGGGCAACATTTTTTCCTTTATTTTTAGGGCTATGAAACCCAGATGTGTAGAAAATACATCCATGTCTCTCTTCAGAAAAGGTGTCACACATCAGCTTCTTCTCCCTTCCTTGTGTTTGATGGTGAAGGATGTCAAAGCCTGAGAAACGGCATCCTTCAGCCGTCCGCTGTCTCCCCCTCCATAGGCATTGTGGTGTCAACAGAGCCCTTACCGATATCATCTCTTCTTTGGGGTGGAGTGGAAGGGTGGCAGCTTTTGCCTGTTCAGAGGCTGCTGGCTGTGTAAATAACAGAAGAGCCCTGCTGGATCAGACCAAGGACCCATCTGATCCAACTTCCTGTATCTCACATTGGATCTACCTGATGCCTTTGAGACGATGAGATACCTGTCTCCCGATAACCCTTCCCTGCATTTGGCCTTTTGAGGTAAGGTAAAGGTAAAGGTTCCCCTTGACATTTAGTCCAGTCGTGTCCGACTCTGGGCCGTGCTGCTCATCCCCGTTTCCAAACCATAGAGCCAGCGTTTGTCCGAAGACAGTTTCCGTGGTCATGTGGCCAGCGCAACTAGACAGAGAACTATGTTACATTCACACCAAGGTGGTACCTATTTATCTACTCGCATTTTTACATGCTTTTGAACTGCTAGGTTGGCAGGAGCTGGAACAAGTGACGGGAGCTCCTTCCATCACGATGATTCGATCTTACGACTTCTAAAAAGTTTCTGAGGCAAGACTTGCCCTTACAGAAACCATTCTGATTCTCCCTCAGCAAGGCTTGTTTTATTTTAAGATTTTTATCTTGGATGAGGCTTTCCACTGTCTCCTCTGGCACAGACGTTAGGCTAACCAGCCTGCCGTTTCCCAGCTCCCCCCTCCTTCCCTTTTTAAAGATTGGCGCGACGTGTGCTATCCTCTAGTCCTCTGGCACTGTGACCGTTTTGTTATGGAACAAGCCTGCTAGCCAATATTTTAACTCCAGCAAGAGGTCAGACAAGACACAACGAGCTGAACCAAACTCCAGCCAGGACCCCGATGTATGGCCTTCAGCCTCCGGCTCGCTGCTGGGTTTTATGTTTCGACTCTTTTGGATCATCACCTGGCAGATCTGCTTTGACTGTATTCCTGTGTTGAGCAGGGGGTTGGACTTGATGGACCTGTATACCCCTTCCAACTTTTCCATGATTCTTTGATTCTATCTGCATTTGGCCTAAATTTAAATCTGCTCCTCTTTGTTTAGCCTTTCCTGAACAAAAACCAAAAGTCTAGATATAGCACATACAAATAAACCCAAAATAATAAGAACCACAATTTGAATTACAAATGGTCCCATGACAACAGAGAGTCCGGTCCATCCCTTGGTCCACTCCATCACATGGGCTCTGCTGTTTTCTAGATATTGATTTTGTTTACCATCTTTAGTGTAGCTTTAGTTTGAATCACTTTAATGTTTGTAGTCTTGCTGTTTTTCACTGTGAAATATTGCCTTTTTCTGATGCACATATGCTCCCTTGGGTCGTTTTTAAGGATAAATGCAGGGTAAAAATATTTTCAGTAAAGAATGGGAGACATACCATGTTGTATGCTACTATTTTCATCGCATGTGTCAGAGTGAGGATACGCCTGCCTGCCTGCTTTTGTGTTTGTATCATTCTGCTGCCTGAAGGAGGGAGAGAGATGGGGATGTAGCCCCGTTCAATTGAAACATGATGTAGGAATATCCCGCAAGGAAACGTTTTTGATTTGCTTTATCCATGAAGCCTCCAGGCTGATCTTTTTCTTTTCTCCTAGGAAGGGGTGAGACTGAGCTGAGTCGTCTTTGCTTTTTTTGGGACCAAAAAAAAAGAACCAAATCCCACATCCCTCCAGGATTTGCAAGGTAAGTGGAATTTCAAGAGGTGGCTTAAGTAGCCTTGCCGCACACGCAGTGTCCTCTCAGATTCCCTGGCCCAGCAGGGATTTGAACCGAGGTCTCCTGGTTTCCAGTCTGGTACTCCATCCGCAACACCACACTTCTTCTTTGAACATGTGCAGAATATTGATTTTTGGGATATGGTTTTCTTTGCATCTTATTTAGTTTTATTTTTTTTTAAGATTTCAATCCTGCTCACCCCAATCCCCAGGATCACCAATGGCAGGTCCTCTTGATAAGAGGCAAACAGGGAACAGACATTAGGCTAACCGGCCTGTGGTTTCCCACTGGAATGCCATCACCTCCACTGGCCTTGTTGTTAGCCAGGCTTTCTAAGGCCCACTTGACTTCCCTCTCCAGGATGTCTGGCTCAAGGTCAGCAACCACACTATGTGGCATGTCCAAAACATCCATATCTTTCTGGTATAATTCCTCTGTGTATTCTTGCCACCTCTTCTTGATGTCTTCTGCTTCTATAAGGTCCCTACCAGTTTTGTCCTTTATCATGTCCATCTTTGCACAAAATGTTCCTTTAATATCTTCAGTTTTCTTCAACAGATCTCTTGAGTTTTCCCTTTCTATTGTTTTCCTCTATTTCTTTGCACTGATTTAAGAAGGCCCTCTTGTCTCTCCTTGCTATTCTTCGGAAATCTGCATTCAATTTTTGTAACTTTCCCTATCTCCCTTGCATTTGGTTTCCCTTCTCTATATTTTGTAAGGCCTGGTTGGACAACCACTTTGCCTTCTTGCATTTCCTTTTCTTTGGGATGGTTTTTGTTGGTGTCTCCTGTACAATGTTGAGCCTCCATCCATAGTTCTTCAGGCACTCTGAAGATTGGATTGGCTGAAGAGAGGCTTTGAAGCTAGCTCACTATCACTATGAGAAATGGGAAGGATGGGCAGACACGCCTCCTCTCAGAAGCAGCTGTGACATCATCCAGGAGAGTGTGCTCTACGACTGTAAAAACAGCCAACAACTTGGCAACCTTGGGAAGGCCCCCCCCCATATTTCCCCTTTTTCTTTTTCATTAATTAAAGGTATATATGCCCTCAGGTTTGGTCAGGTGTTTGCGACAATGCACAGTCATCTAGTCTTGCTCCAGGGTTATCACTGGGTTGAAATCCGGAATGACGTCCTGCAGGTTGCAATGCCAGCTCATTTTTTCCATGACAAGGCCTCACTCACCAAACTAGAATCCACCACGGACCTATGAAAGTAAACACAGTAGCAGGGTTGCAACTCCATGTTGATTGATTGATTGATTGATTGATTGATTGATTGATTTTATATCCCGCCTATCTGGTCAAACGAGGACCCTTCAAATGAAGGTCAGGGTGCTGCTTATAAATCTCCAGCAGCCATTCCGTAGGATTCTCTATTGGCAACAGCTTGTGCTGACCTGCAGAGACAGTTAAATGATTTAGTGTAAACAATGCTATTGACACTCAATCAGTGAGATGTTGGAGTCTGGTCCCTCTGTTTTTATTTGATTTGCAAGGAGAAGTGCAAAAGATCCATGTGCTTCTTTCACAACAACCTGTAAAGGGACATAAGCAATTGAAGAGAAAACAGGATCATGTATGATATACTTTAGCCAAAGTTGGTTTGCATCTGATTCTCCTGGCTGAACAGCATCAAAAGGAAAAAAAACTTGAGTAGCTATCTAGTGGAAAGAGAAATAATTGTCAATGGGGTTAGAAAAAACAGAATTCAAAAGTTAAGGAGTAGAGTCTATGCAAAGTTTTTGTTATGAGATAGCATCCTGGAGTCCAGTACAAGAAGGAACGTCAGCTGTAAAAAAAAGGTGTGGGTTAACAGCAAGAAAGTTTTCAAAGGTCAGAAAAGAATTGAAGCGCATGTCAAAAATGCAATCTGAATAAATGTTGTGAATAATTAGTGAGCCAGTCTTGAAGATAGGCACCTAACAATGCAGGCACTCCAAATTTGTGAAGTGCTTGATACGCTGGCTTCCCTTTGTCACATGGTCTGCAGTCACAGAGTAAACATTCCCAGCAGAAGTGTTAAAGAAGTCAAGCAATTTAGGCATCGCAGTGGCCTTGAGAAGAAGCGCCTGAACTGTACGTGTGATAAGCATTTGCAGAGTCTAAAAAAGAGGAGGTTGCCATGTTACTGTTTAACCCCTTCATGAATTTGAGTTATGGATGATTTTATAGGAATTTGAGGCCCCTGGACTCTACCAAACAGGGGTTAGAAATCATGTGTCCTAAGGCTCATGAATGCATGAGCCCAATTCAAATTTTCAAGAAATTGCTGCCTTTCTAGCATTGCAAATTGTGATGGAGTTTGTAGTCCTCGTAATAATATGGAACATATAGTCTCCAGGAATTGGTTTGCCAAATAAAAATTTGGAGATGCTGTGTACACCTGCTCTGAACCCATATAAAGACCTGTTTTCCATAAGCAATTACTGTATTTTCCCATGTATAAGACTGCTTTTGTCTAAAATCTTTAGACTAAAAATTGAGGCTTGTCTTATACACGGAAGTTGAGAACAGGCAAAAGCAGGGATCAAATTAATCCTTGAGCACTTTGATCCCTTTTCCCCTACACTTGCTAAGCCCCACTTATTTTTCTTAATTTTGGATTAGAAAAACTGAGGGTGTCTGATACATGGGGCCTCTTATAAATGGAAAAATATGGCAGTCAAAGGAGAAATAGAAGCAGGTAGAAATTGATCTCCCAACAAAGTTTGATCCATGAAATGACATGCAAACAATGCAGGGTTTTCCACACAAGGTGTTTCTAGGACTAGATAACCAGCATTCCACATTTCCCGTGGCAAGACCTTGAACTGGTGAAAAGAATGGGAATTGTGGTACATAGGGATTGTTAAAGCAGATTGTTCCCTGTGAGTAGCATAAATTTCAAGCAAGTCTGTTTTCAACATGAAATCTGCAGCACCTGGTTCATGATGTGCGGTTGCCAAATTCTGAGCTGCTTTGTCAACAGGAGCACTTTTAACAGTAGCAAGTTGAATTTCTGAAAGTGGGGTGCTGTTTAAAAACATATGAGTTCTCATTATCAATGTCTCTTTGGTCATTACAAACCCCAGGAGGAACAAAAGTGAAAGGCTGGGAATTGCTGCCAAGCCCTTCAGGGGATAACATTTTTTGCTTTGCCTTACTAGAAAAGATGGGAGGGGCATGCTGAGGGAGAATTGCAGATGTTTTAGGTAATTGCATAGCCAAGCCTGGAAGGAGTGAACTGGGAGGGGGAAGAGCAGGAGGGAGTGTGGGAACAGAGACTGTTGCGTTCCAAGGCAGGAGAGAGGGGGAGAAGGGTGGGGAGTAATAGAAACTGTAGCATCTGCATTGGAAAGCAGGACAGAAAGAGAAACGGAGGGAGTGGGGGAGACCAATTAGAAGCTGCACAGGGAGAAAAGTTTTGATGGAGACCATTTTGAGGGGATTCATCAGGGAATTGGGCTAGTTAACAGAAGAGCTTGTGGCTCATTTCTCTGAGATAGGAGGGGATTTTCTAGCTTTGAAATCGCATACCTGCAAATAGGCCATGTGTTAAGAATTTCATGTGAAATTCCCTTGGTGATGTGAAGTTCTTCTCCAATTAATTCCCAAACTGAAAGTTTAAAAGTGCCTCCCTCTGGATAGAAGGGGCAGAGAGAACGTATCTCTGTCAATAGATTTTGCACTAGTTGTTGAGATGGGTCATTAAAAAGGTTTTCCTTTGCAGGAGATAAATTGCCTCCTGTTTATGACTTCCTTGTAAAGGAGATACGGCGTTTCCCATGTTGCTTCTAGTTTAAACTGAAAAACTCACCCAGGGATCCAACAGGATGATTAGACGGCGAATGATGAGCTGCGGATTGCCGTCTGGCAATGTTAATTTTTCGTTTCGTTGAAGCTTCAGTTGAAGTCAGTCTTCCTACATTCCCTCCACGAATGGCAGATTTGTACTTTCAGATCCCCCAAGTTCTTTGCTTGGAGGGATTGCTGCACCTTTGGGCTGAAGGAGCTTGTCCTAATTCCCAGTGGAGATGTTCCATTAAGTCATCAAATGCTTTAATTTTATCAAGTGGTTCAATTGATGTTGTGATGGAAACCTGAAGGTGCTAACACCTCTCCCTTAATAGCAGATTTTAGAACCTGCTAACACATCATGATCCCATACTAGTCCTTTTGAGGCATCCTGGTAAATACAATGTATTTGTTTTATATGAGCACACAGGCCGCCACAATGCAGGAGCATCCTATCAGTGGCTAACCTCTGTTGCAAAGCCATATTCTTCAGGGAAACTACTTCAGCCTTTAATTTTGTTTGTATCTCCATAGTGACATTCTCCAAGAGGTCTATGGCTCCTGAAGTGTTATATACAAATTCTGCCAAGGTGGGAATGTCCTTATAGCTTTCTGTCACCTCTACTGATGGAAAAAGGCTCCTTCCCATTTGAGTCCCTGTTGATCATTTCCAGGCCTCCGGAGATGATCTTCTGGTGACATCTGTGGCTTGAGTAGAATAACTTGTATCTGATTTAATTCATTATTCAAGGAGGGCCGTTCGGGTGGCGGAATCTGCCCAAAGTTATATGTTGTGGAGACAAATGCAAGAAACTCATTTAATTTCTCTGCAATCTCTCTCCCCTTTCCCTCTCTCACCATCCAGAGGACCAGCCGCTTCTGTGGCAAGTTTTCTGCGTTTAAACTATTTAAAGAAGCTTTTATTATTCCCCCTTATATTGCTGGCTATATTTTCCGCAAGGTCTTTCTTTGCCCTTCGTATAATCTTATTTCAGTGGTGCCTCGCATAACGAGCACACCGTCTAACGACGAATCTGCATAGCAATTCATTTTTTGCGATCGTTTTTACGACTGCATTGCGATGTTTAGATAGGCTAAATATTGCATTGCGATGATCGGTAAGTTTTCAGCTGATTGGGGGTTCCAAAATGGCCACCGTGTCACCAAAATGGCTGCCCACAGTGTTCCCTGCTTCTAAACTATTTAAAGAAGCTTTTATTATTCCCCCTTATATTGCTGGCAATATGTTCTTTCTTTGCCCTTTGTATCGTCTCATTATATTTCTTTTGCCAGAGTTTCTGTACCTTTTAATTTTCTTCATTTGGGAAGAATTTCCATTTATGTAAGGGCCCCTTCTTTCCTGTTAACGCCTCTGTAACTTTACTCTTTAACAATTCTGGCACTTTCTTGGACTTAGTTGAGCTCCCCCCCCTTTTTTTTTTTTTTTTTTTTTTGCAGTATACACTACAACAGGGCCTCTACTACTGTTGTTTTAAAGAGACTCCATGCACTCTGGAAATTATTTTTTAAACCTTCCCTTTCAACCTCTTTCTACCTTCCTCATCTGAGGGAAGTCCACTCTTTGGAAATCAAGGGTTTTGGTGTCAGATTTGATTGACACTCTCCCACCAACATGCAAGGAGAAAGAGATGGCCGCATGGTCACAATTCCCTAGCGATTCAGTGACATTCCTGTCCCTAACCAGGTCCTGACTATTGTACAATAATAGATCCAGAGTCACCTGTCCTCTGTTGGGCTCCATGAGAAATTGCTCCAAGGCAGATTCCTTTAGCATGTCAGGAAACCCAGTCACTCTTTCTTGACTCGAGCACACATTGACCCCGTTGATGTGAGGACAATTTGGGTTCCCCATAATTACAATCTTGTCCCTTTTGGACACCTCCCTGATTTCTCTGTGCATTTCAAGGTTCACCTCAGCTTTTTGGTCTGGAGGATGGTAACACACACACCACACACAATCTCATTGCTCCTTAGCCTGGTTGTTTAACCCACAGTGATTCTATGATGGCGTCAGATCCATCATCCATCTCCATTTTGACCTAGATGACCACCCCACCTCCAACACCCCCTCCCTATCCCTCCTATAGAGTTGATAGTCTGGGTTTGCATAATCCCACTGTTTCTCCAAATCCCACCAGGTTTCCATCATGGCCATTATATCAATGTTATCCCTAACCACCAAATGTTCCAGCTCTCCCATATTTGCTCAGACGCTTTGGGTATTTGCCTAAAAGCACCTGCGCATGGGAGTCCCCCACGAAGGGCTCCTTGTTTGCTTCTCCTTCCAGTGTACCAACAATCCCATCCCATCACTCTCTCTGTCCTAATTCTCCTTTAATCATGTTTGAGAAATTCCTTTCTATTTTTCTGGAAACTAAAGTTACAATCATTGGGGAGAAATTGAGAAGGAAAAGAAATAAATATATATACAATTTCATGTACTTCTTTGGTTGTGGAAATGACATCCCTTCATTACACCTCCCTCCAAAAGATCCCTCAGTGGAGCGCCTCTCTAACCTAAAGCCGAAAGTAAAACTCTCTGGACTTGCCTCATCTCCCAGGTTTTCTTCTCTAACCTTCTTGCCTGTCTATCCTTCCTCCTCCATGACTCAGGCGGAGCCCGAACACATCATTCCTTATTCCTGAAGATTTTGGAAGTGCTTATTTCTCTTCTTTTTCTAATCCAGATGATGATAAGAATTGCCCAGCAACATCTGGGACAACCTGGGCAGGAACTCATAACCAAGGAAGAAAACAGAGAATTGAAAATCCAAGTGGACAGGAATGGACATCACGTGAAAGAACTCACACAGCAGAGAAACCATATAAACGCATGTAATCTCAGTATACATCATATAACTCATGAAGGGAAGAAAATGTATCCATGTATGAAATGCGGAAGGAGCTTCAATCGGAGGTATACACTTAGGTCACATGAAAGAATTCACACTGGTGAGAAGCCATATAAATGCATGGAATGTGGAAAGAGCTTCAGTCGGAGGAGTAACCTTCGGTCACATGAAAGAACTCACACTGGGGAGAAACCACATAAATGCATGGAATGTGGAAAGAGCTTCAGTGATCATAGTAAACTTAGGTTGCATAAAAGGACTCACACAGGGGAGAAACCATATAAATGCATCGAATGTGAAAAAAGCTTTAGTCGGAATGGAAACCTTAGGTTACATCAAAGGATTCACACTGGGGAGAAACCACATAAATGCATGGAATGTGGAAAGAGCTTTAGTAGAAGTGGTACCCTTAGGTTACATCAAAGAACTCACACTGGGGAGAAACCACATAAATGCATGGAATGTGGAAAGAGGTTTATTCACAGTAGTGCCCTTAGGTCACATCAAAGGACCCACACTGGAGAGAAACCATATAAATGCATAGAATGTGGAAAGGGCTTTAGTAGCAATGGTGCCCTTAGGTTACATAAAAGGACTCACACTGGGGAGAAACCACATAAATGTATGGAATGTGGAAAGGGTTTCATTCACAGTGGTGCCCTTAGTTTACATCAAAGGACTCACACTGGGGAGAAACCCCAAAAATGCATGGAATGTGGAAAGAGCTTTAGTCACAGTAGTGGCCTGAGGTCACATCAAAGGACCCACACTGGGGAGAAACCACATAAATGCATGGAATGTGGAAAGAGCTTTAGTTACAGTGGTGGCCTGAGGTTACATCAAAGGACTCACACTAAGGAGAAACCACATAAATGCATGGAATGTGGAAAGAGCTTTAGTAGCAGTGGTACCCTAAGGTTACATCAAAGGACTCACACTGGGGAGAAACCACATAAATGCATTGAATGTGGAAAGAGCTTTACTAGCAGTGGTACCGTTCGGTTACATCAAAGGACTCACACTGGGGAGAAACCACACAAATGCATGGAATGTGGAAAGAGCTTTAGCTGCAGTGGTGTCCTGAGGTCACATCAAAGGACTCACACTGGGGAGAAACCACATAAATGCATGGAATGTGGAAAGAGCTTTAGTCAGAATAGTAACCTTAGATTACATCAAAGGACTCACACTGGGGAGAAACCACATGAATGCATAGAATGTGGAAAGAGCTTTAGTCAGAGTGGTACCCTTAGGTTACATCAAAGGACTCACACTGGGGAGAAACCGCATAAATGCATGGAATGTGGAAAGAGCTTTAGTAGCAGTGGTACCCTTAGTATACATAAAAGGACTCACACTGGGGAGAAACCACATAAATGCATGGAATGTGGAAAGAGCTTCGGTCAGAGTAGTAAACTTAGGTTACATCAAAGGACTCACACTGGGGAGAAACCACATAAATGCATGGAATGTGGAAAGAGCTTTAGCTGTAGTAGTACCCTTAAGTTACATCAAAGGACTCACACTGGGGAGAAACCACATAAATGCATGGAATGTGGAAAGAGCTTCAGTCACAGTGGTGGCCTGACGTCACATCAAAGAACTCACACTGGGGAGAAACCACATAAATGCATGAAATGTGGAATGGACTTTAGTCACAGTGGTAGCCTGAGGTTACATGAAAGAACTCATACTGGGGACAAGCCACATAAATGCATGGAATGTGGAAAGAGTTTTAGTAGGAGTGATACCTTGAAGTCACATGAAAGGTCTCACACTGAGGAGAAACCATAGAGATTCATGAGATGTGGAAAGGGTTTTAGGAGAAGTGATACCCTTAGGTTACATCAAAGGACTCACACTGGGGAGAAACCACATACTGTAAATGCCTGGAATGTGGAAAGAGCTTTCGTAGCAGTGGGACCCTTAGATTACATCAGTGGACTCACACTGGGGAGAAGCCATATAAATCCATGGAATGTGGAAAGAGCTTTTGTATCAATGGTACCCTTTAATATTTATATACGTTTCATGACTGACATAAATATTATAAGTGTTTTTACCTTTTTTTATTGTATTCTTAGATATTTAGAAGTATTCTGAAGATGTATTCTCTGTTTTTCTAGATTATGACCTCCAGTGTTTTAATGTGTTTATATTTTAGATTCAAACACATCTTAAATTTTTGCATATTATCTCAATTTAAATTCCTGAATCTTTTTACAAGGTGCAAGGATGTATTTGAAGTAAGCCTGCAGTTTTTGCATAACAGTATTACGTTTGGATTTGAAGATCTGTTCCGGTAGTTTTTTCCTAATGCCTGTAAGACTGCCTTATATATTTTTTTGGATTTAGTATACAGTATTTAAGTATGAATGCAAGAAATGATATAAAGAAATGAACTTGTACAGAATTAAGAAATTTTGGAATTGCCTGGAATCATTGCAACAATAAAAAGACTTCTTATGAGATACCCAAATGAGCTGCAAACACCTTGTCACTAGTTGTCTGTGTGAGGGAGAAATTTGGGCTGAACCCATTCTGACTGGATTGTCCTCCTTTCCTGAGGAGAGGCGGGAGAAGTCCACAGAGCCCCAGAAACAACATATGACCCGTAAGAGAAGTGACACCTCCAAGGGGAGAGCGGGAAGATAGAGAGGTGAGAAGGGTCACAGAGAAAACCTTGATGATATAGAGATACTTCTGAGTGAAGAATCAACGGTTGAGACCAATGAAGGAATGGGAGAGTCTGGAAATAAAGATCCTGGGGTGTCTAAGGTGGAAGTTCCATTGAGGGAAGCAGAAGGTCCATCAGAGGAAAGGAAGGATCCACCGGGTAAAGGAACCTTAGGAGCAGTAGAGGTGCAAGAGAAAAAGAAAGGAATAAGACAAGAGGAGGAAAGAGAAATATATATTGGGGAACAATCAAGAAGGGAGAGAGTGGAAACTGGATAGAAGGGCAAAAGAAGGAGAGGATATCACCACAAGGCTGGGAGTGGATATGGATGGAGAAACCCTGGACCAAATAGTGGGAGAACTTGATGATCCCTCATGAAGAGGCAGAAAGGAGTTGGAGAGAAGTAAGTCTGGAGAAACCCTCATATTGTGTAGATAAATAAGACCAGTGAAACCCTCCTATTGCTGAGAGAAAAGTGAGTGAGTGGGGGAGAAAGATCAAGGAGGAGAGAGTCTAGCTAGCCGACGAGAGAAAGGGAAAGATGGACCAACCCCTCACAGAGGGCTTTTTGCAGGACCCCAGTGGGTCAGTTGTCTTTATTGGAGCCCACAGGGGTAACTGCACATCTCTAGATGTCTGAAAATACCGAACTCCCACATTCTGGTTTCTTTGTGGGAGTCACACTTTTTCTGCAATCATATCAACATTGAGGAATCATAGAATCTCCTTGCCTGGGAGGTCTGTAAATTTCTGTAGGATTCCTGTGAAGTTCTGACCTGTAAATATCAAAGACATCATATAGGAGAGAGGTGATAGAAATAGGAGAACCTTCAATAAAAGCAGTCATCTTTCTATTAAAGGATCTGATACAAAGTGGAAAGCTTTGAAATGAACAGAATGTGGGACCAGCTTCAGTTTGAGTAGAAACTTAAGAATACTTTTTAAAAAACCCACATGGGGCAATTTTGTAAGTGTGGTGTGTGGAAAGGGTTTGAGTGTCAGTGGAGCATATATGAAAAGTTGAAGAATTCGGGGAAGGGGAAATTCCCTCCATATCACATGCTTGCCATGGGAGCAAGATTTGAGAACATCCTAAGGAACTGACAGGCAAACTCCATGTTTCCTTACATGGATAAAAGTTGATGAAATAAGCGACAGAGACACCCATTAGTTAGAAGAGTTGACAAAATGGCTGAGAAAGCGTGAAGTCTGGAAATCCATTTTTACATTTTTAAACTATTTCCATCTTTATGTTAGCGGTTGCTAATATATTACTCCTTTATTTTTTTGTTTGTTTGAAATATTTTCCCTTTTGAAAGGACTTGATGATTCTCCCTCCTGCCCCGGGCCTTTTCTGGACCGAATCCTGGAGAAAGTCGGAATGGGGGGGATTGTGGTGTCTCCTCAAAGGAAAGCCGAGGTTGAGACCCCCCCCCCCGTCCATGCACGCACCAAACACCTTCCTGGGAGGGGACATGGGGGGAAAGATGTTCTTGCTTGGGGGGGGGGAATCCCTGAACCCGCCCGCCCCACCTCCACACACACACCCCGCGGAATATCTCCAACTAGGAGAGACTCCGGGAGAAAAGAGGGACCCCCCCAAAAAAGGGAAGGAGGTGGATTTGCAATCCGGAGGGAAAGGAGAAGAGCCCCCGCTCCCCCTCCTCTTGCCTCCCTTTGGGGAGGGGAGTTTTCCTTCCCTTTTTTGAACCCCTCCTCCCAATATTACGCAGCCTTTCCCCCACCACCACCACCACCCATGGCTCACCTGCTTGCAATTGCTGAGGCGGGAAGTGCTCGAGGAGACCCCTTGGCACCCGCCAAGGGGGGGGGGGAGAGAGAGGGGGGGGAGGGGGGGAACAGGCATTAAGAAAAGGGGGGGTTCTGGAAGGCAGGAATTCCACCTCCCATCATCATCTGTCACCTCCTCTCCCCCCCCCCCGGGGGCTCTTCATTCGTAGAAACCTCCATGCATTTCGGACGGTGGGGGCTTCTCTCTGCAAAAGGCTTTGGAAGGCAAGCTCCCTCCCCACAAGGCCCCCCTCCCCAGGAGAAATCCCATCCCCTTCCTCTTCCCCAGATCTTGAAAAAGGCTGCAAGTCTCAGCCCCCCCCCCCCCAGGGAAAGGGGACCAATTTAAATCATATATTAATCATATATTAATTTAAATCATATATTAATTTGTCTATTAACATTTTAACTTATTTTTTCTTGATGGCTCCCCTACGAAAGGCCGGGGGGGGGGGATCGTAATGATTCTTAATAATTATTACCCCTCCCCCTTAGCCCTCCCTTTCCTCCCTTCAGGAAACCGTTGAGCGAGGGGGGAGGGGAAAGGACCATAGATGTAAGAAGGAAGAGGAGCGCTTCTCCCAGGGGGACCGGAAACGGAAGCCTGCCATCCTCTCTGTCTCCCCCAACTCTATGGTCTTCCTCACCCCTTTCCCGCCAGAGGACCCGCAGGGAGGTGCCCGAGGTCGGTTGGTAGGTGCGTGTCTGTAAGAGATATTTGGGGGGGAGGGGTTCCGAAAATAAACAGTGGTGGGGGGTAGATTTTTCGGGTGGAAAAAAACATCGGAGCAAAGCCAACAACCCTCCCCCCCGCGGTTGCTCCGCCTGGATAGAAAGAAAGAAGGACTTTCTTTTCAACCCCCCCATTTCTTCTTCCTCGGGGGAGGGGCGTTGCTTCGAGAGGATGAGAGAAGAGACCCTAACCCTGCCCCTCCCCCAATTCTCGCCTCCCCCTCCTTGCCTTCCTCAGGCAAAGCCCCCCCCAAGGGAGGAACCTTCCTCACCGACCGCCCCCCCCGAAGCTCAGCCTTCTCTCCTCCCCCTTTAGAGGAGACCCGCAGAGGCGATGGCGCCGGCGCCCTTCTCCCCGCCCCTCCCCATGGAGAGACCCCCCCCAAGGGTTCCTTCCTTCGAGGGGGGGCGGGAAGAGCCCCCCCTCGGAGGAGGAGGAGGAGAAGAGGGTCCGGATGGGGTTGGGGGGTTCCCCTCCTGTTCTCTTCCCCCCCCAAAAAAACCTTGCTCTCAGGTCAAAACCTGACCCCCCAAAGTGCCCCCGTCTTCTGTCTTCCCGCCTGCTGCCCTTCTGGTCCCCCAAGAAGACAAAGGGGAGGGGCTCCTAATTAGTCTTGTTATTACCTCTCCCCACCCCAACCCGTTGCTTCCGTTCAGGCAACGGGGGGGGGGGTGAGAGAGAGAGAAGGGGAGGGACCATAGAGGTAGTCAGGCGGTAGAGGGGGCCCCTCCCTCTGTGAACGGAAGCGGAAGGTGGGTGCCTGCTGTCCTCTCTCTCTCTCTGCCAACTCTATGGTTTTCCTCCCCGTTTCCCGCCAGAGGACCCGGAAGGAGAAGCGCGGAGGTCAGTAGGATGGTTTTTGTGAGTTGGAAGGGATTTCCAAAAATGAACATTAGCGGCTCCCCAGGGACCACGCGGGGGGGGGGGGGGAAGGGAGGGGGCGTCACGATCCTTCTGTGGGGGGGTCACCATTTCACCCCGGGTGTGTGTGTGGTGGAATAAGGAAGCTCGCCGGGATCCCCTTCATGCCACGTGCGTGTGCTTGTGGAGGGAATCATCCTGGGGGGGGGGGTTTCCTCCTGCATAGAGACCCCCCTTTTCCTTTTAGGCTTTCCTTCCTTTGGGGGGGTTTCCGAAGGGAAGGAGAGATGGTAACTGGGTCTCTTCCCCCCCTTAATTCTCTCCCTTCCTCCGTCTTCCCTGCCCCCTCCTCTTTTCTTCCAGACCAACTCTCCAGGTGACTCCCCCCCACACACACACCAAGGGATTTCCCCCCGTACACTTGGCCATTAGATTCATTTTTGGGGGGGAGAAGAGGACCATCCTTTTTATAAAGTTTTCTTCCCCTTTTTTGCCATTTTGCTTCTAATGCCCTGTCCACCCTCTTTGTAGGGCGAATGTTGGTCTTGGGGGAGCTTTAGGGACACTCTTTTTTGGAAACCCCTTAGAGTAGCAGTCCTAAGACAACCCCTCTATAAATCCCTGAAATCAACACATTCCTTCCTTCATACCCGCGACGTACCTGTTCAATCCGGGCAAGGGCTCTCGGAGCCGGCCAGTTCCCCCACCCTGGCTGGGAGTGTTTGGGGGACAGATAGCAAGAAATTCTCTCTGCAGGAAAGTCTCTCTGCACGTCAGGAAAGTGGTGGAGGATAAACCCGGATCGCCTTTTCTCCTTCCTGTGTCCAGTGTCGTTAGAGGAGGAGACCCCGTATTGACTCCAGCTCAGAGGGTGGGATCGTCTAGATCGAGGCTCAAGATCTCTATGCGAGGACCTACTGCTGGAGATTTCTGGGATCAAATTATCTCCAGGTAAGGATCCTGTTCCCTTTGGGCCTAGACTGTGAAGGATGATGGTTGGTTGCCCCACCAAGATGCCTCTGTGAACAGAAGCCCTGAGCGTGTGTGTTGGGAGCCGAAAGCTCCTGTGCCACAGTCAAAAATGTGACAGTACATTTAAGAAAGCATTTTCTTCTGCTGCTGCATGTGAATGAAGAGTTGGGATCCAGTGCAGGTTTTGAATTTATTTTTAAAAATCAGTTGTCCAGTACATAAACAGAGCAATAGCCTTTCTCATTGCTTGCTTCCCCCTCCCACCCCACTCTCTGTCCCATTGCAGACGTATGATATAAGAGGTTTGAAACATGCCCTTAAAATGTTCACATTTCAATCTGGTTCACAATCCGTCCAAATGCAAGAGCCTCAGAGGCTGATATTAGCTTTTCTACCGATAAATATCTATGAAAGTTTCTCCCTCCTAACTAAATAAATTAATGAAGTCCATTTGTGATGTATTTAATTTATAACGGTAATTAACAAAGGGATGTGGAAACTTGTGTTAAACCAAGGAGAATAATAATATATTGTACAATGGAAGCGTTTACAGAATTCGTGTAAAATGAAAAAAGATTCATGTTTTGAGGCTAAGTGATGAAAGATGAGCAAGTAGCAAAGAGGCAAAACGTGTCATTTGTTTTAGAAGGCTTTGCCCTTGTAAATAATTTTTTTTGTACTTTTTATTTTTTATAAGGGATAACAGAAAGGAAAAGGGAATTGGGATTGATGAGGAAGAGGGGAGACAATAACATACTTTCATCCATTCTGTACCTATTGCCATATCAAGATTTTAAATTATTTTATTTACTCTTTTCTGCCTTCTAGATTCAGTTGTCCTTTCAATATGTACTGTTCACAAGCTGCCTGTTGATTCTGTCCACTTGTTAAATAGATCCCATCTTTCTGTTGCCTTTTGCAAGGGATAGTCCTTCATGGGACTTCCTGATTTAAAAGAGCGTGTCCCAGGCCCCTGGACCCTTTCCCCTAGGAAGCTGGGCTGAGGGCGAAGGCCAGGTCTGTTTGCATGGATGCCTTGCTGAGTTCTTTTTTCCTGGGCTTTTTTTTTTGTCTCCTGAGCACATGGTCTGGGGGGTGGGGCCTAGGGGTGGGACTTCCTGATTTAAAAGAGCGTGTCCCAGGACCCTGGACCCTTTTCCCTAGGAAGCTGGGCTGAGGGCGAAGGCCAGGTCTGTTTGCATGGATGCCTTGCTGAGTTTTTTTTTCCCCTGGGCTTTCTTTTTGTCTCCTGAGCACATGGCCTGGGGGTGAGGCCTAGGGGTGGGACTTCCTGATTTAAAAGAGCATGTCCCAGGCCCCTGGACCCTTTCCCCTAGGAAGCTGGGCTGAGGGCGAAGGCCAGGTCTGTTTGCATGGATGCCTTGCTGAGTTTTTTTTCCTGGGCTTTCTTTTTGTCTCCTGAGCACATGGCCTGGGGGTGGGGCCTAGGGGTGGGACTTCCTGATTTAAAAGAGCGTGTCCCAGGCCCCTGGACCCTTTCCCCTAGGAAGCTGGGCTGAGGGCGAAGGCCAGGTCTGTTTGCATGGATGCCTTGCTGAGTTTTTTTTCCCCTGGGCTTTCTTTTTGTCTCCTGAGCACATGGCCTGGGGGTGGGGCCTAGGGGTGGGACTTCCTGATTTAAAGAGCGTGTCCCAGGCCCCTGGACCCTTTCCCCTAGGAAGCTGGGCTGAGGGCGAAGGCCAGGTCTGTTTGCATGGATGCCTTGCTGAGTTTTTTTTCCCCTGGGCTTTCTTTTTGTCTCCTGAGCACATGGCCTGGGGGTGGGGCCTAGGGGTGGGACTTCCTGATTTAAAAGAGCGTGTCCCAGGCCCCTGGACCCTTTCCCCTAGGAAGCTGGGCTGAGGGCGAAGGCCAGGTCTGTTTGCATGGATGCCTTGCTGAGTTTTTTTTCCCCCTGGGCTTTCTTTTTGTCTCCTGAGCACATGGCCTGGCGGTGGGGCCTAGGGGTGGGACTTCCTGATTTAAAAGAGTGTGTCCCAGGCCCCTGGACCCTTTCCCCTAGGAAGCTGGGCTGAGGGCGAAGGCCAGGTCTGTTTGCATGCATGCCTTGCTGAGGTTTTTTTTTCTTGGGCTTTCTTTTTGTCTCCTGAGCACATGGCCTGGGGGTGGGGCCTAGGGATGGGACTTCCTGATTTAAAAGAGCGTGTCCCAGGCCCCTGGACCCTTTCCCCTAGGAAGCTGGGCTGAGGGCGAAGGCCAGGTCTGTTTGCATGGATGCCTTGCTGAGGTTTTTTTTTCCTGGGCTTTCTTTTTGTCTCCTGAGCACATGGCCGGGGGGTGGGGCCTAGGGGTGGGACTTCCTGATTTAAAAGAGCGTGTCCCAGGACCGCGCGCCTAACGGTGTGCAAAATTCTCAAATTTTATATCTGGCCTTAATATGATAAATAGGAAAGGCAATGAGATTTGCATAAGCCGGGGAGTCAGGAAAGTTTTAAGGATCAGATCATACTTTTGCACTGTTAAAGAGCAGGCCGGGTCGGTGGGGCTCGTCAGCCATGGAAGGCAGCCCCATCTAGGAGAAGGAAAACTCCAATTTCAAACCTCCACTGCCTTGTGGCTATATCCACTCATGGAAAAGGCTTCAGGAGTTAACCTCGAGGCAAAATCCGGAGCTGGAGTCCCGAAGGCAGCATGTGTCGTTCTGCCAACTCCTGCGACATTGCTGGAACCAGTTGTATTGGCTCTTGCCTTTCCATTGGACCATTTCAGCAATGTGGAGAGGGGGGATCTGCTGCTTGGGTAACAGCCTATCCTCCATATTATCTTACCCGGGCTTCATGCTCTGGAGAGGACACTCCTCAATTCAGAGCATGTTACCATAGTCTCTCGAGACTGAAGGATGCCTATGTTATGTTAGTCCTTCATGACTTCTGATAAAATGTCCATTTTGGCTATTTCCCGTATCTTTTCAATAAGATCTTCTTGTTTCAGTACCGTTGATCTTTTCCAATATTTAGCATATAAAATTCTAGCTGCCGTAACTATGTATATAACTATATAATTCTTTGACTTATCTATATTTTCAGGTATCATACTCAATAAAAACAGTTCTGGGGTTAATGGCACTTTACAGAGCAATATTTGTTCCAACATTACATGCACTCTTTTCCAATATTGTTTCGCTACTCCACATGACCACCACATATGATAATAGCTTCCCACTTGTGATTCACATTTCCAACACTTATTTGATACATCTGTATACATCTTTGACAATTTTTCTGGGGTCATGTGCCATCTATAAAACATCTTATATATATTCTCTTTAAAGTTCACCGATCTTGTAAGCTTTATATTATTTTGCCATATTTTCAGCCATTGATCAATATCAATATTATGCCCTATATTTTGTGCCCACTTAATCATACATTCCTTAGCCATTTCATCTTGCATCTTAATTTCCAACATATAATTATACATTTTCTTAACAGTTTGTTCTTTTGAACCTAATAAAAGTTTGTCAAAAATCGTTTGCTCTAAGTAGAAGCCTTCTATTTTATCTTTTGTATATCTAGATTCTAGCTGTGCTCTAGGCCACCACTCTATATATATATTCTGTGACTCTAGCTCTTCTTTAGACTTTAGTTCACCATCCTTTTTTAATAGATCTTGATATTTTAAAAAGTTTGTTTTTGTCATAAGACTGGGTTGGATAAAGGCCTCTAACGGTGACACCCATACAGGTATTTTATAATAAATTTGTTGTACAATTTTTCTCCACATTCCCAGTAAAGCTCTTCTTATCGTATGTGAATTAAAATTCTTTTGTTCTTTGTCCTTTTTATACCATAAATAAGCATGCCAGCCTAATTGCAAATCATGTCCTTCCAAGCCCTTGTAAATAATAATAGTAATTGAGTTTTGAAGAGGCAACCAATGAATATTCTGGGGTTTTTTATCAACAACTAGACATTTCTGTGCTAATGAGATTTGTTCAAACTTTGAGTTTTTCAATCTCTGATCTCTTCGGGCCCTGGACTGCACTTGGTCAGAGTTGACCCAATCCTTTGATTTTGAACATCTGACCTTCTCAGGGGCTGGGAAACCCAAGCCTTGGGAAGAGGTTGTTTTGCTGACAGATGAAGAACAAACACTGTTATTAGAAAGGAACGGAGAAACACACAGGATTTGTTTTCATCGAGTACGAAAGACGATGGAACTGATGCAGGGTGAAATTCCTTAGCAAAGGGGAAAAATAGCTGAGTGGCAGTAACAGCTAGCTCACTTAGAGCCAAATAATGCTTTTGACTTTGTATGCATTTATTGTTATAGTTTAAGTACTTTTGCATGTCTTTCATTGAAAATGATAAGGTTTTTTGCTTTTTATCATTGTATTCTTAGAAACTTCGAAGTGTTCAGAAGATGTATTATCTGTCTGTCTAGATTATGAGGTCTGGTATTTTAATGTGCTTCTATTTTTGATTCAAACATGTCTTAAATTTTACCTATAACCGAAGTATAAATACCCACATCTTTTTCCAAGGTGCAAGGATGTATTTTAAGTAAGCCTACAGTTTTTACGTAACTGGAGGACTTTTGCATTTGAAGATCTGTACCTACAGTTTTTTCATCACACATGTAAGACTTCCCCTTTTTTAAAAAGTATATTTACGGTAAGTATGGAACCTAGAAATGATGTCAGTAAAATAACTTGAAGAATTAACAAGTTTTGGAATTGCCTGGAATCATTACAACAATGAAAAGACTTCTTATGAGATACCCAGATGAGCTTCGAACACTTGGTCACTGATTGTCTTTGTGAGGGAGAAGGTCAGGATGAACTCTTCCCGACTGGAGTGCCATCCTTTCCTGAGGAGAGGATAGAGAAGCTCATAAAGCCTCAGAGAAAGAACATATGACCCATCAGAGAAGCAGCAGCTCCATGAGGTGAATGGGGTGAGAGATATCAGATGAGAAGGGTCACAGAGAAAACCAGGAAGATAGAGATAGGTCTGGGTAAAGAATCAAAGGTTCAGAGCAGTGAAGGGATGGGAGAGTCTGGAAATAAAGAGCCAGGAGTTCATAAGGTGGAAGTTTAAGTGAGGGAAGCAGAAGACCCATCAGAGAGAAGGAAGGATCCTCTGGGTAAGGGAAGTTAGGAGTGGCGGAGGTGAAGGAGAAAAAAGAAAGGAATAAGACAGGAAGAGGGAAGAGAAATATATCGGGAGGATAAATCAAGAAGGGGGACAGCGGAAGCTGGAGAGGCAGGAGGGCAAAAGGAGGAGATGATATTATTTCAAGGCTGGAAGAGAATATGAATGGAGAACCCCTGGACCAAACAGGGGGAGAAATTGATGATTCCTCATGAAGAGGCGGAAAGGAGAAGTAAGACCTGAGAAGCCCTCCTGTTGGGGAGAGAAAGAGAAGAGAGTGGGGTAGAAAGATGAGGGAGGAAAGAGGCATGTTAACCAAAGAGAGAAAGGGGGAGATGGACCAACCCCTCAGATACAGCTTTTGTCCAGACCCCGGTGGGTCAGTTGTCTTTTTTGGAACCCAGAGTGGAATTCACACATTTCCAGACATCTGAGAATACTGAACCCCCACAGTCTGGTTTCATTGTGGAAATCACCCTTTTTCTGCAGTCGTATCAGCACTGATGAATCGTAGAATCTCCTCCTTGCCTGGGAGGTCTGTAAATTTCTTTAGCATTCCTGTGGAGTCATGTGTCCTAATGATTCCTGGCTATCAAAGACATGGAGAGGCCATGGAAATGCATGGAATGTAGGAGGACCTTTAATAAAAAGAGTCATCTTTCTAGTCATCCAAGATCTCCTATAAAGAGGAAACTCACTGCTCAAGTGAAACTGCTGCCATGTTTCCCCGAAAGTAAGCCCTACCCTGAAAATAAACCCTAGTGAAGTGAAACCCTGCCCTCCACCAGGGACTCAACAGGATCCTCTTGAGCCCTCGAAAGAGTCTCAGAACTTCTTCCCCTCCTCTCCCCCTTTCCTCACTCATAGAGGGGGTTGGGCAGCCTCCTGGCAGTGGCAGAGGCACTTCTTGAGGAAATGGCACCAGGGGAAACACAGTAGATTATTTTCCCAATGTGTCATCTGCAGATGTGATTAGCATTCCCAGCACTTGCATATCCAGATAATTAATAAAAAGGTTGAAGTGCACAAGGTCCAGGACAGACCCTCTGGGGTACCCCACTTGTTACCTCCTCCCAGTTTTAGAAGGAGATGTTAATCATCCTCTGAGTAGGATTCAGTAGCCTGCCAGCTGTTCGATCCAGCCCACGCCTAGTTTGCTTGCTAATCAGAATATCAGGAGGCACTTTAACAGAGCTTTGCTGAAGTCAAGATATGCGATGTCTACACCCTTCTCACTATCGGGGAGGTTACCCAATCAAAAAAGGAGATCAGATTAGCCTGGCAGGATTCATGTCAGCTTCTAGTTATGACTGCTATTTTTCCTAGGTGTTTGTATGGTGGCCACTTTATAATCAGCGATTCTGAGAGTTCTTCAGCCAGTCCCTTCAACACCCTCGGATGCAGTTCAACAAGCTGACATGCGGGACAAATGCAGATGTGTTGGAAACATCCTTAGCTACCTGGGTCTGCCAATAACCTTTAATTAGATCAAATAAACTGATATATTGGGCCTTTGCCAAGGTCTCCATGAGGATATCCATCCATGGCATAGAGCAGTGACATCAAACCCTTTTTGTCCCAAGTACTCAAACTGGGGAAAAACAAAAAACCCAGCGGGTGGCGGGCAGTGGCAGCAGAAGCGGATCAGGCCGTAACAGTGTTTGAGGACAACACTACATGTATACAGATGGCAACCACAGGGGGGAAAATGAGATAAAAAAAGAAAAACTGATTCAACTGCAGTATTGTGAAACAGAAGAGAATGTGCCAGATATTCTAACTAAACCACTGAGTGTGCAAAGACATAGGGAACTAACTGAAGAGTTGGGAATACGTTCTGCTCAGGTGTAAATTGGCCTATGATAATCATCACCCATCTTTTACAAGTGTGCAAAATGCTGAATCATGCAGTCTGGGATGATGCAATGTCCACAATGGCTGTATGTAAATGTGCATGTGTATAAGTGTGTGGACATGTGGAGAAGATGTAGGATCTCTTCTAACCAATGTCATGCTGTCGGTTTTTACCACTAAACTTCTGCAAGCTTGGCACAATCCCCAGGTCTCTGTATGTTGTCCTGGTAAGCACCATAATTCAGCATAATAATATATTTCCTCTTTCTTTTACTTGTTCTCACAACTTGAATAAGCAGCAATTTTTTGCTGATTATGTAGCATATCACTGACTATGTGGTAGCTCCCTTTTTGAATCAGTAGGTTTCTCATATAATAATGAGCTCTGTATGATAATAAACAGCAGTACTTCTGAGTCGCAAACACAGGATCTGTAAGGTTAAAACACGACGAGCAAAGCAGGACTTAACAATGGAAAACCAGTAACCTGGCTAGAACAATTCCATCTCTCAGCCTGGCTCTATGTATCGTCAGTTTAAAGCTGTAATTAAAACTATAAACCATTAATTATGAACCCTAATGGTCACACCAGTAAGAGTCTCATCAGTTCAGTTCAGCAGCTGAGTAACTCAGCAAGTTCATCAAAGATCACGGAGTGCTTTCTGGATAACTGTAACAGAAGCCATGAGCTCTTCTCTCCTTGCCAAAAATGGGAAAGGAAACCTGGGGGGAGGAGCTCCTGGTTTAGATTTCAAAGCAAAACTTGGGGCCAAAGGGCAGGAATTTTCCCCCATCATCATAATTGTCTTCTGTCACCTGCTCTCAGCCCCTCCTCTGCTCTTCATTCATAGAGAACATAGAGCTACGAGGGAAACAGAGGGGCCTCTTCCCTTGGTGCATTTCAAATGGGAACCGAGGTTTTCGACTTCCGGTGAGGGAGAAGGGAGCGTCTGTAGTGAGCTCCACTCCCTATCTGAAATAATTTTAACAGTTGATAAATATTTAGAAAAGCCAAACACTAGTTTTTTTAATCAGCCTGACCCAGAGGACAAATACTATAGGAAGCGGTGAGTTGTTACTAAAATACTTCTTTCTCAAGGGAGATGGGTGTCGGGAAACGCCTCCGCGATGCAGATAAAAATTTACTCTCTCTCCCTGCTCCAAAACAGACCAAAATAATGGATTTTTTTGCTGCAGAGTTTGAACTTTTAACTCCCACTCATATATCAAATTCCCTCTCTCCCCTAATGGAAAGTGATAAGGACAAAAGTAAGCAAAAGGGAGAGAAGGACGCACAAGTAGCAATCTTAATTGATATAGAGATGGGACAGCCCAACAATGAGGTAAACTTACGAGAAGGCCTAAAGACAACGGTGGAAGAACCTAAAAGAGGGCTTGAACCAACTGATACATTAAAGCTGACAAGGAGAATCATGGAGAGAACTATAGACTATATATTGAAAGCTGTAAAAGATTTATCTGCATTTTTGGAAAAAATCTCCTCCTTAATGAAGAGCCTTGATAGAATGGAAAATCTGGTTCCTGCAAATAACAACGCAGACCTACTTGGAAAAACACCAGATGTGGAGCAGAGAAAAAGTAAAACATCTCTAATAAAAACCTACCCCAACTCCCGACAGTCTGGGCGGCAACCAGACGGAAGTCCAAGGAAAAGAGGGAAGGATGTTAAGACATTTGCTCTCTCTCTGCAACCCAGGAAAATCTGCCTAATGGTCTGCCCTTACAAAGGAAAAGAAATAATCTGGTCTACTAGGAACCAAGTAGCAAGACATTTAAACTTTCTTCTGAAGACGCCTCTCTTATTAAAGGACCTAATTTCAGTTGAAACTTTAAACAAATCTAATCAAACACAAAAAGTAGTGCTACTGTTCCAAACCAAAAAAACTCCATCCTTGATACTGAGGAAGAGATTTTTATTAAGGAAATTTGGAATATTCCCAACTAGAGTGTTTCATAACACCAAGATCTATCCCCTCCTCCCAAACCTCATGTACAAGTCTTCTGGTATAGAGCCAGCAAGAATAGCATCGCCAAGTCTGAAACCAAGGACAGAGTCTGTCACGGAAACCGAACTAATCACATGGACGGATCCAATGAGTACTGTACTTAATGGGGACAGACATATGATAGATCCGGTGGAGCTAAGGACATCGACAGCTTTTCCAGATTCATCAAAGAAAGCACAATCAGAGATGCTGACCGGGCTAAAAGAATTGCGCCTTCAGCTTCAGAACACAATAAGGCCTGTTAATCCACCAGAGGGTAACACACAGGACATTATGGGACCAAATGACACAGAGAAGATCTCCCCAATTATGTTGGACCAGCTTCTAGCTAGCAGTGGGGGAGAATCCCCCATGTTAGCAAGTGGATCCTCACCGGGGTTCGAGCTGCCAAATGTAAAGGAGGTCAGGACTCCACCGATTATCCCATCAACATCTGTCCCAGGAGTTACAAATCAAGAGGTATTTGGACAAACAGCCAGTATGATATCTCCTTCACCACCTCTGGCATCAAAAAATGGAGCCTCATTTAATCGAAATGGTTGTGTATTCAATGACACCGATAAGATCTTGGATAATATAGACAAAACAGAATGACAAATATTAACCTCTTCGTACAAAATACTCTCATGGAATGTTGCAGGGTGGTTTCGCTGTCTAACAAATTCACATGATAATCCCTTCCATCGCCAGAAATTTGACATTATAGCAGTCCAAGAGACTTGGACCGACCAAGAAATCATCCTGTAAGGTTATAATAATTATTGGGTGAAAGCCAAAAGGGGAGAGGGCCCAGGAAGATTGAAAGGTGGGTTGGCACTTTTAATTTCAGAGACTGTAAATTTTAAATGCATAGAGAAACCTGCCATGGACTCAAGGGCTATGGCAGTAGTCCTGAAAAGTGGGGAAGACAGTTTAATTTTAATAAATGTATACATTCCCCCACTTACATTAAAACAACAAATAACTGAAGCCTGGAATTCTTTAGAAATATATGTGGCAAACCTATTGGTAGATCACCCAAAAGCAAAGGTGATACTTCTAGGAGATTTTAACGCACGTCTTGGCCCTGATGATGCCAGCCTTAAACTTAAGTACAAGGAATCTTTTATTGACCCAGATAACCCTTATAAATTTTTCCCCCTACCAAGGCTTTTTAAAGACTCAACCTCAAACCTTGCAGGATTGTATCTGGCCAAAGTAGCCACCAAATTGGATCTGTACCTCCTGAATGGAACCTTTCCAGAGGATCATCCGGCTGAGTTCACCTATGTGTCAGGCCAAGGATCTAGTACTATTGATTATATGCTAGTTTGTGCCTCTCTAATCCCACTCATAACCAGCTTCCAAGTATTACCCTACTTAGAGAGCGACCATTTCCTCCTACTGCTTCATGCTAAATTCCCATTTACAACCAAAACTATGACTGTTCAGCGTTCTTATGAAGGCTTACAAGTATTAAGTCATAGAGTGAGATGGTCCACATAAACTCAATCCAGGTTTAGAGAAATAATAGACGGCAAAGATCATAGTATTTATAAATTTGAAGAGCGGGTTCACAATATACAGATGGACCCCATTAAGAGCTATAATAGTCTAATACAGGAATTAAAAATAAATTTAACTGAACCTAAAGACCACCCATTCACATCTGCTAGGAAGTCTAAACCTTGGTTTGATAAAGACTGTCAAGGAGCCAGAAAAGCCCTTACAGCCATCTATCACCTGTTTAAATACTCAAATAACAAACAAAGACAGGAAATCCAACAGAAGCTTGGGGTTCAAAAAGCAGCATACAAACAGCTAATTTATCAAAAGAAAAAAGAATACACTCATTCCCTATGGGCGGAAATAATCTTAGCTGCAAAACAGAAAAACTCGTCTAAGTTCTGGTGACTGGTTAGGGACAAGAGACAAATTTTCCCCTGTCAAATTGATCCCCCAATTTCCCAGGGTAAATGGGTTGCATATTTCAATAATCTTTATAAAGACCTTCCACCAACACCAGTCCCAGCTAGTGAATTCAAAGATCTACCGGTCTGGCCTCCAGTTTCCCAGGAGGAAATTACATCCCATATTGCCAGACTGAAAATAGGCAAAGCACCAGGGTCGGAAGGCTTGCCTCCAGAACTATTTAAAGAAAATATTGACTGGTGGGCACCTTTTTTAGCAGCATTATTCACATTCATCGACTCCACAGGCCTCTTTCCTGTAGAATGGAATTCAGCAATAGTAGTACCCTTATTTTAAAAAGGACTAAGAGATGAACCGGCAAGCTATCACCCTATTAGTCTCTTAAATATATGCAGTAAGCTATATGCTAGGCATCTGCAGGACAAATTCGAGACCTGGTTGATTGAAGAAAATAGAATTGCTGCAGAACAAGCCGGGTTTAGAGAGGGTAGATCCACTATGGACCAATGTCTTATTATTCAACATCTTATAGAGAAATATGCGACAGAAGGTCTAACCTCATTATATGCGGCATTCGTCGACTTGAAAATGGCTTTCGATTCAATTTCGAGACAGCAACTATGGGACAGTTTAGTAGCCACCTCAATAGATAAACGATTACTTCTATTGTTGTGTGTGCTACACAATAATACCAATCTTAAGGTCAGGCTCAATAGGAAAGGGAATCTAACAGAACCGATTAATACCTATAGAGGAGTCAGACAGGGCTGCTTACTGGCCCCCTCATTGTTTAATCTATATATAAATGATATAGTAGAACATCTGAATTCTCCCAGTCTTCATTCTCCAAAACTACACCAAAGACATATTTCTATCCTTCTCCATGCAGATGATGCTGTGCTTTTAGCGAGAACGCCAATTGGCCTAAAGAGAGCCCTTAAGAAATTTGCAGACTTCTGCAGAAAGAAGGAATTAGAAATAAATTATAAAAAGACAAAAATCATGGCCTTTGGTAGAAGACAAAAGAAAAGATCTTGGATTATAAATGGGCAACCTCTTGCTTTAAATACCTAGGCATGGCCCTGCAATCCACCGGGGTAATATGCAGCCATCCAAGGGGAAAAAACAGCAAACATTATTCTAAGATTCTACCATTCAAAAGGGGGCCGTTATATTCCAGCAGCCCAAAAATTTTTTCAAGCAAAGGTGGTTAGCCAGATGCTCTATGGCACCTTCATGGGGCCTTCACCCAGCTGTTTTGACCCGATAGAGCGGGTCCAATCAAAATTCCTTAGAGCAATACTTGAAGCCCCTAGATGCGTAACGAATGCACAACTCAGATTAGAGACCGGCTCACTAAAAATGGTAGCCAAAATTGAACTAGCCTCCCTTCAGTACTGGCTTAAAATAAACTTTCAATCACAGGGATTAACACACCTACTCCTAGAAGACAACTTCCAATCAAGCTGGTTAAAAGCGGTCTTAAATAAACTGCAAGTAATGGGATTCTCTCCGCAAACAATATTAAGTATGCAATGGGATAAAGCAAAATCAGCCCTTAAACAAAGATTAATGGATATGGAGAGACAGGAAGATCTCAGTAGATGCCCTAATTTTAGAGCAATAGACACGCATAAATATCGTCCGCTCCCTATGGCCTACCTATCACAGCTGGAAACGTATAAATTTAGGAAAGCCTTTACTCTGGCTAGATGCGAGGCTTTCCCCTCTGCAGTGCTGGAAGGCAGATTTAAGAAAACCCCGAGGGAACAGAGATTCTGTCCCTGTGGCTCCGGAGAGATAGAATCTATCGAGCACATGATGCTTAGGTGTGACAGACATAATAAGATCTGAGAAAAATATATTACACCACTTTTAAAAGATATGCCAAGCCAATTGGATTCAGACCACTGTAATCAATTGCTAACCGACCAAGATCGGACTATCACAGAACTGGAAGCGAAATTTTGGGCGGCATGCTGCAGCAAACAGACTAGATAGCTCAACCCTTAGACCTTGGCCATACATCGCTATATTTGCTGCTTTAGACATTCTTAGCTGTTTTTAGACATTTTACCTTTTGTATGACTATATATGCCACTCTCCTCAACGGTTTACCTTTTATCTTTTAGCAGTTTTACCTTTTATCCTTTTAGCTTTTTACCCTTTTTTTATCCTTTATTTTTACCTCTTGTATGGCTTTGTAGTACATGCCTATCTATGAAGTTATGTATTCAATTTTGTATGGCTCGATGCCGTAATAATAAAATGTATAAAATGTATGTATGTAAATGGGAACCAAAAGTGGAAAAAGTACAAGCCCTGCCTCTTCTTTCCACACCTCTAGGGTCCTGGGGGATCATCTTACTGAGAGGGTCTCCTCATGAGTTTCTGGCAGAAACTTCAGTGCATTTTTTTTGGGGGGGGGAGGCTTCTCTGCACAAGATGTTATGAAGCACACAACTTGAAAGAACACAGCAAGTGTTTATTTCATGTTTGCAAGCATGGAGAGAGCTCGACCCAACAGAGTTTAGTCTCTAATGTTTTTCAAGTAAACACGTCTTATATACCTGACACAATTGTCCCTTTCTGTCCTTCTGGGCAATGGGCCAAAGGCGGAAGGCTTACATTCTATCTGTCACATCGCAACTTCATACTGCACCCTACCCTCATCTATTGCTCAACTGTGCATACGCATCTTGAAAAACCAAGAACCTGTTACAATTAAAGGACTACATTGTATACAACAACACACAACTATCCCTATTAGTCTAATCTGACTATTCGGACTTTTGTTGGCAAGGTGATGTCTCTGCTTTTTAAGATGCTATCGAGATTTGTCATCGCTTTCCTCCCAAAAAGCAGATGTCTTTTAATTTTGTGGCTGCTGTCTCCATCTGCAATGATCATGGAGCCCAAGAAAGTAAAAATTGTCTCTGCCTCCATATCTTCCCTTTCTATTTGCCAGGAGGTGATGGGACCAGTGGCCATGATCTTAGTTTTTCTGATATTGAGCTTCAGACCATTTTTTGCGCTCTCCTCTTTCACCCTCATTACAAGGTTCCTTAATTCCTCCTCACTTTCTCCCATCAGAGTGGTATCATCTGCTTATGTGAGGTTGTTGATATTTCTTCCAGCAATCTTAATTCCGGCTTGGGATTCCTCCACTCCAGCCTTTATCATGATATATTCTGCATCTAAATTAAATAAACAGGGGGACAATATACAGACTTTTCATACTCCTTTCCCAATTATTTTATTTACTTAATTTATTTATTTAATTTATATGCCGCCCACTCTACCCAGAGGTCTCTGGGCGGCTTACAATAATTAAAATTCAATACAATAAAATGATTAATCAATCAGTTGTTCCATATCCAGTTCTAACTGTTGCTTCCTGTCCCACATATGGATTTCTCAAGAGATAGATAAGGTGATCAGCCAGACCCATTTCTTTAAGGATAAGATGCCAAGGTTAGTGTTCCTGTTACGGCACCACCACCTTCTCGACCTCCCCTAGATCCTGATAATTGTTCATCAATTATCACTTCATCCCTACAGGTTGGTCCCAAAGGGCCCATCCTTCGGTCCTTTCTCACATTTGTACTTGGTCTTTTCCATCTTGGTCTGTTCTCTTCTTGGGGCTTGATTACCTCTACCGGGAAAGTCAGAAACTCTATACCTAGATCCAAGTCTAACACTCCGCCCACTGCACTTGCTCACCTGAAAAGGTTTTCTAGAGGGAAAAAGGCTTCCTTTCCCCCTCCCACCACTAATCTTAATGACACAAGTTTCGTCTCTGAGTGTATGTGATGCATCAGAGTGTGCAAGGAAACGGATGTGCAGAAGCTCAGATCTGAATATACCATGGAAGGATATTAGAACCCCATCCCTCAGGGCACGCTCATCTTTCAGGGTGACTTACCGGAGACATCTGGCAGGCAAACAAATCCATTCAAGCTCACTCATTACAGAGAAAAGCAAGCGAATGCACCAAACCGAGATTAAGTCAAGTGCGTTCGGATAAATAGGGAATCAGTGTGTTTTGTCTAGTGAGGCCCTGAGTTGTATCGCCAGTCCATTTTACTTCATCTAGCATTTGCTGAGTGGAGGACTGAGTGGACTTCATTGAGCCTCTTCATCATCATCATAATCTGAGAAGATGTCCCTTTTTCATGGTTTTCCAGGATCCCCCCTCCTGCCCCTCCACCCTGTTGGATGGTCAAGCAATCTAGATGTAAATTTCAAAGGGGAAGGGCCTGCAACACAAACTAACTTGTTTGCTTGTTTGTTTGCATGCTGACCAATTAGTGGAAGTTTGTTGTTGCGGGGCTAGGGTAGCTCCACCCCTGTTTCCGGCCCCTCAGGCCATGAGGTGATTGACCTCCATTGTTGCCCACCATTCCTGCACACACTTTTCAAGATGTAATACCTCCACCCTGGCTCTTTGAGCCTGGAGACCTTTCCAGCCACATGGGCCAAGGAGAAGAACATTCTTTTGCTACTTTTCTCTCTCTGTATCTGCCTGAAACCTTCTGAATGCTTATCTACCTGAGTAGAATATAGATTTCTTTCTTTTATACAAAAAGGCCTCCTGAGTGTTATTTTTAAGTGCTAGTATTTGGTGAGGGGCGGGTATTAAAAGGGGAACTTCTAGCTAATTCTGCCCAAACCGGCTGGCACTTCTTGCTGTGCATTTTACTGGAATTCACACGAACTTCAGTACAAAAAAAAACTCTCTATCCAACACACACACCCCATTGACTCCTCAAGGCAGAGGAGAAAGGAAGGCCTGGCCGCACTCAGCCAGAAGCCTGGATTTTCATCCAGGATCAGGAAGGAAAAGCCTCCCAGACCGCCTGCCCTCCACCTCCGACCTGCCAGCTTTGGAGCACTCCAGAATTCTTCCTCTGTCCAAGACATGATGGGGTGGAGGCATGAAAGCCATGGGATCAGGAATTGGAGAGGGGGAGAGAGAACAGGACAAATAAGGAAATGCCTTGCCCCCCACTCACCCCACTCCACCCATTAGCTCTCTTCCTCCTTCCCCCTCTTCCCCAGGAATCATCCTCCCTTTCCTTCCTCCAGCCTGAGCCTTTTTCTTTTCTCCAAGGGAGGGAGGATGGGCTGGGTTTCTCCCCCCCCAGCTGGTAGGGAATTTGAACCCAGGTCTCCTGAATCCTCCCTCCACCCAGCCTCTCTACTCACCCCCCCAACCTCTCATGGAGGTCAGGAACTCTTAATGGGATCCTACCCCTGCCATTGAGATGACGGGGGGGGGGTCCTTGGGAATTCCTTCTCTCCCCCAAGAGAGCATCTAGAAGGAGGAGGGGAATAGATCTCTTTCCCTGGGTCTGGATGGAGACCCAAGAAGGGAGGCAGGAAAAGGCACAACCTTTTTTCCCCTACCCAAAAATCCCCACCATCTCCTTCCTCTTCCACCTCCCCAGCTGCCTTTTGCCCCCAATCCTTCCTGGTTCGGCTCCTCCATGGTTTTTCTATCTCTTTCTCCCCACCTTGGATTCTCCCCTAAGCTGGGAAGGAGGAGGGAGGGTGGGAGTCTCAGGGAAAGGGGGGACAGAAGAATTAGGAAAAGCATTCGCACCTCTCCAATTGGAGGGAAAAGAACCGATCCAGACTGTGTTTTCCCTCCCCTTGGAAAGAGAAACGAAGTGGGGGGCAAAACTGAAGATATAGCAAGTGGGAGGGAGGGAGGTGACTCTCCCCACCGGGAGGAGATATTATGGAGGAACAGAGACTCCACCCCACCTGGAAGGTGCAGGGCTTTTTTGGGGATCCCCCTGCCCTTCCTGGAGTCTGGAGAGGGACCCCCCCAGTCCTCTGAGGATGGAAAGAAGGAGCTGAGCTCAAGGTCCCAGAGAGGCAGATCTTCCCACCCTTTTGCGAATGGAAGAATCTGACAATTTGCATCTTTTGAATGAAGATCAGACAGAAAGCCCCTCCCTGAGGATAGCTTCCTCGATCTATGGAAGCCCTTCGTTGGCTCTTTGTAAATGCATGTGTGTGTGTGTGTTTAGTCGTTTAGTCGTGTCCGACTCTTCGTGACCCCATGGACCAGAGCACGCCAGGCCCTCCTGTCTTCTACTGCCTCCCGGAGTTGTGTCAGGTTCATGTTGGTTGCTTCGCAGACACTGTCCAGCCATCTCATCCTCGGTCGTCCCCTTCTCCTCTTGCCATCACACTTTCCCAACATCAGGGTCTTTTCCAGGGAGTCTTTTCTTCTCATTAGATGGCCAAAGTACTGGAGCCTCAGCTTCAGGATCTGTCCTTCCAGTGAGCACTCAGGGTTGATTTCCTTTAGAACTGATAGGTTTGTTCTCCTTGCAGTCCAGGGGATTCTCAAGAGCCTCCTCCAGCACCACAATTCAAAGGCATCAATTCTTCGGCGGTCTGCTTTCTTTATGGTCCAGCTCTCACTTCCATACATCACGACAGGAAAAACCATAGCTTTGACTATTCGGATTTTTGTTGGCAAGGTGATGTCTCTGCTTTTCAAGATGCTGTCCAGATTTGTCATCGCTTTCCTCCCAAGAAAAAGGCGCCTTTTAATTTCAGGGCTGCTGTCTCCATCTGCAGTGATCATGGAGCCCAGGAAGATAAAATTTGACACTGCCTCCATATCTTCCCCTTCTATTTCCCAGGAGGTGATGGGACCAGTGGCCATGATCTTAGTTTTTTTGATGTTGAGTTTCAGACCGTTTTTTGCACTCTCCTCTTTCACTCTCATTACAAGGTTCTTCAATTCCTCCTCACTTTCTGCCATCAGAGTGGTATCATCTGCATATCGGAGGTTGTTGATATTTCTTCCGGCAATCTTAATTCCGGCTTGGGTTTCTTCCAGTCCAGCCTTCCGCATGATGTATTCTGCATATAAGTTAAATAAGCTGGGGGACAATATACAGCCTTGCCGTACTCCTTTCCCAATTTTGAACCACTCAGTTGTTCCATGACCAGTTCTAACTGTTGCTTCCTGTCCCACATATAGGTTTCTCAGGAGACAGATAAAGTGGTCAGGCACTCCCATTTCTTTAAGAACTTGCCATAGTTTGCTGTGGTCCACACAGTCAAAGGCTTTCGCATAGTCAATGAAGCAGAAGTAGATATTTTTCTGGAACTCTCTGGCTTTCTCCATAATCCAGCGCAAGTTAGCAATTTGGTCTCGAGTTCCCCTGCCTCTTCGGAATCCAGCTTGTACTTCTGGGAGTTCTCGGTCCACATACTGCTGAAGCCTACCTTGTAGGATTTTGAGCATAACCTTGCTAGCGTGCGAAATGAGTGCAATTGTACGGTAGTTGGAGCATTCTTTGGCACTGCCTTTCTTTGGGATTGGGATGTAGACTGATCTTTTCCAATCCTCTGGCCATTGTTGAGTTTTCCAAACTTGCTGGCATATTGAATGTAGCACCTTAACAGCATCATCTTTCAAGATTTTAAATAGTTCAACTGGAATGCCATCACCTCCACTGGCCTTGTTGTTAGCCAGGCTTTCTAAGGCCCACTTGACTTCGCTCTCCAGGATGTCTGGCTCAAGGTCAGCAACTACATTGTCTGGGTTGTCCGGGATATCCACATCTTTCTGATATAATTCCTCTGTGTATTCTTGCCACCTCTTCTTGACGTCTTCTGCTTCTGTTAGGTCCTTCCCATTTTTGTCTTGGATAAGGTCCTTTATTGTGAACACATAGAATACCCATATGTACTATTCTTTATTGTACAGTGGTGCCCCGCATAGCGACGATAATCCGTGCAGCAAAAATAGCTGCAAAGCGATTTTGTCACTATGCAATTTTAAAAAGCCCACAGGAATGCACTGAAACCCCTTCAATGCGTTCCTATGGGCTTCAAACCTTTAAGCGACAGTCGTCCATACAGCGGCCATTTTGGGCACCTGGTAAGTGAGAAATCCTTGCAAAACACGGGGCGGCCATTTTTTTAACCGGTGGCCATTTTGATCCGACAATCAGCTGTTGGAAAATCATCACTATGCGATGATCGGTAAGCAAAACAGGGTACTGATCATCACAAAGCGATTTTTTCCTATGTAAAACATCACAATGCGGTCGCAAAACCGAGCGCAAAAAGTTCATCGGTATGCGGATTCGTTAAACGGGGCACCCGTTAAGCGAGGCAACACTGTATTGACCTGTCTGCCTGTTTTGTTTTGTTTGGCTCATTTTAAAATCTTCTTAGTGTAATTTAAGTTTATATTGTTATGTTAAACATGAAGGTGGGGGGACCATTTACACACCTCTGGTTTTCTTACTCCTTGTTGTGGACTGAGAGGGGGCACCAGCTATCGGTCAAAATCCTGTTGCATGGCTCCAGCAGGAGAGATGCCATCATTGGGGGCAATCTGCCATGGATTCAAGCCTTCCTTGGGCCATTTCGGGGTGCAGACAAGCAGTACGACCAAGCAACGTGTGCCCTGAAAATCACAAAACGAAGCCTTTCATTGTCAGCCATTTGCTGATGACTTCATTCCCGTTGTGCACACAGAACCAGCCTTATTCCATTTAGCCTTTCGCCTTTCTCTGTGTGTGTGTGTGTGTGTGTGTGTGTGTGTGATCGTGCATCGGTCAGTCGCCCTAGAAGGGAGGAGGCCTGTGCAGCCTATGGACAGGGAGGAGAGTGCCTTGGCTGTCGCACACTCTCCACAACAGGGACATCCTTCACAACTGAACATAGATGTACACATTGCACCATCAGCCACAGTTCTGGGCCTCCGGGCAGAATTACAAGTGGGTGTGGGTCCAGGGCCCAGGGGACCGAATATTCACATAATGGCATCTGGTTCCCCCCCTTTTGTGGATGGCTTTGTTGTGGCACAAATCAAGTCGATGCTCTTTCGAACCCCAGGCCACAAAACTCCTTTGGGGCTCATTGTGAGAAGGCAGGGAAAGACTCTAAGGCTGGGAAAGGAGGAAAGGCAGCAGGAGAAGAGGAGGACCCAATACGAGATGGACGGACTCCCTCAAAGAAGCCCCAGCCTGGAGTTGATGCATGAGCTCAGCAGGACTTTTGAGGACCGGGCGATTTGGAGAGCGCTGCTTCACAGGGTCATCAGAACCTGTGGGGATCCTTTTCAGGATGAAGAAAGACGCAGAGCCAAGGATAAGGAAAGAAGAAGCTTCTGACACTCCTGTGAGGGGTTTATTTATAATACAGAATAAACAATGCTAGTAACTTTATGCGTGATTGATTACATCCTGTGCTAACAAGCCAGAGTGATATCTGTTACATACAGCACTGATGTTACCTGTCTGTCATGGGTTTGGAGGGAAAGTTCCATCCTATGGGGAGTGGAAGGCGGGACATCAGGAGGAGGGGCTGTACTGTATATATAGGTGAAGCCTGTGTGGTGATGCTAGGAGACGCTGGGATGTGAAGAAGCAGCAGCTGGGGAGAAGAAGCTGGTGTGGGAGTCTGTGTGTCAGACAGGGTACTACTGTGTGTCAGAGTACCAACCTGATAGGTTCAGGTGTCTGTTGGTTAGCCAGAACTGATAGGTTCAGGGTCTGTGCTTCAAGTTAAGGGTTCTGTGTGAACCAAACTGTATGCATGTATGAATGAGAATAAGCCACGTTACTTTATCTTATTCACCTGATCATTTTATTTTCCCTGTGTGTTGTATTTAAATAAACCTTATTCTTTTATTTGTTAAAAATCCATCCCTGGTCTGTGTGACTTCTTACAGGGAATGGTTGGTGGCAGCTTAGTTAACGTGTGGCAGATCCCAGTAGGTCTGGGTTTGTCACATTGATTGGTGTCCAGCGTGTGGGATACGACTGGTCCAGTTGTCCAGTGGTCCAGCAAAGCCTTGGCAAATGTGCCCAGAGCAAGGGGGTCTAGTCAGGGACAATCTGAGGCGCGTAGGTAATCTTCTAGGTGTACCTCACGGGGAGGTGCGCTAGTGGAAGAACGTGCCAACTGGGGAGACTAGATTAGGGTGCTCTGAGGCAGCCTGGTTTGGGCGGGAAAAAAGCTGAGGCAAAATTGTAAAGTAGAAGTGAGCTAGCTTGTCTGCTGAGAGGCCCAGCAGAGGGGGGTAGACTCTAGCTCGCAACTGTTGCAAGTAGTGCTGAAGGACAGCAGCAATCTATAGGGAAAGCTGGTTCTGAGGCAAAAGAAAAAAGAAAAAAAAAGTGGTTGTTTTATTTTGAGGCTTGACTTTTTAAAGCAGCTTGTTCTGAGGGGGGATTATGCCCTTGACTCGAAGCCAAATGGCAGAAATGGGTGAAGTGAAAGACCCCCAGGTTGACCAAGGTTCTGAGGATGAATTTGGCTCAGTGCAAGGTGACAGCACGGGAGAACAGAACCCAGAACTCAGAAAATTGCTCATAGCCCAACAGCATGAACTGAGGATGAGGGAAATAGAAAGGGAAGAGAAACAAAGGCAATTGGAAAAAGAAGAAAGATTAGAGAGAGAGAGAATGGAAAGAGAAGAAAGATTGGAGAGAGAGAAAATGGCGTTTGAGTTGAGAAAATTGGAACTGATGAATCAGAACAATAATAACAATAGGGATTCTGAGGGAGGCCAATTGTCTAAAGCTGACCTGAAGAAATTCCCTGTGTACCACAAGGGAGATTGTCCTGAGGTGTTCTTTTCCCTAGTGGAAAGAGCGTTTGTGGACTTCTCAGTGAGGGAAACTGAGAAGATGACCATCATGCGATCTTTAATCAGTGGTAGCCTGGCTGAGGTCTATGCCGAGATGCCTGAGGAACTGATGAAAGATTTTGCAGAGTTTAAAAAACTGGTGTTTGCAAGACATGGGATAAATGCGGAACAGCTGAGGCAAAGATTCAGGTCCCTCACAAAGAAACCAGAGCAGACTTTTACCCAAGTGGGGGCCCAATTGGTGAGGCTGCTTGAGAAATGGCTATCTCAGGAGGGGACAGAGACCTACCAGCAGCTTAAAGACTTGATAGCGCTGGAACAGTTCTATTCAGTCCTGCATGGGGAACTGAAAGTCCAGGTGAGGGAAAGGAAACCGAAATCTGTGGCAGAAGCCGCCGAGATTGCAGATTTTATTTCCCAAATAAGAAAGCCCTTGGGTGAGGGGAAAGTGATGGGGAAACCTAAAGAAACCTACAGCAAGTACTCTCAGGGACCAGGGAAAAGCCAGCAAGGGGGAGGGGCCCATGGTGAAGGGAAGCCCTCAGACACGAAACCAAGACCTCAGATTTTGGAGGGAAAACCAAAACAAGATGAGAGAGAATCAAAATACACCAGAAAATGTTATTTCTGTCAGGGAAAGGGCCATCTAATCTCAGAGTGTGAGAAATTAAAGCAGCTAAAAGGAATTGTGGCTCAGGATTCGAGTGGAACCAAGCCAAAAGCTGTGTTCTGTGTCCAGAAAGAGCAAGGCTCATTGGCACTGAGGGAGCCTGTTGCCATGGCTACTCAATCTGGAACAGCTACCTCTGCTGATCAGGCTGAGGAAAATGGTCCTCTTGTAGAGGTCAGGCGCTGCCTGCTGGTGAGAACAGATTCTCAGTTGTTTGAGACAGCAGGGGTGGACGTAGGAATACTTGGCCATCAGTATCGGGGGCTGCTGGACACTTGTTCTCAGGTGACCCTGTGCCACCCAGATATTATTCCTAGGGAATATGTAATCCTAAATGAGAGCATGAAGGTGGCAGGGATTGAGGGGCAGGTGATCTCTCTGCCAGTAGCGGAGGTACCTGTGAACTTTCAAGGCTGGAGGGGAGTTTGGCGGCTAGCGATTTCATCGACTCTGCCAGCAGCCGTGCTCGTGGGAAATGACCTGGCTGAACATGTGAAACGGGTGCTAGTGATTACACGCTCACAAGCCACCACGGGGACAGTTCAGGGGGGTAATGAGGAGCCAGAGACGGAAGCAGAGGGGAGTTCAGAAGCTGTGGTGGAAACCTTAACCACAGACAGCAGATTTGGACAAGAGCAAAAGGCAGACGCCACTCTCCAAAAGTGTTTTGAACAGGTGACTGACGCCCAGCTAACACCTGAAACCCCAGTGAGATTTCTGGAGAAAAAGGGGATTTTATATAGAGAGACCCTGAGGAATATCTCAAAAGGGGGAGATGGGATCAGAAGTCAGCTGGTGGTACCTGAAAAGTATCGCCCCATGATCTTACAAAGGGGGCACTCTGACATGTTTGCTGCACACTTAGGGGTGAACAAAACACAGCAGAGAATCACACAGAATTTTTACTGGCCTGACATAGGGAAGCAGATCAGGGAGTTCTGTAAACAATGTGATGTGTGTCAAAGGCAGGGGAATAGCCGCGACAGGACCAAAGCAAAGTTGTGCCCTTTGCCTGTGATTGACACTCCGTTCAAATGCATAGGGGTGGATATTGTGGGACCTTTGCCCAAGGCCACAAAGAGGGGGAACAGGTTCATTCTCACCATTGTGGACCATGCCACGAGGTACCCTGAAGCCATACCCTTGACTAACATTGAAACTAACACAGTGGCAGATGCCTTGGTGGGGTATATGTCCAGGATGGGATTTGCCTCAGAAATAATCACAGATTTGGGCGCATCGTTCACATCGAAGCTCATGAAACGCTTATGGCAAATCTGTGGAATTAAGCACAAGGAAACTACTGCCTATCATCCTGAAAGTAATGGGTTAACTGAGAAGTTCAATGGGACTCTGATGTGCATGATTAGGGCTTACTTGGCAGAGAATCCAAACAATTGGGACCAGAAGCTGCAATCCCTTTTGTTTGCTTATCGATCAGTGCCACAAGCCAGTACCGGGTTCAGTCCATTTGAACTTTTATTTGGGAGAAGGGTGAAAGGGCCCCTTGATTTGATCAAACAAAATTGGGAGCAGATCACCCAGGATGACCCACAAGACGTTGTGACATACATAGACACCTTGATGAATGACCTAAAGAGAAATCTAGAGCTGGCAGCAGAAAACCTGCAAGCTCAGAAGGTCAGACAGAAAACATGGTATGACCACAAAGCTAGAGAGAGGCACTTTGACCCAGGGGAGGAAGTGCTTTGGCTTAGGCCCTGCAGAGAGAATAAACTGCAGCTCAAATGGGCAGGACCATATAGGGTCATTTCCAAGATGTCAGACCTGAACTACCTTATAGAGCAGGAGGAGAACCAAGCAAGGAGGGTGGTTCATGTGAATGCCCTAAAACCCTACTACAGAGGGGAACAGAGGGTTTTATTTGCGATAAAAGCAGCTGAGAGTGAGGAAGCTGAATTACCCTTCTGGGAGGGTAGAGGGGAAGTAAAATACAACCCAGAGGAGGTAAAGATCAGTCCTGCACTCACCCAAGACCAGCAGCAAGAACTAAAAATGCTGCTTAGTAAATATCAACAGGTGTTTTCCAACAAGCCGGGGATAGTGAAGGGAGTGATGCATCGGATCCACACAGGGGATGCACCCCCGCAGGCAGTATCCCCATACCGAGTAACGGGACCCTATAGGGACAAGGTGCGGAAGGAGCTGGACGAGATGCTTAGGGAGAACATAATCGTCCCCTCTTCTAGTCCTTGGTCCTCTCCGATAGTCCTTGTGGACAAGCCTGATGGGAGCATTAGGTTTTGTGTCGATTACAGGAAATTAAACCGTGTAACCACTCCTGATGCCTACCCAATGCCCAGGCTAGACAACCTGATTGAAACCATAGGGGGTTGTCGGTTCATCTCATCATTGGACCTGGTAAAGGGATATTGGCAATTAAGAATTGATCCCAGGGATCAAGAAAAGACTGCCTTTTGCAGCCCTTTTGGTCTCTATGAGTTTCGAGTCCTGAGCTTTGGTCTAAGAAATGCACCAGCCACATTCCAAAGGCTGATGGACCAGACCTTGGCAGGGCTCAGTGACTTTACAGTGGCCTACATTGACGACATAGGGATCTTCAGTAATACCTGGGAAGATCACCTGATACACCTGGAATTAGTGCTGCAGAGGTTAAGTGCAGCAGGGCTAACAGTAAAGGCCAGCAAGTGTCAGCTGGGTAGCCCAGAAATAAAATACTTGGGTCACATGGTAGGGGGAGGAGTGATAAAACCCCTGGAGGCCAAAATAGAAGCTGTTCGTGATTGGCCCAGACCCAACACCAAGAAAAAAGTCAAATCATTTCTTGGGTTGGTGGGCTACTACAGAAAGTTCATCCCGAGGTTTAGCGAGATTGCGGCTCCGCTGACCGATCTGACGAGGAAGAAGACTGATGACCGCATCCCGTGGACCAGCGACTGTGAGGAGGCGTTCCAGAGGTTGAAGCAGGCGCTCATCAACTATCCAGTGCTGCGTGCTCCAGACTTCGACCGGGAGTTCATCATCTACACCGATGCGTCTAACAGTGGGGTAGGAGCAGTTCTGTGCCAGGAGGATGAGAATGGTGACCAGCATCCAGTGTCCTACCTGAGTAGGAAACTTCAAAAAGGTGAGAGACATTTGGCAACCGTGGAGAAGGAGTGTTTGGCCATAGTCTACGCGATCCAGAAGGCCAAGCCTTACATCTGGGGAAGACATTTTGTTCTGTGTACTGACCATTCACCACTGCAATGGTTAAAGACAATGAAAACCCACAATAGCAAACTTATGAGGTGGGCTTTAAACTTACAAGACTATGACTTTGAAGTGAAGGTGGTCAGAGGGTCAGTGAACTGTGTTGCTGACGCCTTGTCAAGAAGACCTGAAGAATGAAGACGGCGAAAGAAACATGGACTATGTATATATATTGATGACAAAAAGTTAAATGTACCTGTTTTTTGAACTTGGTTTGTATGAATAAAGGTAAATTGATGTAATGTATATGGTAAATGTTTAAATGCCTAATTGCTATGGTTAACTTAGAATGTAAGTATAAGTAAGTATGATATTGTATGTATAACTGGTTTTGTGTGTTTTATCCAGGTTGTTTTTTGGTGAAAAGCACCTTAGCTTTCCCCCTACAAAACAACTTATAAAGAGGGGAGGTGTTACATACAGCACTGATGTTACCTGTCTGTCATGGGTTTGGAGGGAAAGTTCCATCCTATGGGGAGTGGAAGGCGGGACATCAGGAGGAGGGGCTGTACTGTATATATAGGTGAAGCCTGTGTGGTGATGCTAGGAGACGCTGGGATGTGAAGAAGCAGCAGCTGGGAAGAAGAAGCTGGTGTGGGAGTCTGTGTGTCAGACAGGGTACTACTGTGTGTCAGAGTACCAACCTGATAGGTTCAGGTGTCTGTTGGTTAGCCAGAACTGATAGGTTCAGGGTCTGTGCTTCAAGTTAAGGGTTCTGTGTGAACCAAACTGTATGCATGTATGAATGAGAATAAGCCACGTTACTTTATCTTATTCACCTGATCATTTTATTTTCCCTGTGTGTTGTATTTAAATAAACCTTATTCTTTTATTTGTTAAAAATCCATCCCTGGTCTGTGTGACTTCTTACAGGGAATGGTTGGTGGCAGCTTAGTTAACGTGTGGCAGATCCCAGTAGGTCTGGGTTTGTCACAATATCAGTGAAGCGATGTGCTCATATGTTTTGTCTCATGCTTTGGCTCTAGATTAAGGCAAGGATGATGTGATTGCTTTGGCTCTGAATCAAGGGCGATGTGACCTTACTGCCGCATGGCGTGCCAATGCTTTAGCAAGATCCTGTGGTGGATCAGGCCCAGTGCCCCTCTTAGTCCCGCTTACTATGTGTCTCCCCTTTGGCCCCACCAGATGCCCCCTGGGGAGCTCATGAGACCTCCCCAGATCCCAGTCTCCTGATGGGAACCCTCTTCCTCCCCGGCATCCGGCCTTTTTGGGTTGACACGAGGCCTTGACAACTTGGTGGCCCCGAACAACGAGCAAGTCTTCCGTGGCTTCCAAGGGCCTTCAGCTCATGCCCTGGCTCTCATTTCATGACCCGTTTCATCTCTTTTCCCCTTTATTTTGGAATTTTAATTTTATTTTGACTCCCTCTCCCTGGGGAGATCATGAATGTCCCCTTCCCTGTCACCCTCCCAAAAAAAGGCTAAAGACCTCCATCTTTTCAGGCAAGCTTTAGACAGTTATGATTCCCTGAACCCCATTTTAGCAGAGAGTTTCAATAGTTTCCATTTTTTCACCTTTTAATTTAAATCATATATTAATTTGTCTTTTAATATTTTAACTTAGTTCTTCCTGATGGCTCCCCTTTCCCCAAGAAGACCAAAGGGTGGATGCTCTTAATTATTCTTAATAATTATTACCCCTCCCCCTTCGTCCTCCTTCGTCTCCCTTCAGGAAACCGTTAAGCGAGGGGGGGGATGGGGGACCATAGAGGTAGGACGGAGGTAGAGAGGACTGGCCTCTCCCAGGGGGACCGGAAGCAGAAGCGAGGCGTCTGCCAGCCTCTCTCTCCCCCCCATCTCTATGGTCTTCCTCCCCGTTTCCCGCCAAAGGACTTGGAAGGAAGTGTTTGTGGTCGGTAGGGGTGTGTGACTGTGTCTTTGTGTGGGTCAGAGGGGATTTCCAGAAAAGCTTGCTCCCCTTGGAGGGAAGGAAGGAAGAAGGACTCTGGTTTCAAACCCCCTTTTTTATTATTCCTCCTCTTGTCGGGGGACGTTTTTCTTGGGGGGGGCAGTTTTCCTTTTTGGCTTTCCTTCCTTCCTGGGGGGGGCGGTGACTGGGTCTCTTCCACCGTTTTGCTTCCATATGCCCTCTTTGTGGGGCAAATGTTGGTCTTGGGGGGGGTAGGACCATTTTTCTCAGAAACCCCTGAGAATACTAACCCTAAGACAAACCGTCAATGAATTTTTGAAATAAATAAATTCATTCCTTCATACCCATGACGTACCTGTTCAATCCAGGCAAGGGCTCTCGGAGCCGGCCGGTTCCCCCGTCCCAGCTGGGAGTGTTTTGGGGGATGGATTGCAAGAAGGTCTCCCTGCACATCAGGAAAGGGGTGGGGGATAAACCTGGGTCACCTTTTCTCCTTCCAGCTTCCACTATTTCAAAATCCGTGAGACGTTATTGTGGCAGCCATCCTGTTTGCCAGAGAACTGGACATGCAACTCAGATGACTGAAGCTGAACTTCAGAGTATTCCTGTTATTTCTGAACCTTTTTTTAAAATGCATTTGGAAGTTGTGGGCTCTTTTCCACGCACTAAGACTGTGTTTTCTCCTTTCCACTTCCAGTGTCCTTTGAGGAGGCGACTCCGTATTGCCCCCAACTCAGAGGGTGGGATCTGCTGGATCAAGACTAGAGATTTCTGTGCGAGGACCTCCTGCTGGAGATTTCTGGGATCAAATTATCTCCAGGTAAGGATCCTGTTCCCTTTGGGCCTAGATTGTGAAGGATGATGGTTGGCTGCCCCACCGAGGATGCCTCAGTCAACAGAAGCGCTCTGAGCATGTGTGTCGGGAGCCCAAAGCTCCTGTGCCACAGTCAAGAACATGACCGTACATTTAAGAAAGCATTTTGTTCTGTTGCTGCACACGACTGAAGAGTTGGGATCCAGAGCATGTTTTGGATTTAACTTTCTTTTTCAAAAATCGATTGAATATAGAACATATTCAATAAAATAGTCTTTCTTATTACTTGCTCCCGACTCCCACCCCACATTCTGTCCCATTGCAGACGTGGGATATGAGACCTTCGCGACACGCCCTTAAAATGTTCACATTTCAATCTGGCTCACGACGTCCGCAAATGTAAGAGCCTCACAGGCTGAGATTAGCTTTGCTACTGATAAATAGCTATGAAAGGTTCTCCCTCCTCACTAAATACATTAATGAGGTGGGAGAGATGGGGATATTATTCCTTTGGCTGCCTGAAGCTTCTTTGTTAATTTTTCCTGTACTGCCATCTGCCCTCTTTCACTGTGTCCAGTTGTCGCCGAAACCCCTTTAGGATTCCTCCAAAATGGATCAGTGGCTATTCTGGCCACCTAACTCGTGGCTTATAAAAGTCTGATAAACCAAATTTTCCTGATCTTCTCTCTCTCTCTCTCTCTCTCTCTCTCTCTCTCTCTCTCTCTCTCTCTCTCTCTCTCTCTCTCTCTCTCTCTCTCTCCCCCTCCCTCCCTCCCTCCCTCTCACTCACTCTCTCTCTCTCTCTCCCTCACACACACACACACACTTCGTTGTACAATGTCATTTCCAAGAAGTGAGCTATGGATCCCCAGAGGATTGGAAAAGGTGTGAAAGTGAGACAGAGAGGTGTGGAGGAGAAGATCTGGCGATGGTGAAGGGAGGTCGGGCCCATCACCCACCCCCCTTTTAACCTTATTCTGGCTAATTGACTGGCTGGCTGCCCCCGTCTCCGTGGGTCCATTGACACCCCTCCTAAATTCAGGTTTTGAACATTCCCGTTCTAATTGACAAAAGTACATGTCTTCCTTCTGGGGAGATCATGGTGTTTGCCCCGTGGCCCTTGCTTCTTGTTTCACCAAACACAGAGCTGACAAAGGCATCCCAATACGATCTTTAGCACATTGCTACCAGTTGATCTCTTCCTGGGGTGGGACAAGGGGTGAATTAGCCTCAAATGCCCCAAATTTTGGCCAAAACACTGCAGGTAGTCTGATGCTTTCCTTAGTTTAGTTCATACAAAACAACAACAATTTATCATTTTCTTATCTTTACTTTTAGTATTTTTCCCTTCCAAGCATAGCCTAAAATTGAGATAATGTAGTTTTGTTGTTGTTGTTGTTGTTGATGATGATGATGATGATGATGATGATGATGATGATGATGATGATGATGATGATGATGATGATAACTTGGGTTGGGGTAAAGGGGATGGGAAGAGGGTTTGGGTTAGGGGGAGAGGTGAAACAAAAATATACTAAAATCCATTGTATTCATATTGCAATATCAAGATTCAAACTCAGCTGTTCTATTTTCTGCCTTCCATATTTTAGTTCACATTTAGATCTATGTTATTCGAGCACTATCAGATGACTAACTATTTTTGGAAAAAGTCCCATCTTTTTGTTGCCTTTTGTAATGGACTGTCCATTGCTTCTGATAGACTGTCCATTTCTGCTGTTTCCTTTATTATTTCCGTAAGATCTTCTTGTTTCGGTACCACCTGACTTTTCCAATTTATAGCGTAAAGAATTTTAGCTGTAGTAACTATATATATATAACTAGACATTTCTTTGCTTTATATTATCTGGTATCATACTCGATAAAATAGTTCTGGGCTTAATGGAAACTTACAAGCAATATTTCTTGTAACACAGTGTGTACTCCTATCCCATATTGTTTCGCTACTCTACAAGTCCGCCACATATGATAGTAGCTTCCCACATGTGTTTCACATTTCCAACAGACATTTGATACATCTGTATACATCTTCGACAATTTTTCAGGAGTCATATGCCATCTATAGAACATCTTATATACAGTGGTGCCTCGCATATATACAGTGCCTTCGCTATAGCGAAACATCGCTGAACGGGACAGGGAAAGCCACTGGAACGCATTAAACATTGTTTAATGCATTCCAATAGGCACCTTTACTCACCGTTCAGCGATGTTTCCTATGGCTGGCAGCCATTTTTGCGCCCTCCTCGAGGGGAGGGCGCGAAAACTCTGCGCGCGGCCATTTCGGGGCTTCCGGTGGCCATTTTGGCCGTCGGACAGCTGATCGTTGGGGCTTCGTTTTGCGAAGATCGGTAAGCGAAACGCTTACCGATCTTCGCAAAGCTAGTTTCACCCTATCTAAAACTCACTGAGCGATCGCATTAGCGATCCCCAAAAAGGGACCGCTATGCGATTTCGTTGTTGTATGGTGCGCTCGTTAAGCGAGGCACCACTGTATGTTCTCTTCAAAGTTAACCGATTTTATATTCTTTTGCCATACTTGTGATATTGATCAATGTCAATATTGTGTCCTATGTTCTGTGCCCACTTAATCATACATTCTTTAACCATCTCATCTTGCATTTTAATTTCTAACAAGTGGTTATACATTCTCTTAATTATTTTATCTTTTGAGCCTAGTAAAGCTTTATCAAATGTCATTTGTTCTAGATAGAAACCCACTATCTTATCTTTACTATATCTGGATTTGAGCTGTGCTCTGGACCACCAGTCTATATATTCTGTGTTTCCAACTCTTTAGACCTTAGCTCACAGTAATTTTTCAATAAATTTTGATATCTTAGGAGCTTGACTTTGGTCATTCGATTGGGTTGAGTAAAGGCCTCTATAGGTGATACCATGCTGGTATTTTTGGTAAATTTGTTGAATAGTTTTTGTCCAGGTTCCTAACAAAGCTCTTCTTATTATATGTGAATGAAATATTTTTGTTGTTTGTCTTTTTTATACCACAGAAAAGCATGCCATCCACTCTGCAGATCATGCCCTTCTAAGCTGAGTAATCTATCATTTATTATCCATTCTTTTATCCAGTCTTATACACAGGATCTATAGTACAAATCCCCAGTCTGGAAGACCAAAATCTGCCCTCTGTTTGGCATCTTGCATTGCTTTAATATTTTACCTTGCCATACAAATCTCATAATTATCTTACTGAGTTCTTGAAAAAAGAAAATTTTCATTTCCGTAGTAGTGTCTGCCTCCTTTAGAAAAGCAAAGCAATTTTGAAGGCTTTTCTACCCCTTGTATTTTATTCAGAAAGGGGGGGGGAGAAATGTTAGGACTTTCACAACCAAAGAAGTGAAGCCATAAGGAACTTGAGCCTCTCCTTCTGCTGGCCTTGATGTAGCTGTGGTGTTCCTCCTTTCTCATGACAGTCGTAGAAACAGCCAAACCCTTGACTGGATCCCCAGGGAGATTTCCTTCTGTTCTGCACTCCTCATGGTATCTTCTCTTTTTTCTCTCCATCAGGTAAGAAACAGGAGAATCAGAATTATATGGATCTACTTCTACCACTGAAAAGAGAGGAGAAACTCACCTGAAGTTACATGAAAGAACTCACATGAAAAAAAGGAATATAAATGCACAGAATGTGGATGGAGCTTCAGCCTTACCAGTAGCTTCAGTAGATGACAAAAAACTCACACGGTAGGAAGATTATAAAAACATGGAATGTAGAAAGAGCTTCCAAGTCAGCAGTCACCTGAGTTCCCATCAACGAAATAACACAGATGAGAAACCCTATAAATGCATGGAATGTGGAAAGAGCTTCAGTCACAGCAGTGCACTGAGTAGACATCAAAGAACTCACACAGAGGAGAAACCTTATAAATGTATGGAATGTGGAAAGAGCTTCAGTCAGAGCAGTAGCCTGAATTGCCATCATCGAACTCACACAGGGGAGAAACCTTATAAATGTATGGAATGTGGAAAGAGCTTCAATCACAGCAGTAACCTGAGATCCCATCAACGAACTCACACAGAGGAGAAACCATTTAAATGCATGGAATGTGGAAAGAGTTTCACTCTAAGCTGTCACCTTAGCTCCCATCAACGAACGCACACTGGGGAGAAACCATTTAAATGTATGGAATGTGAAAAAAGCTTCAGTGACAGGGGATCATATACTAAACATCAAAGAACTCACACAGGGGAGAAACGTTACAAATGCATAGAATGTGGAAAGAGCTTCTGTCACAACAGTCACCTTAGTTCCCATCAACGAACTCACACAGGGGAGCATCCTTATAAATGCATGGAATGTGGAAAGAGGTTCAGTCACAGCAGTAACCTGAATAGACATCAAAGAACTCACACAGGGGAGAAACCATTTAAATGCATGGAATGTGGAAAGAGCTTCAGTCAGAGCTGTCACCTTAGTTCCCATCAACGAACTCACACTGGAGAGAAACCATTTAAATGTATGGAATGTGAAAAAAGCTTCAGTGACAGGGGATCATATACTAGACATCAAAGAACTCACACAGGGGAGAAACTATACAGTGGTGCCTCGCTTAACGAGGATAATGCATTCCAGCAAAATAGCTATACGAAATCCTCATCAAGCGAAATAAAAAAGCCCATTGAAACGCATTGAAAATGCTTCAATGTGTTCCAATGGGCTGAAAACTCACCGTCCAGTGAAGATCCTTGATAAGGCGGCCATTTTCGGTGCCTGTAAAGTGAGGAATCCGTCCCAAAACACAGCCAGGGGCCATTTTCTTCACCCCGTGGCCATTTTGAAACCTGATGATCAGCTGTTTGCTGATTGTCGTAAAGCAAAAATCGGTTCCCAAGGCAGGGAACTGATCATCGTGAGGCAGATTTTCCCATTTTAAACCATCATTTTGCGATTGCTTTTGCGATCGCAAAAACCTAATTGTCAAGTGATTTCCTCATTAAGCGAGGCAATCGTAAAGCAAGGCACCACTGTAAATGTTTTGTTTGTGGAAAGAGCTTTATTGAGAGCAGTAAACTGAGGTTACATCAAAGAAGTCACACTGGGGAGAAACCATATAAATGTATGGAATGTGGGAAGTCCTTCATTAATAGCAGTACCCTGAATTCCCATCAAAGAACTCACACTGGGGAGTAACCATATAAATGTTTTGATTGTGGAATGAGCTTCAGTCAGAGTAGTAGCCTGAGTTGCCATCAACTATCTCACACAGGGCAGAAACTCCATAAATGTATGGAATGTGAAAAAAGCTTCAGTGTATATGGATCATATACTAATCATTTAAGAACTCACATAGGGGAGAAACCGTATAAATATTTGTAATGTGGAAAGAGCTTCAGTGACAGTGGATCATATACTAAACATCAAAGAACTCACACAGGGGAGAAACCATACACATTGAATGTGCAGTGATTCAGCCGGAGCACTGTCCTTAGTTCCCATCAACAAACACACTGGAGAGAAACCGTATGAATTTATGGATTGTGGAAGGAGCTTCAGTCAATGCAATAGCCTTGGTTTACATTAAAAACTCATTTGGGGGAGAAACCATATATGTGTAAGAATGAGAAAGAGGTTCAGTCAGAAGCCATTCAATCAGAAGCTCTTGATCCCCTTTTACAGACAGTAGATTGAGCTAAGATGGTTAGTGCATCGTCTTGTCTGGTGAGGTTAACGTGCTTTCTTCCTGTGATGTCCAATGAGGTGGACAGAGTCCTTGTGCGCTGTCTTGCCACCACCTCCTCTTTCAACCTTTGGCAGGCTTAGCTCATCAAAGCAGCCTTCTTGAGTAAAGTGATCGAGAGGCCCTCCTGGAGGAAACTGTTGCCCTTGATCTGTTCCAGTCAGGCTTTAGGCCGTGGCATGCACCAACAGCATTGGTCGCCCTGCAGAGGACCTCGTGAGGGAGGCCGACGGGCAGTATTTCCTTGTTAGTCCTCCTCAATAGCTCAGCAGCCTTTGATACCGTTGACCACGGTGTCCTGCTGGGGCGGCTCTCCGAGTTGGGGATCAGTGGCCTCGCTTTGGTGTGACTCTGTTCCTTCATGGAGAACCGTCTCCAGAGAGTGCAGCTTGGTGAGGTGACTTTCACCCTCTGGATCCCCAATTGCGGGGTTCCTCGGGGTCGATCATTTTGCCAAAGCTATTTAAAATCTATCTGAGGGGTGGTGGGTGAGGTCAACCGGAGTTGTGGGCCCCAGTGCAATCAGCACACTGATGACCTTTACCGCTCCTTTTTTCCAACTGATGTGGATGCTATTCTTTTTTAAAAAACATATTTTATTTTTTAAATTTTTTTATTATTTTAAACTACTAGGAATAGGGTAGGGAATACAAAAGTTAAAAGGAAGTGGAAGGGTTGGGAAAAAGATTTTAAGGATAGGAGAACACAGAATATACAATCATCCAATCTATTCATATTCAGTATACAAGTATCCAATCTAAACCAAAAGCAAAGTGTGCTGCTTATATACCGCCCCATAGCGCTTCAAGCACTCTCTGGGTGGTTTACAAGTTAATTATGCAGGCTACACATTGCCCGCCCCAGCAAGCTGAATACTCATTTTACCAACATTGGAAGGATAGAAGGCTGAGTCAACCTTGAGCCGGCTACCTGGGATTTGAACCCCAGGTTGTGAAAACAGTTTTAGCTGCAGTACAGCGGTTTAACCACTGTGCAATAAAAACAACTTTCTACATTGTTTTTTAACTATTTAATACCCTCTAGCTATCAACTTACATTTATGTTTTAGTTTGAATCTAAGTTACTCCAACACTATCAGGAGATCGAGACCATTTGTGAAACACATCCCCTCTTTCAATTTCCTTCTGTCTTGGACATACATTCAGCACACCTGAAAAAGTATCCATTTCTGTCACTTCCCATATTTTCTCAGTATGCTTCTCCTGTTTCCGTGGCTCTGTTTTCCAGTTTTTGCAAGAGAAGGATGAGTCCAGGACAGTAATCCAATTTTTAACATCACATTTTCTGACTGTTGTAGCTAAATAGCTCACTGGGTAATTCTTTATCCCATCTATGTTACCTGGCATCACACTCAATAAAAGCAGTTCTGAAGTTAGTACAGTTTCATTTAACTGTTGTTTAACATCTGATGACTTCTCTTTCATCAAATCTTCCATCTGGCTGAGATGCTCATTTACCTGCTGAAATCCTGTTATTATTATCATTTGCATGGTAACCTGCCATTCTTTATGTTTATGATGTGGATGCTATTCTGACCCTTGAACCTTTGAACGCTGCTTGGAGAATGTCCTGGGGTGGAAGAGGGCAAATGGACTGAAGTTGAATCCAGACAATACAGAAATCTTGTGAATGAACGGCTGTGGCATCAGTAGGTTGGGAAACTCCCTCTCCTTCGGGGGAGTGACTCTTCCCACGAATAGTGAGGTTCGCAGCTTGGGCATCTGCCTGGACCCGGATCTCACCATGGAAACCCAGGTGGCATCTGTGGTCCGGGCAGCCCATTGCCATCTTTGGAGGATTACTCAGCTGTGTATCTAGACATGGGGCACTCAACGCTGATTCATACACTCATAATCTCAAGAATAGTCTGTCGTTTCATGAAATGAGAAAGCTGATTATGCCATCACAAGTAATTAGGATAGCAAATAGTTTTAGAGAAGTTAAAGAAGTGAGCTACGCACACAAGGATGTCTGCCAGCTGTGCTCCTTGTAATATCAATCTGTAACATGCCTCTTTAAGGGTTAACACTGAAAGAACCTCATGTGTTTCCTTTGATTAATTAGGCTTATAAAATCTAGCCTGTTTTACCCTCTTTCACGCCCTGTATCTTGATGGTGCGAAGCTACGGAGCGAGGCAGAGGTGTTTACCTGTCGGCATTACCTTAACTGCCGTTGCTTACTCTGTTCAATTACTTTGGCATGTAATATACTTTTAGTGTTATGTTTATTTCTTTGGGACTTCCATTTACCCTTCCCTAAGAGATTTAGATAAAATATATTTGAACCACTTATCTCAGTGTCTGGCATCCTCATTATTTTTCCCGACTTGAAGTGCTACACCCCAAGGAGGACTCTGTTTTATTACTTTAGCAAGTTCACAGATGGTTGACAGTATACAGATTATTGACAGTTCAGATAGGACAGTGGTTACTTAATGCCATTAGGACTAGCCCAAGAAAGGCTTTGACGTTAGCTCCCTATCGCTATGAGAAAGAGGAAGAATGGGTTGTGGCCATGCCTCCTCTCAGAAGCAGCTGTGATGAGATGTGTTTTTATGGGTAAGCCTGTCTCAATAGAATCCATTTTAAATTAGGATTTCTGTGTAGTTTCTGAGATGAGCCACCGTGGCTATCTCTTATCTAGTTGCTAAGGAGAAACATTCCTGGTAGCCAAAGCATTTCTGTAGCTCTCGTGGGAATATGGGGCGTGACCTGTCCAGAAGTTTCTGGCCCTTGGGAACTCTGGGAAGAAGAAGCGATGGGGGAGAGAAAGTAGTGTGTGTTCCATCATGGATTACAAATAGTTTCCTCTGCCATGGACTGAGGGGAAACACCTGGATTGCATCTACAACAGCTTGTGAACCCAGGACACGTGAGATGGACTATGTTACCCTTTATATTAGTTAGCATAGTTTCATTTCTTTATTTTTCTAGCTGGAGTGGGGGAGGAATTATCTGTGCCTTGTATTGAAAATGTACCAACTAAACATTTGGTTTCTTTACTTTAACAACCTTTATTAATAAAACAGTAATGATTGATTTCTATCTAGAAGCATTGTTTCTTGTTCAGACTAGCTGAGGAATGTTAATTGGCCTTATATGTTCGCTACCAAAGATTTCTAGAGCCCAGATTAATCTGAGTATATCTCATGGTTATGTCTGTGTTGGCTATTTGGCTTACTAAAGGAGTGTGGCTTTTGGAAAAGAAGGAATAGACAAGACCTGGCTGAGATCCCCTGGGCTCTACTCAGCAGTATTGTGGTTTGTCTGTCTTTCGGATCCATCCCATTCTCCGGAACCCCTTGGAGATATGGGCGGTGTTTTCGCATGGAGGCAGCGTGGGACGGAACACGTGCTTTAGTGTGATTTATGGATTTATGGTGCTTGCTTTGTAAGTGAAGCTGCAGGCATTCTTCCGGAAGCCTTGGCTGAGGGAGTGTGTGCATGCTGACAGGCTGTAAATTAGCCAAATTGCTTTTCTCTTTCCAGCTAAGGATCTTCTTAAAGTCTTAGCTGCAGTGAGGTCTGATAAGAAACAGCGCTTAGATTTTAACAGACATTAAAATCTGTTTAATTTGGCTATGAGTGGGCATTTTCAGGCAAGGTAGCGATTGCCTCTTTTGAAGCTCCAGGTAGGGATGTTTTATGGCTTGCCCTCACCCTACAGTTTAGGCTGCAGGAGTGGGGAGAGGATTTTTCCTTTTGGAATTGATTGGCGTCGGCGTTGAATGAGGCTTGTATGGAAGGAGACGACTTTTTGCAGTTGCCTAGTCAGTGGTTTGTGACTCAGAGAACAGTTAAGATTGGAGGGACATCTGCTGGTCAGCCTGGCATTACAATGAAGAAGGCTTTAAACCAGGAAATTTTGGAGGCTGTTGAGCACAGTGTTTTGACTCGGAGCAGACCTAAGCAAAGGGTCAGTTACAGTTCTCCACATCTACGAAGGGGATTGCAAAAGGGCAATTTGATGGCTGAGTTACCACCTGAGGGAGAGGAGCTTGCCTCTGATTCAGATCAGGCTGAGGACATGGAGGATACCAGCACAAGGGAAGTGCCAGACAGGGGAAGGCCTTATGAAACAGCAGGAGCAGCAGCAGCAGGTGCTGCAGGGCAAGACCCCAATCAGAGTTTGTCAGCAGTGGACAAGTTAACCCTGATGTTTACTGATTTTGTTGCATGTCACTCTCAATCTATTCGTAATCAGGACCTGTCTGAGAGATTACTAAAGGAGTACAGATGAAGATTGCAAATTTAGAGGCTGAAAGGAAGGAAAAGGAAGCTTTTAAAAAATCCATAGCTAGTGTTGACAGAAGTAACCTGCCTTATTACCACGATGGCCAAGATGTCTTAGCATTTTTGGAGCTATTCGAAAGATCGTGCAGAGACCTTAATATTCCTGAGGACTGGTATGTAAGGCTAATATGTACCCAGTGCAGTGGTCAGCTTGCCAACATTGTAGCTAAATTACCTGATGAAAGAGTGGAGTGGCGTGTTTTTAAAGAGGCAGTGAAGAAAAAATATGGTTTTACTCCTGAGATACTTCGTCAGAACTTTAGAAAATTAAAAAAACAACCTAATGAGTGTTATTCTGCATTGGCTGATCGATTAGAGCAACTAAGAGATCAATGGTTGGACTCATTAGGCGTTAGAACCTTCAAAGATTTAAGAACAGTGATGTACATGGAGCATTTTCTTAGTTTGGTACCTACAGAGATAAGGAGTACTTTGTTGGAGAAAGACTTCAAAGACCTGCAGGCCCTGGCCTTAAGAACTGACGAGATTCTTTCCTTTAGGAAGCCTGAACCAGCTGTTAGAGCAAAGACTGCTCCAGTGGTCCCTAAGAGACAAAGTCAGCCTGAAGTTAGAAAGTCTTTTTCCCAAGACCCCAGACAAAGTTCATTTGAACTACGAAGGAGCCTAGCTCCTAGCCAGAGTAAAACACCTCTTAAATGCTATGAGTGTGGTGGCTCACATCTGCGACGTGATTGCCCAAGGTTGAATGTGTCAGCTAACCAAGATAAGGAGCCAGTTAGAAAAACTCCTGTCCCAACTCCACGCAGATCTAAAGCAGGCACTCCCAAGATGGTGTCTGTAAGTTCTGTGCCAGCGGGAACTCATCAAGTGCCAGCTGCCAGTAATGCAGTTTCTGTGCCTCACCAGTCAAGCATTGTGCCTTCACAGAGTCAGGAAGGAGTTAACTTAATTGTAACCCCTTCGCAAGCCAGTGGAATGCAGACAGCAGTAAACCAATATGTGCCTAGAATTTTGGACTTACAAATTGCTTCAATTTCCTCAGAAATTGTAAAAGAGACTGCATCAGGAGAGAGGTTTTCTGTTATGGACCCTGAATGCATAGTGCCAGATGCACAGATGGACTGGGCGACCCGCTCGTTCACTGAGGTAGTTTTCCTGCACACACCAACAGGCGATATGACTTTGAGCGCTTTTCGTGACTCGGGTGCCGACATTTCTTCGATAAGCCGACAGTTTCTAGACCCCACTTTGATTCTGAACAATCTGAAGTGTCCAATAAAAACTTATGGGTCCATAGAGACTGAGCAGAAGTTCGTTTCTTTGGCATATGTAAAAATTACCTACAAGTCCTGGTCAGGTGCAAAACATATCCTAACCCATGAGGGAAAACCTGATTTTCTGCTTGGAAATGATCTTGCCTTTTTGGATCACATGCAAAGTCAAAATGCAGCTTCGATACAGGTAGTCACCCGTTCTCAAAGTAGGGAGATGCATGGTCCTGAACTGGAGCAGGAATGCACTGAGGATAACTCAGATGGAGACCTTACCCAACAGCAGCCTCTTGTGACCGAACCTGATAATGCAGCTAAAACTGAAACTACAATAGAGGAGGTGATACCAAAGGGATCAGAGGACTTTAGACTGAAGCAACTTAATGATCCCTCGCTAGCTTCATTGAGGTCACAAGCAGACAACTATGCTGAACGTCCTGCACAGCAGCAAGTTAGCTTTTTATGGAGTGAAAATGGACTGTTGTATCGAGAGTACTACCCCAAGTCCAATATGGATGCCCAACCTATTCAACAGTTAGTGGTGCCTTCTGAGTATAGACTAAGAATTCTAGAAGTTTCTGGCCCTTGGGAACTCTGGGAAGAAGAAGCGATGGGGGAGAGAAAGTAGTGTGTGTTCCATCATGGATTATAAATAGTTTCCTCTGCCATGGACTGAGGGGAAACACCTGGATTGCATCTACAACAGCTTGTGAACCCAGGACACGTGAGATGGACTATGTTACCCTTTATATTAGTTAGCATAGTTTCATTTCTTTATTTTTCTAGCTGGAGTGGGGGAGGAATTATCTGTGCCTTGTATTGAAAATGTACCAACTAAACATTTGGTTTCTTTACTTTAACAACCTTTATTAATAAAACAGTAATGATTGATTTCTATCTAGAAGCATTGTTTCTTGTTCAGACTAGCTGAGGAATGTTAATTGGCCTTATATGTTCGCTACCAAAGATTTCTAGAGCCCAGATTAATCTGAGTATATCTCATGGTTATGTCTGTGTTGGCTATTTGGCTTACTAAAGGAGTGTGGCTTTTGGAAAAGAAGGAATAGACAAGACCTGGCTGAGATCCCCTGGGCTCTACTCAGCAGTATTGTGGTTTGTCTGTCTTTCAGATCCATCCCATTCTCCGGAACCCCACGAACGTCTCCTTGGAGATATGGGCGGTGTTTTCGCAGTGACATCACCCAGGAGAGTGTTCTCTGCACTCAAGAATCAGCAAACAGCTTAGCAACTTTGGGGAGAAGCGTTCCCCCCACAATAGACTACTGCAGTGCTCTCTACATGGGGCTACCGTTTAGGCTGATGTAGAGACTTCAACTGGTCCAAAATTTGGTGGCTACCAGTTCGTTTCTGCATCAACTTGAAGGTTATGATAACATTCAAGCCTCTCAATGGTTTAGGACCTTGGTATCTAAGAGAATGCCTGCTCTCAGCCAGATCTGTCCAGAACGCCTGCTTATTTATTTATTACATTTTTACCCCACCCCTCTAGACAATGTCTGCTCTCAGCCAGATCTGTCGGCTTCCTTTTTGCCATTCTTTTCATCATCCTTTTACCACCTTCACTGCTAGATGGTGCAGGGCATAAATCCAATCAATCAAGCAAGCAATAAATTGACCAGACAGAAACAATAAATATCAAAAAGAGAAAAAAGAAATTAAGCTGACTCTGGGGACCACAAAAGTAGTCCAGTTTATTGGCAGAGGCAGGGCTGTGGGCAAGGAAGAGACCCCGCCCCTCCTCTGTAGGAGAGCTCATCGAGTGTTGGAAAAGGATCATCCCTCTTGTCTTCTTTGCTCAAGGCTGAAATGTGCCCAATTCTTTTCAAGTGAAGTCAACTGAATACCAAGAATTGGAAGGACAGGATATGCTTTTTTTTTGGGGGGGAGGAAGGAGTTAGAGAGGTCCAGATGTGGGACCTTTTACCATTCCACCCTTCCACATCACCCCTTTGAGGTGCAGGAGACTTGTGCCCCCTTTTCCCCAGGACCACTTCAGGGTATTTGTTAACCTCAGGAACTCCCCACCACTTGACATTCCTACTGAAGACACTGGTAGCCCCTGGCCCAGACCAGCCCCCTCCTCTTCCTTCCCTTCTGCCTCTCAGCAGCAAAAGCCCAGCTTGATGGGGGTGTTTTGAGACTGGCCGTTGAAGGGACTTTTTTGAATAAAAGGACGGCTTTTGCATTTCTCTTCTTTTAAATCTGTATTTCATATGGTTTTCACCAAACATTTTTATATTATGTTCATTTAATTCTTCTGTAATATTGGAGTGATGTTCTGTTTTTAGCTTTTAATGTTGTGTTTCTAAGGATGGAAGATGTTAAATAAGTGAGATCTCCCCTTGTGAAGCCAGAGATTGGGAGTTTAATTCCTCCCCTGTGCCTCTTTGAGAAGGCTGGACTTCATGACCGAACTCCGGGAGGCTGTGGAAGGCAGGTGGGCCTGGCGTGTTCTGGTCCCTGGGGTCACAAAGAGTAGGGGTCATGACTTAACGACTAAACAACAATAAGTAAAACCCTGCCCCGCCCTTGTGCAGCATCCAAAAGATGACATGACTGTATTTGAATAAATGTAGATTATTGAACTAAGCCCTAATGCACTTTCTTTTGGCTATGCTCTTCCTTCCTTCCTTCCCACCCACCCCACCCCGGCTCGCTTTTCATTGCACCCTGAAAGCATCCAGGGGCTTCTCTGTTCAACCATAAGGAAAGAGCAGCAAGACGGAAATCTTTTGAGGTTGCACGCGAAGGGGGAAGGAAAACAAGGAAGGGAGCAAGCTAGAAGCAGGCCTTGCTAGGCACTGTCGCACTCTCTGCTTTTAATCCTTACAGCTCTTCTAAAAAAATTGAAAACCTTATTTTTGGGGAAAAAATAGCTTTATCAGAATCAATTGAAAAGGATTAAGGTTGGGTAAAGAGGAATTGCACGCAAATGCAGCAACTTCAGGGCCTGGCTTGTGGACACAATACAGATTTTAGTCCACCTGGTAATACTTAGCACCCTTTCCGGGGATTTTACAACATTGCCTCCCAGATAAGCTCGGTACTCAACTTACCAACCTTGGAAGGACGGACGGCTTAGTCAACCTTGGGCAGGTTCCCTGAGTCTTTCAAGAACAAACTCAGGTCATGAGTAGAGTCTTCACAGCAGTACTGCAGTTCAACCATAAGGTGCAACATAGCCATCCTTTAAACTGCCTAAGGAGGTAGCCGTGCACCTGAATCTATACACCTCCCCCTTTCATCAGTCATTATTGTCCCCTCAGGAATCTTCCCTATCAACATTCAAAACCGAAGCATGAAATCCCAAGGTTCCTCCTGCTGAGATGGAACTTGTAGTTCAAAACCCATCATGCTTCCACCCCAGTTCTTCCAACAGGCAAATCTCTACAATAAAAGACAAAAGATACAGTGGACCCTCGACCACCTTCCAGGGAGTAGACTGGGCCTACCGGGGGAAGCCCTCCCCTGGTAGGCCCGTTCCACCCTAGAAAAGCCGGTGGGGGCAGGGGACCTCTGACAGGCCTCCAACAGTTGCGGGGAAGCCCTCGGAGGCCTCGGGCAGCAGCAATGGTGGCAGCGGGGGACCCCTGGAAGGATTCGGACCAGTAAGGTGTTTATTTTAATTTTTTGTGGGGGGGGGGTATTTTTTCTTAGGTCGTACGGATTAATGGGTTTTCAATGCATTCCAATGCGAAATGGACCCTTGACCTATGGACTTTTTGACCTGCAGCCACCATTCCAATATGGATTAATTCCGTAAATCGAGGGTCCACAGTACACACAAGCTAGATTGGGCATCCTTTAGTCTCGAGAGACAATAGTAATGTGCCCTGAATAGAGGTCTTGGAACAGCGTCTCGTGTGGCTGAGAAGGCCAATTCGAGAGTGACCATCCCTTCCACACTGAAGACAAATACAATCTATCCTGTGTCCAGCTCCCTGATTTTGCTGCTTTTGGGACTTCCTCTTGGCCTGCTGGACAAGGGTTGCTTAAAAATGGGAGAGGCCGTGAAGCACCGTCTGCCTCCAGGCTGAATGCTGTTGAGGTCCATTCCTAAGGCCTTCAAATCCCGCTTGCAGATCTCCGTCTATCGGAGCTGAGGTCTCCCTCTGGGGCGCTTTCCCTGCACTCATTCTCCATAAAGGAGATCTTTTAAAAGCAGAAAACAGGCTGCTAATAATCAATATATTCCACACACTGGAATTCATTGTGTGAATGTGAAATTCAGCACAGGTCCAATCTCAGGAGTTTTTAGCCATGTGACCAGGCCCTAAGCAGGGTTTTAAAACAAGCTTAAAATGGGTCAAACCCCAGGGGTTTTGGATGTGGGACAAGGCCCAGGGAGTAGATAGATCCCTTTAAAATAATATCAGCCAAGTAATAAAAGGGTCCACACTTAATAGGTGGGGGCGGAGAGACAAACGAGATCCTAATCTTTTTGGCCTTCCAGAACTCTGCCGCAGGGCCTACAATGAACGAGACTTCAAGCTAGACCCACCGCTCACCTTTCCTCTGAAGGGCTTCCACCCTGCGGTGTTCCTGGCCTTTGTCGAGGTGCTCCAAGCAGCCTTCCCCATGTCGAGAGAGGAGGGGAGATCCGTCTCTTCTCCCCAAGCACCCTCCTTCATGAATCCACCTGGGACATCCTGCCTGTTGTAGCCATGCTTCAGATACTCTTTTCACTGCCCGTCTTCTCTCAGCAGCTCCCACCTTGGATGTTCTGCCAAGTCTTTAGAGGGCCGGTCTCCTCTTTGGTAAGCACAGAGCAGGGAGGCCGTGGGATGAACATGGCCTCCCGCTCTGGGAGGACCCCTTTGCACCCTCAGCAGCTGGTGCCAGGACCATTTACACACCTCTGCTTTTCTTACTCCTTGCTGAGGAGCGAGAGGGGGTACCAGCTTATCGGTCACAATCCTCTTCCGTGTCTCCAGCAGGAGAGACCATCGGGGGCAATCTGCCACAGATTCGAGCCTTCCTGTGGCCATTTCGGGGTGCAGACAAGCAGTATGACCAAGCAACGTATGCCCAGAAATCAGAATATGAAGCCTTTAATTGTCAGCTATTTGCTGATGACTTCATTCCCATTGTGCACACAGAATCCGGCTTTCTCAGTTTAGCCTTTGGCATTTGTGTCTCTGTGTGTGTGTGTGTGTGTGTGTGTGTGCATGTGCATGTGTGTGTGTGTGCACGCGTGCATCGGTCAGTTGCCCTGGAGGGGAGGAAGCCTGTGCAGCCCACAGACAGTGAGGAGAGTGCCTTGGCTCTTGCACACGCCACAACACAGACTTCCTTCGCAACTGAACCGGATGTACACATCGCACTATCAGCCTCAGTTATGGGCCTCTGGGCAGAATTCTCATAATGGCATCTCGATCCCGTCCTTTTGTAGATGGATGCTCTTTAGAACCCCAATCACAAAAAATTCCTTTGGGGCTCATTGTGAGAAAGCAGGGCAAGACCCTCACGCTGGGAAAGGAGGAAAGGCAGCAGGAGGAGGACCCAATACGAGACAGACTGACTTCCTAAAAGAAGCCCCAGCCTGGAGTTGATGCATGAGCTCAGCAGGACCGTTAGGGACCGGGCGATTTGGAGAGCGCTCCTTCACAGGGTCATCAGAACTGAAGGAGAGCCCTGTGGTGGGGCTACTTGTCCTCTGATCTTCCTCAGTAGGATGTTAGATGCCTTCCGACCTGAGGGGCTCATCTTCCAGCATCATATCTTTTTAGCCTTTTGTTTCTCTCCATGGATTTTTCTTGGCAAAGATCCTGGAGTGGCTTGCCAGTTCCTGCTCCAGGTGGATTACGTTGAGTCAGAACTCTCCACTATGACCTGTCCGTCTTGGGTGGCCATGCACAGCGTAACCCATGGCTTTTCTGAATTACTCAACCCCCTTCGCCATGATAAGGCAGCAATTTGTGAAGAGGAAATGGAAGGATAGGAAGGGTAAAATTTAAAAAGAATCAATGAAGAGGGTTTTTTTTGGAGAAGAATACTTGTTAAATCTGTTATGGGTGGAATAGCGGTTGAGAGAAGGAGTAAAAATTAAATTGAAGGATAAGCAACCAACAAAGTTTGAAAATATCATAAAGAATATGGAGAATGTGAGATGAACAGAAAAAAGGAGAGAGAGAGAATTGGTAGTATTTATAAAATATTGACAGAAGAGGCAGATCAGTAGGCAGATTAAGGAAAAAATGAAGAGGAACAGGAAAATGTATGGAATAGAAGGGTGTTTAAAACAGTGTCTCTCTCTCTCCTTCCAGACCAAGCCTGACCCTTCTCAAGACACCTGGAAGGGCTGGGCGTTCAACCCCTTCTCCGGCCGTCCTGGTGGGTCTGCAGAGGGACAGGCCACCCACCTGGCTCTGACGAATCTCCTTGGCTACCTGGAGAGAAAAGGGCGGTCGGATCTCCTCTCCCTCCTGTTGTTGAAGACTCACAATAAAGCAAGTTTACGATTTGCTCCCGACACCCAATGCACAACCTGCAGAAGCAGGAAGCCCACCAGTGGAGCAGCCATTGGCAGGTGGGACCTCCACCCTCTGTGCAAACAGATATTTGGGGGGGGGGCTTTTCCTCTAGCAATTGGGAGTGGGAAGTTTCCACTGTGGGAGGGGTGGGGAAAGGAAGCCCACAGGGTGGGTTAGGGAACCCTGAGTCTTCAGATCCTTGTTTCACTACAATCCCCATTATTCCCGACCATCTGCCATGTGGCCAAGCCTTCTGGGAATCGAAATTCAAAACATCTGGAGGGCCAGGCCGTTCGCTCTCTCTCCTCCAGCATAAGACAGGATGAGAGAGACACACACCTGCAGCAAACCCCCAGATTCGCCCGCTTCCCAGGATGAATCCCTCTGAGCAGTTCATAAGGCCCTCCAGCCCCTGGGGCTTCCTCCTCAGCCTGATCCGGACGGATCCGCACGAGGTCCAGCAGAGCAAAGCAGAAGGGCCCAATTCTGTGCCCCAAGAAGGCCTCCTTCACGTCACAAATCTTGATTCAGGGAATACCTCATGCCGGAAGGGGCACAGACTGCGTTGGCGGCTTCTTCAAGAACTGAAAGGGCTCCTCACAGGTAAGCGACCTCTCTGAAGCCGTCTCCCTGAGATTTGGCAGGTTGGCCCATTATTTTATTATTATTATTATTATTATTATTATTATTATTATTATTATTATTATTATTATTATTATTATTATGGCACCTTTATTTCCTGATAAGGAGACTCAAGTGGATTACAATATTAAAAGAGCAGAACTGAAAAAAAAACTGTACACCACTTTAAAAAATCTGTAGTCTAATTAAAAGTGGGGAAGCGGGTGCTAGCCAGGGGACCGACCATGAGGGGGGGAAAGGGCCTGGAGCCAGTGACTTGCGTGTTCAGAGTTCCCCTCCCCCCTCCTTGGACTGAACGGGGGGGTGCTGTTCCAGTTGTGGGGCGGGTGTGAAGATGGAGAAGAAGGGGGGGTCCCGGGAGAGGGGCTTGTGTCTCCCGGCTGGAGGAGGAGGCGGGCCTTCCTTTGGGGAAAGGGGCTGGAAGGCTGCGGGGAAGGGAAGAGAGCCCCCCCCCCCCCGAGGCTGCGCTTTTCTCCCCCCTCTAGAAGACTAAGGGAGGGGAGGCTCTTAATTATTCTTATTAATTATTACTCCTCCCCTTCCCTCCTCCCACGCCTCCCTTCAGGCAACTCTTAAGGGGAGGGGAAAGGGGAGGGACCATAGAGCTAAGAAGGAAGTAGAGGGGCCTCCCTCCATCTCTCCTTGACCGGAAGCGGAAGCCAGGTGCCTGCTGTCCTCTCTCTCCCACCTCTATGGTTTTCCTCCCGAAAGGAGGTGCGCCGAGGACGGTAGGGGTGTGTGTGTGTGTTTTTGTGGGTCGGTGGGGGCGATTTCCAAATACGAACATTAGGGGCCACCTCCCCAGGGACCTCGCGGGGCGGGGGGAGGAGGGGGAGGGGCCTCTTTTCCATCCGGTGGAAAAAGCTCCGCAAAGCCAACGTCTCCCCCCCCCCGCCTGGAAGGAAAAGCAGGAAAGAAGGACCCTCCTTTCAACCTCCCCCCTTTTTATTCCTCCTCTTCGTGTAATCCTGGGAGACCTTCTCCCTCCGGGGCCAACCCACCCCCCTCCCAGACCACAGCTGGGTTCAGAAGATCTCTGGCTCTCCTTGGGTGCCCCCTTTCAGATCCCTCTTGATCTGGTCCCCATGGGGCTCCCTGGTGGGGCACACCCTTGCACGGGGGGGAGGCTTTGTGGCCTACTGGGAAGAGCCGGGCCTTTTGGGGCAGGAAGTCGAAGTTAGGATTGGAGGCGATGCCCTCGACACTTGTCAAAAGACCCCGGCCGGTCCCTCTCCGGCTTCCAGGGACCAGGCTCCCTCCTCCTGCCCCCTCCACACACCCCATTGACTCCTCAAGGCAGAGGAGGAAGGAAGGCCTGGCCACCCCAAAGGCAAAAGCCGAGATTTTCCTCCAAATCCAGGATCGGAAAGGAAAAGCCTCCCAGACCGACCGCCCTCCGCCTGCAACCTGCCAGCTTTGAGGTTCTCCAGAATTCTTCCTCTGTGCAGGAGAGGAGATGATGGGGTGGAGGCATGAAATCCATGGGATCATGAATTAGGAGAGGGGGAGAGAAGAGGACAAATAAGGAAATGCCTTGCCCTCCCCCACGCCATTCCACCCTTTGGCCCTCTTTCTGTCCCCACTTCCCCCGCTTCCCTAGGCATCATCCCCCTTTTTTTCCCACCTCTCTTTAGCCCCTTTGTGATTTGCTTTCCCATTCCTGCTTTGTTCCCTCTCTGGAGGGGGGTAGGAGGCCACGGGTTAACCTGGCCGCCCCACAGGAGGAGAAAGGCACACCTTGGGAGTAAAACCTCCTCAGTCTCATTATTACCAGTAACTTCCTTTTCCCCCCAAGAAGCCTCCAGCGGAGCCTTTTTCTTCAAGCGTAGGAGGATGGGCTGCTATTCAGCAGGCTGGTAGGGAATTTGAACCCAGGTCTCCTGAATCCTCCCACCACCCGGCTTCTCTGCACTTGGGCAGAGAGTCTTTTCCTTTCGCCGGGGATCCTGCTCGTCCTGACCCCCACACTCTCACAGAGGTCAGGAACTCTTAGTGGGACCCTAACCCTGCTGTTGACCTGACCCGGAAGGCTTTCTTGGGAATCTCTCCTCCCTCCCCCCCCCCCAAATTTCAGGGATCTAGAAGGAGGAGGGCAATAGATCTCTTTCCCTGCCTCTGGATGGAGACCCAAGAAGGTAGGCAGGAAGAGGCATAATGTTTCCTCCTCTGCCCAAAATATCCCCACCACTGCCATCTCCTTCCTCTTCCACCTCCCCAGCTACCTTTCAACCACCCCTCATCTTTCCTTTTTCGGCTTCTCCCTGCTTTTTCTCTCTTTTTCTCCCCACCTTGGATTCTCCCCTAAGCTGGGAAAGAGGGGTGAGTGGGACAGAAGAATTAGGAAAAGCATGCCCCCCTCCAATTGGAGGGAAAAGAACCGATCCAGACCATGTTTTCCCTCCCCTTGGAAAGAGAAGTGAAGGGGGGGCAGGCGACTCTCCCCACCGGGATGAGATATTATGGAGAAACAGAGATCCCTCCCCAGCTGAAAGGTACAGGGCCTTTTGGGGGACCCCCTGGCCTTCCTGGAGTGTGGAGAGGGAAGGATCAGGAAACCCATCCCCGGTCCTCTGAGGATGGAAAGAAGGAGCCGACCTCAAGGTCCCAGAGAGGCAGATCTTCCAATCTTTGTGCGAATGGAAGAATTGCATTGACTCCTTTATTGTGAACTTATAAAATACCTATATTATTCTGTATTGTATTGACCTTCTGTCTGTCTGTTTTGTTCGGTTTTGCTCATTTTAAACTCCTCTTAGTGTAATTTAAGTTTATATTGTTATGTTAAACATGCTGGTGGGGGGGGGCCATTTACACACCTGTGCTTGTCTTACACCCTGCTGTGGAGCGCGAGAGAGGGCACCAGCTATCGGTCAAACTCCTGTCGCGTAGCTCCAGCAGGAGAGACGCCATCATTGGGGGCAGTCTGCCACGGATTCAAGCCTTCCTGGGACCATTTCAGGGTGCAGACAAGCAGTATGACCAAGGGACGTGTGCCCTGAAATCAGAAAAGGAAGCTTTTAATTGTCAGCCATTTGCTGATGACTTCATTCCCATTGTGCACACAGAACACGCCTTATTCCATTTAGCCTTTGGGGTCAGGAAGGGCCCTGGTGGCCGAATATTCTCATAGTTGCATCTGGATCCCACCCTTTTGTGGATGGCTCTGCTGTGGCACAATTCGAGTCTGGATGCTCTTTCGAACCCCAGGCCACAAAACGCCTTTGGGGCTCATTGTGAGAAGGCAGGCAAAGACCCTCAGGCTGGGAAAGGAGGAAAGGCAGCAGGAAAAGAGGAGGACCCAATACAAGACAGACAAACTCCCTAAAAGAAGCCCCAGCCTGGAGTTGATGCATGAGCTCAGCAGGACCATTGAGGACCGGGCGATTTGGAGAGTGCTCCTTCACAGGGTCATCAGAACCGAAGGAGAGCCCTGTGGTGGATCAGGCCCAGGGACCCTCTTAGTCCCACTTACTATGTGCCTCCCCTTTGTCCCCACCAGATGCCCCCCTGGGGAGCCCACGAGACCCCCCCAGATCCCAGTCTCCCGATGGGAACCCTCTTCCTCCCCTTCATCCGGCCTTTTGGGTCAACCCGAGGCCTTGACAACTTGGTGGCCCCGAACAACGAGCGAATCTTCAATGGCTTCCAAGGGCCTTCAGCTCATGCCCTGGTTCTCATTTGATGACCATTTCGTCACTTTTCCTCCCTTTATTTTGTGATTTGAGTTTTGTTTTGGCCCCCTCTCCCCAGGGAGATCAGGAACAGGTCCTTCCCTGTCACTCTTCCGAAAAAAGGCTAAAGACCTCCGTCTCGTCAGGCAGGCTTTTGACAATTACTGCATAAGTGAATCCTTGAACCCCATTTTAGCAGAGAGTCTTAATCTTTTCCATATTTTCAGGTTTTCACCTTTTAATTGTATTTTAAATCATATATTGTTTAATTTGTCTTTTAATATTTTAATTTATTGTGCCCTGATGGCTTCCCTTTCCCCAAGAAGACGAAAGGGCGGGTGCTCTTAATTATTCTTAATACAGTAATTATTACTCCTCCCCTTCGTCAACCGTCTCCTCCCTTCAGGGAACCGTTAAGTGAGGGGGGGAAAGGTGTGTTCTACTAGTCACATTGTTGTTGCGTAGTAGTTTAGTCGTGTCCGACTGATGATCATAGCCCCACTCAGCTCCAGGTCTTGTTTTTGCTGACTGCGTAGAGCTTCTCCATCTTTGGCTGTAGAGAACATAATCAATCTGATTTCGGTATTGCCCATCTGGTGATGTCCATGTGTAGAGTCGCCTCTTGTGTTGTTGGAAAAGACTGTGATGACCAGCTTGTTCTCTTGAGAAAACTCTATTAGTCTTTGCCCTGCTTTGTTTTGTACTCCAAGGCCAAATTTACCTGTTGTTCCTTTTATCTCTAGACTCCCTACTTTAGCATTCCAGTCCCCTAGAATGAGAAGAACATATTCCTTTGGTGCCAGTTCTAGAAAGTGTTATAAGTCTTCAATTTAAGTCTCTTCAGCATCGGTGGTTGGTGCATAAACTTGGATTATTGTGATGTTGAAAGGTGTGCCGTGGATTCGTATTGAAATCATTCTATCATTTTTGAGATTGTATCCCAGTACAGCTTTTCCCACTCTTTTGTTGATTATGAGGGCTACTCCATTTCTTCTATGGGATTCTTGACCATAATAGTAGATATGATAATGGTTTGAATTGAATTCGCCCATTCTTGTCCATTTTAGTTCACTGATGCCCAGGATGTCAATGTTTTATTCTTGCCATCTCCTATTTGACCACATCCAGCTTATCAAGGTTCATAGATCATACATTCCAGGTTCCTATGCATTTTATTTCCTTTCACCACCTGACTTTCCTGTCACGTTCGGGCGCGTCTGCAGCTGAGCATCCTTTTGGCTTTGGCCGAATCCCTTCATCAGCTCTGGGACTACTTGTACTTGTTCTCCGCTCTTCCTCAGTAACATGTTGGACGCCTTCCAACCTGAGGGGCTCATCTTCCAGCATATTTTAGCCTTTTATTTCTGTCCATGGAATTTTCTTGGCAAAGCTCCAGGTGGATTGTGTTTAGTCAGAACTGTCCACTATGACCTGTCCGTCCTGGGTGTCCCTGCACGGCATAGCCCATAGTTTCTATGAGTTACTCAACCCCCTTCGCCACGTCATGTCAAGGAAGGGACAGGTTTGTTTTCCACAGCTCCAGACACTAGGACAAGGAGCAATAGCTTCAAACTACAGGAAAAGAGATTCCACCGGAATCTCTGGAAGAACTTCCTGACAGTCAGAGCTGGTCGCAAGTGGAAGAGGCTGCCTTGGAGTGGCAGGAGTGTGGTGGAGTCTCCTTCTTTGGAGATTTTTAAGCAGAGCCTGAATGGCTTTGAAGGAGTTCCTGCATGGCTGGGGGGTTGGACTTGATGGCCCGTGGTCTCTTCCAACTCTATAAGTCTATGATTCTAAGTCCAAACCCCCTGCTCAGTACATCAATCCCAATTAGAGTGTATCTGATAATAAATGACTGTCAGGCTTTCTTTTCAATGCCTCCAGCCCTGGAGCCTTCACTACCTCCCAAGCTAGTCGGTTCCATTATTGTAATCTCAGATTAACGCCTGCAATGTAAGTATGTTCAATACCTTTTCAATCATTTTCTTTCTTGACTCTACCCTGAACTCTCAGCTGTGGCAAGGTTATTCTCCCCTGTGACCTTGTTCCCAGACTTGGCTGAAAAGCTCCCTCTTTCAAGCATCAGTTTTTCAACACATCTTACATTTCCACTGGGCTGACTTTCCTGGATGCCCTGCGTGTCCAGAGTTCCCCCTCCTTCCTCGGACTAAATGGGGGGGCTGTGCCAGTTGTGGGGCGGGTGTGAAGATGGAGAAGAAGGTCCTGGGAGAGGGGCTTGTGTCTCCGGGTGGGAGGAGGAGGAGGAGCAGGGCCTTCTTTGGGGAAAGGGGCTGAAAGGCTGAGGGGGAAGGGAAGAGACCCCCCCAGGCTGTGCTTTTCTCCCCCCCCAAAAGAAGACCAAGGGCAGGGAGGGGGTCGGTTCTTAATTATTCTCATTAATCTTTACTCCTCCCCTTCCCTCCCCCCCACGCCTCCCTTCAGGCAACCCTTAAGGGGAGGGGGAAGGAGAGGGACCATAGAGCTAATAAGGAGGTAGAGGGGCCCCTCCCTCTCTCCTTGACTGGAAGCGGAAGCCAGGCGCCTGCCGTCCTCTCTCTCTCACACACACACCTCTATGGTCTTCCTCCCACCAGATTTGCTGCCTGGGTACCAGGCTATCCTCCATATTACTTTATCAATGCTTCGTGCTCTGGAGAGGACACTCCAGCTTCGCATACAGTGTCAAAACAACACGGGAAGTAGCAGTTTCCAGTTATACATCTTTGCTCGAGTGGCGTTGAGTATGACACTAGGTGCTACTTCTGTCGGTGGGGAGGTCATTACACCTCACTAGGTAGCTACCGCCCACCTTAAGCAGGGCAGCCCCCAGCCAGTAAGGTGCTACCTTGCCACAGTCTGTTAACCTCATGCGTAGGTGGGGTTTAGGGTGAAAGCCAACAAGCAGATCGATAACCCTGCACCATGCAACAATCATAAGAAAACTTCTGCCATAAAGCTGGGCACCTGTAATGTACTGAAAATGACCCCTGGCTTTTCTGACTACGGCTTTTCTGATGACCTGCAGGAAATAGATGATGTGCACAAGACAGCTGTCATCAGCACGGAACTGAGTAGACTGCAGATTGATATTGTTGCTCTGCAAGAGACAAGATTGCCAGACTCGGGATCTGTCAAAGAAAAAAAACTTCTCATTTTTCTGGCAGGGAAAACCATCGAATGAGACCAGGGAATATGGTGTTGGCTTTGCAGTCAGAAATACTCTTCTGAGATGCATTGTTCCACCTTCTGTGGGGAGTGAAAGAATCCTATCTCTGCAGCTCCACTCATCAGCAGGACCAGTAACCCTCATTAGTGCATATGCACCAACACTGTCATCCACTCCAGAAGTGAAAGACAAATTCTATGATGACCTGGCAGTTACTATCAAAAAAGTCCCTGAAAGAGAGGCACTATTCATTCTTGGAGACTTTAACGCTAGAGTTGGTGCTGATCATAATTCTTGGCCCACTTGTCTAGGCCATTTTGGCATTGGAAAGATGAATAAAAATGGCCAACACTTGCTGGAGTTTTGCTGTTATTATGGTCTCTGTGTCAGCAACACATTCTTTAATATGAAGCTGCAACACAGAGTTTCCTGGAGATATTCAAGATCCAAGCATTGGCATCAGCTTGATCTGATCCTCACTAGACGTTCTAGCCTTCCTAGTATTATGATCACACGCAGCTACCAGAGTGCTGATTGTGATACTGATCACTCCCTGGTGCGCAGTAGAGTAAAACTGCAAACAAAGAGATTGTATCAGACGAAAAAGGAAGGAAGACCACGTATTTACATCAGCAAGACTTGCAATCAAAGAAAAGTGGGGGAATTTGACCAAGCTCTTGAGGAAACCCAGGCCTGGCTGATGCAAATGCATCTGAACGATGGGAACATTTCAAGAACGCTGTTTATAACACCGCCTTGTCCACATTTGGCAAGAAGACCAAAAAGACCGACTGGTTCAAAGCCCAGTCAAAGGAATTGATGCCAGCCATCGAGGATAAGAGTTATCTAGCAGCGTACAAAGCCTGTCCTAGTGAGTGCATCTTGCAAGCTCTTCGAGGTGCTCGTAGCCAAGTCCAACATGATGCTAGGAAATGTTCCAATGATTATTGGCTTCAGCTCTGCTCTCAGATACAGTTAGCAGTGGACACAGGTAAAATCAGGGGAATGTGTGATGGTATCAAGCAGGCTTTAAGTCCAATACAGAAGAAATCTGCTCCCTTGAAGTCTGCTACAGGCATAATCATCCAAGACCGTGCACAGCAGATGGACCGCTGGGTGCAGCACTACTTTGAGCTAGATTCCAGAGAGAATGTAGTAACCAAAGAAGCATTAAATAACACAGAGAGTGCCTGCCTGTCTTGGAAGAGTTGGACAGTGAACCAACCTTAGCAGAAATAAAAGTGGCCTTGGAATCCCTCGCCTCTGGCAAGACACCTGGAAAGGAAAACATCCCTGTTGAAGTGCTGAAGTGCTGTAAAGAGACTATCACCACCAAACTGTTTGAAGTCTTTCATCTTTGCTGGAGTGAAGGTGGAGTACCACAGGACATGAAGGATGCAAACATCGTCACATTGTACAAGAACAAAGGAGACAGGGGCGACTGCAATAATTACTGTGGCATCTCTATCATGCTGAAGCACACCTTTGGAACAGCAACAGAAGGTGTCTATTTCCGTACTAGATCAGATGGAAAGCTCTTTAATCTCTCTAGATTGAGAGCAAAGACCAACGTCCAACTGAAATGCATGAGGGACGTCCTCTTCACTGATGATGCAGCCATTGTTGCCCACTCTGCTGAAGACTTCCAACAACTCATGAATTGTTTTAACAAACCCTGCCAAAACTTTGGACTACAGCAGTACCTTGACTTACGAACTTAATCCATATTGGAACGATGTTCATATGTCAAAAAGTTTGTAAGTCAAAGTACCATTTCCCATTGAAATGCATGGGAATGGAATTAATCCGTTTCAGCATTTCAAAGGCAAAAAAGCAGGGGGAAAGGGCTGGAAATTCCAGTTTCCTGCCCTTTCCCCCCTGCTTTTTTGGCTTCGGAGGTCTCAAATGGCTTCCTCTGATATTGGGGCGGGAGGAAGCCTTTTGAGAGTTCCGAAGCCACCGATCGCGGTGGCAGGGGCCCCCATGGAGGTCTTCCAGGGCTTGCCTGCCACCATGGGAGACCTCCCTAGGGGTCCCTGCCACTGCGATGGGTGCCTTCGGAGTTCCCAAACGGCTTCCTCTGATGTTGGGCGGAAAGCCCTTAGAGAGCTCTGCAGGCAAAAAGGCTTGGAGAAAGGGCTGGAAATTCGAATTTTCCGCCCTTTCTCCCTGCCTTTTTGCCTTTGGAGAAACATCACCCTCTGCAGCCAAAGCTCAAATTGTAAGCCACCTCTCCCTGTTACTTCCTTGGTTGCAGCAGGCACTTGTAAATCCTCCATTCTTTCAGAGATCAGAGATAAGCCAGCTTGATTGGTTACAGCTGTGGATTAGCCCCAGGCAATCAGTCAATCTGAAGCTTCTGAATGACTGCTTCCTCCAGAAATGACTGCAAACAAGCAGGAGGAGGGAAGGGATCAAGAAGCAAGCAAGGGAAGGAGGGAAGAAAGGTACGAGAGACTGAGGACTTCATCAAGCTTATTTAACTTTAAATGATTGTAGAAAATAGAGGGAGGGAGAAAATGAAGTGAGGGAGAGTGGATGGATCAATATGTGTATGTTTGTGTGAGGGAGAGAGAGAGACTGACTCAAAACTATGAAGAAGAACAGGCAAGCAAAAGAGAAGCCGCCTAGAGTGGTCTATTCAGCCAGATAGACGGGATAAATGAATGAATGAATGAATGAATGAATGAATGAATGAATGAATGAATGAATGAATGAATTACATTTATGATGACATTTCGGCACCAGGTCAAAACCTTCCTGTTCCAAATGGCTTTTAACTGAAATAATACCAGCTGTAGGTCTGATGGCAATTTTTAGAATATATATTTTAATTGCATTTTAATTATTTTGCCATTTTATTTTGCCTTTTAATTGTATTTTAAATGCTGTAAGCTGCCCAGAGATCTTCGGGTAGTGTGGGCGGCATATAAGTTAAGTTAAATAAATAAATAAATAAATAAATAAATAAATAAATAAATAAATAAATAAATAAATAAATAAATAGAGAAACCCTGAATTAAGGTGTGGGGGAAGGGTGGCTTTTTAAGGTGTTGTCTAGGTTTATAATTGCTTTCCTTCCAAGAATATTTATTTATTTATTTATTTATTTATTTATTTATTTATTTATTTATTTATTTATTTATTTATTTAATTTATACTCTGCCTATCTGGACCGATGGACCACTCTAGGCGATGGACCACTCTAAGAAGCAGGCGTCTTTGAATTTCGTGGCTGCTGTCACCCTCTGCAGTGACAATGGAGCCCAAGAAAGTAAAATCTGTCAGGGTCTCCATATCTTCCCCTTCTATTTGCCAGTAGGTGATGGGACCAGTGGCCATGATCTTAGTTGTTTTGATGTTGAGCTTCAGACCATTTTATGCACTCTCCTCTTTCACCCTCATTAAGAGGTTCTTTAAGTCCTCACTTTCTGCCATCCTTTTCCGTAGTCAATGAAGCAGAAGCAGATGTTTTTCTGGAACTCTATGATGTTTTCCATAATCCAGCGCATGTTAGCAATTTGGTCTCTAGTTCCTCTGCCCCTTTGAAATCCAGCTTGTACTTCTGGGAGTTCTCGGTCCACATACTGCTGAAGCCTACCTTGTAGGATTTTGAGCATAACCTTGCTAGCGTGTGAAATGAGTGCAATTGTATGGTAGTTAGAGCATTCTTTGGCAATTCCCTTCTTTGGGATTGGGATGTAGACTGATCTTTTCCAATCCTCTGGCCACTGCTGAGTTTTCCATTGATGATGATAAAAAACACACACTGGTCCTTTGATATTGGGCAGTGGCACCAGGGTGTGTGACATGACCTTTAGCCTGGTTTGTTCCTTTTTGCACAATACCCATAGAATGATTAAAGTGGTAGGGAAACCCCCCCCCCAATTCTTCGTTGGCTGTCTCTAGCAAGCATGTCATTGCTAGCACCAATCTGGCAGCCACTGGTGATAATTAAAACCTCTGCGAGCTAGCAAAAATTTAACGCAACTTCCTAGGCACGTTGGATACCTTACTACTCCCTATACCACACCATGGCTGGAGTGCAATGTGTTCCACCAGAAATAGTGTACATCTTTATCAAATGTGGTGCATCCTCCTACTTCGGTACACAGCCTGTGAAGATTCAATAATATTTTAATTCAAATAATGTATGATTTCCTTCCTTTCGAATCAAGGCGGTAAAGTTGGCGTATATAAATTTGGGGGGGGGGATAAAAGGTAAAAAAGTTCCCTGACCCCTGTATTAAACAGACTCCATGCCATCTGGAGATAATTTTTTAACCTTTTCTTTCAACTTCTTTTTAACTAGTTTCCTCATCTGTGGGTAGTCCGCCCTTCAGAAACCAAAGGACGATAGCACACCCAACTCACAGTGATTCTATGTTGGACTGAGACCCACCATCCATCTCCATTCTGATGGATTCTACCCCTTCTTTGACCTAGATAGCCACCCCACCTCCCACATGCCCCCTTCCTATCCCTCCTGGATAGCCTGGGACTGCGGAATCAATGATGGCCGCTGTATCCATGTTCTATCTAGCCTCAGTGTGCCAGTTCTCCACTCTTTGCTCAGACGCTTCAGGCATCTCTGTAAAAAGCACCTGGGTATGGGGTCCCCCAAAAAGGGTGGCTTGTTTCTTTTTTTCCTGGAGCTCCTTGAAACGAGGACACACCCATAATACTTTTGCCCATGAGGCAGGTAGTCATGCAGATGACCCTCGATGAAAAACACAGGATAGCCCCCAACCCACTGCTGTTTTCTGACTGCATGCTGGTTTTTATTCGTGCTTGCCAAACCTCTTCTCAAAGGATGAGAGAGGCAGGATCTGGGGCCCTGGCTTCCTTGCCCAGCTGCTGAACTCACTGCATCTTCTTACCCTGCCTTTCCCTTCTAGCTCTGCAGTTCTAGTATTCTGTTAACTCTGTACCTATTTCCCTGGCCATCTCTGCTTCCTCTCCTGTTTTCAGAATGCCTCATGATTCTCTACCCATAAGAGCATCTTATAAACTCTACATCCCATCCCTTTCATGGGCCTGTCCTTTCTCTTCTCCTGCTGAAGGATAATCTCTCCAGATTTTGTCAGTTCCCTGCACTGAGCACTCACTGCTCTTTACCCATTCTCGAGTCCAATAATTGAACTGCATTACATTCATCCACATTGACTGTTCCTTTTCTAACACTGTCCTCCCCCATGTTCATTTCTGCTAACCAATCCTTTAATTCAAATATTGGTTTTCTCTTTAATAAATTTGGGAAAATCCTTTCTAATTTTCTGGAAAATTCATGACAGTCATTGGAAGGATTAAAAAAGAGAATTAAAAATTGATGTTCGGTACAGTTTTCATTTTAGACGAGACAATTTCAACCAAAGTGTGATGGCTAATCTTCCTATAATCATTTAAATTATGTTTAATTTCTAACTTCAACTTTTCAAAATTTTGATTTTTAAAATCTTTTAATTTTAGTAACATTTATTCCTCCTTATCCTAGTCTAGTAATAGTATTTTTCCTCCTTATTCTACTAAAACAATGTCATCTCAAATTTATTCCTGTTTATTTTGTCCTTTCCCCACTGATTATAACTGCTGCTGATCATGGTGATCTCTCCTTAAGAGGCATCTAGAACAGTGTTTCCCAACCTCTTTTGAGTTGTGACCCCCTTGTATAATTGCTACGCGATCTACAATTTTCATTAAAAGGCATTTTAATGTGATAACGACATCACATCAAAATAGACTTTTCAGAATAGAATTGAATGCTAATAATTAAGGAAGGGCTGCAAATCAGTGCTTTAGGAGCACTGATTGGACACTGTTTGAGGAGGACAATGTTAATACTTATGCCTCGACAGTACTGTTTTATATCAAAAGCTGCATCGATGTTATTGCTACTACAAGACAAGTACGAGTGTTTTCTAACAACAAGCCTTGGCTAAATAGAGAAGTGCGCCTTTTATTAAAAGCCAGAAATACTGCTTTTCATTCTGGTGATGAACTACAGTATAGAGAGGCCAGAGCTAAACTGAAAAGGGGCATTAGGGATGCCAAAGCTATGTACAGCCAGAGAATTGAACAACACCTTGAAAGTTCTGACACTCGCCGAGTGTGGCACGGCCTACGACAAATCACTGGTCAGAGTAACAAAAACAGTCTGTGTAGCAGCAGTGATTTTTTGGCTGAGCAGTTAAATCAATTTTTCAGCCGTTTTGAGGTGAAAACAGGAACAACCATTATTCCAGCACCTACTGTCCATAATACATCACTAGAATCTACCATCGACAGACAACCACTAGTACTGCAGATTTCAGATGTGAGACGCGCTTTCCAGAATATTAATATTCGAAAGGCAGCTGGACCAGATGGAATCATGGGACGAGTTGTTAGGTGCTGTGCTGCAGAATTAGCTGGAGTTTTTACGGATATTTTCAATCTATCCTTGTTGCACTTAGAACAACAGGGAACTTATGCGAGGCTGTTGTTTGTGGATTATAGCTCTGCTTTTAACACCATTCTACCAAATAGGTTGTTTTTAAAAATGATCAACCTGGGATTACCTCAGGAGATCTGCATGTGGATAAAGGATTTTCTGACAGATAGGCCACAGTCAGTAAGGATGGGATCCCACCATTCTTCTACCCTGGTACTAAGTACAGGAGCTCCCCAGGGCTGCGTGCTAAGTCCTTTCCTCTATTCCCTGTACACACATGATTGCACCCCACTATATAACACCAATGCAATTATTAAATTTGCGGATGATACAACAGTGGTGGGACTCATAAATAAGAACAATGAGTCTGCTTATAGAAAGGAAGTACAAAGATTGATACTATGGTGTAAAGAAAATCATCTCACACTTAACATCAAAAAAACTAAAGAACTCATAATTGATTTTAGGAGGAAGAGAAATGTACATTTACCACTGTACATAAACGGTGAGGAAGTGGAGAGAGTTGGTAGTTTTAAATTTCTGGGCACTTACAGCTCAGAGGACCTCTCAAGTCACACAGCATCCTGAGAGACTCTTCCCATCCTGCTTATAACTTTTTTGAACTGTTACCGTCTGGCAGAAGATATAGAACAATTAAGACTCGGACCACACGTTTTCTAAATAGTTTTTATCCTAGAGTTATAATTGCAATTAATAATGAGCTTAAAGACCACCAGTAGTGAATAATTAGTTGGACTGTGTTACTTGGCCTGAGGTATAGATGTTTGTATTTTTAGTGGGGGATTTCTAGTGGGTGGGGAGTGTTTGGGGAATGTTATGTGTGTGCATGTGTCTGGTCTCTGGGTGTCTGTGAATTTCGTTGTATGATATACTGTGTATATACTTACAATGACAATAAATTATATTATTATTATTATTATTATTATTATTATTATTATTATTATTATTATTATTATTATTATTATTATTATTATTATTATTATTATTATTATTATTATTATTATTATTATTATTATTATTATTATTAAATCTGCCTCTACCAAATGAAAATTGAGAAGGAAATAAAGTTAATATACTTTGAGGTACTTTTTTTGGGTGTGGAAATGTTCCTTCCTTCATGACTCCTGCCCCCAAAAGGTTCCTCAGTGAAGTGCTCCCCCCACCTCAAGGCCAAAGGAGCACCCTCAGGTCCAGCCACACACCCACCCTGTTTCTCCTCCCTCACCTTTTTGCCTGTCTTTCCTTCCTCCTCCGTTACTCAAACGGAGCCCAAATGCATTTCTCCTTATCCCTGCAGATTTCTGAAGTGGTTGTTTCTTTTCTTTTTCTAATCTACCAGATGAAGAACAGGAGAAGAAAAATCGCCCAGCAACACCTGGGGCATCCTCAGCAGAAACACATGAACAAGGAAAAAACAGAATTGAAAATCCAACAGGACAGGAATAGATGTCACATGAAAGAACTCATGCAAGGGAGAAACCAAATAAATGCATGTCACCTCAGTAGACATCAAATAACTCATATAGAGCAGAAAGAGTATCCATGCATGGAATGTGGAAAGAGCTTCAGCCGGAAGGATCACCTGCACTCACATCAACAAACTCACACTGGGGAGAAACCATATAAATGCATGGAATGTAGAAAGAGCTTCAGACACAGTAGTTACCTTAGTTCACATCAAAGAACTCACACCGGGGAGAAACCATATAAATGCATGGAATGTGGAAAGAGCTTCAGTCAGAGCAGTGCCCTGATTTCCCATCAAAGAACTCACACTGGGGAGAAACCATATACATGCATGGATTGTGGAAAGAGCTTTGGTCACAGTAGTTACCTTAGTTCACATCACAGAACTCACACTGGGGAGAAACCATATACATGCATCAAATGTGGAAAGAGTTTCAGTCACAGTAGTCACCTGAGTTCACATCAAAGAACTCACACTGGAGAGAAGCCGTATAATTGCATGGAATGTGGAAAGAGCTTCAGTCGGAGTGGTCATCTGAGTTCACATCAAAGAACTCACACTGGGGAGAAACTGTACAAATGCATGGAATGTGGGAAGAGCTTCAGTCACAGCAGTGCCCTGAGTAGACATCAAAGAACTCACACTGGGGAGAAACCATATAAATGCATGGAATGTGGAAAGAGTTTCCGTCTCAGTAGTGTACTGATTTCACATCACAGAACTCACACTGGGGAGAAACCATATACATGCATGGAATGTGGGAAGACCTTCAGTCAGAGCAGTGCCCTGAGTTTACATCACGGTACTCACACTGGGAATAAACCATATGCATGTATGGAATGTGGGAAGAACTTCAGTTGTAGGAGTCACCTGAGTTCACATCAAAGAACTCACACCGGAGAGAAGCCGTATACATGCATGGAATGTGGAAAGAGTTTCAGTCACAGCAGTAACCTGAATTCCGATCAAAGAACTCACACTGTGGAGAAACCATATAAATGCATGGAATGTGGAAAGAGTTTCAGTCACAGCAGTAACCTGAGTTACCATCAAAGAACTCACACTGGGGAGAAACCACATAAATGCATGGAATGTGGAAAGAGCTTCAGTCACAGCAGTAACCTGCGTTCCCATCAAAGAACTCACACTGTGGAGAAACCATATGAATGCATGGAATGTGGAAAGAGCTTCAGTCACAGCAGAGCCCTGAGTTCACATCAAGGAACACCGGGGGAAAACGGTATATAAATGCATGGAATGTGGAAACAGCTTGACAGAGTAATAAACTGGGTTCACATAAAAAAAAAAACTGATACTGGGGGAAAACCATAAAATGGCACAGAATATGGAAAGAGCTTCAGTGACGGGATCATATACTAAACATCAGAGAACTGCCACTGGTGAGAAACTGTATAAATACATGGAATGTGGAAAGACTTTCAGTCATACCAATAGGTCCCATCTAAAAAATTCACAATGGGGAGAAAACATAGAAATACACATGTTCATATCAAATCCTATCAATGCATTGAATGTGGAAAGATTCAGTTAGACCTTAGTTATCATTGTCACGATCTCTACCTGACAAGATAAGGATCGTGGGTCAGGGAGTCACTGTGGGTACAAACTACCACCTTTGGTGCCGAAGGTAGGTGCTTTAAGCCTCAGAAGTGTTTTCCTAAAGAGGTAATCGGCTTGCAGGGTGCATACATAATATTTTCCTTGAAACCATATTTTTCCACACTTCATATTTCTCCAAAAGTTAATCTTGTCACAGGTGTTAACTGGATTTTGCAAACAGGGTCTTAAGAAGCTCATAAGGATGTTGCAAATGTTATGTGGGGAAATCCTATTTTTTAAACCCCTTTTTATTATTGCTGTGGGTGCTTAATAAATGCTTAGTATCCTCTGAAAAGGCCTATGTTTTTTTAAAGCCTATTGAGGTGGCCTGAAGATCATAAATTTCTACAGAAGGTCTTATTAATTTTTCAGCCTCTGGAATATAATTTTTTTTCTGTGCTTCAAGACTGTAAGATTGAATAAAACCCCTTTTGAAATGTACTGTTCTGTCTTATTTTGTTTCCCCCTGAGAACCAGGATCAAGAAGGCTTTGCTTTTCCCTGAGCTTTGGACAACAGAAGCAACCTTAACCTTGCAGGGTGCATACATAACAGTCGTTTCCTTTTAGAAATGCTTTTTAAATTCATATATGACATTACTAGAGCAACCTGGCCTAGAGGAATGTGGGGCATTACATGGACAGGGGTTCTAGTAGCCATGATACCTCCCAAGTTGACCTTTTTAAATGCAGGTGAAACCCTATTTTTCCACACGCCATATTTCTCCTTATACAGAAGCTTTTTATACCTTTCTCCAGGTAATCAACATAAAGCAAAATGTATATCCACCCCCTCCTTTCCCCCTGCAAATAAACAGGGGTTTATTTTCCTGACCCCCCCCCCCCTACAGTGATGTAACAACCTTGGCTATTGGAGTCCAGAGCTGCTGCTGAGAACTTTGGCTAAGAAGAAATGGCTCAGGTAAGAATAGTAGTTAATTCTATAATCTTTTCTAGAATTTCAGCACTAAAATGCAAGTTCACCCTGGTCCTGACACGCAGCAGAAAGGTGAGAGACTGACTGTTTTAAAATATATTTTTATTTTACTGCTAGACACAGAAAAAGTTTTTAGGTAATACAAGACCCATCATCCACTTACAAAATATTAGTAAAATTTTATTGTAGTTTCACATCTTGTCTGAGAAACGTGTTTAACCCCTTTTCATGTAACAGAGAGAGAAAGTAGCGGTTATGTCTTTGCAGAAGAGGTCCATAGCTGTAAAAATGGTCTGTTTAGAAAGCAGTAATGCTGTTTTTACTTTAGATAAGGGTAAAAATACTTAGTGTTACATATCCAACTGCCGTTTTGAAGAAGCCACTCTCCATGTTGACTGATTATATAGGTCGTGATACAGGTTGCAAGAGAGTCTAGATCCTTGCTTGTTAAAGGTCTGTAGTCTTTCTGAAGCATCTTCGCCCGGCTGCAGCCAAAGCCGAGGATCGTAATCATCCACCCCAGTTAATTTTTCCATCTTCAAATTCAGATTGCATTGTTAATATAAACATAGAACAAGCTTCATCCAGGTTAGAAATCTTGAGTTGACTTACGTGAGTGTGGATTTGAAGTTCAAAGTGAGTTTGAATCAGAGAGTATATTTTTTAAATAACACTCATTTCTGATTTAGACCACGTATTTTCAGGCTGTCCACAGCCGATCTCAAGATAGGTGGAGACAATAGAGAAGGTCTGTTGATCAATCTTCTCCATGCTTGCTGTATATACCTAAAAAAAACAGGAGCCATTGTGAGGCGAGGCCTAATATGTGCTTTTCTTTACACTTGTGGGATCGCCCAGCATTGTGAGACAAGTCCTAACATGTCCTTTGCCCCTGCAGGAGGTCAGAGCAATGAAAGATGCTCACTGGCTCCAGATTTTTTGGGTGAGTCACAATGCCCTAAGATATAATGCTTAATGCCTGTGGTTCAGCTTTTAAATAGTGCAACCGATATAGAAATATCTTTTTCAGAAAAATATTTCCAAGATGATTTTATTGAGCCCATGAAGACACCTTCTCCTAGGCTCTACAAAGCTGAGCCAGAGAGGCTTTCTTATAATGGTATGCTGAGAATCAGCCAAAAAAATTAACCTTCAGAGAGAATTGGCTTTCTATTGCCAACAGAATGTTAACATCTTGGTACAGGCCTGTACAAAATATCACCACGAAATTATGGAACTGACAAAGACTAAGAAAACGTGTGATGGCGAATCTGAGTGGTTTGCCATAGACCGACTTCAGTATCCCACTGTGAGGGTCTGTTATTCTTCGCTTCCCCCTTCCCAAATAAAGCCTCAGATGCATTTGAACAAAACAACTTGTCTTCTTTATTTAACTGTGGCAACGGGATAGAAACGTCAATCAGGTTGGGGATAAACTTCTCCTGTTGAAGTAACGGTTCATACAGGGGCACCCAATCTTCGTCAAAAGGATTACTGGACTTCGAAGCCCATGGACCGGCCTGAACCTGGGAGGGTTCTTCAGGTTCGAAGTCATCTCTCTCCATCGTCAGTAAGGGGGTCGTCTCCTCGAGCCCTGCATATCCCCAGGGTGAGGTTGCTGTTGCCCCGAGGTGCTCCCAGGGTCCGTACGATACCCCAGCCTCCTCAGCTCCTCCAGATGCCATCGGGTCTTTTCTTCTCTCTCCCTCTCTACCCGTTTCTTCTCCTCAACTAACTTTCGCCTCCACTCACGGGTCTCTCTCCCCAGTAAGAGGGACGGACCCGAGCCTCATTCCTCCTCTCCTCTGCTTCTTGCTTCGTCATACACACCTGCTCCCACTTGCCCGACCAAGGGTCTTGGATCGAGACCCATTCCCATTCGCCTTCTTTCCCTGCCTGTCTCTGACTGACTTCCCCCACAGCTCCCTCTTCTGGATCTTTCGCCCCCCTTCCCGCCCAGACTAGAGGAGTCTGGGTCGCTATGCTTAACCCCTTCATACCCCTTTCTAAATCAATGGTATCCACTGCCTGGTGCAGCATCCGGGGTGGAAATGGCTTGGGTGCGGTCTGGGTGCCCACGGAGGCTCTAGGGCGAGACGGCACTCCTAACACTCCTAACTGTGGGTCTTAATGATGGCAATTTTAATTTTAATTGTATTTTTTAATTGTATTTTAATTGTATTTTAACTGTATTTTGATCATTTTATTTTATCGCATTGAATTTTAATTGTTGTAAGCCGCCCAGAGACCTTTGGGTAGAGTGGGCGGCATATAAATTAAATAAATAAAATAAAATAAATAACATCACCTCACGACCCGGGGAACGGGTGTCACACCCACCCTGGCTAGTGTGTGTCTTGCCACGTACAGATTCAGGTTTCTGAAGAAAAACACAATAGCTATTCCACAGCCAGACAACTATCGTAATCGATGTAAAAGATATTCTTCCGCATCGATCCAGTGGTTGTCTTATACTGCACATAAAGAAAAAACTAGGATTCAGCATGCCTTGAATGATGGGGAATTTTTTATTGACCCTTTTTATGTAGATGGGTTATATGGTTGTGAATGGTCAGGGGGTTTGTTTAGAGTTCTTGGGCTGTTTTTTCCACGGCTGTGTCCCTCTGGTTGGAAAAACCTATGGGGCTCTTTATAACGCTACACAGGGAAGGGCGGCTGTCCTGAAAAGTAAGGGTTTTGAAGTCAGATCAATTTGGGAGCATGAATGGAGACATTTAGTAAGAAATGACAGCGATGTCAAACAATTCCTTGCTTCAGCTGATTTTCCAGAACCCTTAGAACCTAGGGACGCTCTCTTGGGGGCGGGGGCGTACAAATGCAGTCTGTCTGTACTACACACCTAAACCTGGAGAGCAGATTCATTACTATCATTTTACCAGCCTTTACCTCTGTGTCAACAAAACTAAAGAGTATCCTCTGGGTCATCCGGAAATCATTTTTGAGAAGTTTAAACCTGTGTCTGTATACTTTAGCTTTCTAAAGGCTAAAATCTATCCGCCAGGAGGTCTCTTCTTTTCAGTGCTACCCGCCAGGGTCGGTGGAAAACTTGTGTTTGCGCTGTGTGCCACATGTGCAGAAGGCCATCAGTGAGAACTGTGTCAGCATGCTGATGAGGAGAGAGCCTTGATGGTGACCTGGTGTACTATTGAGCTGAATGCGGCCATAGAGAAGGGCTACAAGGTTGTGAAAATCTATGAAGGGTGACATTTTGAGAATGGATCCGCAGGCCTGTTTTCATAATAAATAGAGCTACGCCTTCACCACAAACAGAAGCAAACAAGCGAATGTGGGGCCTCTCCTTTTCCTCAGTGACGGCTCTGCTTGCTCTCAGTCCCTCCCCTGAACTTGCACCCACGCCACCCCCACCCCCATTGAAGAAACTTCCCTCTTTCTTCAGATTCAACCGGGACCACTCGTTGGGGTCATGCCATGCAACTGGGAGAGACTGGATCAGGTCATCCTACTGAGAGACCCCCCCCCCACTGTTCCACTTTTGATCCCCTTTTGGCATTTTTGGGGAAGCCCTTTCTTCCTCTGTCCTGATCCAGCTTGTCCCCCCCCCCTTTTCGTCCCTTTCCTGCAGGATGGGGTCATGGTGGCTGAGAAGGAGCACTGGCTTTTTCCATCTGTGCGGAGGGGCTGAGAGGCTGCACTCCGACCCCCTGCCGTGTGCCCCTCTCTGGTGGATGTGTAGCGCAGTCAGGTTTCCCCTCAGCGGTGGAGGGAGTCTGAGAGAGGGAATCTCTTACGACAGGGACAGCCAGTTCTCCAGAGCTGTGCCAGCCTTCTGCTCCTCACAAGACCCGTGTCGCGAGTCGTACATCTCAGCCCTTCCTGCAGGTGTCTCGGTGTGACCCAGACCTCTAGTGGGAATCCCTGCCCCTCTTCCGCTGTCCATCCTCTTCTGTTTAACCTGCAAGGTTTTGTCCTCACCCTCAGGCTAGAATTTTAGTCCTTTTAGCTAAACAAAGAGAAAAGACATTCAGACTCCCAGAGTTAGGTCAATACCCTTGTGGACAATGCCCTTGCGAGTGGGGTTATACCAGTTGTGATGATATTGGGTGGAAGACGGTCTGTTACCCCTCCTCCTCCTCTCAGCCCACAGAATCGAGGTAGCCCTATCTGCCGACCTTCTGATCTGCACATGGGACTGTTAAAAGCCGGTTGGGTCCAATTAGACCTGACAGAAGAGGGAAAGGCTGACCTGAAATCTGGGTGGGAGAGGAAAGGAGAGCCGCCCTTGTTTCCCAGGTTCCTCCATCCAGCATCAGGGCAGGGCAGGGGTGGGGTCCTCTTCTACAGGAACTTCTTCAATATCAGCAGGGTCTCTGCCCTCTGGCACCTCAGTTTACCTCATGCAGGACCACTGGGGCAGAATGAGACCGATGGTGCCACAGCAGTCTTAGACTGTACCTGGGTTGTTGGTATTTTTTAATGGTTCCATCATTAAAAAATCAAGACTGGAAGGAAACCTCAGCCCTTTTTGTGAACAGGAAACAGTCAACTGTGCTGTGTATGAAATAAGACTAAGATTTACTTAGTGCCATTCCACAGGCTGGTCAGTAATCTAGTTCACAGGCCATACATCTAGGCTAGTTCAGTCCACTTGTCCAGAGATCTTTGGCCTGGGATACCCTTTTGACCTAAAAGTTGCACCTGATCAACACATGAATGAATGGATTTGACAAGCCTTGCAACATATTAACATACCTGCAACCTCATTTCAGGGATTTCCCCACAGGAAACACTTGTAGTCCAGGTAGATCAAGTTTAGGAAGAGGGTGAAAGGGACTGTCTGGAATCATGGGGTCACCATCCGTTGCTTTTTTCCTATTAATCATTAGCTAGCCTAATCAACAAGGACAAAAAAAACCCTGGCTGCCCAAATGGGAATCCCCCACTATTTTGCTAAAAATCGGTATAATAGAACTTAATCTGAGGAAGCTCTTGAAAATCAATAGTGGGGAACCCATATGGAAGTCCCTAATGATAGATAATCATTTTGTTAATTGCCATAATGTTCTTACATTGTGAAGGTTCTAAGGAGCAAACACTTTCAATAGTTGATTAGCATACTGTGGCAGGATGTGACTAATCTTTGGAAAAGCAGCCGCAGACTTCAATTTGTTTCCTAATTCAATATGGCTGAAATGGAGGACTATACAACGCTGGGCGTCACTCACCAGGAAGTGCATGTGTCCTTCGCTCTCATTGCCTGAGCTTGATATGAGTGGCATCATTTTGAATGGAGCCAAATATTTCCCCAGAGCACCTGAGTCTGTTCATTTGCAAATGCTTGCCACACCTTTCTGCTTCTCTTATCCAATTATTTTTCTGTTGAAAAAAGAATTGAGTGGCTAATGGTCACCTATTTTTTTTCTCACCTCCTGCTTCTTCCTATGCCACCAACCCCACCATCTTGTCTTCTGGCCCTCTGATTACCCCTTGCCAGAATTCCTGGTCTCTTTGCAGAAGGGGGGGAGGGATCCCCTTTGATGGGAGGAATAACCTCCTCCAAGAATGTTGTTAAGCCTTTTCGTCCAAGTCCCAAGTTCAAGTCCTTCACATCAAGTTTAAGTCTAAATCTTTGATACAGAGTTTTAAAAACAAGCGTTTTCCCTCAGAAAAACGGGAGAGGTTGGGTGGGTTCTGAGTTGAGCCTGAGTCATTGGGAATGAACCCCCCCCCAAAAAAAAACCTGGTCCAGTTTGAGTGGTCACTGGTGCTTCTCGACAGTAAGCTACATCTCCACTCCTGGCCTCCTTTTCGGGGAGCTTTTCCCTCCAGGTACCGAGATCTGACCCTCCACCCCCCCAAAAAATAAACTCAGGTCTGGTGCGGCTGCCCGTCATACAACAGTCCCACCCAGCCTTGTCTCTGGGGGGGGGGGGAAGTCTTTCGCCCCATTGAAACGTGTGGGGAGGGAGGAGACGGTTGGGACCTGAGGAAAAGCCCCACCCTGTTGAACATCTGCCTGTCACGGAGGCCTTTAGAAGGGCAGGGTGTGTACGTGACGACACACAGATAAGAGGCGGGCATGAGGGCACTCCTGAACCTGACGGACAAGAACAGGGCATCCCCCACCTTTTTTCTCTCCCTCTCCTGAGGGAGGAATTTTAAAAAAATAAGCCGCTAGTAAAACTCGACAACCGCCTTTCTGAGGCGAGCCGTTAAGGCCAACGGCTGCCTTCTCACTGGCTAACCCAAGCGTCCCTCGACCCCTCTGTGAGGCAGGGGAACGCATGCGCAGGAGGGAGAGCGAGCGGAGCAGCCAGAGGGGATCTCGCGCGTGCGCAGAGAGGAGCCGTGGGTAGGCTTGGCGGGCAGCCCGTCAGTCAGTCTCTCGAGGGGAGAGAAAGGGGGGCTTGGGCAAAAGGCGGTTCTTGCCCAGCCTTCCAACGGGTGACGCGTCACTGGGTTGCCAGGCAACCCCCTCATAGACGCCACGCCATAAAACGGCAGAGGGACCCCCAAGGGGACCAGCCTTGGAGGGCTTCCGCCCAGCAATGGGTGACGCGCAAGAGGAGCGAGTTCTCATTGTGTTTAGTCGTTTAGTCGTGTCCGACTCTTCGTGACCCCATGGACCAGAGCACGCCAGGCCCTCCTGTCTTCTACTGCCTCCCGGAGTTGTGTCAGGTTCATGTTGGTTGCTTCGCAGACACTGTCCAGCCATCTCATCCTCGGTCGTCCCCTTCTCCTCTTGCCATCACACCTTCCTAACATCAAGGTTTTTTCCAAGGACTCTTTTCTTCTCATGAGATGGCCAAAGTACTGGAGCCTCAGCTTCAGGATCTGTCCTTCAAGTGAGCATTCAGGGTTGATTTCCTTTAGAACTGATAGGTTTGTTCTCCTTGCAGTCCAGGGGATTCTCAAGAGCCTCCTCCAGCACCACAATTCAAAGGCATCAATTCTTCGGCGGTCTGCTTTCTTTATGGTCCAGCTCTCACTTCCATACATCACGACAGGAAAAACCATAGCTTTGACTATTCGGACTTTTGTTGGCAAGGTGATGTCTCTGCTTTTCAAGATGCTGTCAAGATTTGTCATCGCTTTCCTCCCAAGAAGAAGGCGCCTTTTAATTTCAGGGCTGCTGTCTCCATCTGCAGTGATCATGGAGCCCAGAAAGATAAAATTTGACACTGCCTCCATATCTTCCCCTTCTATTTCCCAGGAGGTGATGGGACCAGTGGCCATGATCTTAGTTTTTTTGATGTTGAGTTTCAGACCGTTTTTTGCACTCTCCTCTTTCACTCTCATTACAAGGTTCTTTAATTCCTCCTCACTTTCTGCCATCAGAGTGGTATCATCTGCATATCGGAGGTTGTTGATATTTCTTCCGGCAATCTTAATTCCGGCTTGGGTTTCTTCCAGTCCAGCCTTCCGCATGATGTATTCTGCATATAAGTTAAACAAGCTGGGGGACAATATACAGCCTTGCCGTACTCCTTTCTCAATTTTGAACCACTCAGTTGTTCCATGACCAGTTCTAACTGTTGCTTCCTGTCCCACATATAGGTTTCTCAGGAGATGGAGAAGGTGGTCAGGCACTCCCATTTCTTTAAGAACTTGCCATAGTTTGCTGTGGTCCACACAGTCAAAGGCTTTCGCATAGTCAATGAAGCAGAAGTAGATATTTTTCTGGAACTCTCTGGCTTTCTCCATAATCCAGCGCAAGTTAGCAATTTGGTCTCGAGTTCCTCTGCCTCTTCGGAATCCAGCTTGTACTTCTGGGAGTTCTCGGTCCACATACTGCTGAAGCCTACCTTGTAGGATTTTGAGCATAACCTTGCTAGCGTGCGAAATGAGTGCAATTGTACGGTAGTTGGAGCATTCTTTGGCACTGCCTTTCTTTGGGATTGGGATGTAGACTGATCTTTTCCAATCCTCTGGCCACTGTTGAGTTTTCCAAACTTGCTGGCATATTGAATGTAGCACCTTAACAGCATCATCTTTCAAGATTTTAAATAGTTCAACTGGAATGCCATCACCTCCACTGGCCTTGTTGTTAGCCAGGCTTTCTAAGGCCCACTTGACTTCGCTCTCCAGGATGTCTGGCTCAAGGTCAGCAACTACATTGTCTGGGTTGTCCGGGATATCCAAATCTTTCTGATATAATTCCTCTGTGTATTCTTGCCACCTCTTCTTGACGTCTTCTGCTTCTGTTAGGTCCCTCCCATTTTTGTCTTTTATCATGTTCATCTTTGCGCAAAATGTTCCTCTAATATGTCCAATTTTCTTGAACAGATCTCTGGCCTTTCCTTTTCTGTTATCTTCCTCTATTTCTTTGCATTGTTCATTTAAGAAGGCCCTCTTGTCTCTCCTTGCTATTCTTTGGAAGTCTGCATTCAAGTTTCTGTAACTTTCCCTATCTCCCTTGCATTTTGCTTCCCTTCTCCTCTCTGCTATTTCTAAGGCCTCGTTGGACAGCCACTTTGCTTTCTTGCATTTCCTTTTCTTTGGGATGGTTTTCGTTGCTGCCTCCTGGACAATGTTACGAGCCTCTATCCAAAGTTCTTCAGGCACTCTGTCCACCAAATCTAGTTCCTTAAATCTGTTCTTTACTTCCACTGTGTATTCATAAGGGATTTGGTTTAGATTATACCTGAGTGGCCCAGTGGTTTTTCCTAATCTCTTCAGTCTAAGCTTGAATTTTGCTATGAGAAGCTGATGATCAGAACCGCAGTCAGCTCCAGGTCTTGTTTTTGCTGACTGTATAGAGCTTCTCCATCTTTGGCTGCAGAGAATATAATCAATCTGATTTCGGTATTGCCCCCTTTAATGCTCGGGGAGGGGAGGAGAAGGAGGAGCGCCCCCTCCCCGAGCATTAAAGGGGGCCAAGGGTTGGATAGAGATGGGAGAGTGGGGGGGGGGGGAGATGGCTCGGACAGCAGCCGCTGAGGGAAAGGGGGAGCCCTCGCTCGTGCGCGAAGAGGAGCCGTTGGGGGGGACGGGGGTGGCGGTGTTGGAGGACGGCCAGTCACTCGACCGGGAAGAAAGGAGGGTGACGCTCCTCTCGCGCGTCACCCGTTGCTGGGCGGAAGCCCTCCAGGGCTGGTCCCCTTGGGTGTATCCCGGCCGTTTTATGGCGTCTATGAGGGGGTTGCCTGGCAACCCGGCGACGCGCAAGGGAGGAGGTGCTGTTTCCGCCCAAAAGACAATGGAGGCCCAATGAGAGCTCGCTCCTTATCCGCCTCCTGCGCGTCACCTGTCTCCGGGCAGAAGCCCTCCTTTTTTCCCCGGTCGAGTGACTGACTGACCGGCCGTCCTCCAACACCGCCTCCCCCCGCCCAGGCTCCTCCTTTCCCTCAGAGGCGGCTCTTCCTGCTCTCCGTCCCTCTCGTGCGCGTGCGCCACCCCCACCCCCATGGAAATGAAAATCACACACACACACAGCCTGGAGAAACTTTCCTTCTTTCTCCAAACTCAAACGGGACCACCCGATCGAGTCACGCTATGAAGAGCTGGTCGAGTGAAGCGTTGTGAGCGTTGACAACCCAACTGGGAGAGACTGGAGCAGGTCATGGTGGTTGCCCAGAGTCGACTGGGAGGTGACCTTGCACCCCAGGTTTCTGCTTTGCCCCTTCCTCCTTCCTACTGAGAGACACACACCCCCACTGTTCCACTCTTGATCCCCTTTTTGGTTTTTTTTGGGGGGGAGGGGACTTTCTTCCTCTGTCCTGATCCAGCTTGTCCCCCCCCCTTTCGTCCCTTTCCTGCAGGATGGGGCCCATGGTGGCTGAGGAGCACTGGGTTCTTTCATCTGTCCAGAGGGGGCTGAGAGGCTGCGCTCCCACCCCCCGGCTGTGTAGGGCAGTCAGGTTTCCCCTCTCCGGTGGAGTCTGAGGGAGGGAGTCTCTTACGACAGAGTCAGCCTCTTCTCCAGAGCTGTGTTAGCCTTGTGCTCCTCGCAAGACCCATGTCACAAGTCGTACATCTCAGCCCTGCTGCAGGGGTCTCGGTGTGACCCAGAGCTCTCATGAGAATCCCTGCCCCACCTCCACTGTCCATCCTCTTCTGTTTAACCTGCAGGGTCTTGTCCTCACCCTCAGGCAGGATCTGCACATAGGCCAGGGTGAAACAAAAGAAGGGGTGTCACTCCCTGCCAATAGAAATCCAGAGCATCAGGGATATAGAAGGAGGATGTGTCCATTTTGTTTTGTTCTCTTGGCATCACGGGGCTGTTTTCGGAAGAAGCACCATAAATAAGTAATAACCTCAGAAGTCTCTTTTGCAGCCAGAACCCCTAAATGGAGGCTACTGTTCTTTTTGGGCGCAAGTCTTGTCAAAAAATATAAATAAACAAAGGCAGACGGGAGAGAGGAAGGACCTAACGCAAGGCTGAGTTTGCAAGCCTTAAGGATGTACACTAGTCCTTAAGGTACCACTAAGCATGGTGTTTGAGCTTTTGGATCTTTTTCACTACATTTTCCAGAACCCAGTATGAATCTTCCCCTGAAGCCAGATTTCTAGTCCTTTTAGCTAAAAAAAAGAGAAAAGAAATCCAGGCTCTCAGAGTTAGGTATGCCAACATGGACAATACCCTTGAGAGAGGAGTTACACCTGTTTTGATGATATTGGGTGGAAGACAGTCATTTACCCCTCCTCCTCTCAGCCAATAGAATCGAGGTAACCCTATCAGCCGACCTTCTGATCTGCACATGGGGCTGTTAAAAGCCGTGTGGGTCAAATTAGACCTGACAGAAGAGGGAAAGGCTGACCCAAGATCTGGGTAGGAGAGGAAAGGAGAGCTGCACTTGTTTCCCAGTTGTGCTTCCCAGGTTACTCCATCCAGCATCAGGGCAGGGGTGGTGCCCTCTTCCACAGGAACTCCCTCAATATCAGCAGGGTCTCTGCCCTCTTTCGCCTCAGATTACCTTTTGGCCAGAATGGGACCGATGGTGGCATACCCACTCCCACCGTGACCCAGCACGCCTGCATACCAGAACTTATGGAACAGGCCTTTGCTGTTGTGTTGAGAAGCCTTGGACATCTAAAATCTAAAGTGGAGGCCATCCGCCGGGAGCTCTCTCCTTTTTTTTAACATATTAGATCAAGCAGAGACGTCCAGCGCTCCACCTTGCCCGATGAGACTCAATCTCTTTCAGCCTGTGATGCCAGATATGGTTGATAAAGTGCTTGACTGCTGTCGTGCCTCCTCCTTGACCATTACCCAGCCTGGCTAATCAAAGCAGCCAGTCCTAAAAGAACAGAATGGGCCATAGCAATAATTAATGGGTCTCTCCAGGAGGGCAAGGTTCCTCTCGCCCTCAAGGAGGCACTCATTAGGCCCATAACGAAGAAACCAAGTTTGGTGGCAGATGACATTGGCAATTATAGGCACATTGCCAATGTTTCTTTCTTCAGCAAAGTGTTAGAGAGAGTGGTGGCTGACCAGCTCCAAGCTCTTTTGGATGAGACCAATGCCCTGGATCCATTCCGGTCAGGCTTCAGGCTGCACCATGGTACGGAAACGGCATTGGTCACCCAGTTTGATGACCTGCTGAGGCAGGCTGACATGGGCAAAATGTCTTTGTTGGTCCTCCTTGATATCTCAGCCGCCTTCGATACCGTCAGCCATGGTATCCTCCTGGGGGGCTCTCTGAGCCAGGAATCGGTGGTCTGGCATTTTGCCTGGCTCCGATCCTTCTTGGAGGACCATCCTCAGAGAGTACAGCTTGGAGAGAGTCATTTCCACGCGAGATTCTGTGGCTGGAAATCCACTTTTTCAGTGTTCATGGGTTCTTACACGGTGACTTTGACAGTCTTCTTTGTTTTCAAGTGGGTCGTGAGCCTTGTCCACATGGGGATAAGTATAAATGCAAAAGGAGGCAGTACGACAGCAGAGATTGCCCCTCTTTGTCCAGTGAATGAGAAGGTGGGTGGACGAAAACAGGCAGATGGGGTTGGTTGGAATACGTGATGGAGCCCTTGTAAGACCTGAAGGGCTGTGATCACATCACACGGGGCTGTCCTTGGAGGTCACCATGACTGCTGGCAAGAACAACTTATGGCAAGAACTTACGAAATCCCTGGAACGGCACCAGCTGCCCCACACACACATGGGGGTCTGAAGCTCATGGGAGCTCTCTCCTTGCCAGCAGCTGCCCAAGCATGGAGCTTGCCCAGTGTTTGGAGCAAAACCCAGTGTGGATCCATGCAACATGGGCTTTCCTGCTGTGGCCCTGGCTGGCGCCAAAACCTGGCAAAGCTCATCTCCTCGCTAAAACGTCAGGCTCTGGAGGGTTGGTCAGAGATGGGCTGCGTTATCTTCCTCTCTGGCTACTCTAAAGAGCTTCGTCTTGACGTTACTCTTTCTTGATTATTTCGATGGCTTTTTACGTCATTAAATGGAATTCATCGCTAGTACCCCTTACTGCTATGCCTAGACAGATGAAGTGGGCATAAATGTTTGTACAAATCAAAAGGAATAAATGCAGTCCATGCTGCTGGGAGAGAACGTGCTGGACTCAGTCCGCAGGCTCTGTTTGTGAAACAGGACAAATCTATGAAGTGGTAAGAAGTGTTGTGGTTGCACCTCGGTGTGAGTCTCCCCTGCAGACACCACTGTTTTTCCACTTCACTTGAGGGTGAATTTGCCTTGAATTCCGTCTTTGGAATTCTCTTTTTCGGGCCCCATGTTTTGCTGGTAGGGAGAGAAAGAAGGCTGCCTGGAAGGGGGGGCTTATAGAGCACCCCCTGCCTTAATGCGGTTCTCCCCCTTTAAGCCCCGATCCTCCTGAAGCCCTGCCACCCCTTGCTTTGCCTTCCCCCACCTCCAACACAAGAAGGAGGTGCCCTACCTTCTCTGCCCCAGCTTTAGAAGGATTTTTTTAAAATTCTGATTAATTGCCATCAATTAAGAGAGACCCACAGTGGATTTGAGGGAGCAGGAAGGGGGGAGGGTATTGGAGGGGGCAGCCATTGAGGTGGTGCTGGTTAGGGGAAGGAATGGTGGTGGGGGTAGATCATGCCCACGTAGGAGAAGAGGGGTTAGATATCTTACAGCTCTCCCCTCTTCTAGTCCTACCCCCAACCAGATGGTATCAGGTGACCGTATCAGCAAACCCTGGAGCCACAGGGTGCTGTTTTAAATCTCTCAACAACGGTTGAGAGGAGTAAAAATTAAATTGAAGGAGAGGCAACCTGTTCCTGGAGAATGTGAGATGAACAGAAAAAAGGAGAAAGAGAGAATTGGTAGTATTTATAAAATATTGACAGAAGAGGCAGATCAATTTAAAAATCATATTGGAGGCAGATTAAGGAAAAAAATGAAGAGGAATGGGAAAATGTATGGAATACAAGGGTGTTTAAAACCATGTGTGTGTGTGTGTGTGTTGTATTAATGGATGGTCATTGGGGTGAGGGGGTGCACTGTTACTTTTTCTGCTTATGTTTTTATTTTTCTCGAATGTAAACAAAACTTTAAAAAACTATATAGAGAAGAGTTGCTGGAGAAAGAAAGGCTTTCTGCCCTCTTTTTTTGCAGAGAGGTATTCCTAGAATGCACGCACACACACAAAAAGACAAAATCAGGGGTGGAGGATGGGGGGAAAGGCCAGCCTGCTTTCTTAGCCCCTCCTCCAAGTTCACCCCCCCGACCCCTCCCTCCTGGCCTTCCAGACCAAGCCTGGCCCTTCTCAAGACACCTGGAAGGGCTGGGCGTTCAACCCCTTCTCCGGCCTTCCTGGTGGGTCTGCAGAGGGACAGGCCGCCCACCTGGCTCTGACAAATCTCCTTGGCTACCTGGAGAGAAAAGGGCGGTCGGATCTCCTCTCCCTCCTGCTGTTGAAGACTCACAATAAAGCAAGTTTACGATTTGCTCCCGACACCCAATGCACAACCTGCAGAAGCAGTAAGCCCACCAGTGGAGCAGCCATTGGCAGGTGGGACCTCCATCCTCTGTGCAAACAGATATTGGGGGGGGTTCCTCTAGCAATTGGGAGTGGGATGTTTCCACTGTGGGAGGAATGGGGAAAGGAAACCCACAGGGTGGGTTAGGGAACCCTTGTGTCTTCAGGTCCTTGTTTCACTACAAACCCCATTACAGTGGTGCCTCACACAACGATGTTAATTGGTTCCAAAAAAATCAACGTTGTGTGAAACATCGTTCTGTGAAACACCATTTCCTATAGGAATGCATTGAAAACCGGTTAATCCGTTCCAATTGGAACGGATTGCCATCGCTGAGTGAAAATCCCCATAGGAAACATCGCTGTGTGAAACAATGTTTCCTCCATTGGAATGTATTGAAGCCGACTCAATACATTTCAATGGCTTTGCGAAGTCTTTTTTCGTTCCTGTAAAAGTGTCTTACAATGTTTGGAAGCCGTTTTAAATGGTTGCAATGGTTAGCCCACCTCCTGAAACCTACGCAAACTGATTTTGGTGTTGTTCTGACACTTCGTTAATTTATGGTAATTTTTTGTTTTTCCCCCTCATTGAAATGCATGCAGACACTTTTACAGGAACGAAAAAGAGACATTGTTGTGTGAAAATCCCCCATAGGAAACATTGCTGTGTGAGGCGGCAAATTTAACAGAAAAAGGCATCATTGTGTGAATTCATCGTTGTGTGAGGCACCCGTTGTGTGAGGCATCACTGTATTCCCGACCATCTGCTATGTGGCCAAGGCTTCTGGGAACCAAAATTAAAAACATCTGGAGGGCCAAGCCGTTCACTCTCTCTGCTCCAGGATAAGACAGGATGCCCACCTGTGTGAAACCCAGGCTGCTCCAGCTTTTGAGAGGGAGTGAGAGACGCCTGCAGTGAATCCCCGGATTCAACCGCTTCCCAGGACAAATCTCTCTGAGTGCTTCATAAGGCTCTCCAGCCGCTGGGGCTTCCTCCTCAGCCTCATCTGGATGGATCCGCATGAGGTCCAGCAGAGCAAAGCAGAAGGGCCAAATTCTGTGCCCCAAGAAGGCCTCCTTCATGTCACAAATCTTGATTCAGTGAATACCTCACGCCGGAAGGGGCACAGACCATGTTGGCTGCTTCAAGAACTGAAGGGCTCCTCATAGGTAAGCGACCTCTCTGAAGTCTGTCTCCCTGAGATTTGGCAGGTTGGCCCATTATTTTTGATGATGATGATGATGATGATGATGATGATGATGATGATTTATTAGGCACCTTTATTTCCTGATAAGGGGAATTACGTGGCTTAGAATATTAAAAAAACAGAATTGAAAAAAAAACAATCCTGTACACCACTTAAAAGACCGTCCTCTAATTAAAAGTAGGGAAGGGGGGTCTGGCCAGGGGAGGGCCTGGAACTGGTGACCTGCCTGTCCGGAGTTTCGCCCCCCCCGGGACTGAACGGGGGGGAGGGGGCTGTTCCAGTTGTGGGGCGGGTGTGAAGATGGAGAAGAAGGGGGGTCCCAGGAGAGGGGCTTGTGTCTCTGGGCGGGAGCAGGAGGAGGGCTTTCTTCGGGGAAAGGGGCTGGAAGGCTGCGGGGAAGGGAAGAGACCCCCCCCCAGGCTGCCTTTCCCCCACCCCCACCCATACACAAGAAGACCAAGGGTGCGGTGGTCAGAACTCTTCACTATGACCTGTCCGTCTTGGGTGTCCCTGCACGGCATAGACCATAGCTTCTCTGAATTCCTCAAGCCCCTTCGCCACGACTAGGCAGCAATCTGTAAAGGGGAAGGGCCGGGGGACGGGGGGCCCTTAATTATTCTTATTAATTATTACTCGTCCCCTTCCCTCCCCCCATGTCTCCTTTCATGAACCCTTAATGGGGAGGGGGGGAAGAGGGAGGGACTATAGAGCTAGGAAGGAGGTTGACCGGAAGCGGAAGCCGGGCACCTGCCCTCCTCTCTCTCTCTCTCTCTCCCACCTCTATGGTCTTCCTCCTCCTTCCCCCGCAGGAGGACCCGGAAGGAGGTGCGCCGAGGTCGGTAGGGGTGTGTTTGTGTGGGTCGGTGGGGGCGATTTCCAAAAACGAAAATTATGGGCCCCTCCCCCACCTCCCCAGGGACCTCGTGGGGGGGGGGAAGGAGGGGGAGGGGTCCTCTTTTCCATCCGGTGGAAAAAGCTCAGCAAAGCCAAATGCCCCCCCCCGCGGTTGCTCTGCCTGGAAGGAAAAGAAGGAAGAAGGACCCTCATCGGGGGGGGGGGGCAGTTTCAACCTCCCCCTTTTTCTCCTCCTCTTCATGGGGGGCACGGTTTCCTTTATTCCTCTTTCTGCTTGGGGAGGAGGACCGTTTATTCAGGGGAGGGGAGAGAGAAGGAGGCGGTCACGATCCCACCTCGTGGCGGGGTGGGAGAATAAGGAAGCGCTCCTGTTCCCCCCTCTTGCACGTGTGTGAGTGCTGGAAATCATCCTCGGGGGTGGGCGGTTCCCCCCTTTTTTAAAAGGGAAGGAGACTAGCCCCATTCCCCCCTTGCCCTCATTCTCTCCCCCCCCCCGCAACGCTGTTCTTCCTCTTTCCTGCGAGGGCCTCCCCCTACAGTGGGGGTGTGGGGTGAAGTAGGAGGGCACTCTCCTCCCCCCCTTCTGCCTCCTTGCCCTCTGCAGGCAAAAGGCCCCCCCCAAAGTAGGAACTTTCCTCACCCCACCCCTGAAGCTCAGCACCCCCTCCCCCTTTGGCCAAAGGGTGGGACAGTGATTTGAGTAGAGGTGGGGGGGAAGGTGAACAGAAATAGGGATTTTGGAAAAAAGGGAGAGAGGGACCAATCAGGACCCCCTCCCCCTTGCCTTAGGAAGTCCTTCCAGGATGCTGCTCTGCTGCCTGGATCCCTCCATGGGGTGGGGGGGCAGACGGGAGTCCACAAGTTGGATCCCATCTCTCCAGTTCTGGCTCACCGGCCTTGGCTTCTCACACTCATCTTTTCTGGTGGCCAGTTTGAGGTGTTTCTCCCCCCCCCCAAAAAAATACATCCCTTTTGAAAAGTTAATTTTGTCCCCCTGTTTCAGCCATTTGTTTTGCTTCAAATGTGTTGGGTTAAGGTTGGTCTAATTAGTACTAAAAGAAGCCCCCTATGAATCTCTGGAATCAACACCAGCACATTCATTCCTTCGTACCCGTGACGTACCTTTTCAATCCAGGCAAGGGCTCTCGGAGCCGGCCGGTTCTCCTGTCCCGGCTGGGAGTGTTTGGGGGACGGAGGGCAGGAGAGTCTCTCTGCACGTCCTGGAAAGGGGCGGAGGATTAAATATGGGTCGCCTTTTCTCTTTCCTGCTTCCAGTGTCCCTTGAGGAGGTGACCCCGTATTGCCCCTAACTCAGAGGGTGGGATCTTCTGGATCAAGACTAGAGATCTCTGTGCGAGGACCTCCTGCTGGAGATTTCTGGGATCAAATTATCTCCAGGTAAGGATCCTGTTGCCTCTTCAGGCTGAGACTGGGAAGGATGATGATTGGTTGCCCCACCGAGATGCCTCAGTCAACGGAAGCGCCCTGAGCATGTGTGTCGGGAGCCCAAAGCTCCTGTGCCACAGTCAAGAACATGACCATACATTTAAGGAAGCATGCCTTGGATTCGTATTGACATAGAATGATGTCAATACGAATCCAAGGCAGACCATTCAACATCACAATAATCCAAGTTTACGCACCAACCAGCATTGCTGAGGAGACTGAAATTGAACAATTCTATGAAGATTTACAACACCTTCTAGAACTGACACCAAAGAAAGATGTTCTTCTCATTCTAGGGGACTGGAATGCTAAAGTAGGGAGCCAAGAGATAAAAGGAACAACAGGGAAGTTTGGCCTTGGAGTTCAGAACGAAGCAGGACAAAGGGTAATAGAGTTTTGTCAAGAGAATAAACTGGTCATCACAAACACTCTTTTCCAACAACACAAGAGGCGACTCTATACATGGAAATCACCAGATGGGCAATATCGAAATCAGATTGATTATATTCTCTGCAGCCAAAGATGGAGAAGCTCTATACAGTCAGCAAAAACAAGACCTGGAGCTGATTGCGGTTCTGATCATCAGCTTCTCATAGCAAAATTCAAGCTTAGACTGAAGAGATTAGGAAAAACCACTGGGCCACTCAGGTATAATCTAAACCAAATCCCTTATGAATACACAGTGGAAGTAAAGAACAGATTTAAGGAACTAGATTTGGTGGACAGAGTGCCTGAAGAACTTTGGATAGAGGCTCGTAACATTGTCCAGGAGGCAGCAACGAAAACCATCCCAAAGAAAAGGAAATGCAAGAAAGCAAAGTGGCTGTCCAACGAGGCCTTAGAAATAGCAGAGAGGAGAAGGGAAGCAAAATGCAAGGGAGATAGGGAAAGTTACAGAAACTTGAATGCAGACTTCCAAAGAATAGCAAGGAGAGACAAGAGGGCCTTCTTAAATGAACAATGCAAAGAAATAGAGGAAGATAACAGAAAAGGAAAGACCAGAGATCTGTTCAGGAAAATTGGAGATATTAGAGGAACATTTTGCGCAATGATGAACATGATAAAAGACAAAAATGGGAGGGACCTAACAGAAGCAGAAGACGTCAAGAAGAGGTGGCAAGAATACACAGAGGAATTATATCAGAAAGATTTGGATATCCCGGACAACCCAGACAATGTAGTTGCTGACCTTGAGCCAGACATCCTGGAGAGCGAAGTCAAGTGGGCCTTAGAAAGCCTGGCTAACAACAAGGCCAGTGGAGGTGATGGCATTCCAGTTGAACTATTTAAAATCTTGAAAGATGATGCTGTTAAGGTGCTACATTCAATATGCCAGCAAGTTTGGAAAACTCAACAGTGGCCAGAGGATTGGAAAAGATCAGTCTACATCCCAATCCCAAAGAAAGGCAGTGCCAAAGAATGCTCCAACTACCGTACAATTGCACTCATTTCACACGCTAGCAAGGTTATGCTCAAAATCCTACAAGGTAGGCTTCAGCAGTATGTGGACCGAGAACTCCCAGAAGTACAAGCTGGATTCCGAAGAGGCAGAGGAACTCGAGACCAAATTGCTAACTTGCGCTGGATTATGGAGAAAGCCAGAGAGTTCCAGAAAAATATCTACTTCTGCTTCATCGACTATGCGAAAGCCTTTGACTGTGTGGACCACAGCAAACTATGGCAAGTTCTTAAAGAAATGGGAGTGCCTGACCACTTTATCTGTCTGCTGAGAAACCTATATGTGGTACAGGAAGCAACAGTTAGAACTGGTCATGGAACAACTGAGTGGTTCAAAATTGGGAAAGGAGTACGGCAAGGCTGTATATTGTCCCCCAGCTTATTTAACTTATATGCAGAATACATCATGCGGAAGGCTGGACTGGAAGAAACCCAAGCCGGAATTAAGATTGCCGGAAGAAATATCAACAACCTCCGATATGCAGATGATACCACTCTGATGGCAGAAAGTGAGGAGGAATTAAAGAACCTTGTAATGAGAGTGAAAGAGGAGAGTGCAAAAAACGGTCTGAAACTCAACATCAAAAAAACTAAGATCATGGCCACTGGTCCCATCACCTCCTGGGAAATAGAAGGGGAAGATATGGAGGCAGTGTCAAATTTTATCTTCCTGGGCTCCATGATCACTGCAGATGGAGACAGCAGCCCTGAAATTAAAAGGCGCCTTCTTCTTGGGAGGAAAGCGATGACAAATCTTGACAGCATCTTGAAAAGCAGAGACATCACCTTGCCAACAAAAGTCCGAATAGTCAAAGCTATGGTTTTTCCTGTCGTGATGTATGGAAGTGAGAGCTGGACCATAAAGAAAGCAGACCGCCGAAGAATTGATGCCTTTGAATTGTGGTGCTGGAGGAGACTCTTGAGAATCCCCTGGACTGCAAGGAGAACAAACCTATCAGTTCTAAAGGAAATCAACCCTGAATGCTCACTTGAAGGACAGATCCTGAAGCTGAGGCTCCAGTACTTTGGCCATCTCATGAGAAGAAAAGAATCCTTGGAAAAAACCTTGATGTTAGGAAGGTGTAATGGCAAGAGGAGAAGGGGACGACCGAGGATGAGATGGCTGGACAGTGTCTGCGAAGCAACCAACATGAACCTGACCCAATTCCGGGAGGCAGTAGAAGACAGGAGGGCCTGGCGTGCTCTGGTCCATGAGGTCACGAAGAGTCGGACACGACTAAACGACTAAACAACAACTTTCTTCTGCTGCTGCACGTGACTGGAGAGTTGGGATCCAGTGCAGGTTTTGGATTTAACTTTATTTTTCTAAAAAATCAATTGTCTAGTTCATAAACAATAGTCAATTTCATTCCTTACTCCCTCTTACTTACTTCCCACCCCACTCTGTCCCATTCCAGATGTATGATATAAGAACTTTGAAAAATGCTTTTAATACCATTCTACCAAATAGGTTGTTTTTTAAAATGATCAACCTGGGATTCCCTCAGAAGATCTGCATGTGGATAAAGGATTTTCTGACAGATAGGCCACAGTCAGTAAGGATGGGATCTCACCATTCTTCTACCCTGGTACTAAGTACAGGAGCTCCCAGGGTTGTGTGCTAAGTCCCTTCCTCTATTCCCTGTACACACAGGATTGCACCCCACTGTATAACAACGCAATTATTAAATTTGCGGATGATACGACAGTGGTGGGGCTCATAAATAAGAACAATGAGTCTGCTTATAGAAAGGAAGTACAGGGGTTGATACTTTGGTGTAAAGAAAATCATCTCGCAATTAACATCAAAAAAACTAAAGAACTCAATTGATTTTAGGAGGAAGAGAAATGTACATTTACCACTGTACATAAATGGCGAGGAAGTGGAGAGAGTTGGTAGTTTTAAATTTCTGGGCACTTACAGCTCAGAGGACCTCTCATGGAATATAAATGCCAACATGCTAGTGAAGAAGGCACAGAAGAGGCTGTATTTCCTGAGAATGCTCAGCAAGTTACATTTATCTCAGCATTTACTTCTGTCATACTATCGTAGCACCATTGAAAGTGTCCTAACCTATGGCATTCTGGCATGGTTTGAGAGCTCTGTAGCGGACAAAAAAGCTCTACAGAGAACCATTAAAATTGCCCAGAATATCATCGGGCTCCAGCTACCAACCCTGGATGACATCTTCACACATCCCGCTGTCTGAGGAAGTCACACAGCATCCTGAGAGACTCTTCCCATCCTGCTTATAACTTTTTTGAACTGTTGCCGTCTGGCAGAAGATATAGAACCATTAAGACTCGGACCACACATTTTCTGAATAGTTTTTATCCCAGAGCTATAATTGCACTTAATAATGAGCTTAAAGACCACCAGTAGTGAATAGTTAGTTGGACTGTGTTACTTGGCCTGCGGTGTAGATGTTTGTATTTTTAATGGGGACTTTTAGTGGGTGGGGAGTGTTGGGAGATTTTTTAGTGGGTGGGGAGTGGGGAATTTTATGTGTTTGCAAGTGTCTGGTTTCTGGGTGTCTGTGAATTTCATTGTATGGGTATATTGTGTATATATTTACAATGACAATAAATAAATAAATAAATAAATAAATAAATAAATAAATAAATAAATAATTCAGAAAGATTCAGGTCCACACTTCAAGTTCTTTTAAATAAAACTTTGGTTTATTGATTACATAGATTCATAAATATCTTCAGTAGTGAATCACATATAAACTCCCCAAACTACACATTCTCTTGCACACCCTGACTTTACTCTCAGTGACTCAATCTGACTTCAACTCCTTTAATCCTCACACTCTGACTGAAATATTGACTCAGGCTCCGCCTCTTATAGCATCTGTCTCTGCTCCGCCTCTCTGCAACATTAATATTCATAAACCATTATTTTACATAACATAGACCATAGATCAAATAAAGAGAGAACGCTACAGACCTCCCCCCTTAACTATGTTTGTTTGGGAGGGGAGACACCATTTTTCCTCCTAAACAAATAGATACAGTGGCATAACTTATACAGTGGTGCCTCGCTTAACGGGTGCCCCGTTTAACGACGAATCTGCATAGCGATGGCTTTTTTGCAATCGCATTATGGTGTTGCCTATGGGGAAAAATCGCAAAGCGATTTTTCCCCATAGGCCCTATTTTCACCCAGCTGGCCGGCGGGCGTTTCCCCCACGGTCCTTCCGAAACGCCCGCCAGCCAGCTGGGCGAAAATGCCGGCTAGGGCTTTGCGAGGACCGCTTTTCTTCTCCGCGTCTCCTCCCATGCGGGAAGCTCCAGCTCCTATCCCATCTGGAGGAGGGGGAGGCAGAAGTGCCCGGGGGGAAGGAGCGGTGGCGCTTTTCTTCTCCGCGTCTCCTCCCATGCGGGAAGCTCCATCCCATCTGGGGGAGGGGGAGGCAGAAGCGCCCGGGGGGAAGGAGCGGTGGCGCTTTTCTTCTCCGCGTCTCCTTCTCCTGTGCGGGAAGCTCTGGCTCCTATGCCAGCCAGAGGAGGGGGAGGCAGAGGCGCCGGGGGGGAAGGAGCTGTGGCACTTTTCTTCTCCGCATCTCCCCCTGTGTGGGGAGTGGCGGCGCTTTTCTTCTCTGCGTCTCCCTCTCCCCTGCCGACCTTGGTGAACATGAGGCAGCTTGGGCTCGGGAGCCGAGGTGGTGGCTTGGTCACTCTTCTCCGCGAGGCACCCTTGCACTGCCCATGCAGGAGGAAAAGGCTGCAGGCAGGAAGCGGGAGAAGAAGAAGAAGAAACGCCCCGTCGGCTCCTGAAGGAGAAGCCTCGCTCGGGTCTGGCGAACTCGGCGGGAAGCTTCGGCTCCTATCCCAGCCGGAGGAGGAGAAGGCAAAAGCGCTGGGGGGAGGAGCGGCAGGGCTTTTCTTCTCCGTGTCTCCTTCTCCCTTGCGGGAAGCTCCGGCTCCTATTCCAGCCAGAGGAGGGGGTGGCAGAAGCGCCGGGGGAGAGGAGCGGCGGTGCTTTTCTTCTCCACATCTCCTTCTCCCCTGCCAACCTTGGTGAACAAGGTGGCGGCTTGGTCGCTCTTCTTCTCCGCGAGGCACCCTTGCACTGCCCATGCAGGAGGAAAAGGCTACAGGCAGGAGGCGGGAGAAGAAGAAGTGCCCCGTCGGCTCCTGAAGGAAAGGCTCGCTAGGGTCTGGTGAACTTGGCGGAAAGCTCCGCTCGCCGCGTCAGCAGCAGTAGCAGAGGTGGCTCTGCTTTTCAGTTACCACCGGGGCGTTGAAGGCAGGAAGAGGCAGGTGCCACTTGATTGCGCGGAGTCCCCCGAGTTTTCGGGAGGGAGGAGCGGGGACACGAGGGTCCCGCTTGTGGCTTCCCTGAGGGGACAGTGCCCCAACACCTTGGCGTTTCCTGTCCCCCTGGAGCAAACTTTAAATGGTAACCAGGGATGTTTAAAAACCTCAGGAAAACAAAATGGCCTCCCACTGTTTTTCCTCGCTTAAGAGGCAGCGAAAATGGCGGCGCTATGGAGGATTTTCGCATACAGGTGAGTTTTTAAGTCAATAGGAACGCATTAAACACATTTTAATGCGTTTCTATGTGCTTTTTAAAATCGCTTAGTGATGAAATCACTTAACGACAATTTTTTGGAACGGATTAACGTCGTTAAGTGAGGCTCCACTGTATATCATTTAACAGTTCAATAGGTAATGTCATTCAATATAACAATTTCCATTCTTATTACTATAAACATTTTAAACAACTATCATTCCTTATACTCTAAACATTTTACTAATTTCAACAGTATACTTTACCTTATCACTTATACTTTATAATTATTTTTCATGAACATTACCAACTGTACAGTAATCACATCAGGAAACTTATACATAAATAATTAACTGGTGAATCATAGTCCAGTTCAGTTTGTAATAAACTCCAGGTATCATTCTTCTGGTTCTGTCCATGGATATACAATTTTTAATCATGTTTGCAAGTAGTGTCCATCCCCCTTCCATCAGTCATTTGGCTTCCGAAGCACTATCTGAGTCTCTTTCGCAAAGTCCAAGGTTGCAACGTCCAAGACAGGCTCACTCCCGCAGTCATCTGCATGGTACCACACCTCTCCAAGTCCATAGCTTGAAGCATCTGTAAAAAGGTTGAACTCACGGTGGTAACCAGGTGCGCTGAAGACTGTTCCAGATGTTACCGCCTCCATCTGCTGGACACATGACTGCTGGCACTCAGGAGTCCCTCTGTTGTCCACAGGCTCCTTCCTCCGCAACCTCTCCTGTTGTCTGGCGGTCATCGGCCACTCGGTTGACCCCGGGATGTCGTCAGCTGGTTGTTTTATAGTGAAGCCTGCTCTCTTTCTGGCTCAGGGCTTCACCATCTCGTTTGGGGAAAGGATAGGCAATTTCCTCTCCTCCCTCCGACCCTCTCTGGATGCGTCCCTCTTTAAGACATCAGAGTGGATGCCTTTCTCCACATATTGTCCCATAAGTACTTTCTCAGAATTCTTTTTTTCCTATGTGGGAGAACACTATCATGGGTCACTTTAGGATTCTCAGGTTTGTCAAGTGCAATCTTAAATGATTGGTTGCTTCTAAACGCACTGCACTTGTCATCTGATTCTGGTTCTTTATTCAGGGGCATGTCAGGTAGAGGTTTGCTTTGCAACCTTTTATAATCTAATTGTTCTGCCTCTGTCAAGAGCAATTTTCTCCCCTCTATCGTTCTCAGTTCTACTACTTCTCTTTCCTGGGCCTCATACAAGCTTTTTACTTTTCCAGGAGCATCTCCCAAGCTTGGCTCTGCCATCTCAAAGGACTTTTCTTTATGTAAAAGCTCATTATCCAGGCAAGACCTTGCAGGGTATTCAGTGGGTGTACTAGTGTCTGTTTCAAAGCAATCTACCAAACTAATCTCCTGCTGCTCCTGAGCCAAACTATTTTCATTTGAGGTTTTAAGAAGCATGAGATTGATTGATTGATTGATTGATTGATTGATTGATTGATTGATTTGTTTGTTTGTTTGTTTGTTTATTTATTTATTTAATATCCCACCTAGCTGGTTGGTTAAGATCAGCTACAGCAACACTCTTCAGCTGCGTAACCACGGAAACCTCTCTCTCAAAGCTCCTATATGATACTGTAACACTTTCAGCTGCAGTGGGTGATTCCTGGCCTCCTGGTGATAGTGTAAGTGGGAAAGCACTCTTAACATGCTCTATTAACTGCAATCCATCTCCATATATCAGGTCTTTGTCAGTCACAAATTTCTCTGGGTATTCAGGGGTTAGTGAAGTACTCTCTATCAAAGTACTATCTTCCTTCTGTTCCTCATTACAGGAAGGAACAGTAAGGGTTTTCACAATACTCTCAGCAGCCATTTTAGTTACGTCATGGTCCTTTTCTGAACTGGGGCATCCCTGGTTTGCTTCTAGGGTTTGGGAATCTATCTTTCCCTCAGAGGCCTCCACAGTTCCCAAACAGTATACTTTCTTGATCTGGCCATTATTCTCCACATTTTGAGGTTTATCTTTTGTACAAGGGTATGGTAAATGACCAGGCTTGTCGCTTTTGTAATTCCTTCTCTCATCCTCAAGAGATCTGGTAAATTTTTTCCTCAGAGTTCACTTGGTTCTGAGGACTAGGCCATACTAATTTAGCTGAGGCACCACTCTGGCCTTCGTTCCATGTTGTTTTGCTGAGGTAATTTTCACCAAAGGTCTGCTTATTGTTGTCCCAACTCTGCCTGCCAAAATCTACCTCAGACTGTACCTCCAACTGAAAGAGCAGTTTAATTTCCAACTCTATTTGTCTTTTTTCCTGCTCAAGTGTCCTTTGAATGGCTTCCTGCTCAGCTTTCCATTTCCTTTGTAATATACTGATTCTTTTTGTTCACTAATTCATCCATTGTAAATTCCAATTGTAACTCCATTTTTGAAAATCTAGGAAGCTTATAACACCTTTCCTCCCTGAGGAATAATACCCCTGAGCTTCATTTTGCTCAACTATTTCAGATAAAGGGTCTCTGTTTCTTCCCTCAATTTCTTGAGTAAAACCTCAGCCTCAGGATTCCCCCTGAACGTTTGGGTGGCATATTTACTTCTGGGATGATTACTACAGAGTGTGTATTTTTTTTAAAGGAACTGTTTTTCTTCTCTTACTTCCAGTCACTAAAATATTTCTACTTCAAGCAAAGGCTTTCTCCTTTCTTCCCTCAGATCTGCTCTGACCCCTGGCTTCTGCCTTTTCACAAGCACTCTCAACTCTTAGAGCCTTGAGCCTTAAGCTAGCCTTCTGGTCCTCAAATCCTGAGGTAAAACACAAGAATTTCCTGTGACAAACCCAGACCTACTGGGATCTGCCACACGTTAACTAAGCTGCCACCAACCATTCCCTGTAAGAAGTCACACAGACCAGGGATGGATTTTTAAACAAATAAAAGAATAAGGTTTATTTAAATACACACAGGGAAAAATAAAACGATCAGGTGAATAAGATAAAGTAACGTGGCTTATTCTCACTCATACATACACACAGTTTGGTTCACACAGAACCCTTAACTTGAAGCACAGACCCTGAACCTATCAGTTCTGGCTAACCAACAGACACCTGAACCTATCAGGTTGGTACTCTGACACACAGTAGTACCCTGTCTGACACACAGACTCCCACACCAGCTTCTTCTTCCCAGCTGCTGCTTCGTCACATCCCAGCGTCTCCTCACACGCTTCACATATATATACAGTACAGCCCCTCCTCCTGATGTCCCGCCTTCCACTCCCCATAGGATGGAACTTTCCCTCCAAACCCATGACAGACAGGTAACATCAGTGCTGTATGTAACACCTCCCCTCTTTATAAGTTGTTTTGTAGGGGGAAAGCTAAGGTGCTTTTTCCCAAAAAACAACCTGGATAAAACACACAACACAGTTATACATACAATATCATACTTACTTATACTTACATTCTAAGTTAACCATAGCAATTAGGCATTTAAACATTTACCATATACATTACATCAATTTACCTTTATTCATACAAACCAAGTTCAAAAAACAGGTACATTTAACTTTTTGTCATCAATATATATACATAGTCCATGTTCTTTCGCCGTCTTCAATCTTCAGGTCTTCTTGACAAGGCGTCAGCAACACAGTTCACTGACCCTCTGACCACCTTCACTTCAAAGTCATAGTCCTGTAGGTTTAAAGCCCACCTCATAAGTTTGCTATTGTGGGTTTTCATTGTCTTTAACCATTGCAGTGGTGAATGGTCAGTGCACAGAACAAAATGTCTTCCCCAGATGTAAGGCTTGGCCTTCTGGATCGCGTAGACTATGGCCAAACACTCCTTCTCCACGGTTGCCAAATGTCTCTCACCTTTTTGAAGTTTCCTACTCAGGTAGGACACTGGATGCTGGTCACCATTCTCATCCTCCTGGCACAGAACTGCTCCTACCCCGCTGTTAGACGCATCGGTGTAGATGATGAACTCCCGGTCGAAGTCTGGAGCCCGCAGCACTGGATAGTTGATGAGCGCCTGCTTCAACCTCTGGAACGCCGCCTCACAGTCGCTGGTCCACGGGATGCGGTCATCAGCCTTCTTCCTCGTCAGATCGGTCAGCGGAGCCGCAATCTCGCTAAACCTCGGGATGAACTTTCTGTAGTAGCCCACCAACCCAAGAAATGATTTGACTTTTTTCTTGGTGTTGGGTCTAGGCCAATCACGAACTGCTTCTATTTTGGCCTCTAGGGGTTTTATCACTCCTCCCCCTACCATGTGACCCAAGTATTTTATTTCTGGGATACCCAGCTGCAGTTTGCTCTCTCTGCAGGGCCTGGGCCAAAGCACTCCCTCCCCTGGGTTTAAGTGCCTCTCCCTGGCGTTCTGGTCATCCCAAGCTTTCTTTCTGACCTTTTGAGCTTGCAGGGTCTCTGCTGCTAGCTCTAGGTTTCTCTTTAGGTCCTTCCTTAAAGAGTCTATATATGTCACAACGTCTTGTGGGTCATCCTGGGTGATCTGCTCCCAATTTTGTCTGATCAAATCAAGGGGCCCTTTCACCCTTCTCCCAAATAAAAGTTCAAATGGACTGAACCCGGTACTGGCTTGTGGCACTGATCGACAAGCAAACAAAAGGGATTGCAGCTTCTGGTCCCAATTGTTTGGATTCTCTGCCAAGTAAGCCCTAATCATGCGCATTAGAGTCTCATTGAACTTCTCAGTTAACCCATTACTTTCAGGATGATAGGCAGTGGTTTCCTTGTGCTTAATTCCACAGATTTGCCATAAGCGTTTCATGAGCTTTGATGTGAACGATGCGCCCAAATCTGTGATTATTTCTGAGGCAAATCCCATCCTGGACATATACCCCACCAAGGCATCTGCCACTGTGTTAGTTTCAATGTTAGTCAAGGGAATGGCTTCAGGGTACCTCGTGGCATGGTCCACAATGGTGAGAATGAACCTGTTTCCCCTCTTTGTGGCCTTGGGCAAAGGTCCCACAATATCCACCCCTATGCATTTGAACGGAGTGTCAATCACAGGCAAAGGGCACAACTTTGCTTTGGTTCTGTCGCGGCTATTCCCCTGCCTTTGACACACATCACATTGTTTACAGAACTCCCTGATCTGCTTCCCTATGTCAGGCCAGTAAAAATTCTGTGTGATTCTCTGCTGTGTTTTGTTCACCCCTAAGTGTGCAGCAAACATGTCAGAGTGCCCCCTTTGTAAGATCATGGGGCGATACTTTTCAGGTACCACTAGCTGACTTCTGATTCCCTCTCCCCCTTTTGAGATATTCCTCAGGGTCTCTCTATACAAAATCCCCCTTTTCTCCAGAAATCTCACTGGGGTTTCAGGTGTTAGCTGGGCGTCAGTCACCTGTTCAAAACACTTTTGGAGAGTGGCGTCTGCCTTTTGCTCCTGTCCAAATCTGCTGTCTGTGGTTAAGGTTTCCACCACAGCTTCTGAACTCCCCCCACCTGCTTCCGTCTCTGGCTCATCATTACCCCCCTGAACTGTCCCCATGGTGGCTTGTGAACGTGTAATCACTAGCACCCGTTTCACATGTTCAGCCAGGTCATTTCCCACGAGCACGGCTGCTGGCAGAGTTGATGAAATCGCTAGCCGCCAAACTCCCCTCCAGCCTTGAAAGTTCACAGGTATCTCCGCGACTGGCAGTGAGATTATCTGCCCCTCAATCCCTGCCACCTTCATGCTTTCATTTGGGATTACATATTCCCTAGGAATAATATCTGGATGGCACAGGGTCACCTGAGAACAAGTGTCCCGCAGCCCCCGATACTGACGGTCAAGTATTCCTACATCCACCCCTGCTGTCTCAAACAACTGAGAATCTGTTCTCACCAGCAGGCAGCGCCTGACTTCTACAAGAGGACCATTTTCCTCAGCCTGATCAGCAGAGGTAGCTGTTCCAGACTGAGTAGCCATGGCAACAGGCTCCCTCAGTGACAATGAGCCTTGCTCTTTCTGGACACAGAACACAGCTTTTGGCTTGGTTCCACTCGACTCCTGAGGCACCATTCCTTTTAGCTGCTTTAATTTCTCACACTCTGAGATTAGATGACCCTTTCCCTGACAGAAATAACATTTTCGGGTGTATTTTGATTCTCTCTCCTCTTGTTTTAGTTTTCCCTCCAAAATCTGAGGTCTTGGTTTCATGTCTGAGGGCTTCCCTTCACCATGGGCCCCTCCCCCTTGCTGGCTTTTCCCTGGTCCCTGAGAGTACTTGCTGTAGGTTTCTTTGGGTTTACCTACAGATTTCCCCTCACCCAAGGGCTTTCTTATTTGCGAAATAAAATCTGTGATCTCAGCTGCTTCTACCACAGATTTTGGTTTCCTTTCCCTCACCTGGAACTTCAATTCCCCATGGAGAACTGAATAGAACTGTTCCAGCGCTATTAAATCTTTAAGCTGCTGAAAGGTCTCTGTCCCCTCCTGAGATAGCCATTTCTCAAGCAGCCTCACCAATTGGGCCCCCACTTGGGTAAAAGTCTGTTCTGGCTTCTTGGTGATTGACCTGAATCTTTGTCTCAGTTGTTCCGCATTTATCCCATGTCTTGCAAACACCAGTTTTTTAAACTCTGCAAAATCTCTCATCAGTTCCTCAGGCATCTCGGCATAGACCTCAGCCAGGCTACCACTGATTAAAGATCGCATGATGGTCATCTTCTCAGTTTCCCTCACTGAGAAGTCCACAAACGCTCTTTCCACTAAGGAAAAGAACACCTCAGGACAATCTCCCTTGTGGTACACAGGGAATTTCTTCAGGTCAGCCTTAGACAATTGGCCTCCCTCAGAATCCCTATTGTTATTATTATTCTGGTTCATCATTTCCAATTTCCTTAATTCAAACGCCATCCTTTCTTTTTCCAGAGCAATTTTCTCTCTCTCCATTCTTTCTTCCCTCTCCATTCTCTCTCTCTCTCTCTCTAATTCAAATTGCCGTTGTTTCTCTCTTTCCCTTTCCTCCATTTCCCTCACCCTCAGTTCATGCTGTTGGGCTATGAGTATTTTTCTGAGTTCTGGGTTTTGTTCTCCCGTGCTGTCACCTTGCACTGAGCCAAATTCATCCTCAGAACCTTGGTCTACCTGGGGGTCTTTCACTTCACCCATTTCTGCCATCTGGCTTCGAGTCAAGGGCATAATCCCCCCTCAGAACAGGCTGCTTTAAAAAGTCAAGCCTCAAAATAAAACGACCACCTTTTTTTTTTCTTCTCTTTTGCCTCAGAAGCAGCTTTCCCTATAGAATGCTGCTGTCCTTCAGCACTTAACTTGCAACTGTAGCAAGTTGGAGTCTACCCCCCTCTGCTGGGCCTCTCAGCAGGCAGGCTAGATCACTGTTACTATACAGTTTTGCCTCAGCTTTTTTCCCGCCAAAACAGGCTGCCTCAGAGCACTCTAATCTAGTCTCCCCAGTTGGCACGTTCTTCCACTAGCGCACCTCCCCGTGAGGTACACCTAGAAGATTACCTACGCGGCTCAGATTGTCCCTGACTAGACCCCCCTTGCTCTGGGCACTCTTGCCAAGGCTTTGCTGGACCACTGGACAACTGGACCAGTCGTATCCCACACGCTGGACACCAATCAATGTGACAAACCCAGACCTACTGGGATCTGCCACACGTTAACTAAGCTGCCACCAACCATTCCCTGTAAGAAGTCACACAGACCAGGGATGGATTTTTAAACAAATAAAAGAATAAGGTTTATTTAAATACACACAGGGAAAAATAAAACGATCAGGTGAATAAGATAAAGTAACGTGGCTTATTCTCACTCATACATACACACAGTTTGGTTCACACAGAACCCTTAACTTGAAGCACAGACCCTGAACCTATCAGTTCTGGCTAACCAACAGACACCTGAACCTATCAGGTTGGTACTCTGACACACAGTAGTACCCTGTCTGACACACAGACTCCCACACCAGCTTCTTCTTCCCAGCTGCTGCTTCGTCACATCCCAGCGTCTCCTCACACGCTCCACATATATATACAGTACAGCCCCTCCTCCTGATGTCCCGCCTTCCACTCCCCATAGGATGGAACTTTCCCTCCAAACCCATGACAGACAGGTAACATCAGTGCTGTATGTAACATTTCCTTTCAGAGTCATTTCCTAACTTAGACCCCCCAGATCTGGGTTCAGAAGCACCCACTACTAAGCTTTACCCAAAAGCTCTAGCGAGGAACCAAACTTCTTTGCCACAGACCTCTGTCTAAAAGGTACCCTTGACTCAGGGAAAATTCTTTTTAAAATCAGACTTGACTGGAATTCTTTGAGTTCAACTTAGGCTTCACTGGATTACTTCGTATCCCGCTGCTGAACACCAATTGTGACATCCACCCTCATGCCCCTTGCTTGACCTTTAAGCCCCAGAGCACATGAAGGCAAACCAACCTCACTCTTCTCACTTGCTGCCACCAGGTGATCTCTAAATCACCATTTAATTCAGAAAGATTCAGGTCCACATTTCCAGGTCTTTTAAATAAAACTTTGGTTTATTGATTACCAAACGGCGCATTCTCTTGCACACCCTGACTTTACTCTCAGTGACTCAATCTGACTTCAACTCCCTTCATCTCACACTCTGACTGAAATATTGACTCAGGCTCTGCCTCTTATAGCATCTGTCTCGGCTCTGCCCTCTCTGCAACATTAATATTCATAAATCATTATATTACATAACATAGACCATAGATCAAATAAATAGTGAACGCTACACTACTCTTTACCAGTTCTCGAGTCCAATAATCGAGCTGCATCACATTCATCCACATTAACTTTTCCTTTTCTAACACTGTCCTTCCCCCCATGTTCATTTTTGCTAACCAATCCTTTAATTAAAATATTTGTTTTCTCTTTAATAAATTTGAAAAAATCCTTTCCAATTTTCTGGAAAATTCATGACAGTCATTGGAAGGATTAAAAAAAGAGAATTTAAAAATTGATTTTCGATACAGTTTTCATTTTAGATGAGAAAATTTGACCAAAGTGTGATATTCCTATAATCATTTAAATTATTTTTAATTTCTAAGATAAACTTTTCAAAATTTTACTTTTTCAAATCTTTTAATTTTAGTAACATTTATTCCTCCTTATCCTAGTCTATATAGTAATAGTATTTTTCCTCCTTATTGTACTAAAACAATGTCATCTCAAAATTATTCCCGTTTATTTCGTCCTTTCCCCACTGTTTATAACTGCTGCTGATCATGGCGATCTCTCCTTAAAAGGCATCTAGAACAGTGTTTCCCAAACTTTTTTGAGTCGTTACCCATTTGTATAATTGCTACACAATCTACAATTTTCATTAAAAGGCATTTTAATGGGATAACAACATCACATCAAAATAGACTTTTCAGAATGGGATTTGATGCTAATAATTAAGGGAGAGCTGCAAATCTGCCTCTACAAAATGAAAATTGAGAAGGAAATAAAGTTAATATAATTTGAGGTACTTTTTTGGGTGTGGCAATGTTCCTTCCTTCATGACTCCTCCGCTCAAAAGGTTCCTCCGTAAGGTGCTCCTCCCACCTCAAGGCCAAAGAACACCCTCAGGTCCAGCCACACACACACCTGGTTCCCCTCACTCACCTTTTTTGCCTGTCTTCTTCCTCCTCCATTACTCAGATGGAGCACAAATGCATTTCTCCTTATAACTGCAAATTTCTGAAGTGATTGTTTCTCTTCTTTTTCTAATCTACCAGATGAAGAACAGGAGAAGAAGAATCACCCAGCAACTCCTGGGGCATCCTCAGCAGAAATACATAACAAGGGAAAAAATCAGAGAATTGAAAATCCAACCAGGCAGGAATGGATGTAACATGATAGAACTCATGCAAAGGAGAAACCAAATAAATGCATGTCACCTCAGTAGACATCAAAGAACTCACACTGGGGAAAAACTGTATAACTGCATGGAATGTGGAAAGGGCTTCAGTTACAGCAGTGAACTGAGTAGACATCAGAGAACTCACACTGGGGAGAAACCATATACATGCATGGAATGTGGAAAGTGTTTCAGTCAGAGCAGTGCCCTGAATTCACATCAAAGAACTCACACCGGGGAAAAACCATATCAATGCATAGAATGTGGAAAGAGTTTCAGTCAGAGCTGTCAACTGAGTTCACATCAAAGAACTCACACCAGGGAGAAACCATATCAGTGCATAGAATGTGGAAAGAGTTTCAGTCAGAGCTGTCAACTGAGGTTACACCAAAGAACTCACACTGGGGAGAAACCACATAAATGCATGGAATGTGGAAAGAGCTTCAGTGACAGCAGTGCCCTGAGGAGACATCAAAGAACTCACACTGGGGAGAAACCATATAGGTGCATGGAATGTGGAAAGAGCTTCAGTCGCAGCAGTGCCCTGAGGAGACATCAAAGCACTCACACTGGGGAGAAACCATATAAATGCATGGAATGTGGGAAGAGCTTCAGTGACAGCAGTTACTTTAGTTCACATCAAAGATCTCACACTGGGGAGAAACCTTATATATGCATGTTATGTGGAAAGAGCTTCAGTCACAGCAGTGCCCTGAGTTCACATCTCAGAACTCACACTGGGGAGAAAACACATAAATGCATGGAATGTGGAAAGAGCTTCAGTCAGAGCTGTCAACTGAATTCACATCAAAGAACTCACACAGGAGACAAACCACATAAATGCATGGAATGTGGAAAGAGCTTCAGTCAGAGCAGCATCCTGAATAGACATCAAAGAACTCACACTGGGGAGAAACCATATAAATGCATGGAATGTGGAAAGAGTTTCAGTCAGAGCAGTGCCCTGAATAGACATCAAAGAACTCACACTGGAGAGAAACCATATAAATTCATGGAATGTGGGAAGAGTTTCAGTGACAGCAATACCCTGAGTTCACATCAAAGCATTCACACTGGGGAGAAACCACATAAATGCATGGAATGTGGAAAGAGTTTCAGTGACAGCAGTGCCCTGAGTTCACATCAAAGAACTCACACCGGGGAGAAACCATATAAATGCATAGAATGTGGGAAGAGCTTCAGTCACAGCAGTACCCTGAGTTTACATCACAGATCCCACACTGGGGAGAAACCATATACATGCATGGAATGTGGAAAGAGCTTCAGTCGCAGCAGTCACCTAAGTTCACATCACAGATCTCACACCGGGGAGAAACCATATACATGCTTGGAATGTGGAAAGAGCTTCAGTCACAAGGGTAACCTGAGTTCGCATCAAAGAACGCACACTGGGGAGAAACGATAAAAATTCATGGAATGTGGGAAGAGCTTCAGTCACAGCAGTGCCCTGAGTTCACATCAAGGAACTCACACAGGGGAAAAAACCCTAGAAATGCATGGAATGTAAAAAGAGCTTCAGTCATACCAATAGACTTAGGTCTCATCTAAAAATTCACACTGGGGAGAAAGCATAGAAATACAGAGTGTAAACAGAGCCTCATTAGGAGCAATTATCTTTGTTCATATCAATACATTGAATGTGGAAAGCCTGAATTAGACCAATAGCCTTAGTCATTAGTGCCTGCAGTAAGTGCTTTAAGCCTCAGAAGTGGGTAGTACAAGCTCCATGGACAAGCCCAACCTTAATAGAAAACTTTGCTTACTTTCAAAGCAATAAATGATTGACTGAGTGCTTCTTTGGCAGGACAACAGCCTGAGCAAGTAGGACCTCTCAATATTACAGTAACAGTGAGTGACCTTCTCAGATCCTCAGTAGATTTATGTTTAATCCTGCTGTTCAAGAGACCAGTCCTCCATTGAAGAATTATATTTGTTTTATTAAGAAAATAAAGCCATTTCATTAGAATACAGTTGTAGCCTTAAAGGCATAAGCAGTAGGCATATCCATTTGTTACAATAATTAAAATAAGTCTACTATTTCTAAGTAAAATAACAACTAGAACCTAAGTTATCATCATTGCTCTCACTATATGTTAGCATCTAGGGAAGCTGAGTGATTTCTCCCCTCTCTTCTCTTTCAAAAGGCAAACCTTTCTAATTCCACAACATCCACCATCTTTGTCTTTGTGATGGCGAAGATCAGGATGAACTCTTCCTGACTGGAGTGCCATCCTTTCCTGACAAGAGGATGGAGAAGCTCATGAAGCCCCAGAGAAAGAACATATGACTATCAGAGAAGCGACAGCTCCATGAGGCGAATGCGATGAGAGATATCAGATGAGAAGGGTCACAGAAAACCAGGAAGATATAGGTCTTGGTGAAGAATCAAAGTTTCAGAACAGTGAAGGGATGGGAGAATCTGGTATTAAAGAGCCAGGAGTGCCTAAGGTGGAAGTTTGAGTGAGGGAAGCAGAAGACCCATCAGAGGGAAGGAAGGATCCACTGGGTAAGGGACCGTTAGGAGTGGCGGAGGTGAAGGAGAAAAAAAGAAAGGAATAAGACAGGAAGAGGGAAGAGAAATATATCGGGAGGATAAATCTATAAGGGGGACAGCGGAAGCTGGAGAGGCAGGAGGGCAAAAGAAGGAGAGGATATTTCAAGGCTGGAAGAGAATATGAATGGAGGACCCCTGGACCAAACAGGGGGAGAAATTGATGATCCCTCATGAAGAGGCAGAAAGGAGAAGTAAGACCTGAGAACCCCTTCAATTGGGGAGAGAAAGAGAAGAGAGTGGAGCAGAAAGATCAGGGAGGAAAGAGGCATGCTAGCCAAAGAGATAAAGGGGGAGATGGACCAACCCCTCAGATACGGCTTTTGGCCAGACCCTGGTGGGTCAGTTGTCCTTTTTGGAACCCAGAAGGGAATTTGCACATCTCCAGACATCTGAGAATACCGAACCCCCACAGTCTAGTTTCATTGTGGAAATCACCCTTTTTCTGCAATTGTATCAGCACTGATGAATCATAGAATCTCCTTGCCTGGGAGGTATGTAAATTTCTGTAGGATTCCTGTGGAGTCATGTGTCCTAATGATTCATAGCTATCAAAGACATGGAGAGGCCATGGAAATGCATGGAATGTAGGAGGACCTTTATTAAAAAGAGTCATCTTTTTAGTCATCCAAGATCTCCTATAAAGGGGAAACCCACTGCTCAAGTGAAACCGCTACTGTGTTTCCTCGAAAGTAAGCCCTACCCTGAAAATAAGCCCTAGTGAAGTGAAACCCTGCCCTCCACCAGGGACTCACCAAGATCCTCCCAGGGATGAGTCTCCCCCCTCCTGCTCCCTCCACTGCCCTCTCCATTGACTCCTCAAGGCAGAGGTGAAAGGAAGTCCTGGCTTTTTTATCTCTTTCTCCCCACCTTGGATTCTCCCCTAAGCTGGGAAGGAGGAGGGAGGGTGGGGGTCTTGGGGAAAGGGGGGGACAGATGAATTAGGAAAAGCATTCACCCCTCTCCAATTGGAGGGAAAAGATCTGATCCAGACTGTGTTTTCCCTCCCCTTGGAAAGAGAAATGAAGGGGGGGACTGAAGATATAGCAAGTGGGAGGGAGGGGGCGACTCTGCCCACGGGGAGGAAAGATGGAGGAACAGAGACCCCTCCCCACCTAGAAGGTGCAGGGCTTTTTGGGGGATCTCCTGGCCTTCTTGGAGTCTGGAGAGGGACACACACACACAGTCCTCTGAGGATGGAAAGGAGCTGAGCTCAAGGTCCCAGAGAGGCGGATCTTCCCACCCTTCTGCGAATGGAAGAATCTGTGACAATTTGCCTGTTTTGAAGGAAGATCAGACAGAAAGCCCCTCCCTGGGGATAGCTTGGTCGATCTATGGGAGCCCTTCCTTGGCTCTTTGTAAATGCATAAGATCCTTGGCTCATTTTAAACGCTTCTTAGGGTAATTTAATTTGATATTGGTATGTTAAACATGCTGCCGGGGGGGGGGACCATTTACACACCTCTGATTTTCTTCCACCCTGTTGTAGAGCCAGAGGGGGCACCGGCCATTGGTCAAAATCCTGTCGCGTGGCTCCAGCAGGAGAGATGCCATCATCGGGGGCAATCTGCCACTGATTCAAGCCTTCCTGGTGCCATTTCGGGGTGCAGACAAGTAGTACGACCAAGGGACGTGTGCCCTGAAATCACAAAAGGAAGCCCTTCATTATAATTCATTTGCTGATGACTTGATTCCCGTTGTGCACACAGAACCTGCCTTATTCCATTTAGCCTTTCGCCTTTCTGTGTGTGTGTGTGTGTTTTGCATCGGTCAGTCACCCTGGAGGAGAGGAAGCCTGTGCAGCCCACGGACAAAGGAGGAGAGTCCCTTGGCTCTCGCACACTCTCCACAACACAGACTTACTTCACAACTCAACCAGATGTACACAACACACCATCAGCCACAGTTCTGGGCCTCCGGGCAGAATTACCAAGGTGGCGGGGGCAGGGCGATTTGTAGTCCCTGGGGGCCGAATATTCCCATAATGGCATCTTGATCCGGTCCTTTTGTAGATGGCTCTGCTGTGACACAATTCGAGTCTGAATGCTCTTTAGAACCCCAGGCACCAAAAACTCCTCTGGGGCTCATCGTGAGAGAGCAGGGAAAGACCCTCAGCCTGGGAAAGGAGGAAAGGCAGCAGGAGATGAGGAGGACCCAATACAAGATGGACCGACTCCCTAAAAGAAGCCCCAGCCTGGAGTTGATGCATGAGCTCAGCAGGACCATTGAGGACTGGGCGATTTAGAGAGCGCTCTTTCACAGGGTCATCAGAGCCAAAGGAGAGCCCTGTGGTGGAGTTACTTGTCTTCTGCTCTTCCTCAGTAGCATGTTGGACGCCTTCCGACCTGAGGGGCTCATCTTCCAGCATCATTCTGCTTCACCTTCTGGTGTACAATGGACACCCCCTCAGCCCTCAACTGGCCTTCTTCCTTGTCCCTTCCCTCTTGCGCACCTCCGCTGTGGTGGTAGCGACCCATCACGGTCCGGATCTGCCACTTCATGGTGGTGCTTGGCATTTCTAGCATTTTGGTTGAGCCGGTCCCAGTCCTGGGTGTCCACCTGGATCATCTCCTCCATCCAGGACTCCTGAGGCTCCCCATTCTTCCACTCACTGTCATAGGAAGCAAAGACCCGAACATCCAAGTGTGTCGTGACAATGAACTGGGACAACCCCAAGCCAGGCTCTGACAGAACCATGGAACGATAGTGGAGGGAGTGCATAAAGGGGGGTGGGGGAGGAACCTGGAGGGGGGAATCAAGAAACATCAAGAATCTATCACAATACGTGGATGATTCCCTCACAATTTGGAAACAGTGAAAAAAAACTGGAAGAATTTCTAAACCATTTTAACAGTATCCACCCAAATATACAATACACAATGGAAAACGAAACAGACGGCCAACTCCCTTTCTTAGATGTCATGGTCATACGCAAAATTGACCACCTATTGGGACACAAGGTCTACAGAAAACTCACTCACACAAACTCCAACCACCACCCACGACAGAAAAGAGGCATATTCAGAACACTGGTAGACCATGCAAATCGGAACTGCGAAGCTCAATTTCTCAGCACCTAACTCAACCATCTGAACTGGGCCCTACAGGTGAATGGCTATTCCAAAAATGAAATCAAAAGAGCCATCAAATCAAGAAAACAACACCAAACTGAAGAGAAAAACAGCCACCCACAAATAAAGTATTTCTGTCATACATCAAAGGGGTCACAGACTGCATAGAAAAACTTTTGAGAAAACATAACCTACAAACAGTATTCAGACCCACCACAAAAATGCAACAAATGTTACGGTCAGCAAAGGACAAAAGGGATCCCCTTACCACTGCAGGAGTATACCAGATACCTTGCAGTTGTGGACAGGTATACCTATATATTGGAACCACAAAATGCAGCATTCACACCAGAATCAAAGAACATGAGAGACACTGCAAACTAAAACAACCAGAAAAATCAGCAGTAGCTCAACATGCCCTAAAACAAGCCGGACATGATATTCTATTTCAAAATACTGAAGTACTGGACAACACCAGCAATCATTATGTTAGACTTCACAGGGAAGCCATTGAAATCCAGAAACATCAACAGAACGTCAACAAAAAAGAGGAAAGTCTAAAACTAAACAAGGCCTGACTCCCCATATTGAAAAATACATCCTGCAAAAAGGTCAACAAATTCTCTGCTGGCCACAGAGACTGGTGAAACATCAGGAAGAACAACCTTCAGAACATGGCCAAAGAGCCCAAAAAAACCACAACAACCACCAGTCTATCAGGAATTAAACTTCCAACAGAACCGTAAATGTTTGTCAACAGAGGACTTCCGACGGATCAGAGGCCATGGGCTGCTTCAGTCCACCAAAGTGGCAATCAAACAAAACCTGTGAGTAAACAGCCACAGGACCTGATCCAAGAAACGTGACCCAGCGTGGATGGGTTCTAGCCCAGGATGGCCATCACTCCAGAAACCTTTTTTACTTTTTAAGGAGAAAAGAAAGTGTTTGTTCTCTTACACAAGGCCCTGCTGCTCACTGGAGGGAAGAGAGGATGTCAGGGGAAACAAAGAACCAAACAGATGAGGGATGGAGAGGAAGATGCCCCGTGGATGCTTACGGTTCGAATGGGCAGAGCTGGGCTCAATGGAGACCAAGGATTTGATTGAGGCGAAGGCAGCTTCCTCGGTCCCTCCTTGGAAGGGTAGGACTCAACACATCTTGCCCTCAAAAGGGTCTAGGTAGGACTTAAGGCTTGATGTTGCAACGAGACAGCAGCAGGAGGACAGAACTCTGTCCCCTGGGCTGAATTCTGACCTGTGTGCGACACCCCAGGGTGTCGGAACCACCACGGAGGGGTGGTGAACTGAGGGGGAAGCCTGTTGATCATGGGGGGGCGGTCACCCCCGTTTGATCCAGAAAACTCCCTAATCAGCCAATGGGCAGAAACAAGCAGCTTGGGCTCACTTGCAAGTCATTGGCAGCCGGCTAAGAGAAGCAATGATCAGCATCTGTCATCGCTGTTTACCATCGGGAGAGATTTTTACAACTAATTGCTTATGTACCCCTGGAGAAAACAATTCCTATATATGGTAAAAAAAAGAAACGCTATCTATCTCAGAAACTATAAAGCGGCAAAAAAATCTGGTGAGAGGATAGCTGATGGAAAGAAAATAACTTTTTAAAATATACTTCAAGAATATTACAATTTGGCGTAGAGCTGCTTTGATTTGGGTTCCCGCCTTGAGCAGGGGTTGGACTCCATGGCCTTATAGGCCCCTTCCAACTCATTTATTCTATGATTCCACTGCAATTAATTTATTTCCACCTTAATAGTCTCTACGTTATTTTCTAGATGTGGGATTTTTGTAGTGTTCTCCTTTGTTTTAATAATTCTATATCATTATTCTAAACGTATCCTGATGAGTGGATGTTTTATTTTTGTATTTTGTAGATGCAATGTTTTTTGGTTAAACTACTCCTGCAGCACAGGAGAATTGTAAGAGTTAACAAAACAAATAGCTTCAAGTTCCCAGGTTAGTACAATCCCTTTTGCCCACCAGCTGGCCCACGCTGAGACCAAATAAAAAGATCTCATTTACTCACAGTTGAACAGCTAACAAAAAACTAAAAACAAGACTGCTTTGAACAACAGGGCCTCAACAGACTATTTCCAATTTCAACACTGACTAAAAAGGGGGGTAAAGTCACTTAAACAAAGAGATGCCCTCTTTGACATAGAGACAGGGGCAGGAACATTTGGTCACCGTGCCCCCGAAATGTACCTCCCAATCAAATCTACTAAAGCCATCATATGAGGCTGAAATAACTCCAACATAAATTGCTGCTGAAGTTTTTAGGTATTTGTTACTACTGTATTATTTATATTAATTCAGAAGTTAGACTACAGCTCACAGAACAACAGTCATGCTGATTTGAGGGGTCTCTGGGATCTGTAATCCCAAAAAGGAAATTCCAAGCTGCTGCTGCTGCTGCTATTGATATTACTGTTACTACTATTAGATAAACCTTAGACATGTAGGATCAGCTTCTTAGAATCTGTAAACAAGGGGTGGGGGTGGGGGTAACCAAGACCCAATAACCAGAGTTGAGTGCAAAAGACATATTTTGAATGTGTTAGAATCACATTGAATAATTAGAATACTTCTTGGAAAATCAAAAGGGGGTTTTAACAAGCGCACAGGTATTCTAGGTATCTTCCTTGGTTGTAAAAAGGTGTGGAAAAATGTTTTACTCTGGACAGTCTTAAAACAATTTTACTAAAAGGTGGGGTTATTGTAGTGTTCTTGCAAAAGCATCACACACAGAGATTCTAGGGAAAGACCATGAGTATAAAAATGTTGAAAATGTTTTACTTTGGACATGTCTTAAAGCCATTGAGAAACATCCCCTGCCTTTAATGTTCTGATCTGTTTTTTTGGCCGGCCTAAAGAGGGCGCTGGGTTCAGACCTCCAAAATTCCCTGCTGGTGAGATTGTATAATAGCTGTCCTATTGAGCTATTCTAGCAGTCTGACTGTGCTCAGGAAAAAATGGAAATAAACCCTTCTTTTCCCCTTTCTGTGTTGCAGGAAAGTGTACTAACTGCTGGACAGGCTTGGCAAACTCAACACTTTAGAATTTCTTAACCTTTTTTCCAGCACTGAGGATTTTGAATATTGAAACTGAGTTTCATTCATAAACCATTAGCACTCCCTCACAGCTCTTTCTGTGACAGACCATTCAATGGTTTCCAGTGGAGAAAATTCAAAAAATCACCAAAAATTAACGAAGTGTCAGAACAACACCAAAATCGGTTTGCATAGGTTTCAGGAGGTGGGCTAACCATTGCAAGCATTTAAAACAGTTTCCAAACATTGTAAGACACTTTTACAGGAGCGAAAAGGGAGATCGGGAAAGGGCTCTTTGATCTCCGTTTGCCTTTTAAAGCTCTTCCCGATCTCCCTTTTCAAAATGAAGCAGGGTAAAGGCTGATAGAGGGCCTTATTAAATAAGCAATGCAAAGAAATAGAGGAAAACAATAGAAAGGGGTAAACCAGAGATCTGTTCAAGAATGCTGAAGATATAAAAGGAACATTTTGTGCAAAGACGGACATGATAAAGGACAAAAATTGTAGGGATCTTACACAAGCAGAAGACATCAAGAAGAGGTGGCAAGAAAAAACAGAGTAATTACACCAGAAAGATATGGATGTTTTGGACATGCCACATAATGTGGTTGCTGACCATGAGTCAGACATCCTAGAGAGGGAAGTCAAGTGGGCCTTAGAAAGCCTGGCTAACAACAAGGCCAGTGAAAGTGATGGCATTCCAGTGGGAAACCACAGGCCGGTTAGCCTAATTTCTGTTCCACGGAAGGTTTGCCTCTTATCAAGAGGACCTGCCATTGGTGACCATGGGGTTTGGGTTGAGCAGGATTGAAATCTTTTAAAAAAAGAAAACTAAATAAGACGCAAAGAAAACCATACCCCAAAAATCAACACGCTGCACATGGAAAGAAGAAGTGTTGAAAGAAGAAGTGTGGTGTTGTAGATGGAGTACCAGAGTGGAAACCAGTAGACCTGGATTCAAATCCCAGCTGGGCCAGGGAAACTGAGAGGAGAGAGCCTTTGGCAAGGCTACTTAAGCCACCTCTTGAAATCTCACTGACCTTGCAAATCCTGGAGGGCTCTGGTGTTTGGTTCTTTGTTTCTGGTCCCCAAAACAGCAAAGATGACCCAGCTCAGTCTCACCCCTTCCTCGCAGAAAAGAAAAAGGTCAGCCTGGAGGTTTTATGGATAAAGCAAATCAAAAACTTTTTCTTGCGGGATGTGCATCATGTTTCAATTGAACAGGGCTACATCCCCATCGCTCTCCCTTCTTCAGGCAGCAGAACAAGACAAACACAAACGTGGGCAGACAGGCAGGCAGGCATATCTTCCCTCTGAGAAATGTGATGAAAACTGTAGCATACAACATGGTATGTCTCCTACTGTCTACTGAAACTATTTTTACCCTGCCTTTCTCCTTAAAAACGACCCAAGGGAGCATATGTGCATCAGAAAAAGGCAATATTTCACAGGGAAAAACAGCAAGACTACAAACATTAAAATGAATCAAACTAAAGCTACACTAAAGATGGTAAACAAAATCAACAACATCTAGAAAACAGCAGAGCCCGTATGATGGAGTGGACAAAGGGATGGACCGGACCCTCTGTTGTCATGGGACCATTTGTAATTCAAATTGTGGTTCTTATTATTTTGGGATTATTTGTATGTGATATATCTAGACTTTTGCCTCTGTGTGTTGGTTTCTGTTCAGGAAAGGCTCAACAAAGAGGAGAAGATTTAAATTCAGCTTAGTTTCTATTGTCAGAATTTTAAAAGGGGGGGAGGGATACACAAATATGGCCAAAATTAGTTTTATTTCTGGTCTTGGGGGTAGAAAATGTTACTCTACAGATTCTGTTTGTTCCAACATTACTTCTGTCTTAACATTTGTATTCAAATGCCTATATTGCACACTTTCTACCCTCTCACCTTTCACTTAGTAGAGGGCCCATCTAGGAATGCTGCCTGGAGGCCAAACGTAGATAGAATCAGAGAATCATGGAAAGGTGAAGATGGAGGGGGCCCACGAGGCCATCAAGTCCAACCCCCTGCTCAACACAGAAATACAGTCAAATCAGATCTGAGGATCCAGAAGAGTTGAAACATAAAATCCAGCAGGGAGCCGGAGGCTGAAGGCCATACATCGGGGTCCTGCTTGGACTTTGGTTCAGCTGCTTGCGTCTTGTCTGACCTCTTGCTGGAGCTAAAATATTGGCTAGCGGGCTTGGTCCATAACAAAATGGTCACAGTGCCAGAGGACTGGAGGAAAGCACATGTCACACCAATCTTTAAAAAGGAAAGGAGGGGGGAGCTGGGAAACCGCAGGCCGGTTAGCCTAACGTCTGTGCCAGAGAAGACAGTGGAAAGCCTCATCCAAGATAAAAATTTTAAAATTGAACAAGCATTGCTGAGGGAGAATCAGAATGGCTTCTCTAAGGGCACATCGTGCCTCACAAACTTTTTAGAACTCTTTGAAAATCTCAACAGGCATGTGGATGTGAGCAAATTGGTGGATATTGTCTATCTGGATTTTCAGAAGAGGTTTGACACGATGACTCGCCGAAAGCTGCTGAGAAAACACCACAGTCAGGGGATAAGAGGGCAAGTCCTCTTATAGACTGAGAATTGGTTGAGAACCAGGAAAGAGAGAATTATCAATGAGCAATTTTCAAAATGGAGAGAGGGGAACAGCAGTGTGCCCCAGGGATCTGTCCTGGGATCGGTGATTTTCAACCTGTTCATAAATGATCTGGAGACAGGGATAAGCAGTGAGATTGACAAGTCTGTGTGATGAGATGGGTTTTTGAGTTAAAATTTTTTAAGGCATATGGGTTTTGTAATTAAGAAATGAGCCAGAGAGGTTCCATCTTGTTTCTTTGTATAAAGTATCTGTGCTATGCTGACAAGTTGTTTTCTAGGCGAGCAGAGAGAATGTTATTCTGAAAGCCTGAGAAAGGACTCTGTGTGATTAGATAGATGGGAATTGTTGTGACTCTTTGATAAACCACAGAAAACCCAAATAACATCTGGTGCGTATGGGAAGGAAGTCATGTGATGTAACAGGACTGTTTGCCTAGTAACGAACTCTGATTGGATGACATCGTGGGAAGGTGCATTAGGCCCTTGCCAGTTAGTCTTGAAAAAGGAACTTTTTGCCTATGGACTTTGTCTTTCCAAGACCGACCTTTCAGTCATTCGTGACCTACTCTTCAGCCATTTGGGACTCACCCTAATGTCTTTCGAGACGGACTGGTGGCCTACCTACATGGACTGGTTCCTATGCTTTGCTGGATTACTTTTGGACGTAGGGATTTTTCCTAAGGACTGTGCATGGACTATTTTCTATGGACTGTTACCTATGGAATATTCTTTATGAACTCCTTTTCTTGGAATACTCCATATGGACTATGCTCTTGTAATTTTGTAAGGACTATGGTATTTTTCTTTTCTAAGGACTATGGGACATATAAGGGATTTTTACTTTTGTTTAGGGGTTTTTATTCTATAGGATCACTGAGGACTATAGCCTTTTTATAACCTACTTGGATTATTTTGTTTTTACTAATGAATTACTGGAGTGGAACTGTTTTTATTCTTTTTAATGGCTTTTTGTGTTTTTGTAAGGTTTTTGAACTCTTTTATATTTTTCATGTTTTCTTTGCCTCACTACATCTGTGTAACTAAACAGCACAATGCTAGTTTATTTGTTTTGGTTTAATTTGGCTTTGATACCTAGTAACATGCTTTTTCTTTAATAAAATAAAGATTATAAAACTCAATTGGTTTTCTGAACAGTACACTTGTCATAGGGTCATCTGAGAGTGCTGCCTCGGCCTAGCTTACTTAGAGTCCTGTCAGTGGTGCAAGTTAAGTCTAAGGACTACAAAGCCCACTTGACCTTTTCACAATAATATCTGAGAGTACCAGGGTGTTCTTATGTGGGCAGACCTGCGAGAAGGAGTGTTGTATCAAGGCTAGCTGAGATTGGACTCACTCAGCCCATTTTAGCATGTGCAAACTCCTGATTGCTCTCTGTCCAAGCTTACACGTGAGTTTTCGAACCCGTGTTTGCCGACAGTCTGCAGATGACACAAAGCTTTTCTGGGTGGTGAAGCCCACAAGGGATTGTGAAGAACTCCAGAAGGATCTCTCCAAACAGGGAGAATGGGCAGTAAAACATCAAATGCGTTTCAATATAAGAAAATTTAAGAAAATGTAAAGGAAGGGAGAAGAAGCTGATGCGTGACACCTTTTCTGAAGAGAGACATGGATATATTCTCTACACATCTGGGGTGCATAGCCCTAAAAATAAAGGGAAAAAAGTTCTCCCCTCCTTTGTGGGGTAGGGCCGATGGGCCACTTATTCACTTTCCTTCTTTGCTTTCTTTTCCAGAGGGTTAAGCAGGGTGTTTTTTGTTTGTTTTGTTTTTATATCGAAAACTACAGATGCCCAGTAACCCCCTTTCAAGATGATCAGAGGGACTTACTTCCAGTAAAATAGATTTAGGATTCCAACTTAAAGAGCGGTTCTTTCCCTAGTTGGGCTAAAAGGAGATCGGATAAGAATGAAGGGAGTGAGTTTCTTTATTTCATTTATTTCAATGGGTCTGATCAAAGCCCTGCTAACCAAATAAAGCAGCAACAGCAACAGAAGGAGAAGAAGAAACCAGAATACTAGGTCAGGTCAAAGTGAAGGAGTATTTTTAACTCTCCAGGTGATTCCTAGATCACCTGTTAGGGGGAGGCACCAAAGTGTGTTTACAACAACGTTCACAAGTGCTCAGAATCCTGGATGCTCAAACCCAACAAGAAACGTTATGTTGTGTTTCCACTTTCCACCTTCCCACAATCGTCTTCTCCTTCCCAAGGGCATCAGGGAAACCCCCCCCCCCAGGCATAGCCCTGCCTGCCTCCCATCATCTGACGTCTGTTTCAGGCTGGGGGGGGGAATGAAGTCTTGAGAAGACCAGGCTGAAATGTCCCCCGCCCCCTTCTTACATCATTCCTAATTTCTTAATTTGGAATCACTCTCTTGCTTGTCCAGCAGAGGATCCCCCTCAGAGGGAAGGTGCAGGGAGGACCCCCCCTCCCTCGCAAACCCCACTTTTCCTGCTCACCCCTAAGTCCCCGATGAGCCTCCTCCTCCTCCTCCTGCCTTCCCCAGTGCAGGGAGGGGGGTGTCCTACGTCGTTAGAGGGTGGCGGGGGGGGGGGTCAGAGACGGGAGGCAAGTTACTTTCTCTCCCGTTCCTTTGTTTGCATCCATTCCTGTGCAGGAAGGAACCAGGGGAAGGCAGGGTCTCCTTGCAGAGAAGGAAACTCTCTCCCCACCCAAGTCGATGAAGCCCTAGGGCGTTGCAGGGGCGGGGGGGTCTCCCTACCCGTGAGGGTGGGATCTGGACCCCCCAGAGATTCTCTCTCCCCTTTGAATTCCCCTCCCCCTTCCTCCGAAATAGAGACAGAGGGAAGAAAAATGCCTTACAAGCAGGTCGAGCAGCAGCAATACGAGACTGGGAACTGGGTATCTCTCCCTACCCTGCAAATCTCACCTCCCACACACACACACACCGCACCCCCGACCTGCCCCCCTCCAGTGCCCACCTCCGTCCAGGTCCCGATCCGGGAGGTGCCCCCAAAAGTCCCTCTTCTCTCCACGCGCCTTCTTCGGGCAAAGGGGAAGAGACAGGCGTAGCGATCCCCGCTTCCGTGTTGAGTCAACTCCTCCTTCGCTTTCGTAGCTCTATGTTCCCTTCCTTCCGCCTCCCGGGGGGGGGGCATTGAAGAAGGAAAATGGCCGAAAGAGGAGCGTCCTCCGGGCGGCCCAAGTTCTCCCACTTCTAGTGGAAGGAAAGACTCAGACGAGACACAAGAGTTCCCGTCACCAGAATCAGTTCACAAATATTTGAAGAGAGAAAAAGGAGACAAACGAGCAGGGAGTTCAGGCTCTCAGACCGACCCGGATTGTGTGTCTCTCCTTCCAAAGAGAGACTCACAACACCCGAGGAGAAATGACGTCACATCAGCTTCTTCCATCATCTGCCTGCGCGGCAGGACTCTCCACTTTGTCCTCATTAATATCCTCTGCTCTGTCCCGCCTTTACCGCACATCTTTTTTTGTTAATAAATTCCAACACACAACGTGAAACACCTAAAATTGTTTTCCATTACTGTATTTTGAATTCTATCTCCCAAAGTAGCTCAAATGGTTTTTAACATTGCCAAGGAATCTAAGTGACATTCAGAATAAGAAAATTGCAATAGACCTTTCATATAAAATTTAAAATAGTAACAGCTCAAAAACCCAGCAAGCTCAATCAGAGGGGAAGTTTGTGGGGGACAGAGTGATTATTTTCTGTTTCTCAATGAATGCACTCCGACCTCCTTGTTTGCTGATTATGCTGGTCACGTGACCAGTTCAGGTGTCCTTTAGCTCAAGATGCTGCGTTTCTCCTTCCACCAGAGAAGATCATGTTGGCTGTTTTCCTCTTCTCTTTCATCCCCAACTTTATTTATCCCTTTTCTCCTCCTCCGACAGAATCCCGATCTCTCTCCTCTAACCTTTATACTTGCACTCACACCTCTTTCCAGACCTCTTTCCCCTGATATATAACTGGTATAAACTTGCCTTGGCGCTCAGAAAGAGGTGTGAGAGAGCCGGAGATTTGGGTTTGATTGATTGATTGATTTTTGTAGGTGCCCTGAAGGGGATGGAGCTGCCCTTTCAGAGACAGCAGAAACCTGAGAATTGGAGTCCCCTCCCCTGTGGAAGGTGAACAGCTTCCCTATCAGATCTTGCCAAGATCACAAACCAGTTTTTAGTCACCAACGAAAACTGATGCTCCTCTTCCTTGCGCCTCACACTTGTTGCATCCTCATATCTGAGAGAAGTGGGTGCGATTCAGTCACTGATTTTCTTCTGCAGACGAAGAAAGCAGAGTTCAGCCCAGCCTGTGAAAGAGAAAGACTGAACAGACAGGCAAAGACATGCAGAGAACCGGGGTGGGAAACGGGGACCATACATCTTAGAAGGCGGTGGTCCACCCTGGGGGTCAACAGTTGGATACATCCTGGCTGTGTGTAGCCCACCTCCCCAAACCCTTTATGCGAGTTCTGGACTGCCAAAGCGAACATGGAAACTAGTTTTAGGTTTAAAAGAGGTAGCCCCCCTTCGTCTGTGCAATAACTCAAATAATGGATAAATAAACCAATAAACCAAAAGAAGGTCCACGAAAGCTCACATCCAAATATAACAGTCTTTAAGGTGACACATGGTCTTTGGATTAGTTTGATTTCTTTGGATTTGATGGGAACAAATTGATTAGACTTTCTGGGGCTGCAAAGTGAGGGCCTGGGGTTCCTCCCCCAGCCCTCAGTGTTGCCATCAGGCGGCTCCCCACATGTTGGTCATTTGAGCAGGCAAGAGATTCTGAGAGTTGTTCCTCCCGCCAAAGCCTGCTCAGGATCAGACCAGCCTTTCCTTCCCACCCGGCTGGCCAGCAGGACAACCACACATTGGGCCTGGCCTAACAACGAAGATCTTGCTTGCTTGCTTGCTTGCTTCCTTGCTTGCTTGATTGATTGATTGGCAACGGCAGGCACCTCATTCAGCTACCGGGAGCGCCAAGCCCAGGGACTCCCCATACCGATGGGGCTGCTCCCGTCCAGGACCACTCCCCCTAAGTAAAGCCGGGCTCCCCCTTCTTGCCCAGGGGACAGGGGCTCTGGATGCTTGCGGGACCTCCCTGGCTTTCGAAACGCGGAGTTCTGGGGAATGTCTTCTTTCTTAAATTTGTGCTTCTGTGTTTGGTTTTTTGTTATGAGCTGGTTGGTTGGTTTGGGAGGACGGTGTTTGGCTTTTGCCTTTGCATACGATCCTGTTGGCCAGGAGTACAAAAGGGAATGGGAATCTGAGCTGGGCTGCACCCAGAGCTCCAAACACTCCCCGGAAGAGAAATGCATCAGCATGTTGCTCCAATTTGACAAGAAGGAACTGCAGAGAAAAGGTGAGGCTGGAGACCCGACCATAACACACTGTGTAGGAGTGAAATCTATAAAGGCACAGCCTGGAAAAAAAATTCTCCTTCCGAATCTTTGAGACCCCCAGACAACATATTCTGGGAACTGCAGTTCCAGATAAGACAAAAGCTCTCTCTCTCTCTCTCTCTCTCTCTCTCTCTCTCTGTGTGTGTGTGTGTGTTGGCAGTTCTGTTCATTCAGGACTGCTACCTGCACAGATGCCTCTCCTGCACCCTCCAAGTTGAGCAGTATACTTTTCTGATGTCTGCTCCATTTTTGAAATGTGCCTGTTGCAACATGGTGTTGCAGATCCCCCCTTGTCCAGCTGAATAGTAATCACACAGCGAGGCCCTGCATTGCCCATTCTCCCATCGGTGGCATCCTCCTGCCTCTGCCAGGTATGCCCTGGTCCATCCTCTTCCTCTCCCTGTGGCCAAAGTCACCCGGTCACTGCAATGGGGGGCTTGTAGTCAGCACTGAGAGCAGAGGCTGACGCCAACATTTGAGCCATCGATCTGTTCTGCCCAGGCTTTTTGTTAATTTCCAAAGCTGTATCCCACTCCTAAGTTTCCCCGAACCGCCCACTCCTCCCAAAACCCCCCGATGGTTTCTTATTTGAGACTTTCCCTCTCACTTTCCAAACTTTTGGTTGCAATACAACAGTTAGTCGCAAAGTTATGTTCTGGGGATAATTTTCAAAATTTGCTTAGAAGGGCCTTGTTATATATTCTGCCTGGCTTTGTATTTTTAGACTCATTCCCACCATGCCACGAGAGGGAAGCTGGTATTTGGGTACGACTCATTAATGACGGGCAATGCATTGAATTGAGCATCGGGAAGGTGAAGGACTGGGCTACCCACAACCAAGAAGCAGGAGTGCCTCTGAAACATCACAGTCCAAGCTCTGAGAAAATAAGAACTGACTCGTGACATGAATAAAAGTCAACAGAGATATATTTTACCTCCTATTGCAAAGGCTGGGCAACTTTGATCAGGTAGAGAGTAGGATTTTTGATACATTTGGAAATAGCCAAAATGTATTTTTTAAAAAATAAGGTGATGGCAACTAAATATCTCCTTCTGATTTCTTTTTAAGCTGAGGGATGTGCCCTTGGAGGAGAGGAAATAAGGTGAAAACATCTGCATGATTCCATGAGAAAAACTCAAATTGGGCCCACCTCATATTTTGTTTGTATTGGAGGAAGAACGGAAAGGTCTGGGAAGCCGAGACTCTGTGGGAATGTGGTTCCTAACTCGGATGGGAGCTTCCATACCTGGCTCAGTACAGTGGTGCCTCGCTTAATGAGCGCACCATATAATGACGAAATCACATAGCAATCCCTTTTTTGGGATCGCTAATGCGATCGCTTACCGATGGCCTCTATGGCGAAAACTCGCATTGCGTTTCGCTTACCGATCTTCGCATTGCGACCCCCGAAAATTAGTTGTTTGGCAGCTCCAAAATGGCCACTGCGTGACCCAAAATGGCCTCTGCAACCATTTTCGTGCCCTTCCCTCACTTACCGAGGGCGCGAAAATAGTGGCACAATGAGGAGACATTGCATAACGGTGAGTACAGAAGCCATTGGAATGCATTAAACTAAGTTTAATGCGTTCCAATGGCATTTTCCATCCCGTTTAGCGATGTTTCCTCATAGCGATGGTTAATCCGGAATGGATTAACCTCGCTATGCGGGACACCACTGTATTGAGATTGACTCGGAGGAGAGGGACCAGTAGTGTTGTACTGTGGAGCACAACAGCCTGCTCAGGAATCCCAACCCAACTGTGGAGCAGCCTGGTAAGAACCTGGAAGGGACGAGGAAGAAGGCCAGTTGAAGGCCAGTATCCGGGGGGTGGGGTTGTCCATTGTACACCTGGTTGTAGATCTGGATGTGCCATCAGCCATGCATCAGACACACCTTCCTGAACAGAGAATACAATTGCCTGTCTGAAGGAAATGTAACAGGATTCTGAGCTAGGATGTTCAGGACGGCTCCATGGATGGGAATACAGGAAAGGCCCTGAAGGTGAATCAGAATGAATGTTGTCTTCCTGGCTGTGATTGGGTTCAATAAACAGTTTGAACAGTTCCTCCTTTTGGGCAGGAATGAAAAATGGAGTCTCTTCGTGTGTTTCTAATGATAGAGAACATCAGGGCAGAGGCAGCTTTCTTGGTTTTCCAAGACACACGAGACCAACTGAGCAATAGTCCAGGGTGGGGCATAGGAGCTCCACCAGCAGCAGGTGGGGAAAATTGACTAGGTATATGCTAACATATAAGGGGGAAAATATGAACTGGCCAGAGGGATAGAGAGGAACAATTGCTGTGTTCTCTCAAGTTGTGTGCTTCCTTGGGTGCATAAGACTAGCTTTTTATGTAACTTAACGTCAGGAGAATCTACAATAACTTCAACTGGGTCAATTGGGTTAAATTTTAAAGGGGACTCAGTCCAAGGTAACATCAGTTCTTCCTTTAACTTCCCTTCATTCACTGGGGGCTGGTACAAAACATTCTTGATTGGGAGGGGAAGCAAAGGTTGGGGAGCGGGAGGAAGAAAGGAGAGTTTGCAGAGATCATCCCTCCCAGTATTTTGGTTAATGTGTTTTTTGTTTATGCTGTTGTTTTAGAAAAAAAATAAAACCCTTTAAAAAACCCAATTTACATTACATCATTGGACATTACATAATATTACATCATTTTCTCCAGCCACACAATAGTCTTTAACCTGGGCACACACCTGAATCCACTTTGTACATGACTCAGATTATATCAGCCATTTTACTTTTTCTATAAAACATTATATTTAATACAGTTTTAAACCAAAAATCTCAACAGCCAAATGAGCGACAGGGCTCAGCAGACCCTGTTGTTGAGGGACCAGGATAGGCTGCTGCAAAGCTACTGGAACAACGTAAATGCAAATCTTGGACTCTCACCGAAAATCAAGAAATTATGAAATGTTATTATGAGGCAAATCAGAGAGTTTAAGTACTTGGGTGTCTTTTTGCATTATAGACACTCCTGGTAAACGCACCAGTGGGCAGCGACTAAGTCAGCAAACTTTCACCACAGGCTGTCTTATGTTTCCATCGCATGTGGGGCCATTCTTTACATTCCTGCTGCACTGCAGATGTTTAATGCTAAATCAGCAACACAGCTTCTATATGGCGTTCCCATCTGGATGTCCGTATTTCACAGTTCTGTGGAAAGAGTCCAGTCAACATTTTTGCATAAAATCTTTGGCCTCCACCACTGTGTGTCTTATGCTACCCTATGCCTTGAAGGCGGCCAATACAGGATTGAGACTCAGGCCTGGCTCAGATTCTTGAAGTATTGGATTAGAATCTGTTTCTTCTCAGCTCCGGACACCTTATTTCAAGTGCTGCTTTCTAATAATCTGTTTCCAAAAGGTTTGGCCCAATATCTTCAGAAAATCAAGACCCTGGGGCTGTCACCAGATTTACTGGGCTCGATAACCCCCTGTAGGGTGTTCCAAACAATAAAAAAAAAGGGTTCTGGATATAGAGGGGTAAACTTTGCACAGCGCTGCCCAAAGAGTCTGTTCACCACTTTATTTTCAGCCAGGTGTAATATACTGTAGTACCATCGAGCTTAGCGCAGGGCAAGCATAAGGGTCTACCTACAGAACTCTGCCTGTGTGGTCAGGGAACGGTGGAATCCATGCAGCATATGTTATTTTATTATATTCTGTACAAGGACATCCGCCTGTCTCACTTGAGCATTTTTCTCTCCTCCCATTCTGGATGGGACAATTTGAGGAAAATGCAACATCTTTTAAGTGGCAATATTAAGGAACATACCCTGTCAACTGATAGATACGTCTACGCCATTATCCAGAGACGTCGTAGCATGCTCTCGCAGAATGAAGAGCCCTAAATATGCATTTGGCTGGTCCCTGCCACATGTTAGCTGTTGAACATTTTAGCTGTATTTTATTGTGTTTTAATTTGTACAGTATGCCAATACAGTGGTGCCTCGCTAGACAGTTACCCCGCATGACAGTTTTTTCGCTAGACTTTGACTTTTTGCGATCGCTATAGTGATTCGCAAAACAGTGGTTCCTATGGGGGAATTTTGCTGGACAATGTTTGGTCCCTGGTTCGCAAACCAATTTTCGCTAGACAACGATTTTGACAGCTCCCTCCGCGCTCGCAAAACAGGTGTTTTCGGGACCTAAGCTTTGCAAGACAGCTATTTAAACAGCTGATTGGTGGTTCGCAAAGCAGCTTTCCTATGGCCGATCTTCGCTAGACAACGACGATTCTTCCCCATTGGAACGTATTAAACTGGCTTCAATGCATTCCAATAGGGAAATGCTTTTCGCTAGACAATGATTTCACTAAACAGCGATTTCAGTGGAACGGATTATCATCGTCTAGCAAGGCACCACTTGTAAATGTTCCTGTCTGTCTGTCATTATGAGGCAAAGGCAACAGTCTGTGGTTTTCAAAAAAAGTTAGAAATTTGGAAAAGGCAACACCCAAATAATAACATAACTGAAAAACGATTAATAGACCAGAGAAGGTTTATCATCCGGAGTAAAGTGTTTTCAAAACTAGGATTGCAAGAACTAGAAAAGGTGGCAAAATCAACACAGGACAATGAGCATAATAGGGAAGGCAAATGGAGGGTAGAGGTAACCACAGCAGTGGAAGAAAACATATCAATAGAGCAACAGCTTGTGGAGCAGCCCAGAAATTATGAGTTGACACAATGGCAAATATCAGAGGGAAAAAAGAGTAATCCATATTAGCCAGAACTCAGATAGGCAAAGACTCCCCAATTAGCACTAATTACAAGGAAAACCAGTAAAAGATCTACCGAATTCTGCAAATGTTGTCATCAGAACAATCCCAAACAACATGGTGAAGGAAACAAACTAGCTCATGTATAGCACAGCTACCATAGGAAAACAACAGCAACAACTATGAAATTGACTGTGCCTGATATTTACAACTACCACCTCCACTACCACTGACTTCAAAGGGCAGAAAAAGCTCCCCACCTCCTTCAAGAGGAGAGCAGAAAGCAAGACGAATCACTCACGACGCGCCATTGTACTTTGAGAAGAGGGAGCCGACTTCTTGTTGACATATTCAACCATGTGTTCCATAGGGAAAGTTGAATCAGATCATTCAAATTGATCCATACTAGGTGCCGTGGATGGATATCCTCATGGAGACCCTGGGAAAGGCCTAATATATCAGCACATTTGATCTACACAAAGGTTATTGGCAGATGCAGGTAGATAAGAATGTTTCCAACAAATATGCAATTGTCCTGCATGTCAGCTTGTTGAACTGCATCCGAGAGTGTTCACGGAACTGGCTGAAGAACTTTCAACCACTGATTATAAAGTGACCACAATACAAACACCTACAAAACAAAGCAGTCATAACTAGAAGCCAATACGAATTTATCAAGAACAAAACCTGCCAGACTAAACTGATCTCACTGTTTGATTGGGTAACCTCCCTGATAAGGGGAATGGTGTAGACATCTTAGATCTTGACTTCACCAAAACTCTCTTCCCTCCTCCTGTCTTATTCCTTTCTTTTTCTCTTGCAACTAAGGTTCCTTTACCTGATAGATCCTTCTTTTCCTCTGATGGACCTTCTGCTTCCCTCTATGGAACTTCCACCTTAGACACCCCAGGATCTTTATTTCCAGGCTCTCCCATCCTTTCATTGGTCTCAACCTTTGATTCTTCACTCGGAATTATCTCTATATCCTCCTGGTTTTCTCTGTGACCCTTCTCATCTCTCCATCTTCCTGTTCTCCCCATGGAGGTGTATCTTCTCTGACAGGTCATATGTTCTGTCTCTGGGGCTCCGTGGGTTTTTCCCTCCTCAGGAAATGATGGCAATCCAGTCAGGATGGGTTCAGCCCAAATTTCTCCCTCACACAGACAACCAATGACATGGTGGTTGAAGCTCATCTGGGTATCTCATAAGAAGTCTTTTCATTGTTGCAATGATTCCAGGCAATTCCAAAATTTCTTATTTCTCTACAATTCATTTATTTACATCATTTCTTGCATCCATATTTAAATATACTAAATAAAAAAAATATGTAAGGCAGTCTTACAGGCATAGGGAAAAAACTGTCGGTACAGATCTTCAAATCCAAACATCATACTGTTATACAGAAACTGCAGACTTAGTTTAAATACATCCTTGCAACATGTAAACAGATGCAGGAATTTAATTTTAGATAATTGGGAAAACTTAGTATGTACTTGAATCTAAAATAAAAGCACATTAAAACACTGGAGGTCATAATCTAGAAAGACAGAGAATACATCTTCAGAACACTTCAAACTTTCTAAGAATACAATCAAAATGGAAAAAAAGATCATAATTTGTAATGAAATACATGTACAAGTATTTAAACATTAAAAATAAATGTATACAAAGGAAAAAAAGCAATATTTGGCTCTAAGTGTGTTGTTAAAACAGAGAAAATATTGTTCTCACCCAGGCAGGTGTAAAATCCATTGCTGGCTGTCCCTGCCTGATGGTTATCTTCCCACTCTTCCAAGCAGTTTCACCCGGCATCAGTTCCATGGTTCTGTTGTACTCCATGAAACCAAAAATCTACGATTCTCCATACCGTTCTAATAACAGCTTGTGGAAGATCTCCCCGAATATTTATATTCCTTTGTTCTGCATCAGTCAGAAAAACCAAATCTTCCCAAGGATTGGGTTTCCCAGCCTCTGAGAAGCTCAGATGTTAAGGATCAAAGGACTTGGTCACCACCGACCCAGTGCAGTCCAGGGCCTGCAGAGACCAGAGTTTGAAAAACCAAAATTTCCACTCCTTCCCACAATCCCTGCCATTACTGAGCAATATCCTCTCAATACAGTTAGAAACACCTAGTTCTTCATGAACAATACAGAATATATATATATTTTTGTTCATAAAAAATAGAGAACATTCATTGGTACCATCTTTAAAAATCAATTACTGTTATTATTTATGAGGGTAAAGCTTTCTGAAACAAATGAAAGCTTCTCTCTCTTCACTACTTGCTATTCTTTCATCAGTTAGCCTTAGAACACGCACCCTTTTCTCTTTTTACATTAATTTTGAAAAAGCGCCTATTGCAAAATACATGTGCTTATTCTTATTTTTTAAGCATACGGTTCGACATATATTTTGTGATATCTGTTAATAAACGATGGAAGTAAAACTCGTCACAAGTGGTACTTCAAAATGCATCCAATTTTATCTCTTTTCTGTTTTCAGCATTTTGTTATTTATTCTTTAAAGTGGAAAACAGCACAAAACTCAATGAGCACCTCAAGCCTTTTTATCAGGATCTCTGAATATAGCTCTTTCCACATTCTATGCATTTCTATGGTTTCTCCTCAGTGTGAGTTCTTTCACGTTTCCTAAGGATACCACTGCGACTAAAGCTCTTTCCACATTCCATGCATTTATGTGGTTTCTCCCCAGTGTGAGTCCTTTGATGTGTCCTAAGATTAACACTCTGACTAAAGCTCTTTCCACATTCCATGCATGTATGTGGTTTCTCCCCAGTGTGACTCCTTTGATGTAACCTAAGTGCACCACTCCAATTGAAGCTCTTTCCACAATGCAATCATTTATGTGGTTGCTCCCCAGTGTGAGTCCTTTGATGTGACCTAAGGGTACCACTGTGACTAAAGCTCTTTCCACATTCGATGCATTTATGTGGTTTCTCCCCAGTGTGAGTACTTTGATGTGTCCTAAGATTAACACTCTGACTAAAGCTCTTTCCACATTCCATGCATGTATGTGGTTTCTCCCCAGTGTGACTCCTTTGATGTAACCTAAGGACACCACTGCGGTTGAAGCTCTTTCCACATTCCATGCATGTATGTGGTTTCTCCCCAGTGTGAGTCCTTTGATGTGACCTAAGGGTACCACTTTGACTAAAGCTCTTTCCACATTCCATGCATTTATGTGGTTTCTCCCCAGTGTGAGTCCTTTGATGTAATCTAAGTGCACCATTGTGGCTAAAGCCCTTTTCACATTCCATGCATTTATGTGGTTTCTCCCCAGTGTGAGTCCTTAGATGTAACTTAAGATGACCACTCCGACTAAAGCTCTTTCCACATTCCATGCATTTATGTGGTTTCTCCCCAGTGTGAGTACTTTGATGTGTCCTAAGATGAACACTCTGACTGAAGCTCTTTCCACATTCCATGCATGTATGTGGTTTCTCCCCAGTGTGAGTCCTTAGATGTAACCTAAGTGCACCACTGTGGCTAAAGCCCTTTCCACATTCCATGCATTTATGTGGTTTCTCCCCAGTGTGAGTCCTTCCATGTGACCTAAGGTCACCACTCCAATTGAAGCTCTTTCCACAATCCATGCATTTATGTGGTTTCTCCCCAGTGTGAGTCCTTTGATGTGACCTAAGGATACCACTGTGACTAAACGTCTTTCCACATTCTATGCATTTATGCGGTTTTTCCCCAGTGTGAGTTCTTTGATGTATCCTAAGATTAACACTCTGACTAAAGCTCTTTCCACATTCCATGCATGTATGTGGTTTCTCTCCAGTGTGACTCCTTTGATGTAACTTAAGGCCACCACTGCGGCTGAAGCTCTTTCCACATTCCATGCATGTATGTTGTTTCTCCCCAGTGTGAGTCCTTTGATGTGACCTAAGGGTACCACTTTGACTAAAGCTCTTTCCACATTCCTTGCATGTATGTGGTTTCTCCCCAGTGTGACTCCTTTGATGTACCCTAAGGACACCACTGCGGCTGAAGCTCTTTCCACATTCCATGCATGTGTGTGGTTTCTCCCCAGTGTGGGACCTTTGATGTAACCTAAGGGTACCACTGCTACTAAAGCCCTTTCCACATTCTTCGCATTTATGTGGTTTCTCCCCAGTGTGATTCCTTTGATGAAACCTAAGGTGACCATGTTGACTGAAGCTCTTTCCACATTCCATGCATTTATGTGGTTTCTCCCCAGTGTGAGTTCGTTGATGTAACCTAAGTGCACCACTCCGACTAAAGTTCTTTCCACATTCCATGCATTTATGTGGTTTCTCCCCAGTGTGAGTCCTTTGATGTAACCTAAGTGCACCACTGTGAATGAAGCTCTTTCCACATTCCATACATTTATGTGGTTTCTCCCCAGTGTGTGTCCTCTGATGATACCTCAGGCCACCACTCTGACTAAAGCTCTTTCCACATTCCATGCATTTATGTGGTTTCTCCCCAGTGTGAGTTCTTTCATGTGACCTCAGGATACCACTCTGACTAAAGCTCTTTCCACATTCCATGCATTTATGTGGTTTCTCCCCAGTGTGAATCCTTTGATGCAGCCTAAGTTTACCATTTACAGTGAAGCTCTTACCACATTCCATGCATTTATGTGGTTTCTCCCCAGTGTGAGTCCTTTGATGTAACCTAAGGGTAGCACTCCGATTGAAGCTCTTTCCGCATTTCATACATGGATACTGTTTCTTCCCTTTGTGAGTTATATGATGTCTACTGAGATTACATGCGTTTATGTGGTTTCTCTGCTGCGTAAGTTCTTTCACGTGATGTCCACTCTTGCTTACTTGGATTTTCAATTCTCTGTTTTCTTGTTTGATTATGTGTTCCTGCCCAGGTTACCTCAGATGTTGCTGGGCAATTCCTCTCTTCATCATCTGGTATATTAGAAAAAGAAGAGAAACAACCACTTACAAAAGCTGCAGAAATAAGGAATGGTGTGTTCGGTCTGAGTCACGGAGGAGGAAGGAAAGACAGGCAAGAAGGTGAGAGAAGAGAACCACGGAGGAGATGAGGTGGGACCAGAGAGTTTTACTTTGGGCTTTAGGCTGGAAGGGCTCTCCACTGAGGAACCTTATGGAGGGAGGTGTAATGAAGGGATGGTCATTTTCAGAACCGAAAAAGTATTTGAAATTCAAAGTATATTGATTTCTTTCCCTTCTCAAATTCTCCCCAATGATTGTAACTTTAGTTTCCAGAAAAATAGAAGTTGATTTAAGAGGAAAGTTGATTAAAGAGGAATCACACTTGATTAAAGAGGAAACAAATATTTGAATTAAAGGAGTGTTTTGCAAAACTGAATAATAAAAGGGAAAACAGGTCAGTGTTAGAAAGAGTAAAAGTGGATTGACAGGTTTAAGTCAAGCTTGAGGGAATTGTTGAATACAATTCTATAAGTATTGACAGGATCAGAGCTACAAAATATGTATAGCTAGGATTAATACAGCTGAGTTGATTGTGACTGCTGAGAGAAGAATCTCAGGATTGGACAATCCTGAGATAAAGCTAGCAGAGCTAGCACACACACTCTGTTGGTGGTGTGGAATGGTTGATGTTGTGTCGGATTGCTGTCGTCGAAGTGCTGTGTTGGAGAGATTCTGAGAAGCCTGTCTCCGTGCTACATATTGGGGGAAGAACTTTGGCTTCAGGACTGCTCATCTGATAAATGAACTCTGGACTAATTTAGAGAATTAAATTCTCTAAAACAGCTCAAGGTGTATGAGGAAGTTAAGGAACCTGAGAATTGTAAAATAATAGGATGCAGGTGGGTATTTAAGAAGAAGGTAGATGCCGATGGTAACTTAAGATACAGAGCAAGGCTAGTTGCGAAGGGATATTCTCAGACTTAAGATACAGAGCAAGGCTAGTTGCGAAGGGATATTCTCAGACATCCAATGATTACGATCAAGTTTTTGCTCCAGCATTGAGACCAGAAACGTTGAGATTTGTATTGACTTATGCAGCTAAGCACAATTTAGTTTCCAGGCACATAGATATAGAGACAGCTTATTTATATGCTGACTTGCAAAATACAATAAATGAAAATTCCACCTATTATTGAGAAGAAAGGTAAATGTTGGTTACTGAAAAAAGGTTTATACGGATTAAGGCAAAGCAGTTATGAATGGAATCAACACCTATCCAAAACTCCGAAAGGTAATGGTTTTTCACAGGCAAAAGCAGACCCTTGTCTGTTTATAAAACGAAAGGAACAAGCTATCATATTAGTCTTTGTTGATGATATAGCTATATTTACAAAGAGTGAGAAAGCTGCTGATGAAATAATACAAATGTTGAAGAGAAATTATAAATTGAGAGATGTAGGTGAAATCAGCAACTATTTGGGAGTAGAAATTAAAAGATATGAAAAAGGATTTAAAATAGCTCAAAGAAACAAAATATTAAAGCTATTGAAGCAGTACAAAATGAAAAACTGCAAAGGTGCTGCAACTCCAATGAATGTTGAATATGAAAAAGAAAACATTACTGGTCCCGAATGTGATATAGATTTATACAGATCTTTAATTGGTAGTCTTCTGTATCTTAGTAGATGGTTAAGGCCAGATATTTCCATAGCAGTGAATTTATTGTCAAGAAACGTGTGCAAGACAAATGAAAAACATTGGCAATCAGCTAAGAGAGTGTTGAGATATTTAAAGGAGACACAAGACAAAAAGTTATATTTAGAGCCAGAGGGAGAATTTATCATAACTGCATACGCTGATGGTAATTATGGAAGTGATGTAATAACAAGGAGATCTACTTCAGGCATGACAGTACATTTAGGAGGTAGGTTGGTGAACTGGAAAAGAGCAAGGCAAAAATTTATTTCTCTATCGTCTGCTGAATCCAAATATGCTGCATTGTCAGAACTCTTTACTGATCTTGTTTATTATAAGCAATTAGTGCAGGATCTGGGAATATATTTACAAAATCTGATAACAATTTATGAAGACAACGAGGCAGTCATTCAGATGGCAAATCCTCCAAACGTAAAGAGTAGGTCAAAACACACTGATATCAGATATCAAATGTAAAACAAAGCACTGAAAATGGATTGATAGAACTGATATATTGTGAAACTGAAAAGAATATAGCTGACTGTTTAACCAGGGTATTGGGGCCAACAAAACATGAAAAAGCTTGTTACATGCTGGGATTAAAATGAAATGCATATGAATGTAAATATTTTGCTATGTATAAAACTATATATATATATATATATATATATATATATATATATATATATGTCTGTGTGTGTGTATGTATGTATGTATGTATGTATGTATGTATGTATGTATGTATGTATGTATGTATGTATGTATGTATGTATGTATGTATGTATGTGGAAACTGAGAATTGAATTCAACAATTGGAGGAGACTGACAGGTTTAAGTCAAACCTGAGGGAATTGTTGAATACATTTCTATAAGTATTGACAGGATCAAAATATGTATAGCTAGGATTAATACAGCTGAGTTGATTGTGACTGCTGAGAGAAGAATCTCAGGATTGGACAATCCTGAGATAAAGCTAGCAGAGCTAGCACACACACTCTGTTGGTGGTGTGGGATGGTTGATGTTGTGTCGGATTGCTGTCGTCGAAGTGCTGTGTTGGAGAGATTCATTTCTGAAACATTAAGGATATGGAGAAAACATAGTAAACATAGTAAAACATTGGCCCCCCCAGTATCCCCTTTATGTCCCCTCATGGATCACCCAGATTTTAAGTCTAAAGAAAAATATGCACAATTTAAGGAATGGAAGCAAATTGGAATATATAGAATTAATGACTTATTCGAGTCAGGGGAACCACTCACTATCAGACAAATAGAGGAGAAAACAAAGCAAATAAAAAGCAATTGGCTACAAATAAAACAAATGAGAAGTTTCGCTACTCACTTACAACAAAAAACTGGCCTTCTAAGAACATTAACCGAATTTGAACAATATTGTATACAAAAAGATAAAAATAAAAAGAAAGGATTAACCTCACTAATATATAAAAGTATTATTGAAAAAGAATATGGAAAAGGTGGAGGATCTAAAACAGTCTGGGAAACAAATTTAAATATTAATATACCTGAAGAAACTTGGACAGGAATCTGGAAAAAATATCCATATAAATCTATTTCAGCAAGTGCAAAAGAAATGGTTCTAAAGGTAGTGCACCGATGGCATCTATGCCCTACAAAACTACACAGAATTAATAAAGATATATCTGATAAATGTTGGAGGAACTGCGGTCAAAAGGGAACTCTGGAACATATGTGGATCTCTTGCCCCAAAATAGAAACTTTTGGGCTGGAGGTAATTAAATGGATAGAAACACTGACTAATCAAAAAATAGAGATTAATGAAACATTATTGTTATTTTCATTATTCACGGGGGGAAATGAGAAACTACAATATAAAGAATCAATTGCAAATCTCATAGGCACCGCAAGATCTGAAATAGCTAAAAATTGGAAAAAAGCCCAAGATCTCTCACTGCAAGCATTCACAAGTAAAATATGGCATACATTGTTGATGGAAAAAATGACGAATAAAGTTAGAGCACATAAAGGCAAAATAAGTCATAGTAAATTCACGGAAAACTGGAAGCCATTATTAAAATATGCCGATAAAATGGAGATATGTGGTTTGAAAAGAGACTTAGATTGTTGGTCAATTTTTTTTAAAGGGTAAAGGTATATATGTGTGATTTGGAGAAAAGTAGGGAATAGTTTTGTATTTAATATTTGTAAAATGTTCGATTGTCTTTTCATTCTTTAGAAATAAATAAAGGAAAAAAAACTCTGCTGGTGGTGTGGGATGGTTGATGTTGTGTCGGATTGCTGTCGTTGAAGTGCTGTGTTGGAGAGATCCTGGGAGAAGCCTGTCTCCGTGCTACATATTGGGAGAAGAACTTTGGCTTCAGGACTGCTCATCTGGTAAACAAACTCTGGACTAATTTACAAGGACTTTGACTGTGATTTATGTATTGAATCCTGTTGAACTGTTGTGCATGACCTCGGTCTGGAAAACTAAGACTAAAGCTGTAATACAAGTAATTCTTCTACCAACACTACAAGTTGTTTGGCGTCTTCATCTCAGGGAAATTTTTCTACTGATAGCGCCACCTGGTGTATCTTGGTATTTCTGCACCTCTGTCATGGATGAATGTGATGCAGCTAGATTATTGGATTTGAGAATGGGTAAGGACCAGTTAGTGGTCAATGGCGGGAATTGACAAAGTCTGCAGAGATTATTATTCAGAGGGAGAAGTGAAAGGACTGGTCCATGAAAGGGATGGGATGTAGAGTTTATAAAATAAGGTTACGGGTAGAGAATCATCAGGAATTTCTGAAAAAAGGATAGGAAGCAAAGATGGTCAGGGAAATAGGTACTGAGGGAATAGAAATGTAGAACTACAGAGCTAGAAGGGAAGTAAACTCCCATCCTCTTGCTCCAGAGTTAAATACCTTAACCAATGTCTATTAAGAGGGGGGGAAGTTGATGAACCACATCTGTGACAATAAAAGCAAAAATTTATACATTCAAATTGAGAAGGTATTTGACCTCCTGGTTCAAAATTGGGAAAGGAGTACGACAAGGCTGTATATTGTCCCCCAGCTTATTTAACTTATATGCAGAATACATCATGCGGAAGGCTGGACTGCAGGAATCCCAAGCCGGAATTAAGATTGCCGGAAGAAATATCAACAATCTCAGATATGCAGATGATACCACTCTGATGGCAGAAAGTGAGGAGGAATTAAGAAACCTTGTAATGAGGGTGAAACAGGAGACTGCAAAAAATGGCCTAAAACTCAACATCAAAAAAACTAAGATAATGGCCACTGGTCCCATCACCTCCTGGCAAATAGAACGGGAAGATATGGAGGCAGTGACAGATTTTACTTTCTTGGGCTCCATGATCACTGCAGATGGAGACAGCAGCCACGAAATTAAAAGACACCTGCTTCTGGGGAGGAAAGCAATGACAAACCTTGACAGCATCTTAAAAAACAGAGACATCACCTTGCCAACAAAAGTCCGAATAGTCAAAGCTATGGTTTTTCCTGTTGTGATGTATGGATGTGAGAGCTGGACCATAAAGAAAGCAGACCGCCGAAGAATTGATGCCTTTGAATTGTGGTGCTGGAGGAGGCTCTTGAGAGTCCCCTGGACTGCAAGGAGAACAAACCTATCAATTCTAAAGGAAATCAACCCTGAGTGCTCACTGGAAGGACAGATCCTGAAGCTGAGGCTCCAGTACTTTGGCCATCTGATGAGAAGAGAAGACTCCTTGGAAAAGACCTTGATGGTGGGAAAGTGTGACGGCAGGAGGAGAAGGCGATGACCGAGGATGAGATGGCTGGACAGTGTCTGCGAAGCAACCAACATGAAATTGACAGACCTCCGGGAGGCAGTGGAAGACAGGAGGGCCTGGCGTGCTCTGGTACATGGGGTCACGAAGAGTCGGACACCTAGAGTGGTCATTCGACTAGATAGGCGGGGTATGTACAGTATGTATGTATGTATGTATGTATGTATGTATGAATGAATGAATGAATGAATGAATGAATGAATGAATGAATGAATGAATGAATGAATGAATGAAGCAAGCCCACAGGAGACTAGCGTTCATTTTGGGACTCCTCATCCCTATGGAATGAGGGTGGAGAGGGTCAAGAACAACAAAATGATGATAGTGTAGTAATTAGGACTGAGAGCATAATGGGATGGAATTGTTGTTCCACTGGAAGGAGGAGCAAACAAGCAGCCCTTCGTGGGGGACCCCCATAAGAAAGTGCTTTTATGCAAATGCCCAAAGCAGCTCAGCAAAGATGAGAGAGCTGGAACAGGGATAGGGAGGGGCGCGTTGGAGTTGGGGTGGCCATATAGGTCAAATGGAGATGGATGGTGGGTCTGACTCCATCATGGAATCACTGTGGGTTAAACTACCAGGCTAAGGAGCAATGAGATAGTGTGTCGTGTGTATGTGTGTATCATCCTCCAGATCAAAAACTTGAGGTGGACCTTGAAATGCACAGAGAAATCAGGGAGGTGTCCAAAAGGGACAAGATTGTAATTATGGGGAAGCCAAATTCTCCTCACATCAATGGGGTCAATGTGTGCTTGAGTCAAGGAAGAGTGACCGGGTTTCTTGAGATGCTAAAGGACTGTCCCTTGGAGCAATTTCTTATGGAGCTCAACAGAGGACAGGTGACTCTGGATCTAATATTGTGTGGTACTCAGGACCTGGTTAGGGATGGGAATTTCACTGGATCGCTAGGGAATAGTGACCAGGCAGCCATCTCTGGAGTCTCTTTAAAACAACAGTAGTAGAGGCCCTGTGGTAGTGTATACCATAAAAAAAGGGGCTCAACTAACTCCAAGAAAGTGCCGGAATTGTTAACTAGCAAAGTTACAAAGGCGTTAACAGGAAAGAAGGGACCTTTCCATAAATGGAAATTCTTTCCAAATGAGGAATATTAAAAGGTACACAAACGCTGGGAAAAGAAATATACAGTGGTGCCCCGCATAGCGACGTTAATCTGTTCCATCGCTATCCGGAAACATTGCTATGCGGTGGGGGGGAACCCCATAGGAATTCCTTTTAATGGGGAGGCGGGGCTTGTCGCGGCGAAGCCAGCAGCAACAGGGAAGAGAGCTCCCTGGAAAATGCTGGAACTGCTAGATTCGGGACATCCCTGAAACACGGGAGGTCGAGGAGAGCTCAGGAGAGATCTCTCTGAAGCATTTGGTGACGACAGGAGGGGGAGAGAGTGGGTCGCGACCCAGTATCTCTTCCATCTGTAAGATTCACTCAAGCACGAATCGACGCAGGAGCCATCTTGTATGTATGGCACGAGCCGTGAGTACCAGAAAAGGGGGAGAGCGGAACATGAGTTATAATTTGGAAAACTAATTGAAGCCTCTGATTTATGAACAGCCCCGTTAAGCTGGAAAAAAAAAGAAGTAGAGTGAAAGGAATTTGGCAAAAGGAGGAAAGAAGCGGCGAGCGTTTGCTTACCAGTCTGCCTTTGATTTCTGAACTTTTAAACGGTCTTGGAAACAGGCTGGCACACAACCAAAAGAGAGACGGTGAAAGAAACTTGCTTGTTTTTTAAAATCCCGGAGGGAAACACCGAGGGATAGGATTTATGAGACTGAAACTTAGGCATTGCGACTCAATGTGGAAGAACCAGTCTGTGCGAGACCCTGAAATAGGCATTTATCGGGCTGCTGGAAGAAGACGGGATGAGTTGCTATTTTTAGATCATGAGAACAGACGGAGGAGGAAACGAAACAGCGACAACTGGCTAGTGGCTGGGCAGACCGGAAAACAAGGACTGGAGCTCCATTTAACGGATTCTAGAGACTCTGGACTTTATAGTAAAACTATATTGCTTGCTTAAAGGGGACTATGGACTATGGACTAATGGAAAGAAGATCAGTTGGATTATAAGGTGATTTGTTGGAGAGATTGAAATCTGGTGAGCTGAAATTCGGATGCTTTTGGCTGGACTTCGTGGGATCCTGATAATAGAACTTTGTTGACTTTCTGCAGGAAAAAAAAGGCTAACTCTGCCATAGCCATATTTTAAGCTTTTGGATTTAAAGTGGTAGGAGTAGAAATGATGGTACAAAATATAGATAAGGAATGGCAGTTTAATATACAGAAATTAATAATTTCAGGATTCCAGAAAATAAATGAACATCTTTGCCAGTTAGAAAATTTGATGAAAGAGAAATCATCAGATGGTGAAATACAGCTATGTAAAAAGGTAAACATTTCAGAACAGCCTCCACTGAGTAAGGTACCAAGCAATATAGATGGGGTAAAGAGCCATCTAGTGATCCATTCAAATACTGCAGTCAGAAAATGTGAGATTGAAAAATTGATGGTTGTGCCGGATGCATCCTCCTCTCTCAAAAATTGGAAGAAAGCAGAATTAGGGAAACAAGAGGAGTCTATTGAGAAAGTAGGAAATGAGAAAGAAATAGAAAAGGACTCAGATGTGCTTAATAGTTTTTTAAGCCAAAAGAATTTAATATACAAATCGAGATGGGTCTCAGACAGTGTCGGAATAACATAGATGTTAAATAGTAAGTGGGCAAATGAATTATATAAAAAAAAAAGAGTTAAGAATTGTTGCCTTGCAATATGACTTGATTGGATGATGGCATATTATGTGTTCTGCTATCCCCCCCAACCCTAACCCCTTCCCACCCTTTCACCCCTTCCATCCCCCCCACTGCCTTTTGCCTTTTGTATTCCTTCCCCATTACCCAATAGTTTTGAAAATAAAAATTAAAAAAATTTTTTTAAAAAAGGAATTCCTTTTAATGCAATCCTATGGGGACAAAACTCACTGTTGAGCGAAGATCCTCCATAGTGCCACCATTTTCGCTGCCTCGGTGAGGGCAGCACGCAAAAACACTGTGGGCGGCCATTTTGGTGACACATCGCAATGCGGTCGTAAAAACGATCGCAAAAAATGAATTGCTATGCAGATTCGTCGTTAGACGGTGTGCTCGTTATGCGAGGCACCACTAAAATAAGATTATATGAAGGGCAAAGAAAGACCTTGCGGAAAATATAGCCAGCAATATAAGGGGGAATAATAAAAGCTTCTTTAAATAGTTTAAACACAGAAAACTTGCCACAGAAGCAGCTGGCCCTCTGGATGGTGAAAAAGGGAAAGGGGAGGGAGATTGCAGAGAAATTAAATGAGTTTTTTGCATTAGTCTCCACAACATATGACTTTGGGCAGATTCCACCGCCTGAACAGCCCTCCTTGAATAATGAATTAAATCAGATCCAATTTATTCTACTCAAGCCACAGATATCATTAGGAGATCATCTCTGGAGGCCTGGAAATGGTCAACAGGGACTCAAATGGGAAGGAGCCTTTTTTCAGCAGTAGAGGTGACAGAAAGCTATAAAGACATTCCCACCTTGGCAGAATTTGTATATAACACTTCAGGAGCCATAAACCTCTTGGAGAATGTCACTATGGAGATACAAGCAAAATTAAAGGCTGAAGTAGTTTCCCTGAAGAATATGGCTTTGCAACAGAAGTTAGCCACTAATAGGCTGCTCCTGCATTGTGGTGGCCTGTGTGCATATATAAATCAAACACGTTGTATTATTTATTTATTTATTTATTTATTTATTTATTTATTTATTTATTTATTTATTTATTTATTTATTTATTTATTCGCTTTATATCCTGCCCATCTAGTATATTTATACCACTCTGAGCGGCTATTAGGATGCCTCAAAAAGACTAGTATGGGATCATGATATGTTAGCAGGTTCTAAAATCTGCTATTAAGGGAGAAGTGTTAGCACCTTCAGATTTCCATCACAACATCCATCAAACCACTTGATAAAATTAAAGCATTTGATGAGTTAATGGAACATCTCCACTGGGAATTAGGACAAGCTCCTTCAGCCCAAAGGTGCAGCAATCCCTCAAAACAAAGAACCTGGGTTTGATCCTGACTATAGGGATCTGAAAGTACACATCCGCCATTCATGGAGGGAACATAGGAAGACTGACTTCAACTGAAGCTTCAAAGAAAGGAAAAATTAACATTGCCAGACGGCAATCCACAGCTCATTGTTTGCCATCTAATCATCCTGTTGGATCCCTGGGTGAGTTTTTCAGTTTAAACTAGAAGCAACATGGGAAACGCCATATCTCCTTTACAAGGAAGTCACAAACAGAAGTTAATTTCTCTCCTACAAAGGGAAATTTTTTTTAATGACCTATCTCAACAACTAGTGCACATTTAATGACAGAGATAAGTTCTCTCTGCCCCTTCTATCCAGAGGGAGGCACTTTTAAATTTTCAGTTTGAGAATTAATTGGAAAAGAACTTCACAACACCAAGGGAATTTCACATGAAATTCTTAACACATGGCAGGTATGCAATTTCAAAGCTAGAAAATCCTCTCCTATCTCAGGGAAATGAGCCACAAGCTCTTCTGTTAACTAGCCCAAAAATCCTCCCCCCCGGTCAGGCCTCCCGAATTCCCTGATGAATCCCCTCAAAATGGTCTCCATCATGGTCTCCCTGCCCAGCTTCTAATTCATCTTCTCTCCCCCACTCCCTCCTTTTCTCTTTCTGCCCTGCTTTCCAATGCAGATGCTAGTTTCTATTATTCCCCACCCTTCTCCCCCTCTCTCCTGCCTTGTGATGCAGCAGTCTCTGTTCCCACACTCCCTCCTGCTCTTCCCCCTCCCAGTTCACTCCTTCCCTGCTCCGCTATGCAATTAGCTGAAACACCTGCAATTCTCCCTCTGCATGCCTCTCTGATCTTCTCTGGCAAGGCAAAGCAAAAAATGTTATCTCCTGAACAGCTTGGCAGCAATTCCCAGGGTTTCGCTTTTGTTCCCCCTGTGGTTTATAATGACCAAAGAGATTTGCGGGGAACTCAGTAAACAGCACCCCAATTAGAGAAATTCAACTTGCTACTGTTAAAAGTGCTCCTGTTGACAAATCAGCTCAGAATTTGGCAACAGCACATCATGAACCAGGTGCTGTAGATTTCATGTTGAAAACTGACTGGCTTGAAATTTATGCTACTCAACCAGTACAAAACAGGGAACAATCTGCTTTAACAATCCCTATGCACCACAGTTCACATTCTTCTCACCGGTACAAGGTCTTGCCAAAGGAAATGTGGAATGCTGGTTATCTAGTCCTAGAGACACCTTGTTTGGGAAACCCTGCGTTGTTTGCATGTCATTTCACGGATCAAACTTTGTTGGGAGATCAATTTCTCCCTGCTTTGATTTCTCCTTCTTTAACTGCTGTATTCTTCCATGTATAAGATGCCCCATGAACCAGACGCCCCCAATTTTTCTAATCCAAAATTAAGAAAAATAAGTGGGGCTTAGCAGGTGTAGGGAGAAAGGGATCAAAGTGCTCAAGGTTTGCTTTGATCCCTGCTTTTGCCTCTGTACTCTCATCAGATTCTGTGTATAAGACGAGCCTCAATTTTTAGTCGAAAGATTTTAGACAAAAGTATAGTCTTATACACGGAAAAATACAGTAATTGCTTACAGCAAACACATCTTTACATGGCTTCAGCATCCCCAAATTTCTATTTGGCACACCAATTCCTGAAGACTACATGTTCCATGTTTTTACCAGTACTACAAACTCCATCACAATTTGCATTGGTAGAAAGGCAGTGATTTCTTGAAAATTTAAATTGGGCTTGTGCATTCATGAACCTTAGGACACATGATTTCTAACTCCTGTTTAATGCAGTCCAGGGGCCTCAAATTCCTATAAAATCTTCCATAACTCAAATTCATGAAGTGGTTAAACAGTAGCATTGCAACTTCCTCTTTTTTTGACTCTTTGCAGCTGCTTATCACACATACAGTTCAGGTGTTTCTTCTCAAGGCCACTGAAATGCCTAAATTGCTTGACTTCTTTAACACTTCTGCTGGGAATGTTTACTCTGCGATTACAGACCATGTGACAAAGGGAAGCCAGCGTATCAAGCACTTCACAAATTTGGAGTGCCTGTGTTGTTACGTGCCTATCTTCAAGACTGGCTCACTAATTATTCACACTGTGGATTCATATTGCATTCTTGACATGCGCTTCAATCCTTTTCTGACCTTAGAAAACTTTCCTGCTGTTAACTCACAGCTTTTTTTACAGCTCACATTCCTTCTCGTAAGGAAAAAAGAAAAAGAGGAAATGTGGGGGGGAGGGCTTCCCAAGGTTGCTAAGCTGTTGGCTGATGGTACAGTTCTAGAGGACACTCTCTCAGATGATGTCACAGCTGCTTCTGAGAGGAGGCGTCTCAATACCTGGCAGATCGTCTTCTCCCACCCAGATCTACCCGAATCACCTGACATAGAAAACAGGGACAGCTAAGGGGTCTGATGCCGAGGGAGGCCCGGAAGGAAAAAACAAGAAATCAGGCAGTGGCCCCTCGTCTGTGGAATACCTTCCCCACTGAAATTCAGATGGCACCCTCGCTGGGCAACTTCAAAAGCCAGCTGAAAACTTGGCTATTCAAGCAGGCTATTCAAGCCCTTCAGTCAATTAAGTCATTCTTATTCCTTATTTTTCTTCTTTTATTCTTGCCATCTTGGGACTCTTTGCTTTAAAGTAACTGTTAAAATAGTAAATTCATATTATATTTTATATTGTTTTGTTTTATTAATGTAAAACTGTATATTTTCGATTGTTTTTATCTTCTAAGTTGTGAGCCGCCCAGAATAGACTATGTCTAGATGGGCGGCATATAAATGCAATAAATAAATACAGTGGTGCCTCGCATAGCGAGGTTAATCCGTTCCGGATTAACCTTCGCTATGCGAAAACATCGCTAAACGGGACTAAAAAAGCCATAGAAACGCATTGAACTTTGTTCAATGCGTTCCTATGGCTTGAAAACTCACCGTTAAGCGATGTTGTCCCATAGCGCCGCCATTTTCGCGCCCTCGGTAAGCAAGGGCAGGGCGCGAAATTGCGGCGCGGACCTTCCGGCGGCCATTTTGGAAACGCCGATCAGCTGTTCTCCCCCGCTTCGTTTTGCGAAGATTGCTAAGCGAATCGCTTAGCGATCATCGCAAAGCGAAAAATCGCCATAGGGGCCATCGCTGAGCGAATGCTCCAGCGATGGCCCGGACCCCCTCGCTATGCGAATTCATCGCATAGCGAAGCACTCGCTAAGCGAGGCACCACTGTAAATAAATACCCATCCTTTCGCTTTCTCATAGTGATAGTGAGCTAGCTTCAAAGCCTCTCTTTGGCCAAGCCTAATGTCATTATGCAACCATTGCCCTATCTGTATACTGTCAACTATTTGTGAGCTTGTAAGTTTATTGAAAGAGAGAACTCCGAGAGAGCTGGATCCAGAGGTGTGTATGGAGGACTCAGCTGGCAGACATCCTTGTGTGTGTAGTTGACTACTTTAACTTTTCTCTCTAGGACTCTTTGTTATCTGACTTATCTGCTGATCACCCTAAAACTATCTAAAAAATGACAGAATGATTTCAATACGAATCCAAGGCAGACCTTTCAGCATCACAGTAATCCAGGTTTATGCACCAACCACCAATGCTGAAGAGGCTGAAATTGATCAATTCTATGAAGACCTACAACACCTTCTAGAACTGAGACCAAAGAAAGATGTTCTTCTCATTCTAGGGAATTGGAATGCTAAAGTAGGGAGTCAAGAGATAAAAGGAACAACAGGGATGTTTGCGGTTGAAAATGAAGCAGGGCAAATGCTAATATAGTTTTGTCAAGAGAAAAAGCTGGTCAACACAAACACTCTTTTCTAACAACACAAGAGGCAACTCTACACATGGACATCACCAGATGGGCAATACCGCAATCAGATTGATTATATTCTCCGCAGACAAAGATGGAGAAGCTCTATACAGTCAGCAAAAAAAAAGACCTGGAGCTGATTTTGGCTCTCATCATCAGCTTCTTATAACAAAATTCAAGCTTCAACTGAAGAAAGTAGGAAAAACCAGTGGGCTAGTCAGGTATAATCTAAACCAAATCCCTTAAAAATACACAGTGGAAGTGAAGAACAGATTTAAGGAACTAGATTCGATGGACAGACTGCCTGAAGAACTATGGATGGAGGTGTGGGAAAATTTTATGCCTTTAAAATGTATATATCTATGGCAGTAGCAAATGTATATTATAAATGTACATAAATGTATATATCTGTATGCTAGTACCAGACATCATGTTAAAACTGCAAGGCTAACTTCCAGTAAGGATAATCATTAACCTGCTCTCTATTGTCTCTGGGTAATGTAGTTAAAGTGTCTACCTCAGGAATGTTTACATTGTCTGTGTATTTGGAGTTATCTGTGTCTGTTTACTATTAGCTGTCTGTTTACCAGCCTGTCTGTTTACCAACCACTCTGTTTACTGATGCCTGTGTATTCAAGGAAATTACCTGTCTGTTTACCAGCACTCTGGTTATTCTGTTGTGTATTCAAGAAATTAGTTACCTCTGTATTGATTAACTAGTGCTGTGGTAGGAGAAAACAATAAAAGAAGAGGAGGCGGGGGAGCAGGAGATTCCCTCAGAACAGCTGTCACGGCATGCTGTTGTTCCCGTCCTGAAAAACCACACTCGAGTGTCCTGTGTCTTTTCCTTTCTCCTTGCTGGTCTAGGAGAAAGATCCCTGCCCTGAGGCTTCATCTGCAAGATCCCTACTTCCTCTCATCTTGCAGATCCCAACATGGAGGCTCATAACATTGTACAGCAGACACCAAAAAAAACCATCCCAAAGAAAAAGGGAATGGAAGAAACCAAAGTGGCTGTCTAACGAGGCCTTACAAACAGCAGAGAAGAGAAGGGAAAACAAAAGCAAGGCAGATAAGGAAAGTTACAGAAAATTGAATGCACACCTCCAAAGAATAGCAAGGAGAGACAATAAGGCCTTCTTAAATCAACAGTGCAAAGAAATAGAGGAAAATAATAGAAAGGGAAAAACGAGAGATCTGTTCAAGAAAACAGAAGATATTAAAGGAACCTTTTGTACAAAGATGGACATGATAAGGGACAAAAATGGTAGGGATCTTACAGAAGCAGAAGACATCAAGAAGAGGTTGCAAGAATACACAGAGGAATTATACCAGAAAGATATGGATGTTTTGGACATGCCAGGTAGTGTGGTTGCTGACCTTCAGCCAGACATCCTGGAGAGGGAAGTCAAGTGGGCCTGAGAAAGCCTGGCTAACAACAAGGCCAGTGGAGGTGACGGCATTCCAGTGGGAAACCACAGGCCGGTTAGCCTAATGTCTGTTCCAGGGAAGGTTTGCCTCTTATCAAGAGGACCTGCCATTGGTGACCATGGGGTTTGGGTTGAGCAGGATTGAAATCTTAAAAGCCGCCTAGAGTGGTCCATTGGTCCAGATAGGCGGGGTATAAATCATATAAACAAATAAACAAACAAATAAATAAATAAGATGCAAAGAAAACCATACCCCGAAAATCAACACTCTGCACATGTTCCAAGAACAAGTGTGCTGATGTGGATGGAGTACCAGACTGGAAACCAGGAGACCTGGATTCAAATCCCAGCTGGGCCGGGGAAACTGGGAGGTGAGTGTGTGTGGCAAGGCTACTTAAGCCACCTCTTGAAATCTCGCTTACCTTGCAAATCCTAGAGGGATGTGGGATGTAGTTCTTTGTTTTTGTTCCCCAAAACAGTAAAGACAACTCAGCTCAGTTTCACCGCTTCCTAGAAGAAAAGAAAAAGATCATCCTGGAGGCTTTATGGATAAAGCAAATAAAAAACATTTCCGGGATGTGCGTCATGTTTCAATTGAACGGGGCTACATCCCCATCTCTCTCCCTCCTTCAGGCAGCAGAACAAGACAAACACAAAAGCAGGCAGGCAGGCAGGCGTATCTTCCCTCTGACACATGCGATGAAAACAGTAGCATACAACATGGTATGTCTCCCACTGTTTACTGAAAATATTTTTACCCTGCCTTTCTCCTTAAAAACGACCCAAGGGAGCATACGTGCATCAGAAAAAGGCAATATTTCACAGTGAAAAACAGCAAGAGTACAAACATTAAAATGAATCAAACTAAAGCTACACTAAAGATGGTAAACAAAATCAACAACATCTAGAAAACAGCAGAGCCCGTATGATGGAGTGGACAAAGGGATGGACCGGACTCTCTGTTGTCACGGGACCATTTGTAATTCAACTTATTTATTATTTATTTATTTCATTTATATCCCGCCTTTCTGGTCGGGTCAGGACCACTCTAGGCGACTGTGGTACTTATTGTTTTGGGATTATTTGTATGTGCTATATCTAGAATTTTGCCTCTCTGTGTTGTTTTTTGTTCAGGAAAGGCTAAACGAAGAGGAGCAGATTTAAATTCAGCATTGTTTCTATTGTCAGAATTTAAAAAGGGGGAGGGATATACGAATATCGCCAAAATTAGTTTTATTTCTGGTCTTGGGGTAGAAAATGTTACTCTACAGATTCTGTTTCTTCCAACATCATTTCTCTCTTGACATTTGTATTAGATCAAATGCCTATATTGCACACTTTCCACCCTTTCACCTTTCAATTAGTAGAGGGCCCATCTAGGAATGCTGCCTGGAAACCAAACACAGATAGAATCAGCGGTCAGAACGGTAAAGGTGAAGATATTACTAGAAGGGTGGGAAGGTTTCTGGATGGAGAAAGCATGGATTCATATCTAGGAGAGGATGATAATACCAAGAGAAGAGGCAGGAAGGGGAAGGAACCATCACTCAACCAGAAAAACTCTCTACTTGGACAAATGGGAGAGAAGAGGATGGAGCCGAAAGATTAGGGGAGACTGGACGCAAACAGGAAAAGAGAAAAGAGAATGTGGAACAGAAGAACCGCGGGGGTGTGGAATCGCCTTCCCAGAGGAGACGACTCGAGGGGGAGAGTGGAGGACTGAGGAGACGCTGCCCTTCTTGCATCTGATGGTGTCAGCCTCAAGAGAAGCCCCACATAAAGAGAATTACGGTAGTCTATTCTTGAGACTATCTGTGCGTGGACCAATCTGGGGAGTGACATTGAAGGAGAAGGTGGGAACAGAAATGACTTTACCTGTTAATCAATTATCATCAGAGACCGAAGTAAATGGTTGGAAAGCAAAATTCCCCACACCAACACTCTTCACATGTTCAAAGAAGGAGAGTGGTGTTGTGGATGGAGTACCAGACTGAAAACCAGGAGAGCTGGATTCCAATCCCTGCTGGGCTGGGAAAACTGAGAGGAGAGTGTTTGTGGGAAGGCTACTTAAGGCACCTCTTGAAATCTCACTCACCTTGCAAATCCTGGAGGGATGTGGGATTTGGCTTTTTGTTTATCGTCTCAAAAATAGCAAAGAAAACTCAGCTCAGTCTCACCCCTTCCTAGAAGGAAAGAAAAGGAAAAGATCAGCCTGGAGGCTTCATGGATAAAGCAAAGCAAAAATGTTTCCTTCCTGGGTGTGACTTTGTCATGTTTATATTGAATGGGGCTCCATCCCCTCTCTTTCTCTTCTTCAGGCAGCAGAACAAGAGGAACAGAAAAGCAGCCAACAAAGAAACCACAGGAAGGAAGGAAGGAAGGAAGGAAGGAGGGAGGGAGGGAGGGAGGGAGGAGCATCTATTGCTGGGCTCCAAGATAAAATCTCCTCCATCCCAGTGAGGTGGAAGCAACAGCAGAGAACCAGAGAGCAACAGGACATGCTTCCCACTGACACATGTGATGAAAGCAGCAGGAAACAAGAGTGTAATTCTCCCACTATTTTTTAAAAATATTTTACCCCACCTTTCTCCTTTAAAAAGACCCAAGGCAGCTTATGTAAATTTTTAAAACACAAAACCAACATTTAGAAAACACCAGAGTCTGTGTGATGTAGTGGACTGAGGGTTGCACCAGGTCCTCTGTTCTCAGGGGTGTATTTGTTATTTTTGTCACCCCAAGGATCCCAACGCAGGGGGCGTCTCCAAAGGGGCTCCTCGGCCTCGGGGAGAGTTCAGGTCTCAGGACTTTTCTCCCCTCCTGTCTTCCAACCCCCAACCTTGCTTAGGCTTCGCTCTTCCCTTTGAGCTCACTGGATACCTCACAGGGGCTTGGAGGGGCAGCAACTGAGGGAGAGGGTTGGAGGTAAGAGGGCGAATTCCCTAGGAAGCAGGAGCGAGGGGCAGGTCTTTTGCAGAGCCGATGGACCTGAATTGTGCCTTTAGGACCCAAAGACCATAACAGTTTTGGCCCTGCGGGAAGAAGAACAACGTCCACCAGGAGACCCTTCCTGGGGAGATCTCCCTTTCAGCCTCCGCTAGGAAACATCCCAGGGAGGAAAATCCACCCCCTTCTCTCTCCTGCTTTCTCTCCTGACTGACTTCTGTAAAAGGACAGTCTCTGTTCACAAACAACACAACAAGGAAGCCACGAAGCAGGGGGGGTGGAAGTCATCCCCGCTTCCTAAAGTTGATCCTCAGCTCATGATCTGGTCTTGAGAAGGATCAGAGTAGCCCTTCTCTCTGCTGGATCATCCAGGAAAATACAAAGACACACAACACACAGAGAGACTCACAGAAACAAACACAGAGTGTGTGCAAAAGGAAGAGGTCTGGCACAGGGTGGACCCGCTCCCTTGCAAACCCCACTTCTCCTCCCATTCCCCCCAAATCCTACACCTCCCTCCTGCCCCCCATCGCAGCCCCCTTTGCCTCTTCAGCCCCACCTGGGACTTTGACCCTTTAAAATAGGGAGAGGGTGTCCTACGTCATTAGCGGGAGGCACGGGGGGGGGGGAAGATGGGAGGCAAGTTACTTTCTCTCCCATTCCTTTGTTTCCATCCACCGGATGCTCGCAGGATTCAAGGGAAGGCAGGGTCTCCTTAACCCCCCCTTGACACTCACATACACAAACACACACACGCACTCGATGAATCTCCCTTCCCCTCCCTCTGGAGGAGACCCAGAGGAAAAAACTGCCTTGCACGAAGGTCGAGCAGCTCAAACAATACCTGGAGAAGCAGCTTCGACGCCCCCTTCCGTTGAGACTGGCGGGAATCTGGATATATCTTTCCTTCCCCATAGCAAATCTCACCCCCCCAACACTTCACCCCCGATCTGCTCCCCCTCCAGCGCCCACCTCCGTCCAGGTCCCGATCCGGGAGGCGCCCCCAAAAGCCCCGCTTCTCTCCTCCAGGCGCCTTTCTTGGGCCGAAGGGGAAGAGGCAGGCGCAGCGATCCCCGCTTCTTCCGGCTCCCGTTCAAAGGGCGTCCAGGGGAGGGGCTCTTCCTTCGCCTTCGTAGCTCTAGGTTCCTTCCCTTCCCCTCCAGCACGGAGAAAATGGAGAATTAAGGCCGGGGGGGGGGGCGGTTGAAGGGTAGAAAGGCGCCAGAAAGGAAAATGGCGGGAGTGAGGAGCTTCCTCTGGGCGGCCCAAGTTCTCCCACTTCTGGTGGAAGGAAAGACTCAGACGAGACACAAGAGAGAAAAGGAGACAAACGAGCAGGGAGTTCAGGCTCTCGGACCGACCCGGATTGTCCGTCTCTCCTTCCAAAGGGAGACTCACAACAGCCGAGGAGAAATGACAGAACATCAGCTTCTTCCATCATCTGCCTGCACAGCAGGACTCTCCACTTAATCCTCATTAATACCATCTGCTCTGTCCCGCCTTTACCGCACATCTTTTTTTTTTGTTAATAAATTCCAACACACAACGTGAAACACCTCAACTTATTTTCCATTATTTTTGAATTCTATCTCCCAAAGTAGCTCAAATGGTTTCTAACATCGCTAAGGAATCTAAGGAGGGACATCAGAATAAGAAAACTGCAATAGATCTTTCATATAAAATTTAAAATAGTAACAGCTCAAAAACCCAGCAAGCTCAATCAGAGAGGAAGTTTGTGGGGAACAGAGTGATTATTTTCCCCTTCTCAATGAATGCACTCAGACCTCCTTGGTTGCTGATTATGCTGATCACATGACCCGTTCAGGTTTCCTTTCTCTTAAGATGCTGCTTTTCTCCTACCACCAGAGAAGATCAGGTTGGGTGTTTTCTTTTTCTCTTTAATCGCCAGCTTTATTTATCCACTTTCTCCTCCTCCGACAGAATCCTGATCTCTCTTCCCTAACCTTTATACTTGCACTCACGCCCTTTTCCAGACCTCCTTCCACAGATGGATGCGTGGGTATAAACTAACAGATTTTTTTGGAGACAGGGGTTCTCCACAATGTCTTTCCATGCATGCCTTTCTTGCTTGTCTTGCATGTAGCCATTGGTTCAGATCATTTAAAAAACATCCACCCATATTATAGCATTGAATTTGTTGATGAATTTCTCAGGAGAGCACAGAACATCTAGACTTCAGTGACTCCAGCCCTCATTTCACTGAAAACCTAGCACCGGTGGGTCTCACGCTAGAATTCCCACAATGTCTTCCTGGAAATTTGGTGTTAGTTCAGGGCCAGCGCAAAGCATATCAGGTAGGCATCCTTCAGTCTCGAAAGACTATGGTAGCGTGCTCTGTATGGAGGACTTGAAACAGCGTCTAGTGTGGCTGAGGAGGCCAATTCGAGAGTTACAATCTCTTCCACATTGAAGACAAATCCAATCTGTCCCCTGTCCAGCTCCCTGGTTTTGCTTCCTTTGTGACTTCCTCTTTGCCTCGGCCTGCTGGACAAGGGTCTCTTCAAATTGGGAGAGGCCGTGATGTACCGCCTGCCTCCAGGCTGAACGATCAGATGTCAGAGTTTCCCATCTGTTGAGATCTATTCCTAAGGCCTTCAGATCCCGCTTGCAGATATCCTTGTATCACAGCTGTGGTCTCCCTCTGGGGCTATTTCCCTGCACTAATTCTCCATATAGGAGATCCTTTGGAATCCGACCATCAGCCATTCTCACAATGTGCCCAAGCCAGCGTAGACGTCGCTGTTTCAGTAATGTATGCATGCTGAAAATTCCAGCTCGTTCTAGGACTACTCTATTTGGAACTCTGTCCTGCCAGGTGATACCAAAAATCCGTCGGAGGCAACGCATATGGAAGGTGTTCAGCTTCCTCTCCTGCCGGGCACAAAGTGTCCAGGACTCACTACAGTACAGGAGTGTGCTGAGGACACAGGCTCTATAGACCTGGATCTTGGTATGTGTTGTCAGTTTCTTATTGAGCCATACTCTCTTTGTGAGTCTAGAGAACATGGTAGCTGCTTTCCCAATGCGTTTATCCAGCTCGATGTCTAGAGAGAGGGTGTCAGAGATGGTTGAGCCAAGGTACACAAAGTCATGAACAACCTCCAATTCTTGTGTGGAGATGGTAATAGAAGGAGGTGAGTCCACACCCTGGCCCATGACTTGTGTTTTCTTCAGGCTGATTGTTAGTCCAAAGTCTTGGCAGGTCTTGCTGAAATGATTCATGAGTTGTTGGAGGTCTTCAGCAGAGTGGGCAACAATGGCTGCATCATCTGCAAAGAGGAAATCCCGCATGCATTTCAGTTGGACTTTGGTCTTTGCTCTCAATCTAGTGAGATTAAAGAGCTTTCCATCTGATCTAGTCCGGAGATAGACACCTTCTGTTGCGGTTCCAAAGGCCTGCTTCAGCATGACAGCAAAGAAGATCCCAAACAGGGTTGGCGCAAGGACACAGCCTTGTTTTACTCTGCTTCGGATGTCAAAGGGATCTGATGTTGAGCCATCAAAAACTACAGTGCCCTTCATTTCCTCATGAAAGGATTTCCTCATGATATTAAGGAGTTGAGGTGGACACCCAATCTTGGGAAGTATTTCAAAGAGTCCGTCCCTGCTAACCAAGTCAAAGGCCTTTCTGAGATCTATGAAAGCCACAAAGGGTGGCTGTTGTTGTTCCCTGCATTTCTCCTGCAACTGTCTGAGGGAAAATACCATGTCGGTGGTGGATATATTAGCTCAAAATCCGCACTGTGATTCTGGATAGACTCTGTCTGCAAGCACCTGGAGTCTCTTCAGCACAACACGGGCCAGCAGCTTTCCTACAACACTGAGAAGAGAGATACCACGGTAGTTATTGCAGTCACCCCTGTCACTTTTGTTCTTATACAATGTGACGATGTTTGCATCCTTCATGTCCTGTTACACTGTGGTACTCCACCTTCTCTCCAGCAAAGACAAAAGATTTCATACAGCTGAGTGGTGATGATCTCTTTACAGCACTTCAAAACCTCAACAGGGATGTTGTCATTTCCAGGTGCCTTGCCAGAGGCAAGGGAATCCAAGGCCGCTTTTATTTCTGCTAAAGTTGGTTCACTGTCCAGCTCTTCCAAGACAGGCAGGCACTCAATGTTATTTAATGCCTCTTCTGTTACTACATTCTCTCTAGAACATAGCTCAGAGTAGTGCTGCACCCAGCGTTCCATCTGCTGTGCTCGGTCCTGGATGATCACACCTGTAGTAGACTTCAAGGGAGCAGATTTCTTCTGTATTGGACCTAAAGCCTGCTTGATACCGTCATACATTCCCTTGATGTTACCTGTGTCCACTGCTATCTGTATCTGAGAGCAGAGCTGAAGCCAATAACACCTCCTGGCAGTCTGTTGGACTTGGCTACGAGCAGCTCGAAGAGCCTACAAGTTGTTCTCACTAGGACAGGCTTTGTATGCTGCTAGAGGTCTCCACTTATCTTCAATGGCTGGAATCAGCTCCTCTGAATGGGCTTCGAACCAGTCGGCCGTCTTTTTGGTCTTCTTTCCAAATGAGGACAAGGCAGTGTTATAAACAGCTTTCTTGAAGTATTCCCATTGTTCAGGTGCATTTGCATCAGCCGGGCCTGGAAGGGTTTCCTGAAGCGCTTGGGCAAATTCCTCCACTTTTCTTTGATTGTGAATCTTGTTGATGTCTATACGTGGTCCTCCTTCCTTTTTAGTATGATACAATCTCTTTGTTCACAGTTTTATTCTGCTACACACCAGGGAGTGATCAGTATCACAATCAGCACTCTGGTAGCTGTGTGTGATCATAATACTAGATAGGCTAGAACATCTAGTGAGGATCAAATCAAGCTGATGCCAATGCTTCGATCTTGGATGTCTCCAGGAAACTCTGTGTTGAGGCTTTGTATTAAGGAACGTGTTGGTGACACAAAGACCATAATAACAGCAAAACTCCAGCAAGTGTTGGTCATTTTCATTCATTCCCAATGCCAAAACGGCCTAGACAGATGGGCCAAGAGTTGTGATCAGCATCAACTCTAGCGTTAAAGTCTCCGAGAATGAACAGCGGCTCTCTCTCAGGGACTTTTTTGATAGTAGCCGCCAGATTGTCATAGAATTTGTCTTTGACTTCTGTTGTGGATGACAGTGTTGGTGCATATGCACTGATGAGGGTGACCAGTCCCGCTGATGAGTGGAGCTGCAGAGACAGGATTCTTTCACTCCCCACAGTAGGTGGAACAATGGATCTCAGCAGAGTATTTCTGACCGCAAAGCCAACACCATATTCCCTGGTCTCGTTCAATGGTTTTCCCTGCCAGAAGAATGAGAAGTTTTTTTCTTTGACAGATCCCATGTCTGGCAATCTTGTCTCTTGCAAGGCAACAATGTCCATCCGCAGTCTACTCAGTTTGATGTCGATGACAGCTGTCTTGCGCACATCATCTATTTCCTGCAGGTCATCAGAAAAGCCGTAGTCAGAAAAGCCAGGGGTCATTTTCACTACATTACAGGTGCCCAGCTTTACGGCAGAAGTTTTCTTATGATTGTTGCATGGTGCAGGGTTATTGATCTGCTTTTCCGCTCTCCCACCATCAGAAGTAGCCCCTGGCATCATGCTCTACGCCGATCGAGCAAGACTTATAACCAGTAACTGCTAGTTCCTGTGTTATTTCAACACTGTATGCAAAGCTGGAGTGTCCTCTCCAGAGAACGAAGCCTGGGTAGAATAATATGGAGAATAGGCTGTTACCCAACCACGTCACTGAAATAATCCAATGGAAAGGCAAGAGCCAATACAACTGGTTCCAGCAACGTCGCAGGAGTTGGCAGAACAACACGAACTGTCTACGGGACTCCGGCTCCGGATTTTGCCTCGAGGTAGGAGTGAAGTCTATAAAGGCACAGCCTGGAAAAAAAATTTCCTTCCAAATCTTTGAAACCCCCAGCCAACATATTCTGGGAACTGCATTTCCAGATAAGACAAAAGCCGTGTGTGTGTGTGTGTATGTGTTGGCAGTTCTTCTGTTCATTCAAGACTGCTACCTGCACAGATGCCTCCCCTGCACCCTTCGAGTCTTGAGAAGTATACTTTTCTGATGTCTGCTCCGCCTGTTGCAACATTGTGTTGCAGATCCCCCCCTTGTCCAGCTGAATAGTAATCCCACAGCGAGGCCCTGCATTGCCCATTCTCCCATTGGTGACATCCTCCTGCTGCCACCAGGTGTGCCCTGGCCCATCCTCTTCCTCTTGCTGTGACCAAAGTCACCCGGTCTCTGCAATGGGGGGGGCTTGTAGTCAGCAGTGAGAGCGGAGGCTGACGCCAACATTTGAGCCATCGATTTGTGCTGCCCAGGCTTCTTGTTAATTTCCAAAGCTGTATCCCACTCCCAAGTTTCCCCAAAGCGCCCCCCTCCCCAAAAAAACCAATGGTTCCTTATCTGAGGCATTCCCACTCCTTTCCAAACTTTTGGTTGCAATACAACAGATAGTTACAAAGATATGTTCTGGGGATAATTTTCAAAATTTGCTTAGAAGGGTCTTGTAACATAATCTGCCAAGCTTTGTATTTTTAGACTCATTTCCACCATGCCACAAGAGGGAAGCTGGTATTTGGGTACGATGACGACTGGGCTACCCACAACCAAGAAGCAGGAGTGCCTCTGAAACCTCACGGTCCAAGCTCTGAGAAAATAAGAATTGACTCGTGGCATGAATAAAAGTCAACAGCGATAGATATTACCTCGTGTTGCAAAGGCTGGGCAGCTTTGATCAGGCAGAGAGTCGGATTTTTCCTACATCTGGAAATTGCCAAAATTTATTTTTAAAAAGTAAGGTGATGGCAACGAAACATCTCCTTCTGATTTCTTTTTAAGCTGAGGGATGTGCCCTTGGAGGAGAGGAAATAAGGCAAAAACATCTGCATAACTCCATGAGAAAAACCCAAATTGGGCCCACCGCACATTTTGTTCGTATTTTGATTGATTGATTGTCTTGTCAGGATGAGAAAGGGGTTGAAACAGCCTTTGATGCTGCATTGGTCTACGAGTCCAGGTTCAGAGATTGCTCTTTTTGCAGTGGCTCTAGGAGTGAAGGTGGTTCATAGAAGAGCCCTTCGTCGACCATATTCAGGGTTTCTACTCCAAGGCGGTTGGAGGAAGAACGGAGAGGTCTGGGAAGCCGAGACTCTCTGTGAGAATGTGGTTCCTAACTAGGATGGAATCTTCCATACCTGGCTCAGTATTGAGATTGACCCAAAGGAGAGGGACCAGTATTGTTGCACTGTGGAGCACGACAGCCTGCTGAGGGATCCTGACCCAACTGTGGATCAGCCTGGTAAGAACCTGGAAGGGACGAGGAAGAAGGCCAGTTGAAGGCCAGTATCCGGGGGGTGGGGATGTCCATTGTACACCTGGTTGTAGAACTGGATGTGCCATCAGCCATGCATCAGACACACCTCCCTGAATGGAGAATACGATTGCCTCTCTGAAGGAAATGTAACAGGATTCTGAGCTAGGATGTTCAGGACGGCTCCATGGATGGGAATACAGGAAAGGCCCTGAAGGTGAATCAGAATGAATGTCGTCTTCCTGGCTGTGATTGGGTTCAATAAACAGTTTGAACAGTTCCTCCTTTTAGGCGGGAATGAAAAATGGAATGTCTTCATGTGTTTCTAATGATAGAGAACATCAGGGCAGAGGCAGCTTTCTTGGTTTTCCAAGACACACGAGACCAACTGAGCAATAGACAAGGGTGGGGCATAGGAGCTCCACCAGCAGGAGGTGGGTAAGAATAGATTAGGTATATACCAACATATAAGGGGGAAAATATGAATTGGCGATGTGACAGAATGTAAGCCTTCCGTCTTTGGCGATTGGCCAGAGGGATAGAGAGGAAAAATTGTGTCAGGTATATAAGATGCGTTTACTTGAAAAAACCCTTCAGATCCCGCTTGCAGATATCCTTGTATCGCAGCTGTGGTCTCCCTCTGGGGCGATTTCCCTGCACTAATTCTCCATACAGGAGATCTTTTGGAATCTGACCATTCTCATGACATCCCCAAGCCAATGTAGATAGTGCTGTTTCAGTAATATGTACATGCTAAAAATTACAGCTTGTTCTAGGACTACTCTATTTGGAACTTTGTCCTGCCAGGTGATACCAAAAATGCGCCAGAGACAACGCATATGGAACGTGTTCAGCTTCCTCTCCTGCCATGCACAAAGGGTCCAGGACTCACTGCAGTACAGGAGTGTGCTCAGGACACAGGCTCTATAGACCTGGATTTTGGTGTATGCCGTCAACTTCTTATTAAGCCATACTCTCTTTGTGAGTCTAGAGAACATGGTAACTGCTTTGCCAATGAGTTTATCCAGCTCGACATCTAAGGAGAAAGAGAGAGATCGTTGAGCCAAGGTACACAAAGTCATGAACAACTTGATGCCGTGGATGGATATCCTCATGGATACCCTGGGAATGACCTAATATATCAGCACATTTGATCTACTCAAGGGTTATTGGGACAAATCTGCAATTGTCCTGCATGCCAGCTTCTTGAACTGCATCCAAGAGTGTTCATGGAACTGGCTGAAGAACTTTCAACCACTGATTATAAAACGGCCACAATACAAACACCTACAAAACAAAGCAGTCATAACTAGAAGCCAATACAGATTTATCAAGAACAAATCATGCCAGACTAATCTGATTTCACTGTCTGATTGGGAAAGCTCCCTGATAGGGGGAATGGTGTAGACATCTTATATCTTGACTTCACCAAAACTTTTGTTAAAGTGCCCCATGATATTCTGGTTAGCAAGCAAACAAGGTTAGCAAGCCGGGTAGGCGGGGCTCGTCAGCCATGGAAGGCAGCCCATCTAGGAGATGGAACACTCCGATTTCAAACCTCCACTGCCTTGTGGCTATATCCATTCATGGAAAAGGCTTCAGGAGTTAACCTAGAGGCAAAATCCGGAGCCGGAGTCCCGGAGGCAGTTCGTGTCGTTCTGCCAACTCCTGCGACGTCACTAGAACCAGTTGTATTGGCTCTTGCCTTTCCATTGGACCATTTCAGCAACGTGGAGAGGGGGGATCTGCTGCTTGGGTAACAGCCTATCCTCCATGTTACTTTACCCAGGCTTCATGCTCTGGAGGGGACACTTCTCAATTCAGAGCATGTTACCATAGTCTTTCGAGACTGAAGGATGCCTATGATGAAGCAAACTAGGTGTGGCCTGGATTTAACAGCTGGCAGGCTACAGAACCCTACACGGAGGATGATTGACACCTCCTTCTCAAACTGGGAGGAGTTAACAAGTGGGTTACCCCAAGGCTCTGTCCTGGGCCCTGTAAACTCCAACATTTTAATTAATGATCTGGATCAAGAGATACTGGGAGTGCTACTCACATTTGCAGATGACACAATATTGATGGAATAGCTGATACCCTGGGAAGAGAGAGAGAAAAATCAAAAAGGATCTAGCAGTTTCACTTTGAGCAGTGGGCTGAAAACAACAAAAGGAAATATAAGAATGAATGCAAAATACTGCACCTCAGAAATATAAGCCAAACACACAGCTACAAAATGGGGGCTATTTCAGGAGGAAGAAAGATCTTGGAATTCTGTAGATCACCAGCTGAACATCAGTTAACAGTGTGATGTGGCTACAAAAAAGGTAAACACTATTTTAGGCTGCATTAACGGAAGCATAGTCTCCAAATCTTCAACGTACTAGTTTCCCCTGTGTTCGGGCCCTTGTTAGGCCTCATCTAGAAGACTTTGTCCACTTCTGGACAATGTACTTCAAGAAGGATCCTGCCAAAAATGGAACAAATTCAGAGAAGGGCAGCAAAGATGATTAAGGGACTGGAAGCCAATCCATATGAGGAAAAACTGAAAAAAACTGAGCTTGTTTAGGCTTGAGAAAAGAACACTGAGGGGAGATCTGTTAGCACTTTTCAAAGACTTGAAAGGCTTTCATTCAGAGGAGGAGCAGGACCTGTCCTCGAATCAAACCAAAGTGCAGGACACACAACCGTGGGCACATATTACAGGAAGCCAGATTTTGGTTGAATAGCAGGGAAAACATCCTAACTGTTAGAGCAGTAAGACTGTGGAACCAATGACCTCAAGAGGTGGTGAGCACTCCAACACTGGAGGAATTTTGACAGCTGCCTGGTAGATATCCTTTGATTTGTGTTCCTGCACTGAGCAGCGGGTTGGACTTGATGAGTGGCAAAGGGATCGCCAGGCTGCTGTTCCACAGAGCCCGAAGGAAACACATGCGTCCCCTCGGGGTGGGGGCAAGGTGAAGCTTCCTTCCCCCCGCAACTCAATCAAAAATTCATCTGTATACTGTACTTGCACAGTCTGATCTCTCTGCCGTGCCATGAAGGACTATGAGATGAGGGAACACATACCAACAACCGATGGAATCAGCTGGAGTAGACCCATGGAAGGATCCCAAGCCATTTCCCTCTTTCACAGATCACCCACCTCTGGGTTCGCCTTGGTTCCCTGCCCGTTTTCCTCCATCCATTAATAAAGTCTTTCCCACATCTCACTGAGGTTTAGGGCTTTCCTTTGGGTTGCCCCCTTGTTTTCAAAACACACACACACAGAGTTGTCTGCCAGCAGAATCCTCCATGCCTACTACGATGCCTTGAATCCTATGAATCTTGCAAATCCTGGAAACGCCCCCAGGAGGACTCACTTTATTTCCTTACAGATTTTTGATAGTATACAGATAGTTGACAGAATACAGATAGGACAACGGTTACATAATGCCATTAGGATTGGCCGAAGAAAGGCTTTGAAGTTAGCTCTCTATATGAGAAAGAGGAAAGATGGATAGACACGCCTCCTCTCAGAAGCCGCTGTGACATCATCCAGGAGAGTGTCCTCTGCGACTATAGAATCAGCCAACACTTAGCAACCTTGGGGACCCCCACAGTAGAGTTACCCTTGATAGCTTTCAATATTATCTTTTAATGATGTAAGCCATCTTCGAGTCCTTTCAAAAGAGAAAATATTTCAAACAAACAAAAAAATATAAGAGTAATATATTAGCAAGTTCTAACATATTGATGGAAATTGTAAAAATAATGTAAAAGGGGGTGTCCAGACTTCACGCTTTCTCAGCCATTTTGACTCTTCTAACTAACGGGTGTCTCTGTCGCTTATTTCATCAGCTTTTATCCATGTAAAGAAACATGGAGTTTGCCTGTCAGTTCCTTGGGATATTATCAAATCTTGCTCCCATGCCAAGCATGTGATATGGAGGGAAGTTCCCCTTCGCTGAGTTTATTCAACTTTTCATATTTGCTCCACTGACACTCAAACCCTTTCCACACAACACAGACTTATAAAATTGCTCCCATGTGGGTTTTTTAAAAATTAACCTGAAGTTTCTACTCAAACTGAAGCTGGTCCCACATTCCATTTGTGATGAAGTGTATTTTTCTAATTAGGCAGTTTTTTGATTTTCCTAAAATTCTGCCTCAATAGCTCTTTTGTATAACCATATCGCTGTTTAATAACCCAAACTAATTCAGACCAATCATAATCTTCCTCAGCCACTTTGGCCACGATTGTGGCGAGTTGACCGGAAATTTGGGTACAAAAGGAGTTTGTTAACACTTTGAATCAGGCTGAGAAAGTGAAGAATAAGTGCAGGGAGCAAAAAGTGCAAGAGCTGCAGGAAAAGAGAAAGGCCAAACAGGCAATTAAAGACTCTATAGCCAGTGTGGATAGGGGAAGTCTACCTAGATACCAGGAGGGCGATTGTGTGTTGAGCTTCCTTAAGAATTTCGAGCAATCTTGCCAAGATTTGGAGATACCTAGAGAGTGGCTTCCCAAACTCCTTCGTACCCAAATTTCCGGTCAACTCGCCACAATCGTGGCCAAAGTGGCTGAGGAAGATTATGATTGGTCTGAATTAGTTTGGGTTATTAAACAGCGATATGGTTATACAAAAGAGCTATTGAGGCAGAATTTTAGGAAAATCAAAAAACTGCCTAATGAGAGTTATGCAGCTTTAGCTGACAGGCTGGAATTTTTAGGAGACCAATGGCTGGACTCTTTGAAAATCAGATCTGTAGCAGATATGAGAAAGGCATTATTCATGGAGCAATTTATGAACTTGGTCCCTTTAGAGTTGAGGAGTTCTTTACTAGAGAGAGAATTTAAAGACCTCCAATCCCTTGCGCTGAGGACTGACGAACTGTTATCGTTTAGAAAGCCTGAACCAGCGCCTAGAGCCAGAGCAGAGGCGCCTAGAGCAGAGGCACCTAAGAGACAAAGCCAGCCTGACTTTAAAAAGCCTTACCATCAAGAGTATAGGCAGACTTCAACTGATCAGCGCAGGAGTTTAGCTCCAAATCAAAGCAGACCCACTTTTGCTTGTTTCAAATGCGGTGGCCCTCATCTACAAAAGGACTGTGGACTATCTCAAGGACCCCCTAGTCAAGCTAGGAAGTCAGATGTTAGGACACCGGTACCAGCGCCACGCAAATCCAAGGGAGGCACACCCAAAGTATCTCTGGTAAGCCCTAACACCCCAGAGAGTCAACAAGTACCAACTCAAGGCCAGACTGTCATGGGCACAGTGCCTAGACAGAATCAACCCAGTGGGAGTACTACCGCTTCACTAGCCAGTGATAGACAGGCAGCGGTAAATTACTACGTGCCTCAAATATTAGACGTTCGTGGAGGAGAACAAGCAGGAGTTATAAGACAGTCTCCACAGGGGAAAAAGTATACCCTAATGGACCCGGATTGCGTAATCCCTGAGTCTCAGAAAGAATGGGCTATGAGGACTTATTCTGAAGAAGTGATTTTGTATACTGATAAGGAACAGGTGGTTCTAAATGCTTACAGTGATTCTGGTGCTGAACTTTCTTCCATATCCCGAAAATTTTTGCACCCAGAACTGATTTTGGACAATTTAAGGTTACCCATTAGGACCTATGGTTCAGGAGAGGCGGGAGAACAACATATTCCTCTCGCGTTTGTGGAATTATCGTTCAAGAATTGGCGTGGTACTAAACTTTGCCTCACTCATGAGGGGAAACCTGACTTCTTGCTGGGAAATGACCTCACCTATTTGAATTTTAAGCAGAGTCAGGAAGGTCCTGCTGTTAAAGTGGTTACCCGTTCCCAAACCCAAAAAGCAGAGACTGGGAGTGTTTCTGATGAAGCTGTCCCTACTACAAACTTAGACCAGCAGCAACATCTAGTGGCAGAACAAGATAATGCAGCTAATACAGAAGTGGAAATAGAGGAATCAGTGCCTATGGGGTCAGCTGAGTTTAAAGTGAAGCAAATGACTGATCCCTCACTAGCTTCCTTGAGAGCACAAGCAGATGACTATGCTCAAAACCCAATAACACAGCAAGTTAACTTTGTGTGGGGCCAGAATGGACTTTTGTATAGAGAATATCATCCCAAATCACACTTGAACATGCAACCCACACAACAGCTAGTAGTACCACAGGAATACAGACTGAGGATTCTTGAATTAGCTCATGACAATCCATCTAGTGGTCACCAAGGTGTGCAAAAAACTTTAAAAAGAATTTCTCAGCATTTTTATTGGCCTGGTATTAACAAAAATGTGAAGGACTATGTCAGTTCATGTGACTATTGCCAAAAAACAGGTTATCAGACCGATAAGACGAAGTCGGAAATGTTCTTAATGGAAATACCTGATCAAGTTTTCCAATGTTTGCAAATGGATGTCATGGGACCTTTTGTTCCAACTAAGTCTAAGAAGAAATACATCATCTCTTTCATCTGCCAAGCTAGTCGTTGGATCGAGGCCTATGCATTGAGTAATCTAAGAGCTTCCACCATCGCACGCATCATCATAGACTTGTGCTCACGTATTGGAGTACCATCTCAGATAAATTGTGATCAGGCGGGGGCGTTTCGTAGCTCCTTAATGGACAAAATTTGTGAACTTAGTGGAATAGAAATAAAATTTAGCTCCGCCTATCATCCTGAAAGTCATGGGTTAATTGAGAGAGGTCAACAAACCTTACTGAGGATGATCAAGACCATGGTACAGGTGTATGGTAATATTTGGGACGATCTGTTACCATTTGTTTTATTTGCTTATCGAAGTTCTGCTCACACTTCTCTTGGTGGTTTCTCTCCAAGTGAAGTGGTATTTGGGAGGAATCTACAAGGACCTTTGGATTTCCTGAAATCTGATTGGGAAGGTGTGGTGAAAAGCAGCACAGTTCCAGTTGCTGATTTTGTCAGAAATCTGCAAGAAAAACTGTTAGCTGTGCAAGAATTGGCCAAAGACAATTTGCTAAATGCTCAATCAACCCAGAAACTCTACCATGACAGACATTCCAGACACAGGGAATTTGATGTGGGAGATTTGGTTCTTGTTTTAAACCCCCTCAGACCTTCTAAATTAGAAGTTGGCTGGGAAGGTCCAGGGGAAGTGGTACAGAAACTGGGGAATAACAATTATTTAGTAAAAATGTTGAATTCTGATAAAAAGCCTGTAAGTTACCATGTCAATAGGTTGAAATTGTATAAAGACAGAACTGCAATGGTTTTGCAATATAAGGTTGCTTGTCATCAGTCTGAATATGAGCCTGTTGATATGCTAGCTGAATTAGAAGATGCTGGTGATTGGGCTGACAACCTTGTTTTGACAGGTACCTCACTTCAGAAGGGAAAGCTGTACCAAATCTTAGAAAAATATCAAGAGGTTTTTTCAGATAAGCCAGGTTACACAAATTTGGTCAGTCATGAAATTATCACTACCGATAGTCAGCCAATTCGATCTAGTCCATACAGAGCAGTTGGTGATCATGCTCTACGGATTGAACAAGAGATACAAAAGATGTTATCTCTGGATGTGATTGAGGAGTCATCATCCCCATACTCATCTCCAGTGGTTCTGGTTTCGAAAAAAGATTCCACTGGCAAGATTCTTGATGAGATAAGGTTCTGTGTGGATTACAGAAAGTTAAACAGTGTTACTGTTTCAGATCCTTATCCATTGCCTAGAATGGATCATTTAATTGAAAAATTGGCCAAGGCAAATTTTATCAGCATAATTGACTTAAAGAATGCTTACTGGCAGCTGGATTTAGCCGAAAATTCACGAGATAAGACCGCTTTTATCACTCATGTAGGCACTTTTAGATTCAAAAGGCTACCATTTGGATTGAAAAACGCAGGAGCATCATTTCAGAGAATGATAGATAAAGTTTTAAAAGGTCTACCTTTTGCTAGTGCTTATCTTGATGATGTTGCTATTTTCAGTTCTGATTTTGACTCTCATATGTCTCATGTTGAAACTGTGTTGTCTAGAATTCATCAAGCTGGTCTTACTGTCAAAGCTAGTAAATGTCAATGGATGAAAGGGAAGGTCACATATTTGGGTCATTTGGTTGGTCAAGGTGAAATTCATACTCTGCAAGCCAAAGTTCAAGCTATCAATGATTGGCCTATTCCAAAAACCAAGAAACAAGTGCGTTCATTTTTAGGTGTAGTTGGCTATTACAGGAAATTCATCCCTGATTTCAGTGAATTGGCTACACCTCTGACAGAGCTAACTAAGAAGAGACAGCCTGTCAAAGTTAATTGGACCCCCGAGTGCCAAGAGGCTTTTGAGGCCTTAAAAGCGAAGATTATTCATGCCCCTATACTGAAATCACCTGATTTTGATAAGCCTTTCATTTTGCAAACCGATGCTTCAGAATTTGGATTAGGAGCTATTTTGTTACAGCAAGGGGAGGATGGGAATCTATATCCTATCTCATACTTCTCTAGAAAGCTCTTGGAAAGAGAGAGACATTATGCAATCCTTGAAAAAGAGGCTCTTTCTATATATTGGTCTCTTAATCTTTTACGACCTTATCTATGGGGGCGTAAATTTACACTCCAAACTGATCATAGAGCCTTAGTCTGGTTACAAAAGATGAAGTCTCAGAACCAAAAATTGTTAAGATGGAGTTTAGCATTACAGGATTTTGATTTTGAAGTTCAACATATACCTGGAAAGCTAAATGTGGTGGCAGATGGACTTTCCAGGATGTACTGTGAAGATCCAGATGTTCCTGACCGCTAAAGAAGATGGAAGACGGTTGGAGTAGTTACTGTGGCTAATGAGCTAACATGCTTGTTTCCTTTTTGTATAACTGAATGGTGTGCCAAAAGATTGTATTGCTATATTGTTTGTTATAATCCATATATAATCATTTACTTTTAGTTGTTTTATCAATTTACTTCAAATTAGCTCAGAATAACTGTTCTGAATTTAGAAGAAATTTAGCGGGGGTGTGTGATGAAGTGTATTTTTCTAATTAGAGATGGGTTATGTAGTCATGTCTTAACCATAGAGGAATCCATTTTGAGTCTGACACAGGCTAAGTTCTGGAAAATTACTAGTAGTTATTTTCAGCTTTCCTTATCGCCGCAGCTGGAGAGGAAAACACGGCAGAGTCAAAATATCTCTAACCTGAATGATAAACAATTCTTTGGTGTTGGTGGGAAAGTAGGGCGTACCCTATGCTAATTCTTGCCTTCATGATTGGTTGAATATGTCAGGAGGGGGCAGGTTGGAGAAATTTACAAGAGGTTGGAAAAAGTAACTTGAGGGAGAGAAGAGAGTTTTGGGGTTTCTGAAAACATGGCGTCGCATTTCTTTGATCCAAGCGAAGGAACCTAATTCAACAATATGGACTGCGTAAGAATATCGTTTGCTTACCTTAGTTTATAGTTTAGTTTTTGTTTTGTTTTACTAGTTAACTTTTATAGAAGGTGCTGAACCATTATGCTGTTGCTTAGAAATGAAACTGTAGAGAAATGTTTTCTTTGTTCACTTAAATAAACTTCTGTTGTTTAATAATTGGCCTTTCTAGTCCTTTGAACAGAACAGTTTCCTTATAGATAATTAATTTGGCTTACGTTACCAAAATTGAGTCATTAAACAGTAAAGATACGGTATTGAGTGATTCCTTTTAATAAAATCGAAACAGACTTTAAATGCAGGCTGCCAAGAGTTCATGTCCCAGGAACTGTGTTGACTCAAGCAGTTTAATTTCGAATGGGAGTGAATGGGGCCTGGATTTTCCTGTTTCGTGGTTTTTGATCTCATTTATGGGACCAATAACTCACACCATTCATTTCAAAATTTTCCACTTTGTATGAGATCTTTGAATAGAAAGATGACTGCTTTTATTGAAGGTTCTCCTATTTATCACCTCTCCCCTATATGATGTCTTTGATATTTACCGGTCAGAACTTCATTAGGATACCTGATTCCCCAGGAATCCTACAGAAATTTACAGACCTCCCAGGCAAGGAAATTCTATGATTCCTCAATGTTGATTATGATTGCAGAAAATGTGTGACACCAACAAAGAAAGTAGACTGTGGGAGTTCGATATTCTCAGACATCTAGAGATGTGCAGTTACCCATGTGGGCTCCAAGAAAGACAACTGACCCAGCGGGGTCCTGCCAAAAACCCTCTCTGAGGGGTTGGTCCATCTCCCCCTTTCTCTCTTCGGCTAGCTTGCCTCTCTCCTCCCTCATCTTTCTCCCCTCACTCACTCACCTCTTTCTCTCATCAATAGGAGGGATTCACTGGTCTTGCTTCTCTCTAACTCATTTCTGCCTCTTCATGAGGTATCATCAAGTTCTCCCACTGTTTGGTCCAGGGTTTCTCCATCCATATCCACTCCCAGCCTTGTGGTAATATCCTCTCCTTCTTTTGCCCTTCTACCTCTCCAGCTTCCGCTGTCTCCCTTCTTGATTGTTCCCCAAGATAAATTTTCTCTTCCCTCCTCCTGTCTTATTCCTTTCTTTTTCTCCTGCACCTCTGCTGCTCTTAACATACCTTTACCCAGTGCATCCTTCCTTTCCTCTGATGGACCTTCTGCTTCCCTCATTGGAACGTCCACCTTAGACATCCCAGGCTCTTTATTTCCTGACTCTCCCACCCTTTCATTGGTCTCAACCTTTGATTCTTTACTCGGAGGTATCTCTGTATTCTCATGTTTTCCTCTCTGACAATTCTCACCTCTCTGTCTTCCCGTTCTCCCCATGGAGGTGTCACTTCTCTGACGGGTCCTACGTATGTTGTCTCTCGGGCTCTGTGGGCTTCTCCCTCCTCTCCTCAGGAAAGGACGGCAATCCAGTCAGGATGGGTTCAGCCCAAATCTCTCCCTCACGCAGACAACCAGTGACAAGGTGTTTGAAGCTCATCTGGGTATCTCATAAGAAGTCTTTTCATTGTTGCAATGATTCCAGGCAATTTCAAAATTTCTTAATTCTGTACAAGTTAATTTATTTACATCATTTCTTGCATCCATACTTAAATAAACTAAATCCAGAAAAGTATGTAATGCAGTCTTACAGGCATGAGGAAAAAACTGTCAGTACAGCTCTTTAAATCCAAACATCATACTGTTATACAAAAACTGCAGTCTTACTTAAAATACATCCTTGCACCTTGTAAAAAGATGCAGGAATTTAATTTTAGATAATAGGGAATACTTAATATGTGCTTGAACCTAAAATGCGAAAACATTAAAACACTGGAGGTCATAATCTAGAAAGACAGAGAATACATCTTCAGAACACTTCAAACTTTCTAAGAATACATCATCATAGGCATCCTTCAGTCTCGAGAGGCTATGGTAACATGCTCTGAATCGAGGAGTGTCCTCTCCAGAGCATGAAGCCCAGGTAAGGTAACATGGAGGATAGGTTGTTACCCAAGAAGCAGATCCTCCCTCTCCACATTGCTGAAATGGTCCAATGGAAAGGCAAGAGCCAGTACAACTGGTTCCAGCAATGTCGCAGGAGTTGGCAGAATGACACATGCTGCCTTCGGGACTACAGCTCCGGATTTTGCCTCTAGGTTAACTCCTGAAGCCTTTTCCATGAGTGGATATAACCACAAGGCAGTGGAGGTTTGAAATCGGAGTTTTCCTTCTCCTAGGTGGGCTGCCTTCCATGGCTGATGAGCCCCACCTACCCGGCCTGCTCTTTAATAGTGTGAAAGTATGATCTGACCATTAAAACTTTCCTGCCTCCCAGGCTTATGCAAATCTATTTGTCTTTCCTATATACCATATTAAGGCCAGAGATAGAATTTGAGAATTTCGCATGTTGTGAAAGCTTACCGCCGAAGAATTTATGCTTTTGAATTATGGTGCTGGAGGACATTCTGGAGAGTCCCCTGGACTGCAAGGAGAACAAACCTATCTGTTCTAAACGAAATCAACCCTGAGTGCTCACTGGAAGGACAGATCCTGAAGCTGAGGCTCCAGGACTTTGCCCATCCCATGAGAAGAGAAGAGTCTCTGGAAAAGACGCTGATGTTGGGAAAGTGTGAGGGCAAGAGGAGAAGGGGACGACAGAGGACGAGATGGCTGGACAGTGTCATCAAAGCTACGAACTTGAATCTGACCAAACTCTGGGAGGCAGTGGAGGACCGGAGGGAAGGAGGGGCCTTTTGCAAACAGTGCGGCTCTGAATGGGGCATCCAGGAGAAAGCCACCACCACCACCAGGAGGAGCCACTCCTTTGGGGGGAAGATCTCTTTTCCGCCTCTGGCCTTCCCTCTCTCTGAAAAAAGGGGGGATTTTCTCCCAATGCCACCAGGAAGCCCCCCCCAACACTCATACAGAGGGAGGGAGGAAATCCCTCCACCCAACCACCCCACCCCTCTTCCTGCAGGGGATTCCCAGCCTGGGATCTGGTCGGGAGAGGGATCTGGTCAGCCCTTCCTTCTCCTCCATCCAGAGCCACTGAACCGGCAACAACAAAAGTGCAGGTAAAGATACCAGCTTTAGAAACAATGGAAATCATGCAATTCCTATGAAGGCGTAGGCACATCATAGGAAGACCTCACCTCTCTTCTAATGCTGTTCCTGCTTGTCATTCACTGCCTGAGGCTCAAGAGGGACCCTTTGGCCTGAGGACATCTCCTGGAAAGAAGGAGGATGCCCTACCCTCTCTGATGGCGCACAGTAGCCAAGAAATGCCCCCAGATAATGAAATAAAGCATCTCAATCATGGGGTCATTTTCTGTCTTCCACCACAGACAGGGGAGACTCTGGAGTGGGCTACCAATGGCTTGGGGCCAAGGCCTTATGCGGGAAGTACGTGGCCCATGGGGCCGTTTCAACTAGGGTTCTCCGTGTGTGTGTGTGTGTGTGTGTGTGTGTGTGAGAGAGAGAGAGAGAGAGAAACACACAGAGTGTGTGCAAAAGAACAAGAGGTCTGGCAGATGTTCCCCCTCAGAAGGAAAGTGCCTGCCCTCCATCGCAGCCCCCTTTGCAAAGAGATATCAGCCTGAAGGCTTTGCGGATGAAGCACATCAAAAACATTTCCTTCTGGGATGTGCCTCCATCATGTTTATATTGAACGGGGCTACACCCCCATCTCTCTCATGCAGCAGAACAAGAGTAACAGAAAGGCAGCCAACGAAGAAACCACAGTAAGGAAGGAAGGAAGATCTCATGCTGGGCTCCAAGATAAAAGCTCTCCTGTCCCAGTGAGGTGGAGGAAACAGCAGGGAACAAGAGAGTAACTGGACATGCTTCCCACAAACACCTGTGATCAAAGCAGTAGCAAACAAAAGTGTATTTTTCCACTATTTATTTAAAATATTTTTACCCCACCTTTCTCCTTTAAAAGGACTCGAAGCAGCTAATGTAAATGGAAAAAAGTTTATAATTTTTAATGAAAGACATATAAAAGTATTTAAACATTAAAAATAAATGTATACAAAGGAAAAAAGCAATATTTGGCTCTAAGTGTGTTGCTAAAACAGAGAACATTTTGTTCTCAACCAGGGATGTGTAAAATCCATTGCTGGCTGTCCCTGCCTGATAGTTATCTTTCCACTCCTCCAAGGACTTTCACCTGGTATCAGTTCCATGGTTCTGTTGTAGTCCATGAAATCAAAAATCTATGGTTCTCCGTTCCTTTTTAATAACAGTTTGTGGAAGATCTCCCCCAATATTTATATTCCTTTGTTCTGCATCAGTCAGAAAAACCAAATCTTCCCAAAGCTTGGGTTTCCCAGCCTCTGAGAAGCTCAGATGTCAAGGATCAAAGGATTTGGTCACCACTGACCCAGTTCAGTCCAGGGCCTGCAGAGACCAGAGCTAGAAAAACAAAAATTTCCACTCTTTCCTACAATCCCTGCCATTACGGAGCAATATACTCTCAATACAATAGCATAGAAACACCTAGTTCTTCATGAACAATACAGAATATATATATAGTTTTGTTCATAATAAATCGAGAATAGACATTCATTGGTATCCTTTTTAAAAATCACTTAGTTATTATTTATGATGGTAAAGCTTTTTCAAACAAATGACAGGTTGTCTCTTCACTACTTGCTTTTCTTTCATCAGTTAGCCTTAGAACATCCATCCTCTTTTATTTTTACAAATTTTGAAAAAGCGTCTATTGCAAAATATATGTGCTTATTCTCATTTTTTAACATACGGTTCCACGTCTATTTTGTGATATCTCTCTGTTAATTAACGATAGAAGTAAAATACGTCACAAGTGGTACTTCAAAATGCACTCCATTTTTTCTCTTTTCTCTCTGTTTTCAGCAGACCAGGGTGGGGAGTGTTTGGGGAATGTTATGTGTCTGCATGTGTCTGGTCTCTGGGTGTCTGTGAATTTCGTTGTATGGTATACTGTGTATATACTTACAATGACAATAAATTATATTATTATTATTATTATTATTTTGTTATTTATTCTTTACAGTGGAAACCAGCACAAAACTCAATGAGCTCCTCATGCCTTCTTATCAGGAGCTCTGAATACACCTGTTTCCACATTCCATGCATTTCTATGGTTTCTCCCCAGTGTGAGTCCTTTGATGTGAACTAAGGGAACCACTTTGATTAAAGCTCTTTCCACATTCTATGCATTTATGTGGTTTCTCCCCAGTGTGAGTCCTTTGATGTAACCTAAGGGTACCACTCTGACTGAAGCTCTTTCCACACTCCATGCATTTATGTGGTTTCTCCCCAGTGTGAGTTCTTCCATGTGACTTCAGGCCAACACTCTGACTAAAGCTCTTTCCACATTTCATGCATTTCTATGGTTTCTCCCCAGTGTGAGTTCTTTGATGTAACCTAAGATTACCACAGTGACTAAAGGTCTTTCCACATTCCATGCATTCATGTGGTTTTTCCCCAGTGTGAGTTCTTCCATGTGACTTCAGGCCAACACTCTGACTAAAGCTCTTTCCACATTTCATGCATTTCTATGGTTTCTCCCCAGTGTGAGTTCTTTGATGTAACCTAAGGGTACCACTGCTACTAAAGCTCTTTCCACATTCTATGCATTTATGTGGTTTCTCCCCAGTGTGAGTTCTTTCATGTGACTTCAGGCCAACACTCTGACTAAAGCTCTTTCCACATTTCATGCATTTATGTGGTTTCTCCCCAGTGTGAGTCCTTTGATGTAACCTAAGGGTACCACTCTGACTGAAGCTCTTTCCACATTCCATGCATTTATGTGGTTTCTCCCCAGTGTGAGTTCTTTGATGTAACCTAAGGGTACCACTGCTACTAAACCTCTTTCCACATTCCATGCATTTATGTGGTTTCTCCCCAGTGTGAGTCCTTTGATGTAACCTAAGTTTACCACTCTGACTGAAGCTCTTTCCACATTCCATGCATTTATGTGGTTTCTCCCCAGTGTGAGTCCTTTGATGTAACCTAAGTTTACCACTGTGAATGAAGCTCTTTCCACATTCCATGCATTTATATGGTTTCTCCCCAGTGTGAGTTCTTTCATGTGACTTCAGGCCAACACTCTGACTAAAGCTCTTTCCACATTCCATGCATGTATGTGGTTTCTCCCCAGTGTGAGTCCTTTGATGTAACCTAAGGGTACCAATCTGACTGAAGCTCTTTCCACATTCCATGCATATATAAGGTTTCTCCCCAGTGTGAGTCCTTTGATGTAACCTAAGGGTACCACTGCTACTAAACCTCTTTCCACATTCCATGCATTTATGTGGTTTCTCCCCAGTGTGAGTCCTTTGATGTAACCTAAGTTTACCACTCTGACTGAAGCTCTTTCCACATTCCATGCATTTATGTGGTTTCTCCCCAGTGTGAGTCCTTTGATGTAACCTAAGTGTACCACTGCTACTAAACATCTTTCCACATTCCATGCATTTATGTGGTTTCTCCCCAGTGTGAGTCCTTTGATGTAACCTAAGTTTACCACTCTGACTGAAGCTCTTTCCACATTCCATGCATTTATGTGGTTTCTCCCCAGTGTGAGTCCTTTGATGTAACCTAAGTTTACCACTGTGAATGAAGCTCTTTCCACATTCCTTGCATGTATGTGGTTTCTCCCCAGTGTGAGTTCTTTGATGTAACCTAAGGTGCCAATTTACAGTGAAGGTCTTTCCACATTCCATGCATTTATGTGGTTTCTCCCCAGTGTGAGTCCTTTGATGTAACCTAAGGGTATCACTTCTACTAAAGCTCTTTCCACATTCCATGCATTTATGTGGTTTCTCCCCAGTGTGAGTTCTTTCATGTGACTTCAGGCCAGCAATCTGAGTAAAGCCCTTTCCACATTCCATGCATTTATGTGGTTTCTCCCCAGTGTGAGTCCTTTGATGTAACCTAAGTGCACCACTGTGAATGAAGCTCTTTCCACATTCCATGCATTTATGTGGTTTCTCCCCAGTGTGAGTCCTTTGATGTAACCTAAGGTGCCAATTTACAGTGAAGGTTTTTCCACATTCCATGCATTTATGTGGTTTCTCCCCACTGTGAGTCCTTTGATGTAACCTAAGATGACCACTCCGACTAAAGCTCTTTCCACATTCCATGCATTTATGTGGTTTCTCCCCAGTGTGAGTTCTTTCATGTGACCTAAGTGTATCACTCAGATTGAAGCTCTTTCCACATTCCAAACATAGATACAGTTTCTTCCCTTCATGAGCTATATGATGTCTACTGAGATTACATGCATTTATGTGGTTTCTCTGCTGCGTGAGTTCTTTTACATGATGTCTATTCCTGTCCACTTGGATTTTGAATTCTCTGTTTTCTTCTTTGGTTATGAGTTCCTGCCCAGGTTGCCCCAGATGTTGCTGCGCAATTCTTCTCCTCTTCATCATCTGGTAGATTAGAAAAAGAAGAGAAACAAGCACTTTCAAAATCTGTATATAATACTTTAGGAGCCATAGATCTCTTGGAGTATGTCACTATGGAGATACAAGCAAAATTAAAGCCTGACGTAGTTTCCCTGAAGAATATGGCTTTGGAACAGAGGTTAGCCACTGATAGGATGCTCCTGCGTTATGTTGTCCTGTGTGTGTATGTAAATCAAACACGTTGTATTTACCAGGATGCCTCAAAAGGACTAGTATGGGATCATGATATGTTAGCAGGTTCTAAAATCTACTATTAAGGGAGAAGTGTTAGGACCTTCAGATTTCCATCACAACATCCATCGAACCACTTGATAAAATAAAAACATTTGATGAATTAATGGAACATCTCCACTGGGAATTAAGCCAAGCTCCTTCAGCCCAAAGGTGCAGCAATCCCTCAAAACAAAGAACTTGGATTTGATTCTGACTATAGGGATCTGAAAGTACAAATCCGCCTTTCATGCCCCTGTTTTCTCTTCAATTGCTTATGTCCCCTTACAGGTTGTAACTCATAGCTTTTTTTGCAGCTGACATTTCTTCTTGTAAGGAAAAAAGAAAAATGGGAAATGGGGTGGGGCTCCCAAGGTTGCTAAGCTGGTGGCTGATTTTACAGATGTAGAGCACACTCTCTTAGATGATGTCACAGCTAATTCTGACAGGAGGCGTGTCTACCCATCCTTCCTCTTTCTCATAGTGATAGTGAGCTAGCTTCAAAGCCTCTCTTCGGCCAATCCTAATGGCATTATGCAACCATTGCCCTATCTGTATACTGTCAATTATCTGTGAGCTAGTATGTTTATTAAAAGAGAGAACTCCGAGAGAGCTGGATCCAGAGGTATGTATGGAGGACTCTGCTGGCAGACATCCTTGTGTATGTGGTTGACATCTTTAACATTTCTCTCTAGGACTCTTTGCTATCCGAATTGCCCGGTGATCAACCTAAAACTATGTCAAAAATGAGAGAATGATTTCAATACGAATCCAAGCCAGACCTTTCAGCATCACAGTAATCCAAGTTTATGCACCAACCACCAATGCTGAAGAGGCTGACATTGATCAATTCTATGAAGACCTACAACATCTTCTACAACTGACACTAAAGAAAGATGTTCTTCTCATTATAGGGAACTGGAATGCTAAAGTAGGGAGTCAAGAGATAAAAGGAACAACAGGAATGTTTGCGATTCAAAATGAAGCAGGGCAAAGGCTAATAGAGTTTTGTCAAGAGAACAAGCTGGTCATCACAAACACTCTTTTCCAACAACACAAGAGGCGACTCTATACATGGAAATCACCAGATGAGCAATACCGCAATCAGATTGATTATATTCTCTGCAGCCAAAGATGGAGAAGCTCTATACAGTCAGCAAAAACAAGACCTGGAGCTGATTTTGGCTCTCATCATTAGCTCCTTGTAACAAAATTCAAGCATAACCTGAAGAAAGTAGGAAAAACCAGTGGGCTAGTAAGGTATAATCCAAACCGAATCCCTTATGAATACACAGTGGAAGTGAAGAACAGATTTAAGGAACTAGATTTGGTGGACAGAGTGCCTGAAGAACTTTGGATAGAGGCTCGTAACATTGTACAGGAGGCAGCAACAAAAACCATCCCAAAGAAAAAGGAAATGGAAGAAACCAAAGTGGCTGTCTAATGAGGCCTTACAAATAGCAGAGAAGGGAAAACAAAAGCAAGGGAGATAAGGAAAGTTACAGAAAATTTAATGCAGACTTCCAAAGAATAGCAAGGAGAGACAAGAGGGCCTTCTTAAATCAACAGTGCAAAGAAATAGAGGAAATTAATAGAAAGGGAAAAACCAGAGATCTGTTCAAAAAAATCGGAGATATTAAAGGAATATTTTGTGCAAAGATGGACATGGTAAAGTACAAAATGGTAGGGATCTTACAGAAGCAGAAGACATCAAGAAGAGGTTGCAAGAATACACAGAGGAATTATACCAGAAAGATATGGATATCTTGGACATGCCAGATAGTGTGGTTGCTGACCTTGAGCCAGACATCCTGGAGAGGGAAGTCAAGTGGGCCTTAGAAAGCCTGGCTAACAACAAGGCCAGTGGAGGTGATGGCATTCCAGTGGGAAACCACAGGCCAGTTAGCCTAATGTCTGTTCCAGGGAAGGTTTGCCTCTTATCAAGAGGACCTGCCATTGGTGACCATGGGGTTTGGGTTGAAATCTTTGAAAAAAACTAAATAAGATGCAAAGAAAACCATACCCCGAAAATCAACACTCTGCACATTTTCAAAGAAGAAGTGTGGTGTTGTGAATGGAGTACCAGACTGGAAACCAGGAGAGCTGGATTCAAATCCCTGCTGGGCCAGGGAAATTGAGAGGACATTGTGTGGCAAGGCTACTTAAGCCACCTCTTAAAATCCCACTTACCTTGCAAATCCTGGAGGGATGTGGGATTTGGTTCTTTGTTTTTGGTCCCCAAAACAGCAAAGACGACTCAGCTCAGTCTCACCCCTTCCTAGGAGAAAAGAAAAAGATCAACCCAGAGGCTTTATGGATAAAGCAAATCAAAAATGTCCCTTCGTCATGTTTCTATTGAACGGGGCTCCATCCCCATCTCTCTCCCTCCTTCAGGCAGCAGAACAAGACAAACACAAAAGCAGGCAGGTAGGCAGGCAGGCATATCTTCCTTCTTGACACATGCAATGAAAACAGTAGCATACAACATGGTATGTCTCCCACTGTCTACTGAAACTATTTTTACCCTGCCTTTCTCCTTAAAAATGACCCAAGGGAGCATATGTGCATCAGAAAAAGGCAATATTTCACAGTGAAAAATAGCAAGACTACAAACATTAAAATGAATCAAACTAAAGCTACACTAAAGATGGTAAAGAAAATCAACATCTAGAAAACAGCAGAGCCTGTGTAATGGAGTGGACCGAGGGATGGACCGGACTCTCTGTTGTCATGGGACCAATTGTAATTCAAATTGTGGTTCTTATTATTTTGGGATTATTTGTATGTGCTATATCTAGACTTTTGCCTGTGTGTGTTGGTTTCTGTTCAGGAAAGGCTCAACAAAGAGGAGAAGATTTAAATTCATCATTGTTTCTATTGTCAAAATTTAAAAAGGGGGAGTGATATACGAATATGGCCAAAATTAGTTTTATTCCTGGTCTTGGGGTAGAAAATGTTACTCTACAGATTCTGTTTCTTCCAGCATTACTTCTCTCTTGAGATTTGTATTAAGTCAAATGCCTATATAGCACACTTTCCACCCTTTCAACATTCAACTAGCAGATGGCCCATCTAGGAAGGCTGCCTGGAGGCCAAACACAGATAGAATCAGAGAATCATGGAAAAGTTAAGTTGGAAGGGGCCAACTAGGTCATCAAGTCCAACCCCCTGCTCAAAGCAGGAATACAGTCAAAGCAGATCTGCCAGGTGATGATCCAAAAGAGTCAAAACATAAAACCCAGCGGGGACCCGGAGGCTGAAGGCCATACATTGGGGTCCTGCTTGGACTTTGGTTCAGCTGGTTGCGTCTTGTCTGACCTCTTGCTGGAGCTAAAATATTGGCCAGCGGGCTTGGTCCATAACAAAACAGTCACAGTGCCAGAGGACTGGAGGAAAGCAGACGTCACGCCAATCTTTGAAAACGGAAGGTGGGTGGAGCTCAGAAACCGCAGGCTGGTTAGCCTAACTTCTGTGCCAGAAAAGACAGTGGAAAGCCTCATCCAAGATAAAATCTTAAAATTGAACAAACCTTGCTGAGGGAGAATCAGAATGGCTTCTTTAAGGGCACGTCTTGTCTCACAAACTTTTTAGAACTCTTTGAAAATCTCAACAGGCGTGTGGATGTGAGCAAATTGGTGGATATTGTCTATCTGGATTTTTAGAAGATGTTTGACACGATCACTCGCCAAAGGCTGCTGAGAAAACGCCAGTCAGTATATAAGAGGGCAAGCCCTCTCTTATAGACTAAGAACCAGGAAAGAGAGAATTGTCAATGGGCGGTTTTCAAAATGGAGAGAGGGTAACAGCGGTGTGTTCCCGGGATCTGTCCTGGGATCGGTGCTTTTCAACCTGTTCATCAATGATCTGGAGACAAGGATAAGCAGTCAGGTAGACAAGTTGTCAGTAAAAAAGCTAATGCGTGTCAATATAAGAAAACTTAAGAAAATGTAAAGGAATGCACACTGAGGCATGAAATCAAATCTTTTTTTCAGGAGCTAATGGGTTCTGAATAGTCTGTGATGGATCAGGAAAGAGATCTTGGGGTCCTGGTGGACAGGTCGAAGAAAATGTCCACCCAGTATCTGGCAGGAGTGAAAAAAAGGCCAATTCGATGGATCTAAGGATCGCCCTAAGGATCCTATTTCCTTATCAACTGTGCTGTTAGTCTATACAACTGCTTGCCACAGGATGTGGTGATGACATTTGGCCTAGATGCCTTGAAAATAGGATTGGACGAATTTCTGGAAGAAAAGTCCATCACAGGTTACCAGCCATGATGGGTCTGTATAATCTCAAGGTTTTTTTAAAAAAAAGGTACCTCAAAAGGCCAGTGGTGGCACTTCGGGTTAAATGGGTCCTTAGCATGATCCAGCAGGGCTCTTCTGTTAATTACAGAGCCAGCAGCCTCTGAACAGGCAAAAGCTGCCAGCTTTCACTCCACCCCAAAGAAAAGATGACATGGGTAAGGGCTCTGATGCCACCACGATGCCTCTGGAGGGGGAGACAGAGGACGGCTGAAGGATGCCGTTTCTCAGGCTTTGACATCCTTCAAACACAAGGAAGGGAGAAGAAGCTGATGCGTGACACCTTTTCTGAAGAGAGACATGGATGTATTTTCTAAACATTTGGGGGTCATAGCCCTAAAAATAAATGGGAAAAAGTTGCCCCCTCCTTTATAAGGTGGGACAATGGGCCACTTATTCCCTTTCCTTCTTTGCTTTCTTTTCCAGAAGGTTAGCAGAGTGTTTTTTTATTTTGTTTTGTTTTTACATCGAAAACTACAAATGCCCAGTAACTCCTTTCAAAATGATCACAGGGACTTACTTCTAGTAAAAGATTTAGGATTCCAACCTAAAGATTGGGTCTTTCCCAAGTTGTGCTAAAAGGAGATCGGACAAGAATGAAGGGAGTGTGTTTCCTCATTTCGTTTATTTATTTATTTATTTATTTATTTACAATATTTTTTAGCCGCACCATTGCCAGTGGCTTCTGGGCTTCAATGGGTCTGATCAAAGCCCTACTAACCAAATAAAGCAGCATTAGCAACAGAAGGAGAAGAAACCAGAATACTGGCCCAGGTCAAAATAAAAGAGTATTTTAACTCTCCAGCTGTTTCTTGGACCATCTGTTAGGGGGAGGCACCAAAGTGTGCTTAACAATGAAGTTCACAAGTGCTCATAATCCTGAATGCTTGAACCCAACAAGAAACGTTAAGTTATGTTTTATTTTCCCTCTTCCCATAATTGTCTTCTCCTTCCCAAGGGCATCAAAAGAAGAGGCCGGAAGGGGAAGGAACCATCACTCAGCCAGGAAACCTTTCTACTGGGGCAAACAGGAGAGAAAAGGATGGAGCCGAAAGATAAGGGAAGAGCAGATGCAAACAGGAAAGGAGAAAAGAGAGAATGTGGAATGGAGGAACCTTCCCCCACACGGGGGTGTGGAATCTCCTTCCCAGAGGAGACGACTGGAGGGGGAGAGTGGTGGACTGAGGAGACGCTGCCCCTCTTGCATCTGCTGGTGTCAGCTTCAAGGGAAGCCCCACATAAAGAGAATTACGGTAGTCTATTCTTGACACTGTGCGTGGACCAATCTTGGGAGTGACACTGAAGGAGAAGGTGGGAACAGAAATGACTTTACCTGTTAATCAATTATCATCAGAGTCCGAAGTAAATGGTGTAAAGCAAAATTCCCCACACCAACACTCTTCACATGTTCAAAGAAGGAGAGTGGTGTTGTGGATGGAGTCATAGGCATCCTTCAGTCTCGAGAGACTATGGTAATGTGCTCTGTATGGAGAATTTGGAACAGCGTCTAGTGTGGCTGAGAAGGCCAATTCGAGAGTGACAGTCCCTTCCACACTGAAGACAAATCCAATCTGTCCCCTGTCTGGCTCCCTGCTTTTGCTGCTTTTGTGACTTCCTCTTTGCCTCGGCCTGCTGGGCAAGAGTCTCTTCGAATTGGGAGAGGCCGTGATGCAGTGCCTGCCTCCAGGCTGAACGCTCAGATGTCAGGTTTTCCCATCTGTTGAGGTCTATTCCTAAGGCCTTCAGATCTCGCTTGCAGATGTCCTTGTATCGCAGTTGTGGTCTCCCTCTGGGGCGCTTTCCCTGCACTAATTCTCCATACAGGAGATCCTTTGGAATCCGACCATCAGTCATTCTCACGACGTGCCCCAGCCAACGTAGACGTCGCTGCTTCAGTAATGTATTCATGCTGAAAATTCCAGCTCGTTCTAGGACTACACTGTTTGGAACTTTGTCCTGCCAGGTGATACCAAGAATCCGTCGGAGGCAACGCATATGGAAGGTGTTCAGCTTCCTCTCCTGCCGTGCACAAAGGGTCCAGGACTCACTGCAGTACAGGAGTGTGCTTAGGACACATGCTCTATAGACCTGGATCTTCGTACGTGTCGTCAGCTTCTTATTGAGCCATACTCTCTTTGTGAGTCTAGAGAACATGGTGGCTGCTTTGCCAATGCGTTTATCCAACTCGACATCTAGAGAGAGGGTGTCAGAGATGGTTGAGCCGAGGTACACAAAGTCATGAACAACTTCCAATTCTTTTGTGGAGATGGTAATAGAAGGAGGTGAGTCCACCCCCTGGCCCATGACTTGTGTTTTCTTCAGGCTGATTGTTAGTCCAAAGTCTTGGCAGGCCTTGCTGAAACGATTCATGAGTTGTTGGAGGTCTTCGGTAGAGTGGGCAACAATGGCTGCATCATCTGCGAAGAGGAAGTCCCGCATGCATTTCAGTTGTACTTTGGTCTTTGCTCTCAATCTAGAAAGATTAAAGAGCTTTCCGTCTGATCTAGTCCGGAGATAGACGCCCTCGGTTGCAGTTCCAAAGGCATGCTTCAGCATGACAGCAAAAAATATCCCAAAAAGTGTTGGTGCGAGGACACAGCCCTGTTTCACTCCGCTTCGAATGTCAAAGGGGTCTGATGTTGAGCCGTCGAAAACTACAGTGCCTTTCATTCCCTGATGGAAAGATCTGATGATGTTGAGGAGATGAGGTGGACAACCAATCTTGGGAAGTATTTTAAAAAGGCCGTCCCTGCTAACCAGATCAAATGCTTTTGTAAGGTCTATGAAGGCCACAAGGAGTGGCTGTTGTTGTTCCCTGCATTTCTCCTGCAGCTGTCGGAGGGAGAATACCATGTCAGTGGTGGATCTATTGGCTCGAAATCCACACTGTGATTCTGGATAGACTCTGTCTGCAAGCACCTGGAGCCTCTTCAGCACAACGCGGGCAAGCAGCTTCCCTACCACGCTAAGAAGAGAGATGCCACGGTAGTTATTGCAGTCGCCCCTGTCTCCTTTGTTCTTGTACAATGTGACAATGTTTGCATCCTTCATGTCCTGTGGTACTCCACCTTCCCTCCAGCAGAGACGAAAGACTTCATACAGTTCGGTGGTGATGATCTCCTTACAGCATTTCAGCACTTCAACAGGGATGTTGTCCCTTCCAGGTGCCTTGCCGGAGGCGAGGGAATCCAAGGCCGCATTTATTTCTGCTAGGGTTGGTTCGCTGTCTAGCTCTTCCAAGACAGGCAGGCACTCAATGTTATTTAATGCTTCTTCGGTTACTACATTCTCTCTGGAATATAGCTCGGAGTAGTGCTGTACCCAGCGTTCCATCTGCTGTACTCGGTCCTGGATGAGCACACCTGTAGCAGACTTCAAGGGAGCAGATTTCTTCTGTATTGGACCTAAGGCTTGCTTGATACCGTCATACATTCCTTTGATGTTACCTGTGTCCGCTGCTAACTGTATCTGAGAGCAGAGCTGGAGCCAATAATCGTTGGAGCATCTCCTGGCTGCCTGTTGCATTTGGCCGCGAGCAGCTCGAAGAGCTTGCAGGTTGTACTTGCTAGGACAGGCTTTGTAAGTGGATGGAGTACCAGACTGAAAACCAGGAGAGCTGGATTCCAATCCCTGCTGGGCTGGGAAAACTGAGAGGAGAGTGTTTGTGGGAAGGCTACTTAAGGCACCTCTTGAAATCTCACTCACCTTGCAAATCCTGGAGGGATGTGGGATTTGGCTTTTTGTTTTTCGTCTCAAAAACAGCAAAGAAAACTCAGCTCAGTTTCGCCCCTTCCTAGGAGGAAAGAAAAGGAAAAGATCAGCCTGGAGGCTTCATGGATAAAGCAAAGCAAAAATGTTTCCTTCCTGGGTGTGATTTTGTCATGTTTATATTGAATGGGGCTCCATCCCCTCTCTTTCTCTTCTTCAGGCAGCAGAACAAGAGGAACAGAAAAGCAGCCAACAAAGAAACCACAGGAAGGAAGGAAGGAAGGAAGGAAGGAAGGAAGGAAGGAAGGAAGGAAGGAAGGAAGGAGCATCAATTGCTGGGCTCCGAGATAAAAGCTCCTCCGTCCCAGTGAGGTGGGGGCAACAGCAGGGAACCAGAGAGCAACAGGGCATGCTTCCCACTGACACATGCAATGAAAGCATGATGATGTTGTTATCTCCCACCATTTATTTAAAATATTTTTACCTCGCCTTTCTCCTTAAATAGGATGTAAGGCAGCTTACGTAAATTTTTAAAACAGAAAATCAACATTTAGAAAACACCAGAGTCTGTGTGATGTAGTGGACTGAGGGTTGCACCAGGCCCTCTGTTCTCAGGGGTGCATTTGTTATTTTTGTCACCCCAAGGATCCCAACGCAGGGGGCGTCTCCAAAGGCACTCCTTGGCCTCGGGCAGAGTTCAGGTCTCAGGATTTTTATCTCCTCCTGTCTTCCAACCCCCAACCTTGCTGAGGCTTCACTCTTCCCTTTGAGCTCACTGGATACATCATGGGGGGCTTATAGGGGCAGCAACTGAGGGAGAGGGTTGGAGGTAAGAGGGCGAATTCCCTAGGAAGCAGGAGCGAGGGGCAGGTCTTTGGCACAGCCAATGGCCCTGAATTGTGCCTTCAGGACCCAAAGACCAGAACAGTTTTGGCCCTGCGGGAAGAAGAACAACATCCACCAGGAGACCCTTCCTGGGGAGATCTCCCTTTCAGCCTCCGCTAGGAAACATCCCAGGGAGGAAAACCCACCACCTTTTCTCTCCTGCTTTCTCTCCTGAGTGACTTCCCTAAAAAGGCAGTCTCTGGTCACAAAAAACACAACAAGGAAGCCCCCAAGCAGGGGGTGGAAATCATCCCCGTTTCCTAAAGTTGATCCTCAGCTCAGGATCTGGTCTTGAGATGGATCGGAGTAGCCCTTCTCTCTGCTGGATCATCCAGGAAAATACAAAGACACACAACACACAGAGAGACTCACAGAAACAAACACAGAGTGTGTGCAAAAGGAAGAGGTCTGGCACAGGGTGGACCCGCTCCCTTGCAAACCCCACTTCTCCTGCCCGCCCCCCATCGCAACTCCCATTTGCCTCTCCAACCCCACCTGGGACTTTGTCCTTTTGTCATGAGAGGGAGGCGGGGATGGGAGGCAAGTTACTTTCTCTCCCGTTCCTTTGTTTCCATCCACCGGATGCTCGCAGGATTCAAGGGAAGGCAGGGTCTCCTTAACCCCCCCTTGACACTCACATACACAAACACACACACGGACTCGATGAATCTCCCTTCCCCTCCCTCTGGAGGAGACCCAGAGGAAAAAACTGCCTTGCACGAAGGTTGAGCATAGCAAGCAACAATACCTGGAACAGCAGCCCCCCCTTCCGTCGAGAATGGTGGGAATGTGGATATATCTTTCCTTCCCCATAGCAAATCTCACCCCCTAACCCAACCCCGATCTGCCACCCCTTCCAGCGCCCACCTCCGTCCAGGTCCCGATCCGGAATGCGCCCCCAAAAGCCCCGCTTCTCTCCTCCAGGCGCCTTTCTTGGGCCGAAGGGGAAGAGGCAGGCGCAGCGATCCCTGCTTCTTCCGGCTCCCGTTCAAAGGGGGTCAAAGGGAGGAGCTCTTTCTTCGCCTTCGTAGCTCTAGGTTCCTCCCCTTTCCCCCTCCTGCATGAACGGGGGGGGGGGGAGAGGCAGAAACAAGGCGGGTGGGGGGCGTTGAAGGCTCCAAAGAGGAAGGAAATCGCGGGAGTGCGGAGCTTCCTTTGGGCGGCCCAAGTTCTTCCACTTCTGGTGGAAGGAAAGATTCAGACGAGACACAAGAGTTCCCGTCACCAGAGTCTGTTCACAAATATTTGAAGAGAGAAAAAGGAGACAAACGAGCAGGGAGTTCAGGCTCTCAGACCGGCCCGGATTGTGTTTCTCTCCTTCCAAAGGGAGACCCACAACAGCCGATTAGAAATGACAGAACATCAGCTTCTTCCATCATCTGCCTGCACAGCAGGACTCTCCACTTTATCCTCATTAATACCATCTGCTCTGTCCCGCCTTTACCGCACATCTTTTTTTTTGTTAATAAATTCCAACACACAACGTGAAACACCTCAAATTGTTTTCCATTATTTTTGAATTCTATCTCCCAAAGTAGATCAAATTGTTTCTCACATCGCTAAGGAATCTAAGGAGGGACATCAGAATAAGAAAACTGCAATAGACCTTTCATATAAAATTTAAAATAGTAACAGCTCAAAAACCCAGCAAGCTCAACCAGAGTGGAGGTTTGTGGGGGAACAGAGTGATTATTTTCCCCTTCTCAATGAATGCACTCTGACCTCCTCGGTTGCTGATTATGCTGATCACATGACCCGTTCAGGTCTCCTTTAGCTCAAGATGCTGCGTTTCTCCTACCACCAGAGAAGATCAGGTTGGCTCTTTTCCTGTTCTCTTTCATCCCCAACTTTATTTTATCCACTTTCTCCTCCTCCGACAGAATCCCGATCTCTCTTCTCTAACCTTTATACTTGCACTCACACCCTTTTCCAGACCTCCTTCCCCTGATGTATAAGTGGATATAAACTACCAGATGTTTTTGGAGACAGGGGTTCTCCACAATGTCTTTCCATGCATGTATTTCTTGCTTGTCTTGCATGTAGCCATTAATTCAGGTCATTTGAAAAACGTCCACCCACATTATAGCATTGAATTTGTTGATGAATTTCTCAGGAGAGCACAGAACATCTAGACTTCAGGGACTTTAACCCTCATTTCACTGAATACCTGGTACCGGTGGGTCTCATGCTAGAATTCCCGCAGTGTTCTCCAGAAAAGTTGGTGTCAGTTCAGCGCCAGTGCAAAGCATATCAGGTAAAATCCAAAGAAATGAAACAAGGCAAAAACATGTGGCCCCTTTCTGCTCCGTCAGACATATAGGGAAACTATGAAATCCTGGATGAAATAATCATTTCACAAGTCAAGAATAACAAATACTCATGGGTATGAAGTTACAGCTCAAATGCAATGATTTCTGGGCTATGTTTGGTGTTCGGTTGTATCATAAACATTCCTACAGGAGACAGAGAAGAGATGACAGGCACAAGCAAAAGGGAGTGGGGAAAAGAGGTGGGGGTGAAGAGTGTTAAAATCTCAAGGGAGAGTGGGGTAACAGTATTTACAAGAAGAGAGGAGGAGAACCATGAATGAAAATATAGAGAACATTGACCGTTTTGCTATGAGAAACGTGATGAGAGAAGGCCCTGGTAGTGATGAACGAAATAAGAGGAGCCATACTTAACGGTATACCTTTTTACATTCGGTAATGGCTTAAGAAACCTAGGCTGATATTCAATCCATATATATGGGTGTCCATCATGTGTATAAATGTTTATGGCAGCTGTTTATCTTTGCATTAGTGCCAAGGAATGAGGGAGGGGAGGGGGAAGTGTGGCTCCCACAGGACAGCATGTCCAAAGTGATCTGTGTTCCTAGAGCAACCCTCAGCCATTGTGTGGGTCTGTTTGGATTGAAGGGGGCTTCTCCCGCCTCAGCTGGTCCCAATTCACTAGGGGAAGGGGATCCATATGAGGGACCAATGGGGACCCTTTTGTTGCTGGGAAAGTCCACCCCCCTGAAGAGCCCTTGCACTTCTGAGTACTTTTGTGGGGTGAGGGGCGCATTGAGCATCCCTTTGCATAATTTGCACCCAGACCAGGAAAGTCCCTCAGGAAGCTGCTCAATGCATTTTCTTGCCTTGGCGCTCAGAAAGAGGTGTGAGAGAGCCAGAGATTTGTGTTTGATTGATTGAATTTTGTTGGTGCCATATTTCATGTAGGGCTGTGCCCCCGAAGGAGATGGCGCTGCCCTTTCAGAGAAAGCAGAAACTTGAGAATCGCAGCCCCCCCTCGCAGCAGGTGAATAGTTTCGCCGTCAGAGTTTGCCAAGATCACAACCCAGTTTTTAGTCTCCAAGGAAAACTGATGCTCCTCTTCCTTGCACCTCACACTTGTTGCGTCCTCATATCTGAGAGAAGTGGGTGTGATTCAGTCCCCGATCTCTTCCTTTCTCTTTCTGAAGGCGAAGAAAGCATAGCCCAGCCCAGGCTGTGAAAGAGAGAGACCGAACAGACAGGCAAAGAGATGCAGGGAAACGGGGTGGAAACGGGGGCCTTCCATGTCCGAACTAAGCTGTACCTCTTAGAAGGCGGTGGTCCACCTCGGGGGTCAACAGCTGGAGACATCCTGGCTGCCTGTAGCCCACCTCCCCGAACCCTTTCTGTTTCAAGAAGCGGGCTCTGGACTGCCAAAGCAAACATGGACACTAGTTTTAGGTTTAGCAGAAGTAGCCCCCTTTCCTCTGTGCAGTAACTCAAATAAATAAACAAATAAACAAATAAACCAAAAGAAGGTCCACAAAAGCTCACAAGAAGGGGCCCCTTAATGTATATATTTAACATCGGGAATTGTAAAAGGATATATCCTTTATATTAAAAAGGAGAAGCAAATTGAAATAAGGGAGCCCTAATCAGGGTAATGATGTAATATGGTGGTTTTTCATTTTAGGTAAACTAAACTAGATATAAAGCTGGGGCGTGGATCTGGAACCACTTTCAATAAGAATGTTATTAGAAGACCTTGAGAATATTGTACAATATGAGAGTAATATTATGATAGTAGTCATATTATATACTAAAATATGAGCCTCGTGGCGCAGTGGTTAAAACGCTGTACTGCAGCTAAAACTGTGCTCACAACCTGGGGTTCAAATCCCAGGTAGCCGGCTCAAGGTTGACTCAGCCTTCCATCCTTCCGAGGTCGGTAAAATGAGTACCCAGCTTGCTGGGGGGGGCAATGTGTAGCCTGTATAATTAAATTGTAAACCATCCGGAGAGTGCTTGTAGCGCTATGGGGCGGTATAGAAGTCCAATAAATAATAATAATAAATAAATGTATATGAACGGTTTGAATGTCTAAAAGATGTCTGGAATTTGGGGGGGGGGGACAACCGGGAAGACACTGAGATGTAAAAAATAAATAATTGTAAGCAAAGCATGTAACACGACGCTTGACAAGCACAAACCAATGTAGATAGATTAAAAAATTAATAAAATGTTTTTAAAAAGAGCTCACATTCAAATATAACAGCTAGTCTTTAAGGTGCCACATGGTCATTGGACTGCTTTGATTTCATTAGATTTGATGGGAACAAATTGATTAGACTTTCTGGGGCCACAAGGTGAGGGCCTTGAGTTTCTCCTCCAGCCCACAGTGTTGCCATCAGGCGGCTCCCCACATGTGGGTCATTCGAGCAGGCAAGAGATTCTGAGAGCTGTTCCTCCTGCCAAAGGCTGCCCAGTATCAGACCAGCCTTTCCTTTCCTTCCCATCCCGGCCGCCCCACAGGACAACCACACCTTGGGCCTGGCTTGGCCCAGCAACAGAGATCTTTCTTGCTTTCTTGCTTTCTTGCTTTCTTGCTTTTTCTTTCTTTTTCTTTCTTTTTCTTTCTTTTTCTTTCTTTCTTTCTTTCTTTCTTTCTTTCTTTCTTTCTTTCTTTCTTTCTTTCTTTCGCTTGCTTGCTTGCTTGCTTGCTTGCTTGCTTGCTTGCTTGCTTGCTTGCTTGCTTGCTTGCTTGCTTGCTTGCTTGCTTGCTTGCTTGCTTGCTTGCTTGCTTGCTTGCTTGCTTGCTTGCTTGCTTGCTTGCTTGCTTGCTTGCTTGCTTGCTTGCTTGCTTGCTTGCTTGCTTGCTTGCTTGCTTGCTTGCTTGCTTGCTTGCTTGCTTGCTTGCTTGCTTGCTTGCTTGCTTGCTTGCTTGCTTGCTTGCTTGCTTGCTTGCTTGCTTGCTTGCTTGCTTGCTTGCTTGCTTGCTTGCTTGCTTGCTTGCTTGCTTGCTTGCTTGCTTGCTTGCTTGCTTGCTTGCTTGCTTGCTTGCTTGCTTGCTTGCTTGCTTGCTTGCTTGCTTGCTTGCTTGCTTGCTTGCTTGCTTGCTTGCTTGCTTGCTTGCTTGCTTGCTTGCTTGCTTGCTTGCTTGCTTGCTTGCTTGCTTGCTTGCTTGCTTGCTTGCTTGCTTGCTTGCTTGCTTGCTTGCTTGCTTGCTTGCTTGCTTGCTTGCTTGCTTGCTTGCTTGCTTGCTTGCTTGCTTGCTTGCTTGCTTGCTTGCTTGCTTGCTTGCTTGCTTGCTTGCTTGCTTGCTTGCTTGCTTGCTTGCTTGCTTGCTTGCTTGCTTGCTTGCTTGCTTGCTTGCTTGCTTGCTTGCTTGCTTGCTTGCTTGCTTGCTTGCTTGCTTGCTTGCTTGCTTGCTTGCTTGCTTGCTTGCTTGCTTGCTTGCTTGCTTGCTGGGACTCCCCACACGGACAGGGTTGCTCCCATCCAGGACCACTTCCCCCCTAGTAAAGCCGGGCTCCCCCTCCTTGCCCAGGTGAAGTCTGCCCAGCAACCGGCTGCATTTGCAAGACTTTTTCTCCCCACTGGAGGACTCTTCTCTGACAGGCCAATCCTGGCACCACTTCTGGGGCCCTGCCCGGTTCTTAGCTGGAGTTTCTCACAGCAGCACTAAAAGGGTGCGGTCAGATCTTGTAGGCAGCGCCGATGCTGCTGTTTTGGATCCTGATGGGGGGCAGCTCAGGTGAGAAGATTCTGGGGTCCATGAAGGGGAGAGGGGCTCTGGATGCTTGAGGGACCTCCGTGGCTTTCGAAAAGCAGAGTTCTAGGGGATGTCTTCTTTTTTAATTTGTGCTTCTTTGTTTGCTTTTTGGTTTCTGAGTTGGTTGGTTGGTTGGTTGGTTGGTTGGTTTGGGGGGACGGTGTCTGGCTTTTGCCTTTGCTTTTTGACCAATCTGCTTCCACAGATTAAGATGGCTGCTTCTTGGAAACCCAGGCCAATCCTCAACACGGTTCTTCTTTCAGGGTTCCACACCCTCCAGTGGCTGTTCGGCTGCGAACTGAGCCATGATGGAGTCAAGGCCGGGGTCAACAAGTTCAGCTATGACGGGAAGGAGGCCCTCAGCTTCGAGAAGGACTCCCTGAACTGGACAGGCTACGATCCTGTTGGCCAGGAGTACAAAAGGGAACGGGAATCCGAGGCAGGACGCACCCAGGAGTGAAGTTGGAAGACCAGATGGGCGGGGTATAAATCAAATAAATAAATAAATAATAAAATAAAATATAAAGGCACATCCTGGAAAAAAATTCCCCTTCCGAATCTTTGAAACCCCCAGCCAACATATTCTGGGAACTGCAGTTCCAGATAAGACAAAAGCCACTTGTGTGTGTGTGTGTGTGTGTGTGTGTGTGTGTGTGTGTGTGTGTGTGTTGGCAGTTCTTCTGTTCAGTCAGGACTGTTACCTGCACAGATGCCTCTCCTGCTCCCGAGTCTTGAGCAGTATACCTTTCTGATGTCTGCTCCATTTTTGAAATGTGCCTGTTGCAACATTGTGTTGTAAATCGCTCCTTGTCCTGCTGAATAGTAATCGCACAGCAAGGCCCTGCATTGCCCATTCTTACATTGGTGGCATCCTCCTGCATAGTCAATGAAGCAGATGTTTTTCTGGAACACTCTGTTTTCTCCATAATCCAGTGCATGTTAGCAATTTGGTCTCAAGTTCCTCTGCCCCTTCGAAATCCAGCTTGCACTTCTGGGAGTTCTCGGTCCACATACTGCTGAAGCCTGCCCTGGAGGATTTTGAGCTAGCGTGGGAAATGAGTGCAATTGTACGGTAGTTGGAGCATTCTTTGGGAAAATATACTAGGTATATGCTAACATATAAGGGGAAAATATGAACTGGCAATGTGACAGAATGTAAGCCTTCCATCTCTGGCGACTGGCCAGAGGGATAGATTGGAACAATTGTGTGGTGTTTACTTGAAAAACTTTAGAGACCACACCCTGCCAGGTCGTGCTCTCTCCATGCCTGCAGACATGAAATAAACGCTTACTGTGTTCCTTCAAGTTGTGTGCTTCCTTGGGTGCATAAGACTAACTTTTTATTTAACTTAACGTCAGGAGAATCTGCAATAACTTCAACAGGGTCAATTGGGTTAACATTTAAAGGGGACTCAGTCCAAGGTAACATCCGTTCTTCCTTTAACTTCCCTTCATTCACTGGGGGGGTGGTCCAAAACGTTCTTGTTCGGGAGGGGACGCAAAGGACGGGGAGTGGGGGGAAGAAAGGAGAGTTTGCAGATATCATCCCTCCCAGTATTTTGATTGTGTTTTTTGTTTATGTTTATGCTGTGTAACCTCCTAACTGTTAGAGCAGTAAGACCGTGGAACCCAAGACCTCAAGAGGTGGTGAGCGCTCCAACACTGGAGGCAGTCAAGAGAAATTTTGACAGCTGCCTTGTAGATATCCTTTGATTTGTGTTCCTGCACTGAGCAGGGGGTTGGACTTGATGAGTGGCAAAGGGATCGCCAGGCTGCTGTTCCACAGATCCTGAAGGAAACACATGGGTGCCCTCGGGGTGGGAGCAAGGTGAAGCTTCCTTCCCCCCGCAACACAATCAAAAATTCATCTGATCTCTCTGCCGTGCCATGAAGGACTATGAGATGAGGGAACACATCCCAACAACCGATGGAATCAGCTGGAGTAGACCATGGAAGGATCCCAAGCCATTTCCCTCTTTCACAGATCACCCACCTCTGAGTTCGCCTTGGTTCCCTGCCAGTTTTCCTCTACCCATTAATAAAGTCTTTCCCACATCTCACAGAGGTTTAGGGCTTTCTTTTGCGTTGCCCCCTTGTTTTCAAAACAAGCTCCTTACATTTACCTTACATTGGAGTGTGTTGGGCCAAGAATGTCTTCCATTTTGAGCTCTTTTGAAATTCTCACAGCGTGGAGATGAAACAAAAAGACGGATAGGCAACCCTCATCCGCTTTTGGGAATAGAAGTGTGCTGGAGACAACAGGTGTGTTTCTCAAACGCTGCTAACAAATGCGTCTCTAATACAGCTGTGCACACCTGAGTTTCTCATGGTGGGATACTGAACAGAACATAGTTCACACACCTGTATCACAATGTCAAGAAGCTTCTGTGGGTCTAAAATGGAGCAGCTAGACTGTAGGCTTGGGCTAGTCACAGGGACCACCATACCCCCCACTTTGAGCCTTTTAAACATTTGTAGAGTGTTGCAGTCACGGAATGAGAAGGCTGATAGTTTAGGTGATCACCAGATAATTAGGAAAGCAGATTGTCTTAGAGAGAGAAGTTAAGAAGTCAGTCATACAGGATGGGGCGGAGCCTGGATCAGCGAGAAGCAGCAGGGGGCCAGGGCTCTCCCCGGTAACCAGCTACTGCTGTCGGATTGACTCCCCCAGAGTTTTTTGGGGGAAGGGGAGCCAGGAGAAGCTCCGCCCCAGTCGGTGAGGGGCTTAGAAACTGAGGAAGAGGCAGCTAGCAACCTTCTCTCCCTCGGGAATCTCTCCTTCAGACAGAGATCCGACTGGTGCCATCTTCTATGTGGCGTTTAGCTGAGTGGCTCCGCGGAAGGACTTAAAGATTCCAGTCTCGAGCATTCAAAACCTCCCTTGAGAAAGTGAGTACTGATGATGAAACTTAACACCCAGATGAGAATTTAGTGAGAGACTTTATAGGCCTGGGAATAACAAAGCGTAGAATATCCACCTTTTTTCTTTTTCCTTTTAACTTTGGCATGCTCCCTCAAATGCTGCACTCACTGCAAGGGAAGGAACAAAAGCAGCTATAAGCAAGGGGAGGGGGTGTACTCCCCCTCCGTATGCTTGAAGGAATTAACAAAGTACCCGCCCATTACTTGCTTTAAGAAACCGGAATAACAAAGAGAGGGAAGATTGTTTTGAGCTATTAGCAAGAACTGAGAACTAAAGGCGGAGAGCTCGGCATACTAACTGCAGCTAAGAGGGACTTTTTCACTTTCCAGTTAACCTGCCCATGTCAGGAAAGAAAAGAAGTTTGTCAGAGACTGGTCTTTAGGTGCAACAAGCCAAAATAAAAAGGGGGGAAAACAACACACAAACAATACACAGTCTTTTTGTTATGGAATACAGTCAACAGTCCTGAATTTGACTGGCGTATATACCATTACCCAGTCCGCGTGAAGAGGAGGCTGTCTCTGTTCTCTCTCATCTCAAACAAACTAACTGCCTGGCAGCGTGTGAGGGGAGTTCAACGGACAGATTTTGAGGCATGTTACAGAACATCTTCTCCAGTCTCTTTCTTATGGGAATACAATTTTAAAACTCTCAGCTGATACCTACAAGAACGCACGGTCCCCCTTTTGTGGATTATAATTCCAAGGTCCCAAATTTAGTTTTGGGCATTTTGCCGGCTAATTTGGGATGAAGATGGGTTTTTGTTCTTCCTTCCTGACCCCCTCTCTCCCTTGCCATCGAAGAGGGTAACTCCTGGCAATCTGCAAGGGGTGCGAGACACTCACAGGATACTTAGTGGGTTACAGAGTTGATTGAGCAGAGGGATTTACAGATTGCTGTCTGGATTGGCAAAGGAAAAATAGAGAAGTTTCAGATCAGCCTAAAACACTGAGGACATCCAGTGATTTGTTTTGGATTATATATTAGAATTTTTGTCTTCTATCCATTTGTCAAAATAGACCCTTTCAATTTGTAAGCAACTAGGTATCTGCATATGTTGATAAAAGGGGAACCATAAATTGTAAATATTCTGGGGGGAGGAAAGCATTAAGTTAGCCTGACAGGGAAGGACCGAAAACATCAAAATGAACACCAGGAGCTCCTCTTCCAAAGAATCGCCTACGCAGAACTCAAATCTGCAAAAATTGTTAGGACAGGACGTTTTTAGGAGCGCATTACAAGACATTCAGACAAGCATTGTCAAACAGCTATCAGAACAGATGCAGGAATTCAGAAAGGAAACCAAAGCTAGCGCAGAAAATACTAACAAGAAAATTGACACGCTCTGTGAATCTCTCCAAAAGACACAACACAGATTTACAAGGATTGAACAGGACATACAAGAGATGAAAGCTGAAAGAGACGAGATGCAAGCACACCTTGCAACTTTAGAGATGGAAAAAGCCTCCTACTTTTTACAAATTCAGAATGTGGCCCAACTCGAGGGAGAGACAGAAGAGGACCTATTGACATTAATATCTGAAGAATTGTCGGAGCAAACAGGGATAGATCGACAGGAATTTACTCAAGCTGTGGAGAGAATCTTCAGAGTCAGCAACGCGTATACTAGATGTAATAATTTACCGAAAGATGTCCACATAAAATTCTTAAGGAGAATGGTAAAAGACAAACTGCTTAAAGTAAACAGAGAAAAAGAGCTGACAATAAAAGGAATAAAAATCAATATACTCAAACAGGTACCCTGGATGGTGAGAAAGAAGAGACAAGAATATTCCTTCTTAACTAAGATATTACTGGACAGGAAGATACCATTCCAATGGAAAATCCCAGAAGGGCTGCTTCTGAACTTCCAATCCAGGAGATTTAACATCAACAGTAAAATGAAAGCCAGAGACTTTATGAGAGAAATGAAATAGGAACTGAACCTATCAGAAAAGGATCTACAATTCTCAAGTGACGAATCAGAAGAGGAAGAAGAGGAGGAGGAGGAACAGGAAGCAAAAGGTGCCGGAAGCCAAAGGAAATCATCTACAGGAAGGAAAACCAAGGGAAAGAAACAGAGAGATACAAAAGGTAGTAAAGATCAGCAAGATGTTTAAACAAACTAAGCTTCTCTCGGTGAATGTTAAAGGACTTAACTCACCCCAAAAAAGAAGGAAAATGTTTACTAAACTTCTCAAAGTCAAGGCAGACATTATATTTATTCAGGAGACCCACATTAGAGAAAAAGATAAAAAATTGTTAGAAAATCCAAAATTAGGCAAAGTCTTTATAGCGTCAAGTAAACAAAAGAAAAATGGGGTAGCCCTCTACATCAAAAAAGATTTAGAACCAGAACCAGTGTTTGCTGCTGAAGATGGGAGACTATTAATGGTAGAAATTTCTAAGGGAGGAGAAAAAGTCCTCTTGGTTAACATATATGCACCAAATGAAGCCCAAGGCAAATTTTACTCCCAATTGAAGAACCAATTAGTGCAAAGATCAGAACAGAAAATATGTATCATGGGAGATTTCAATGCAATAATTGATAAAGAGAAGGATACATCCAAAGAAACTCAACACGGGAGGAAAAAGTCAAGGAATATGATGCCCAAGGTATTTCTCGAAATGGCAGAGGAACTAAACCTAATTGATTTATGGAGACTAAGAAACCCGAATAGAAGAGATTACACATTCTACTCTAACAGACATAAATCATGGTCAAGAATAGACAACTGCTGATATCAGCGGAAGCTGCACACCAAGCAGAGGATACTGAAATCCTACCAAATACTTATGCAGACCATAACCCAATACTGATGACCTTAGGGCAGAGGATAAGGAACAGTTCCTGAAGACTTAATACGCAAGAGAGAAGAAACTTTTGTAAACAAAATCCAAAACGAAATGAACATTTTTTTTTCCAAATAAATAAACCTCAAGATACAGGAATGCAGCCAAAGCATACTTCCGAGGATACGCAATAGAATTTAATACGAAGAAAAAAGGAAAGGAATAAACAATACAAAACTCTAATAACATCTTTAAAAAAAGAGGAAGCAGAGCTTAAGAAGGCACCAACAAAGAAGGAATTACTCAACAAAATAAATATGTTACAGCATAAAATCAACTTATTAGAATAAGGAAGAGATGGAGAAGAAAATCAAATTTGCAAGGCAATTTTTTTTGAAAATGCAAATAAACCGGGAAGATGGCTAGCATACAGAATAAAAAGAGAAAGAGAGAAAATGATGATAACAACATTGCTTGACAAGCAAGGGAAGGAAGTATACAAAGAAAAGGAGATTGAGGAGGAGATCTATGGATTCTTCACTGAACTATATAAGAAAAGAGAAGGAGAAGAAGAGAGGATTGAAAATTACTGGAATAATATCCCAGAATGGAGATTGAATCCCCAACAACTGGGAAAAAGGAACAAACCAATCACAATGGAAGAGATCAGTGAAGCATGGAAGAAACAAAAAAATGGCAAATCGCATGGCCCAGATGGACTACCAGCAGAATATTATAAGACATTTGAAGAAATCTTAAGTCCACATTTCAAGAAATTAACTGAAGACATACAGACTAAAGGGAAAATTCCCAACTCATGGAAAGAAGCATACATCTCCCTAATACATAAAGAAGGCACGGATAAAAGATCAGTCAAGAATTATAGACCGATCTCTCTCCTAAATGTTGACTATAAGATCTTCACAACTATCTTAGCCACAAGACTAAAGGAGATACTCGAAACAATAATACATAAAGATCAAACAGGCTTTCTATCTAAAAGGAAATTATCTTTGAATATAAGGACAATAATAGACATATTGGAATATTATGAAATGCACCCTGGGAAGCAGATGATGCTAATCTTCCTAATGCAGAAAAAGCCTTTGATAATGTTAACTGGGACTTTATGCTATCATTACTGGAGAGAATGGGCCTTCAAGGAACATATTTGAAAACTATCAAGGCAATATACAGTGGGGTCTTGACTTGCGAACGGCCAGAGGTATGATCTTTTTGAGTTACGTACTTCTCCATCCGTAAAAATCCATTTTGACTTGCGAACGGAGAATTGACGTACGAACCGAAAAGTGGGGGGGGGGAGTGGGAGAGGCGGGGAAAGCGGGAAATTCAAACTGCTGTCGTTCGGCCATTGGCCAGGGCAGTGCCTAGGACCAAATAAGGGCAAAAAAGGGGGAGAGGCAGGAAAAGCGGTAGACTCGAGCTGCTTTCATTCATCCGTTGGCCAGGGTTAGAGAGAACAGTGTTGTAGCCTGCTTCCTCGCTCGTCCCAGCGGTTACAGTGCTGTATTCAGCGAGTCTGCCTGGTACAGTACTGTACTTTTTAATTTTGCCCTTTGGATCTGGGTAAACGTGTTGTTAGACTCCAAAATGAATTCTTTCCATTTTCCTTCCTTCTTAATTGTGCTGTGTGATTTAAGGAAACGTGTTCTGAGACTCCAAAATGAATTCCTTCCGTTTTTCCTGCCTTCTTAATTGTGCTGTGTGATTTAAGGAAACTGTTGTGAGACTCCAAAATGAATTCCTTCCGTTTTTAAAATGAATGCTTTGCCTTTTTAAAATGAATGCTTTGCCTTTTTAAAATGAATTCCTTCTGTTTCTCCTGCCTTCTTAATTGTGCTGTGTGATTTAAGGAAACGTGTTGTGAGACTCAAAAACGAATTCCTTCCGTTTTTAAAATGAATGCTTTCTTTTTTTAAATGAATGCTTTCTTTTTTTGAATGAATACTTTGCCTTTTTAAAATGAATTCCTTCCGTTTTTCCTGCCTTCTTAATTGTGCTGTGTGATTTAAGGAAACGTGTTGTGAGACTCCAAATGAATGCTTTCCTTAGAATCTGAACATTTTCTACCCATGATGCATGCATGTTTTCCCCCTTTGAATGCACTGGAAAATGGGAAATGGAAAATGGGCTTCTGATGCTTGCTATGCTCTCTCTCTCTCTCTCTCTCTCTCTCTCTCTCTCTCTCTCTTTGTCTGAGGGGTCTGTGTGCCCCAGTGATGAACATTTTGTGCTTCAAAGCACAAACCTTTGTCTGAGGGGTCTGTCTGCCCCAATGATGACCTTTTCTTTTTCCTTTCCTTTCCTTTCCTTTCCTTTCCTTCCTCCCTCCCTCCCTCCCTCCCTTCCTTCCTTTTTCTTTCTTTCTTTCTTTCTTTCTTTCTTTCTTTCTTTCTTTCTTTCTTTCTTTCTTTCTTTCTTTCTTTCTTTCTTTCTTTCTGGCATTCTGGCTTGCTAGCAAAGCCCGGGTCAAGATGTGAGTTCCACACTGCAAGGTGTGAGTTCCACACTGCAAGCTGTGAGTTCCCCACTCCTGCCCCTGTGTCTTTGTGGTGAAGAATTCTGTGGGTCAGGCATTCTGGCTTGCTTGCAAAGCCCGGGTCAAGGTGTGAGTTGCACACTGCAAGCTGTGAGTTCCCCACTCCTGCCCCTGTGTCTTTGTGGTGAAGAATTCTGTGGGTCAGGCATTCTGGCTTGCTTGCAAAGCCCGAGTCAAGGTGTGAGTTCCACACTGCAAGGTGTGGCTTCCACACTCCTGCCCCTGTGCTGAAGAATTCTCTGGGTCAGGAAGGGGACGTGGTGGCGCTGTGGGCTAAACCGCAGAAGCCTGTGCTGCAGGGTCAGAAGACCAAGCAGTCGTAAGATCGAATCCACGCGACGGAGTGAGCGCCCGTTGCTTGTCCCAGCTCCCGCCAACCTAGCGGTTCTAAAGCATGCAAATGCGAGTAGATTAATAGGGACCACCTCGGTGGGAAGGTAAACAGCGTTCCGTGTCTAAATCACACTGGCCATGTGACCACGGAAAAAAATGTCTTCGGACAAACGCTGGCTCTATGGCTTGAAGAGCAGGATGAGCGCCGCCCCCTAAAGTCGGACACAACTGGACAAAAATTGTCAAGGGGAACCTTTACCTTTTACCAGAATGTTTGCTTGCAAAGCCTGGGTCAAGGTGTGAGTTCCACACTGCAAGGTGTGGCTTCCACACTACTGCCCCTCTGCTGAAGAATTCTCTGGGTCAGAATGCTGGCTTGGAAAGAAAGGGCTAAGGTGTGACTTCCAGAGTCCTGCCCGTGTGTCTTTGTGCTGAAAAAATCAGCACAACATGCTTTTAAACATGTTTTAAAATTGGCATCCTTTAAAAAAGGGTTTCAAAAGTGCTTTGCAAAGTGTTCCCTGCTTTCCTGAAATTTTCTTGACCAAAGAAAAAAGAAACAAAATATCCCCCTTTAGTGGTCGAAGGCAGAATAGCAGCTTCCAATTAGTTTCTATGGATGGAAAAGAGCAGATACGGATTAAATGGTTTTCAATGCATTCCTATTGGAAATGCAGTTTTGACCTGCAAACTTTTTGACTTGTGAACCGCCTTCCAATATGGATTAATCCGCAAGTCAAGACTCCACTGTATACTAAGCAAGTAGCCAAGATAAAAGTGAATGGCAATCTAACTCGAAATATACAGATCGAACAAGGAACAAGACAGGGCTGCCCACTATCCCCCCTATTATTTATTTTAATATTTGAAATACTTAACAGACAGATCAGGAATAATGAAGCTATCAAAGGACTTAAAATTGGGGGAGAAGAATTCAAGTTACAAGCATATGTGGACGATTTAGTGATAATATTGATAATAGTGAAAATCCTATGGAAAATCTTGAAAGACTGTTGGAAGTTATAGAAGAATTTGGACAGGTGGCTGGCTTTAAAGTAAACTATCAAAAAACAAAATTTATGACAAAAAACATAAAGCAAGAAGATATATTAGCACAGAACTCCAAGTTTGAGGTGGTGAAAAAAATTAAATATTTAGGGGTGATCATCACCAAAAAACCAAGTAATTTAATGAACGAAAACTACTTGGCAACACAGAAAGAAATTCAGAAAAATCTGGAGGAATGGAGCAAACTACAAATTTCATTTATGGGAAGAATATCAACAATAAAAATGATGATCCTACCTAAACTTTTATTTCTATTTTCAAATATCCCAGTACTACTGAATTTTAAATATTTCAAGGACTTGGATAGACTAACAGCAAACTTCCTCTGGAAACACAAAAGGCCAAGAATAAAACTTAAACTGCTACAAGATATGAAAAAAAGGGGGGGAGCGGGCGTGCCGAACTGGTTACTATACTATAAGGCCTGTGCAATGACCTGGATTAAGGAATGGATAACCTTAGAAAACCAAAGACTTCTGAAATTAGAGGGACATGACTTAAAGATGGGATGGCATGCATATGTATGGTATGGGAGACACAAGGAGCACTCTCAGTTTGGAGAGCACATCATTAGGAAGGCCCTAGGGATGGGATGGCAGAAATTTCAAGCACAAACTTATGAGAAAATCCCATTGTGGGTGGCACCGATAGAGGCATTCTCATTTAAAACCCTGAACCAGAAAGGAATGTTAACCACATATGAAAATCTGTTAACAAAAGAGCTGAAGATAAGGGTGTAAGCTACACCCGTCTCCAGGGAGATCAGATGAGCCGGGAATAGAGAGATTCCAGAGTTTAGTCAGTCCCTATGTGGCTAAGATGAGCCCTGAAAACTCAGCCAGGCCACTGCACTAAACCTCTTTCCTCAAGTCCATCCCCTTTGTTAAGAAAAGACAGAAACACAACCAAACCATGAGTTAGTACTCAGATGAAATATGGGCTTGGTGGTAGAAAAATACGTGGCCAGTTAATCAGGCTATTCTGTTCAAGAGAGCAAACATAAGATCTTAAATATTACTGCTTTTATTAAGAAATATAGTTCTAAATAGAATTCAGTTTATTGCAAAGTAAAGCATTTAGTAACATTTCCAACCAAGACATCTAGTTCACCCCAGAAACTCCAGCTAAGAAAAATAAAACAAGAAATGCATACTAAGCTAGATTAAAGTATAGGTTTAGCCATCCTTCTCTTAAAGAAAAGGCATTCTTACGTATCCAAGGATTCCATAGTCCATAGTCCATCAGGAAAGGTAGCATCCAATTGTAATCCATGTTAGGAAAAAGGCTTCATTTCAGGAGTTACAATCCATTTTAGGAAAAAGGCTCCTCTCTGTCTTTCTCAGTCAAACGCCATCTTACAACTCTCTTCTCCTTCTCCTACAGAATGACCAATTAGGAACAAGCAACTACTGTCTTGTCCCGCCTCAAGTTCTCATGAGAACTTTCAGGTAGTATGATGTTGTGGCAGATTTATTATGACTATGGGCATTCCAGCTCTCCAGCCATCCTAGCAACTAGATAAGGCTAAGAGCTATGCAGTTTGAAAAACAGCATGTGAGATTCCATAAACCATTCTAACAAACACACAAATAACTTCAAAAACACATATCATTACAAAGGGATAAATAAGAGCTCGAAAAAATGGGTATAGCGGTTGACTGGTGGTCAATGGTAAAATTAGAATCAAGATACAAAAAAGACAGGACTGTGGGTTTTTTCAATGGCAAAGTCCAGGTGGACAGACTGTGGTTATATACGGACGAAGCAATAATTAAGAAAATGTATACATATCTATTAGAATATGAGCTAGAGGATGAGAGGGTGAAAGAGACAATGATAAAATGGGCAAATTTTTTTGGGTATAATGTGGACCTTGATGATTGGACTAAGATGTGGAAAGAAAGCTATAAGATCTTTAAGCCAGTAAATCCAAGAGAAAACATACTCAAAATGTTTTACAGATGGCACTATACACCTGTAAGATTAGCAAAAATGTCAGAGGGCAACAGCAATATATGTTGGAAGTGTAAAAAAATGCAGGAACTTATTATCATATGTGGTGGACATGTGAAAATGTCAAAATTTATTGGACACAGGTATGGGATTTAGCAAAAGAAATTACTCAGCAGAAGTTAGATATAAAACCTGAAATGACATTACTGAATGTCATTTCAGGAGTAAATGATAACAAATTGAAGCATTGTCTGATGTACAGTGGGGTCTCGACTTACAAACTTAATCCGTATTGGAAGGAAGTTTGTAAGTCGAAAAGTTTGTAAGTCGAATCAGCATTTCCCATAGGAATGCACTGAAAACCAATTAATCTGTTCCGGCTGTTTTTGGTTCTTAGGTTGAGGGGCATTTCCCATAGGAACTAAGGCAAAGCCGGTTAATCCATTCCTACCACTAGGGGCAGAATTTCTTTCTTTTTTTCCTTTTAACCTAAGATGACTTAGGTTAAAAAAAGGAAAGAAATGAGGGAGAGAAGGAGGGAACAGACACCTTTTCAACAGAACACCCTGAAAAGCACATTTTCAGCCAAGACAAGTACCTTCTGGAAAAAATCAAGCACCTTTCAGACAACAGATCACCTTGAAAAGCACCTTTTAAATCAAGACAAGCCAATACAAGCACCTTTTGGGGAAAGGGGGGGCAGCAAAGGAGGGAGGGAACACCTTTTAAAAATCCAAAAATCAAAAATTAAAAAAGCGCCAGAAATAAAAATACAGTCCGTACCGCACTGTACCAGGCAATACCAGCAGTACCAGGCAGTACCAGGCAGTCTGAAGACTGTCTCCAAATCCACTCTCAAAACGCTGGGAAGAGCGAGGAAGCAGATAAGCACCCTCTTCACTGGCCAACGGTTAACTGAAAGTTCAAACTTCATGCTTTCCCCACCTCAAACACGTTTTTTTTTTGTAACTCGAATCTAAGTGTGCAAGTCGAGTCAATATTTTTCTATCAGAGTGGTTTGTAAGTCGAAATGTTTGTAACTCGAGCCGTTTGTAAGTCGAGGGTTGACTGTATATACTCACAGCAGCTTCATGGATTGCTGCCTTGTCGTGGCGAAGGGGCTTGAGTAACTCAGAGAAACTATGGGCTATGCCGTGCAGGGCCACCCAAGACGGACAGGACATAGTGGAGAGTTCCGACTAAATGCAATCCACCTGGAGTAGGAACTGGCAATGCCACTCCAGTATCTTTGCCAAGAACGCCCCATGATCAGAAACAAAAGGCTAAAAGATATGACGCTGGAAGATGGCCCCCTCAGGTCGGAAGGCGTCCAACATGCTACTGAGGAAGAGCGGAGGACAAGTACAAGTAGCTCCAGAGCTAATGAAGTGGTTGGGCCAAAGCCGAAAGGACGCTCAGCTGTGGACGTGCCTGGAAGTGAAAGGAAAATCCAATGCTGCAAAGAAAAATACTGCATAGGAACCTGGAATGTAAGATCTATGAACATTGGGAAGCTGGAGGTGGTCAAACAGGAGATGGCAAGAATAAACATCGACATCCTGGGCATCAGTGAACTAAAATGGACAGGAATGGGCGAATTCAGCTCAGATGATTATCATATCTACTATTGTGGGCAAGAATCCCGTAGAAGGAATGGAGTAGCCCTCATAGTCAACAAAAGAGTGGGAAAAGCTGTAATGGGAGACAATCTCAAAAATGATAGAATGATGTCAATACGAATCCAAGGCAGACCATTCAACATCACAATAATCCAAGTTTATGCACCAACCAGCATTGCTGAGGAGACTGAAATTGAACAATTCTATGAAGATTTACAACACCTTCTAGAACTGACACCAAAGAAAGATGTTCTTCTCATTCTAGGGGACTGGAATGCTAAAGTAGGGAGCCAAGAGATAAAAGGAACAACAGGGAAGTTTGGCCTTGGAGTTCAGAACGAAGCAGGACAAAGGCTAATAGAGTTTTGTCAAGAGAATAAGCTGGTCATCACAAACACTCTTTTCCAACAACACAAGAGGCGACTCTATACATGGAAATCACCAGATGGGCAATATCGAAATCAGATTGATTATATTCTCTGCAGCCAAAGATGGAGAAGCTCTATACAGTCAGCAAAAACAAGACCTGGAGCTGACTGCGGCTCTGATCATCAGCTTCTCATAGCAAAATTCAAGCTTAGACTGAAGAGATTAGGAAAAAACCACTGGGCCACTCAGGTATAATCTAAACCAAATCCCTTATGAATACGCAGTGGAAGTAAAGAACAGATTTAAGGAACTAGAGTTGGTGGACAGAGTGCCTGAAGAACTTTGGATAGAGGCTCGTAACATTGTCCAGGAGGCAGCAACGAAAACCATCCCAAAGAAAAGGAAATGCAAGAAAGCAAAGTGGCTGTCCAACGAGGCCTTAGAAATAGCAGAGAGGAGAAGGGAAGCAAAATGCAAGGGAGATAGGGAAAGTTACAGAAACCTGAATTCAGACTTCCGAAGAATAGCAAGGAGAGACAAGAGGGCCTTCTTAAATGAACAATGCAAAGAAATAGAGGAAGATAACAGAAAAGGAAAGACCAGAGATCTGTTCAGGAAAATTGGACATATTAGAGGAACATTTTGCGCAAAGATGAACATGATAAAAGACAAAAATGGGAGGAACCTAACAGAAGCAGAAGACGTCAAGAAGAGGTAGCAAGAATACACAGAGGAATTATATCAGAAAGATTTGGATATCCCGGACAACCCAGACAATGTAGTTGCTGACCTTGAGCCAGACATCCTGGAGAGTGAAGTCAAGTGGGCCTTAGAAAGCCTGGCTAACAACAAGGCCAGTGGAGGTGATGGCATTCCAGTTGAACTATTTAAAATCTTGAAAGATGATGCTGTTAAGGTGCTACATTCTATATGCCAGCAAGTTTGGAAAACTCAACAGTGGCCAGAGGATTGGAAAAGATCAGTCTACATCCCAATCCCAAAGAAAGGCAGTGCCAAGAATGCTCCAACTACCGTACAATTGCACTCATTTCGCACGCTAGCAAGGTTATGCTCAAAATCCTCCAAGGTAGGCTTCAGCAGTATGTGGACCGAGAACTCCCAGAAGTACAAGCTGGATTCCGAAGAGGCAGAGGAACTCGAGACCAAATTGCTAACTTGCGCTGGATTATGGAGAAAGCCAGAGAGTTCCAGAAAAATATCTACTTCTGCTTCATTGACTATGCGAAAGCCTTTGACTGTGTGGACCACAGCAAACTATGGCAAGTTCTTAAAGAAATGGGAGTGCCTGACCACTTTAGCTGTCTCCTGAGAAACCTATATGTGGGACAGGAAGCAACAGTTAGAACTGGTCATGGAACAACTGAGTGGTTCAAAATTGGGAAAGGAGTACGACAAGGCTGTATATTGTCCCCCAGCTTATTTAACTTATATGCAGAATACATCATGCGGAAGGCTGGACTGGAAGAAACCCAAGCCGGAATTAAGATTGCCGGAAGAAATATCAACAACCTCCGATATGCAGATGGTACCACTCTGATGGCAGAAAGTGAGGAGGAATTAAAGAACCTTGTAATGAGAGTGAAAGAGGAGAGTGCAAAAAAACGGTCTGAAACTCAACATCAAAAAAACTAAGATCATGGCCACTGGTCCCATCACCTCCTGGGAAATAGAAGGGGAAGATATGGAGGCAGTGTCAAATTTTATCTTCCTGGGCTCCATGATCACTGCAGATGGAGACAGCAGCCCTGAAATTAAAAGGCGCTTTCTTCTTGGGAGGAAAGCGATGACAAATCTTGACAGCATCTTGAAAAGCAGAGACATCACCTTGCCAACAAAAGTCCGAATAGTCAAAGCTATGGTTTTTCCTGTCGTGATGTATGGAAGTGAGAGCTGGACCATAAAGAAAGCAGACCGCCGAAGAATTGATGCCTTTGAATTGTGGTGCTGGAGGAGGCTCTTGAGAATCCCCTGGACTGCAAGGAGAACAAACCTATCAGTTCTAAAGGAAATCAACCCTGAATGCTCACTTGAAGGACAGATCCTGAAGCTGAGGCTCCAGTACTTTGGCCATCTCATGAGAAGAAAAGAGTCCTTGGAAAAAACCTTGATGTTAGGAAGGTGTGATGGCAAGAGGAGAAGGGGACGACCGAGGATGAGATGGCTGGACAGTGTCTGCGAAGCAACCAACATGAACCTGACACAACTCCGGGAGGCAGTAGAAGACAGGAGGGCCTGGCGTGCTCTGGTCCATGGGGTCACGAAGAGTCGGACACGACTAAACGACTAAACACAGCTAGATTACTCTGGGCCCAGAAATGGAAAACAGAAGAGGTTCCGACGACAGAAGAGCTGTTAAAGAAGTTATGGGACATAGCAGAACTGGATACTCTATCAGAAGCACTACGGGAACAGCCAAGAGACTATGTAAAGCAAAGCTGGGGACTAATATATTCATTGGCCCAGAAGAAGACAGGAGTCTAGGGTAAAATTTATGACATATGTATGAACCATATAGTATATATTGTAAATCGATATAGGGAGAGTGGAGGGGCTAAGGAGGGTGGAATCTTCGACTCCAAAGGAGGGAGGGGATATTTTAAATAGAGGGATTAGCTAAGTTTTTTTCCTCCTTTGTATACGTGGTCTGATTTCTTTTTCCATTTCTGTTTTTCTCTCCTTTTTGCTTTTTTTGGGTGTTTCTATGGTTTTTTGCATGTTAGAAATTATAATTTTTTAAAGATGTCAGTCACAAACACACAGACTCGTCTGCCAGCACAGTTCTCCATGCCTACTACGATGCCTTGAATCCTATGAATCTTGCAAATCCTGACAACGCCCCCAGGAGAACTCACTTTATTTCCTTACAGAGTTTTGATAGTTTATAGTAAAGAGGAAGGATGGGTATGTATGTATGTATGTATGTATGTATGTATGTATGTATGTATGTATGTATGTATGTATTTATTTATTTATTTATTTATTTATTTATTTGTTCAATTTCTTTCCCACCCATCTGATATATTCTACCACTCTGGCACTCTGGGTAGACATGCCTCAACTCAGAAGCAGCTGTGACATCGTCCAGGAGACTGTCCTCTGTGACTGTAGAATCAACCAACAGCTTAGCAACCTTGGGGACCCCCACAGAAGAGTTACACTTGATAGCTTTCAATATTATCTTTTAATGATGTAAGGCATCTCCGAGTACTTACAGAAGAGAAAATATTTCAAACAAACAAAAAATATATTTATTTATTTATTTATTTTATTTATTTATTTTATTTATATCCCGCCTATCTAGTCACTTAAGACCACTCTAGACGGCTTACAACAAGCATGATATAATTAAAACAATTTTTAAAAGGGGACAAACTTTGGACAAGATGAAACAGACACCAGGAGAGAGGAAAAAAGAGGGAAAACCAGGAATTGGTTGAGGGGAAGGCCTGCCAAAACATCAATGTTTTTAATTGTTTTTTTAAAAATTTATAGGAGTAATATATTAGTAAGCTCTAACATATTGATGGAAATAGTAAAAAAAAATGTAAAAGTGAGTGTCCAGACTTCACGCTTTCTCAGCCCTTTTGTCAACTCTTCCAACTAATGGATGTCTCTGTCGCTTATTTCATCAACTTTTATCCATGTAAAGAAACATGGAGTTTGCCTGTCAGTTCCTTAGGATGTTCTCAAATCTTGCTCCCAGGGCAAGCATGTGATATGCAGGGAATTTCCCCTTCCCCGAATTCTTCAACTTTTCATATATGCTCCACTGACACTCAAACCCTTTCCACACACCACACTTACAAAATTGCCCCCATGTGGGTTTTTTAAACAGTATTCTTAAGTTTCTACTCAAACTGAAGCTGTTCCCACATTCTGTTCATTTCAAAGGTTTCCACTTTGTATACATCTTTGAACAGAAAAATGACTGCTTTTATTGAAGGTTCTCCTATTTCTATCACCTATCCCCTCTATGATGTCTTTGATATTTACAGGTCAGAACTTCACAGGAATCCTACAGAAATTTACAGACCTCCCAGGCAAGGACATTCTATGATTCCTCAATGTTGATATGATTGCAGGAAAAGTGTGACTCCCACAAAGAAACCAGACTGTGGGAGTTTGGTATTTTCAGACATCTAGAGATGTGCAGTTACCCCTGTGGGCTCCAATAAAGACAACTGACCCACCGGGGTCCTGCCAAAAGCCGTCTCTGAGGGGTTGGTCCATCTCCCCCGTTCTCTCTTCGGCTAGCTTGCCTCTCTCCTCTCTGATCTTTCTCCCTCACTCACTCACCTCTTTCTCTCAGCAATAGGAGGGATTCACTGGTCTTGCTTCTCTCCAACTCCTTTCTGCCTCTTCATGAGGTATCATCAAGTTCTCCCACTGTTTGGTCCAGGGTTTCTCCATTCATATCCACTCCCAGCCTTCTGGTGATATCCGATCCTTCTTTTGCCCTTCTACCTCTCCAGTTTTCACTGTCTCCCCCCTTAATTGTTCCCCAATATATATTTCTCTTCCCTCCTCTTATCTTATTCCTTTCTTTTTCTCCTGCACCTCTGCTGCTCCTAAGGTTCCTTTACCAGGTGGATCCTTTCCTTTCCTTAATAGACCTTCTACTTACCTCAATGGAAATTCCACCTTAGACACCCCAGGCTCTTTTTTTTCCAGGCTCTCCCATCCTTTCATTGGTCTCAACCTTTGATTCTTCACTCGGAAGTATCTCTATACACTCATGTTTTTCTCTGTGACCCTTCTCACCTCTCTATCTCCCTGTTCGCCTCATGGAGGTGTTACTTCTCTGATGGGTCATATGTTGTCTATAGGGCTCTGTGGACTTCTCCCTCCTCTCCTCAGGAAAGGAGGACAATCCAGTCAGGATGGGTTCAGCCCAAATCTCTCCCTCACACAGACAACCAGTGACAAGGTGTTTGAAGCTCATCTGGGTATCTCATAAGAAATCTTTTCATTGTTGCAATGATTCCAGGCAATTCCAAAATTTCTTAAATCTGTACAAGTTCATTTATTTACATCATTTCTTGCATCCATACTTAAATATACTAAATCCAGAAAAGTATGTAATGCAGTCTTACAGGCATGAGGAAAAAACTGACAGTAGAGATCTTTAAATCCAAACATCATACTGTTATCAAAAACTGCAATCTTACTTAAAATACATCCTTGCACCTTGTAAAAAGATGCAGGAATTTTAGATAATAGGGAAAACTTAATATGTGCTTGAATATAAAATACGAACACATTAAAACACTGGAAGTCATAATCTAGAAAGTCAGTGAATACATCTTCAGAACACTTCAAACTTTCTAAGAATAAAATCAAAAATGGAAAAAAGTTTATAATTTTTAATGAAAGTCATGTAAAAGTATTTAAACATTAAAAATAAATGTATACAAAGAAAAAAAGCAATATTTGGCTCTAAGTGTGTTGTTAAAACAGAGAAAATTTTGTTCTCACCCAGCCATGTGTAAAATCCATTGCTGGCTGTCCCTGCCTGATAGTTATCTTTCTGCTCTTCCAAGGACTTTCACCCGGCATCATTTCCATGGTTCTGTTGTACTCCATGAAACCAAAAATCTACGGTTCTCTGTTCTTTTCTAATAACATTATGTGTGAGAGCTCTTCCAATATTTATATTTCCTTGGTTCTGCATCAGTCAGAAAAACCAAATCTTCCCAAGGCTTGGGTTTCCCAGCCTCCGAGAAGCTCAGATGTTAAGATTCAAAGGATTTGGTCACCACTGACCCAGTGCAGTCCAGGGCCTGAAGAGACCAGAGCTTGAAAAACCAAAATTTCCACTCCTTCCCACAATCCCTGCCATGATAAAGCAGAATACTCTCACTACAATAGCATAGAAATGCCTAGTTCTTCATGAACAATACAGAATATATATATATATTGTTCATCAAAAATAGAGTATAGACATTCATTGGTACCCTCTTTAAAACTCAGTTACTGTTATTAATGAGGGTAAAGTTTTCTGAAACAAATGACAACTTCTCTCTCTTCACTACTTGCTTTTCTTTCAACAGTTAGCCTTAGAACATCCATCCTTTTCTATATATACAGTGGTGCCTCGCACAGCAAGGTTAATCCGTTCCGAATTAACCCTCGCTGTGTGAAAGCATCGCTGTATGGATCAAAAAAAGCCATTGGAATGCATTAAACAGCATTTTCGCGCCCTCGGTAAGTGAGGGGAGGGCGTGAAAATGCTGTGCGCGGCCATTTCGGCCACTGCGAGAGCGCAGATCAGCTGTTCGGCGGGTCCAAAATGGCCGCGCACAGCGTTTTCGTGCCCTACCCTCATTTACCAATGGCGCAAAAACGCTGTGTGCGGCCGTTTCGGCGGACATTTTGGACCCGCCGAACAGCTGATCGGCAGATCGCAAAGCGAAGGTCAGTAAGCGAACCGCTTACCGACCTTCGCTCTGCGATTTTCGCCCTATGTGGGCACCGTTTTGCGATCACATTTGCGATTGCAAAACCAGCCTCGTAGAGCGGATTCATCATTCTACGATGCGCCCGTTGTGCGAGGCACCACTGTACAATAATTTTGAAAAGGCGTCTGTTGCAAAATATATGTGCTTATTCTCATTTTTTAAGCATACATTTCCACATCTATTTTGTGATATCTCTCTGTTAATTAACGATAGAAGTAAAACACATCAAAAGTGGTACTTCAAAATGCACTCCATTTCTCTCTTTTCTTTCTGTTATCAGCATTTTGTTATTTATTCCTTAAAGTGGAAACCAGGACAAAACTCAATAAGCTCCTCATGCCTTCTTATCAGGAGCTCTGAATATAGCTGTTTCCACACTCCATGCATTTCTATGGTTTCTCCGCAGTGTGAATCCTTTCATGTTTCCTAAGGGTACCACTCCTACTAAAGCTCTTTCCAAATTCCATGCATTTATGTGTTCTCCCCAGTGTGAATCTTTTGATGTAACCTAAGGGTACTACTGTGACTAAAGCTCTTTCCACATTCTATGCATTTATAAGGTTTCTCCCCAGTGTGAGTTCTTTCATGTTTCCTAAGGTCAGCACTGCGACTAAAGCTCTTTCCACATTCCATGCATTTATGTGGTTTCTCCCCAGTGTGAGTCCTTTGATGTAACCTAAGGGTACCACTGCTACTAAAGCTCTTTCCACATTCTATGCATTTATGTGGTTTCTCCCCAGTGTGAATCTTTTGATGTAACCTAAGGGTACTACTGTGACTAAAGCTCTTTCCACATTCTATGCATTTATAAGGTTTCTCCCCAGTGTGAGTTCTTTCATGTTTCCTAAGGTCAGCACTGCGACTAAAGCTCTTTCCACATTCCATGCATTTATGTGGTTTCTCCCCACTGTGAGTTCTTTGATGTGACCTCAGGCCACAACTGTCACTAAAGCTCTTTCCACATTCCATGCATTTATGTGGTTTCTCCCCAGTGTGAGTCCTTTGATGTAACCTAAGGGCATCACTCCTACTAAAGCTGTCTCCACATTCCATGCATTTATGTGGTTTCTCCCCAGTGTGAGTCCTTTGATGTAACCTAAGGGCATCACTCCTACTAAAGCTCGTTCCACATTCCATGCATTTATGTGGTTTCTCCCCAGTGTGAGTAATTTGATGTGACCTAAGGTTACCAACCTGACTAAAGCTCTTTCCACATTCCATGCATTTATGTGGTTTCTCCCCAGTGTGAATCCTTTGATGTAACCGAAGGGTACCACTTCTACTAAAGCTCTTTCCACATTCTATGCATTTATGTGGTTTCTCCCCAGTGTGAGTTTTTTCATGATTTCTAAGGGTATCACTCCTACTAAAGCTCTTTCCACATTGATTGCATTTATGTGGTTTCTCCCCAGTGTGAATATTTTGATGTGTCCTAAGAATAACATTTTGACTAAAGCTCTTTCCACATTCCATACATTTATGTGGTTTCTCCCCAGTGTGAGTCCTTTGATGTAACCTAAGGGTACCACTGCTACTAAAGCTCTTTCCACATTCTATGCATTTATGTGGTTTCTCCCCAGTATGAGTCCATTGATGTAATGTAAGGTGACAATTTACAGTGAAGCTCTTTCCACATTCCATGCATTTATATGGTTTCTCCCCAGTGTGAATCTTTTGATGTAACCCAAGGTTACCAACCTGACTAAAGCTCTTTCCACATTCCATACATTTATGTGGTTTCTCCCCAGTGTGAGTCCTTTGATGTATCCTAAGTGTATCACTTTGATTGAAGCTCTTTCCGTATTCCATACATGGATACAGTTTCTTTCCTTTGTGAGTTATATTATGTCTACTGAGATTACGTGCGTTTATGTGGTTTCTCCGCTGTGTGAGTTCTGTGACGGGATGTCTGCTCCTGCCCACTTGGATTGTCAATTCTCTGTTTTCTTCCTTGCTTATAAGTTCCTGCCTAGGTTGCCCCAGATGTTCCTGGGCAATTCTCTTCATCATCTGGTAGATTAGAAAAAGAAGAGAAACAACCACTTCAAAAATCTGCAGGAATAAGGAATGATGTGTTCGGGCTCCGCCTGAGTTAAGGAGGAGAGAGGAAAGACAGTCAGAAACGTGGGGGAAGAGAATCAGGGAGGGGATGAGGCCAGATCAGAGGCTGTTCCTGTGGCCTTAAGGTTGGAAGGGCTCTTCACTGAGGGACCTTTTGGAGGGAGAAGTAATGAAGGGAGGATCATTTCCACACCCAAAGAAGTACATGATATTAAAAATATATTGATTTTTTTCTTCTCAAATTCTCCCCAATGTTTGTAACTTTAGTTTCCAGAAAAATAGAAGTTGATTAAAGAGTAAAGTTGATTAAAAAGGAATCAAAGTTGATTAAAGAGGAAACAAATATTTGAATTAAACGATTGTTTAGCAAAAATGAATAATAAGGGGGAAAACAGGTCAGTTTTAGAAAGGAAGAGTAAAAGTGGACGAATGTGATGCAGCTAGAATATTGGACTTGAGAACTGGTAAAGAGCAGTTAGTGGTCAAAGGCGGGAATTGACAAAGTCTGCAGAGATTATCTAGTGAAGAACAGATTTAAGGAACTCGATTTGGTGGACAGAGTGCCTGAAGAACTTTGGATAGAGGCTCGTAACATTGTAAAGGAGGCAGCAACAAAAACCATCCCAAAGAAAAGGAAATGCAAGAAAGCAAAGTGGCTGTCCAACGAGGCCTTACAAATAGCAGAGAAGGGAAACAAAATGCAAGGGAGATAGGGAAAGTTACAGAAAATTGAATGCAAATTTCCAAAGAACAGCAAGGAGAGACAAGAGGGCTTTCTTAAATGAAGTATGCAAATAAATAGAGGAAAATAATAGAAAAGGAAAAACCAGAGATCTGTTCAAGAAAATTGGAGATGTAAAAGGAACATTTTCTGCAAAAATGGACATGATAAAGGACAAAAATGGGAGGGACCTAACAGAAGCAGAAGACATCAAGAAGAGGTGGCAAGAATACACAGAGGAATTATATCAGAATGATCTGGATATCCCGGACAACTCAGATAATGTGGTTGCTGACCTTGAGCCAGACATCCTGGAGAGTGAAGTCGAGTGGGCCTTAGAAAGCTTGTCTAACAACAAGGCCAGTGGAGGTGATGGCATTCCAGTTGAACTATTTAAAATCTTAAAAGATGATGCTGTTAAGGTGCTATTCAATATGCCAGTAAGTTTGGAAAACTCAACAATTGCCAGAGGAGTGGAAAAGATCAGTCTACATCCCAATCCCAAAGAAGGGCATTGCCAAAGTATGCTCCAACTACTGTACAATTGCACTCATTTCACATGCTAGCAAGGTTATGCTCAAAATCCTACAAGGCAGCTATAGCAGTACAGTGGTGCCTCGCTTAATGAGAGCACCGTTTAATGACGAATCCGCATAGCACCGTGTTTTTTGCGATTGCATTGCAATGTTTTGAATGGCAAAACATTGCATTTCGATGATCGGTAAGTGTTTCGCTTACCGATCTTCGCATTACGATGTTTTAAAACAGCTGATCGGCGGTTCCAAAATGGCCACCTGGTCAACAAAATGGCTGCCCGCAATGTTTTCGCACGGTTTCCTTGCTTACAGAGGTGGTGAAAATAGCAGCCAGATGGAACATCTTCACTTAACGGTGAGTTTATCACCCATAGGAATGCATTGAAGGGGTTTCAATGCGTTCCTATGGGGTGTTTTGCCCCGTATAGCGACGTTTCTGGATAGCGACAATTTATCTGGAACGGATTATCATCGCTATGCGGGGCACCACTGTATGTAGACCAAGAACTCCCAGAAGTACAAGATGGATTCGAAGGGGCAGAGGAACTAGAGACCATACTGCTAACATGCGCTGGATTATGGAGAAAGCCAGAGAGTTCCAGAAAAGTATCGACTTCTGCTTCATTGACTATGCAAAAGCCTTTGACTGTGTGGACCACAGCAAACTACGGCAAGTCCTTAAAGAAATGGGAGTGCCTGACCACCTCATCTATATCCTGACAAGCCTATACTTGGGACAGTAAGCAACAGTTAGAAATGAATATGGAAGAACCGATTGGTTCAAAACTGGGAAAGGAGTACGACAAGGCTCTATATTGTCCCCCTGCTTATTTAATTTATATGCACAATACATCATGCGAAAGGCCAGACTGGGGTAATCTAAAACCGGAATTAAGATTGCCAGAAGAAATCTCAACAACCTCTGATATGCAGATGATACCACTCTGATGGCAGAAAGTGAGGAGGAATTAAAGAATCTCGTAATGAGAGTGAAAGAGGAGAATGCAAAAAATGGTCTGAAGCTCAACATAAAAAAAAAAAAAACTAAGATCATGGTCACTGGATTCATCACCTCCTGGAAAATAGAAGAGGAATATACGGAAGTAGTGTCAGATTTTACTTTCTTCCATGATCACTGCAAATGGTGACAGCACCCTGTCATGAGTGCAGCTGAAGACCTGGAACCACAAGGGTTAACTCAGGCTGGGAATGCTGAGCAATCAGAAACACCTGAATTGACTCCAGATTCTCCTTCCTCAGCAGACAAGCTTCGGGCCAGGCTTCAGGGAAGACTTATGGCAAAAAGGTCAGAGGATCGCTCGAAGGCTGTCCACAGAAACATTCGTTCAACTAGCCCTGAGTATTGACAGGATGGAAAGGTTTCCAGCAGCTCTAGGGGCTGTTTTGCTATAAAAACAGCTCCTAGTCAGCTAGAATTTCTGTGGAAGCAACAAGTCAAACCTCTGGCTAGCATCCACACTTCTACAACCTTGAACCGTGTTCCTGACTCTGGACTCTGACCCTGGAATACGTTGTGTATTTGACTCTGGACTCTGACCTTGGACTACATTCTGTGAGTTGGTTTGGTAAATGGTTATCGGCTTTGCATTCTTGGTATTCCTGACCTTGGACTGGTTTATCGGACTTCGGCTGTTGTAACCCCCGGGAACGTGACAGATTGCTTCCAACCCCCACACTTTTCCCCAACGTGGAGGGAAAAGCAAGCGAAGACTCAGGTCCACTGAATGCTGTGCTTGCTCAAGTGCAGTTTCTCACCCAGACAGTGGCACAGCTTCAACAGCAACAGCTACAATTCCAAGCCAACGCTGCTTCTCAGGCTAAGTGTCCTGTGCTTCCTCCGGAGAAATTTGAAGGAAGTGTGGAGGAGTTCCCAGAATTCTTGGCACAGTGTAAGCTGTATATTGAGCTGTGCACCAGAGACTTTCCCACAGACAAAACCAAGGTATGCTTTATAATCAGCTTACTCAAGGGTCAGGCAGCTAAATGGGCGACTCCTCTACTCCTTGCTCCTTCACTCCTGCTAACTAATTACCAGGGTTTTCTGGAACATATCTCAGCCGCGTTTGCTAACCCCTTGCAAGCTGCTACTGCTAACAGAAAGATTCGGGCCCTGAAACAGGGAAAGGCTTCAGTCTCCCAGTATTCTACTGAGTTCAGACTCTTGGCTCAAGATTTACTCTGGAATGAGGCAGCTCTTATGGACCAATATACGGAAAGGTTAGCTGATGGGATCCTGGATGAGCTAGCACATGTAGATCGACCCAACACGCTGCAAGAACTAATCACTCTATGCTTACGCATTGATGGCCACTTGGAGAGCCAACGCTTAGCACAGGGCGGTTCCCATCTCCTGCAGTCACCCGTGACAGCCCCCAATACCAGACCGGAGGATTCTGAACCTATGCAATTGGGAGCAGCTTGGCCACACCTCAGCCCTGAGGAAAAAACATGACGCCGCTCCCAGAATCTTTGTCTGTACTGTGGGGGAGCAGGACACTTTGCTTCTGGCTGTTTGGCTAAGTGGTGTAACGTTGGCTCTGTGAAACCATTGCCAGTAAAAAAATTGCTCCATGTCTGAATGGACCCTCAGACGTGGGGCACTTAGCTGGGTCTCCTGAACCATACCTTAACATCCCAGGACAATTCCTTGTACCAGTTAGACTCTCCCTGCCAGATGGACGTTTGTTTGTTCATGCCATAGTCGACTCTGGGGCGGATCGCTGTTTCATTGACACAACTTTCGTGAAACAGCACCGGATCCCTGTACAAGATAAAGAGATCCCAACCCTAGTCGAATCCCTAGATGGACGTCTCCTCCGCTCCGGTCCTGTGAGCCAAGAAACCCAACCAGTCATCCTCCGGGTTCAACACCATCAGGAGCAACTACAGTTCAATATTGCCTGCATGCCCCATTTTCCACTTATTTTGGGACTTTTCTGGCTCTGAACCCATAACCCCCTAATGGACTGGACACGAGGAGAGTTAAGTTTCAGGGACCCGTGTCCGCATCTGGGTCCACCAGCTACCTTGGCCGCAGCAGGGTCAACAGACAAGTCCGTAATACCCTCGGATTATGAGGACTTTGCTGATGTCTTCGAGGAGAAGGGGGCTGACCAACTACTTCCGCACCGACCCTTTGACTGTGCTATTAATTTGGTGCATGGGGCACCCCTTCCTGTGGCATGGATTTACCCCATGTCGGAACCCGAATTCGCAGACTTGAGGGCCTTTCTTGATAAAAATCTGAAACAGGGATTCATCTGGCCATCCACGTCGCCTCTGCCTGCACCTGTCATCTTTGTTAAAAAAGAAGGGTGGGGAGCTCCGCCCCTGCAATGATTACAGAGCCTTGAACAAGATAACTATTAGAGACCGCTAACACTCTACCATTGATCGGCGAACTTCTGGATCGCCTTAAAGGGGCACAAATTCACACCAAGCTGGATCTCCGTGGCGCCTATATTTTGGTGCGAATTCGTGCTGGTGACGAATGGAAGACGGCTTTTGGAACACTTTATGGCCAGCATGGAGGGACATGGTGGCGCTGCGGGCTAAACCACAGAAGCCTGTGCTGCAGGGTCAGAAGACCAGCAGTCGTAAGATCGAATCCATGCGATGGAGTGAGTGCCCGTCGCTTGTCCCAGCTCCCGCCAACCTAGCGGTTCGAAAGCATGCAAATGTGAGTAGATAAATAGGGACCACCTCAGTGGGAAGGTAACAGCGTTCCGTGTCTAAATCGCACTGGCCATGTGACCATGGAAAGATTGTCTTCGGACAAATGCTGGCTCTATGGCTTGGAAACGGGGATGAGCACCGCCCCCTAGAGTCGAACACAACTGGACAAAATTGTCAAGCGGAACCTTTACCTTTACCTTTTTATGGCCAGCATGAATATCTGGTCATGCCTTTCGCATTAACCAACACTCCAGAGGTGTTCCAGCAATTCATGAATGTCATCTTTCGGGACTTGCTCGATCGCTTTGTATTCATTTACCTGGATGACATTCTGATTTATTCCCGAGATCCCGCTCGGCATATGGAATATGTTCGCCATATTCGAGAACATTGACTCTATGCCAAGCTAGAGAAATGTGAATTTAACCTGCAAGAAGTCGAGTTCCTGGGTCACATTGTATCTCCCCAAGGGATCCAGATGGACCCAAAGAAGATAGAGACGGTACTGAGCTGGCAGAAACCTCGGAATCGTAAGGATGTACAATGGTTTCTCGGCTTCGCAAATTATTACCGCCAGTTCATACAATCTTACGCGGATGTAAACACGACACTGACCCACCTCCTCTGGCCCAAAGAGCCGTTTCTTTGGACTCCGGAGGCAGACCATGCCTTTACCACACTAAAAACCCGCTTTACCACTGAGTCCATCCTACGCTATCCGGATCCCTGGCTACCTTTTACTGTAGAAACAGATGCCTTCAGTGTCGCCCTGGGTGCAATACTGTCCCAACGAGAGGCCCCCTCACAACCACTGCAGCCCTGTGCGTTCTACTCCCGGCAGTTCACACCCTCAGAGCGCAATTACACCATCTGGGAGCGATAACTTTTGGCCATCAAAGCTGCTTTCGAATTTTGGAGGCATTACCTCGAAGGGGCCCGTCACCCAATCCAAGTTTTGCCGGATCATCGAAACCTGGAACACTTACAAACAGCCCGACGCCTTAACCAACGCCAAATCTGATGGAGTCTCTTTTTCTCCCAGTTCGACTTCCGTATCACCTATGTCCCACATACCCAGAATCGGAAAGCTGATGCCTTGTCCCGCAAACCGGAATACGCCATTCCAACCTCTGAAGCACCTCCAATAACACCTATCCTGCCTCCTTCAGTCGTTGCAGCCGTAACCACTCACTCCTCCCTGGCTGAAGATTCGAGCCAGTCAAGCTCGAGATCCCTGGGCCAAGCAACGTCTGCAGGAACTTCAAGAGGGCTCTGTCAACGACTTTACCAACCACCAGGGCCTCCTATTACATCGTGGACGCTTACATATTCCTCCGGGGCCCCTCCGAGCCAATGTCCTCCATCTGACTCATAATTCCCCTCCTGCAGGACATTTTGGTCAGTACGAAACTCTGCACTTGCTCACATGAGAGTTTTGGTGGCCCCAGGTTCGAGCTGATGTCGCCTGATATGTTGGTTCCTGTGAGGGTTGTCCTCGAGCCAAGGACGTACCAGCCAAACCTTCAGGTCTGTTACAACCAATACCTGTACTGGCCGGCCCTTGGGACACAGTATCTTTGGATTTTATCACAGATCTCCCGCGGTCACAAGGGTATACCTGTATCTTAGTAATAGTGGACCTGTTTACTAAGATGGCTCATTTTGTTCCATGTTCCAAACTTCCCACAGCTCCTGACACCGCCCAACTCTACCTCCATCATGTTTTCCATCTACATGGGCTCCCAACGCACCTAATTTCTGATCATGGTTCCCAATTCACTTCCTGGTTCTGGCAAGCCTTACGCACCAGTTTAGGTACCCAGGTGCACTTGTCGTCGGCATATCACCCCCAAACAGATGGACAGACCGAGCATACCAATGCCACTCTAGAACAATATCTCCGCTGCTACACCTGTTACCAGCAAGATAATTGGGCTACCCTGTTACAACTGGCGGAATTTGCTTACAATAACGCTGTACACACATCTACAGAACAGATGCCATTTGAAGCCAACTATGGGTACCATCCTCGCTTTTTCCTGGCTACTCTACCATCAACCATGGTTCCTGCTGCCGATGTCCATATAAGCAAGTTGCAGGCCCTCCAAGACTTACTCAAGAAGCTTATAAAACAGCAGCTGACCGAAAGCAACAAGAAGGGCCACCTCTGAAACCAGGAGATCAGGTCTGGCTTTCCACCCGTTACCTCTGCTGACCTGGTCGATCCTGAAAGTTGGTCCCTCAGTTTATAGGACCCTATGTAATCCTGGAACAAATCAACCCTGTTGCCTTCCGGCTACAACTTCCAGATACTCTCCGTATCCACCCGGTTTTCCATCAATCTCTCCTTGTTCCTGTCTCAGCACCGGACCCTGCTCGACCTTCGCCCCCGGCTCCGCCTCCACCTATTCTGATTGATGGCGAGGAACAATATGAGGTCCATCAGATCCTAGACTCCCGAATCCACCGAGGTCTTCAGTATTTTGTAGATTGGGAAGGTTACTGTCCTTAGGATCGATCGTGGGAACCCGCCAGTAATCTACACACCCCTGATTTCATACGGCAATTCCATGCTACCTACCCAGATTGACTCGGCCCATCTGAAGGGGGGAGCCCTGGGGAGGGGGATAGTGTCATGAGTGCAGCTGAAGACCTGGAACCACAAGGGTTAACTCAGGCTGGGAATGCTGAGCAATCAGAAACACCTGAATTGACTCCAGATTCTCCTTCCTCAGCAGACAAGCTTCGGGCCAGGCTTCAGGGAAGACTTATGGCAAAAAGGTCAGAGGATCGCTCGAAGGCTGTCCACAGAAACATTCGTTCAACTAGCCCTGAGTATTGACATGATGGAAAGGTTTCCAGCAGCTCTAGGGGCTGTTTTGCTATAAAAACAGCTCCTAGTCAGCTAGAATTTCTGTGGAAGCAACAAGTCAAACCTCTGGCTAGCATCCACACTTCTACAACCTTGAACCGTGTTCCTGACTCTGGACTCTGACCCTGGAATACGTTGTGTATTTGACTCTGGACTCTGACCTTGGACTACATTCTGTGAGTTGGTTTGGTAAATGGTTATCGGCTTTGCATTCTTGGTATTCCTGACCTTGGACTGGTTTATCGGACTTCGGCTGTTGTAACCCCTGGGAACGTGACACAGCCACGAAATTAAAAGATTCCTGCTTCTTACGAAGAAAGCGATTTCAAACCTCGACAGCATCTTAAAAAGCAGAGACATCACCTTGCCAACAAAAGTCCGAATAGTCAAAGCTATGGTTTTTCCTGTAGTGACATATGTAAGTGAGAGCTGGACCATAAAGAAAGCTGACCGGCGAAGAATTGATGCTTTTGAACTGTGGTGCTGGAGGAGGCTTTTGAGAGTCCCCTGGCGTGCAAGGAATCAATTCTGAAGGAAATCACGCCTGAGTGCTCACTGGAAGTACAGATCTTGAAGGTGAGGATCCAATACTTTGGCCATTTCATGAGAAGACTCCCTGGAAAAGACCCTGATGTTAGAAAAGTGTGAAGACAAGAGGAGAAGGGGACGACAGAGGATGAGATGGTTGGACAGTGTCATCGAAGTAACCAACATGAATTTGCCACAACTCCGGGAGGCAGTGGAGGATAGGAGGGCCTGGCGTGCTCTGGTCCATGGGGTCACAAAGAGTCGGACATGACTGAACGACTAAATGAAACAAAAAGATTATTATTCAGAGGGAGAAGTGAAAGGACAGGTCAATGAAAGGGATGGGATGTAGAGTTTATAAAATAATGTTACGGGTAGAGAATCATCAGGAATTTCTGAAAACAAGATAGGAAGCAAAAGATGGTCAGGAAATAGGCACTGAGGGAATAGAAACGTAGAACTACAGAGGTAGAAGGGAAGTAAACTCCCATGCTCTGGCTCCAGAGTTAGATACCTTAACCAATGTCTATTAAGGGGAGGATTTCATGAACCACATCTGTGAGAAGAAAAGCAAAAATTTATACAGTACATTCAAATAGAGAAGATATTTGACCTCAGTGAAATTAAATATTACAAATTCTAAATGCTGCATATTACAGTAGTACCTCGATTTACGAAATCAATGTGTCCCCCAGCATGTCACATCATGCGAAAAATACATAAACTGGAATGCAGATTGCCACAACGACAGTGGCAACGCTATAAACCTCCAGGTGCAGAGAAACTTCCTTCACAAAGTGAAAGAAACGGGGAAAAAGAACTTTAAACCGAGGCATTATTTCAAATTGATTTTCATTCGTAAACCAGAAATTACATAAACCTTATTAACTGCAATACTTTTTGTTGTTGTTGTTTAGTCATTAGTTTTTTGTCCGACTCTTCGTGACCCCATGGACCAGAGCACGCCAGGCCCTCCTGTCTTCCACTGCCTTCCGGAGTTGGGTCAAATTCATGTTGGTATCGTTGATGACACTGTCCAGCCATCTTGTCCTCTGTCATCCCCGTGATCGAGATACTACTGAACCTCAAAGGTAGCGTTCTCAGAAGTACTACCTGTTCCACACACAGGGCCAGTTAGGGCATGTAAAGCTCAGGGTTCTTGATCCGTGGATGACACAGTGGTGTCAAGGGGAGGGGTTTAGATTTATTTGGCACTCGTTAATGTTTTGGAACAAGCCAGGCTTGTACAAGATTGACGGGCTTCACCTCAATGAACACAGAACTGAATTGTTGGTGTGTAACATTAAAAAGGTGGCAGAAAAGCTTTTAAACTGAATCCTGGGGGAAAGCCCACAGGAAACTAGCATTCATTTTGGGACTCCTCATCCCTATGGAATGAGGGTGGAGAGGGTCAAGAATAACAAAGTGATGATAGTGTAGTAATTAGGACTGAGAGCATAATGGGATGGAATTATTGGTCCACTGGAAGGAGAAGCAAAGAAGCAGCCCTTCGTGGGGGACCTCCATACACAGGTGCTTTTATGCAAATGCCCAAAGCGTCTGAGCAAAGATGGGAGAGGTGGAACATTTGGTGTCTAGGGATAACATTGATATAGTGGCCATAACGGAAACCTTCGGGGAGATTTGGAGAACTAGTGGAATGCTGCAATCCCAGACTAATAACTCTATAGGAGGGATAGGGAAGGATGTCTTGGAGGTGGGGTGGCCATCTAGGTTAAATGGAGATGGATGGTGGGTCTGACTTCATCATAGAATCACTGTGGGTTAAACTACCAGGCTAAGGAGCAATGTGATCGTGTGTCGTGTGTGTGTTATCATCCTCCAGACCAAAAACCTGAGGTGGACCTTGAAATGCACAGAGAAATCAGGGAGGTGTCCAAAAGGGACAAGATTGTAATTATGGGGAAACCAAATTTTTCTCACATCAATGGGGTCAATGTGTGCTCTAGTCAAGAAAGAATGACTGGGTTTCCTGACATGCTAAAGGACTCTACCTCGGAGCAATTTCTCATGGAGCCCAATAGAGGACAGGTGACTCTGGATCTAATATCTTACGGTAGTCAGGACCTGGTTAGGGACGGGAAAGTCACTGAATCACTAGGGAATAGTGACCATGAGGCCATCTCTTTCTCCTTGCATGTTGAGGGGAGAGTGTCAAGCAAATCTGACACAAAAACCCTTGATTTCCAAAGAGTGGACTTCCCTCAGATGAGGAAGGTAGAAAGAAGTTGAAAGGGAAGGTTTTTAAAAAAAATCTCCAGAGTGCATGGAGTCTATTTAAAACAACAGTAGTAGAGGCCCTGTGGTAGTGTATACCGCCAAAAAGGGGGGAGGGCTCAACTAAGTTCAAGAAAGTGGCAGAATTGTTAACTACTAAAGTTTCAGAGACGTTAACAGGAAAGAAGGGGCCCTTCCATAAATGGAAATTCTTTCCAAATGTGGAAAATTAAAAGGTACACAAACTCTGGCAAAAGGAATATAATAAGATTATACGAAGGGCAAAGAAAGACCTTGTGGAACATATGGCCAGCAATATAAGGGGGAATAATAAAAGCTTCTTTAAATAGTTTAGAAGCAGAAAACTTGCCACAGAAGCGGCTGGCCCTCTGGATGGTGAGAGAGGGAAAGCGGAGAGAGATTGCAGAGAAATTAAATGAGTTTTTTTGCATTAGTCTCCACAACATATGAATTTGGGCAGATCACACCGCCCGAACGGCCCTCGTTGAATAATGAATTAAATCAGATACAATTTATTCTACTCAAGCCACAGATGTCACCAGGAGATCATCTCCGGAGGCCTGGAAATGGTCAACAAGAACTCGAATGGGAAGGAGCCTTTTTCCAGCAGTAGAGGTGACAGAAAGTTATAAGGACATTTCCACCTTGGCAGAACTTGTATATAACACTTCAGGAGCCATAGACCTCTTGGAGAATGTTGCTATGGAGATAGCAACAGGTTCTAAAATCTGCTATTAAGGGAGAAGTGTTAGGACCTTCAGATTTCCATCACAACATCCATCGAACCACTTGATAAAATTAAAGCATTTGATGAATTAATGGAACATGTCCACTGGGAATTAGGACTAGCTCCTTCAGCCCAAAGGTCCAGCAATCCCTCAAAACAAAGAACTTAGGTTTGATCCTGACTATAGGGATCTGAAAGTGCAAATCCGCCATTCGTGGAGGGAATATAGGAAGACTGACTTCAACTGAAGCTTCAAGGAAAGGAAAAATTAACATTGCCAGATGGCAATCCGCAGCTCATCGTTCGCCGTCTTACCATCCTGTTGGATCCCTGGGTGAGTTTTTCAGTTTAAACTAGAAGCAACATGGGAAACGCCATAACTCCTTTACAAGGAAGTCACAAATAGGAGGTAATTTATCTCCTGCAAAGGAAAACCTTTTTAATGACCCATCACAACAACTAGTACAAAATCTATTGACAGAGATACGTTCTCTCTGCGCCTTCTATCCAGAGGGAGGCACTTTTAAACTTTCAGTTTGGGAATTAATTGGAAAAGTACTTCACAACACCAAGGGAATTTTACATGAAATTCTTAATACAGTGGTCCCCCGCATAGCGAGGTTAATCCGTTCCAGATTAACTGTCGCTATGGTGAAACATCGCTGTACGGAAAGCAAAAACCGATTGGAACGCATTAAACTTTGTTTAATGCGTTCCAACAGGCATTTTCGCGCCCTCGGTAAGCGAGGGCAGGGCGCGAAAACTCTGCGCGTGGCCATTTTGGGGCTTCCGGTGGCCATTTTGGAACCGCTGAACAGCTGATTCCCCGACATCGCTTTGCGAAAAAACACTTACCGATCACAAAGTGATTTTTGCCAATAGTGGCCATCGGCAAAATCCACATCGGTAGGCAGATTCATCATTCAACAGTGCGCTCATTATGTGAGGCACCACTACATGGCACATTTGCAACTATGTGATTTCAAAGCTAGAAAATCTTCTCCTATCTCAAAGAAATTAGCCACAAGCTCTTCTGTTAACTAGCCCAAAAATCCTCCCCCCGGTCAGGCCTCCCGAATTCCCTGATGAATCCCCTCAAAATGGTCTCCATCAAAACTTTTCTCCCTGCGCAGCTTCTAATTTGTTTTCTCCCCCCACTCCCTCCTTTTCTCTTTCTGCCCTGCTTTCCAATGCAGATGCTACAGTTTCTATTACTCCCCACCCTTCTCCCCCTCTCCCCTGCCTTGTTATGCAACAGTCTCTGTTCCCACACTCCCTCCTGCTCTTCCCCCTCCCAGTTCACTCCTTCCCTGCTCCGCTATGCAATTAGCTGAAACACCTGCAATTCTCCCTCTGCATGCCCCTCCAATGTTCTCTGGCAGGCAAAGCAAAAAATATTATCCCCTGAACAGCTTGGCAGCAATTCCCAGGGTTTCGCTTTTGTTCCTCCTGGGGTTTGTAACAACCAAAGAGACAATGATAATGAGAATTCAAATGTGGGGAACTCAGTAAACAGCACCCCAATTTGAGATATTCAACTTCCTACTGTTAAAAGTGCTCCTGTTGACAAAGCAGCTCAGAATTGGGCAGCAACACATCATGAACCAGGTGCTGTAGATTTCATGATGAAAACAGATTGGCTTGAAATGTATGCTTCTCAACCAGTACAAGACAGGGAACAATCTGCTTTAACAATCCCTATGTACCACAGTTCCCATTCGTCTCACCAGTACAAGGTCTTGCCACAGGAAATGTGGAATGCTGGTTATCTAGTCCTAGAGACACCTTGTTTGGGAAACCCTGCATTGTTTACATGTCATTTCACGGATCAAACTTTGTTGGGAGATCAATTTCTCCATGTTTCTATTTCTTCTTCTTTGACTGATGTATTTTTCCATGTATAAGATTCCCCATGTATCAGACAACCCCAATTTTTCTAATCCAAAATTAAGAAAAATGAGTGGGGCTTAGCAAGTGTAGAGGGAAATCAAAGTGCTCTAGGATTGCTTTGAATCCCTGCTTTTGCCTCTGTTCTCTCATCAGCTTCCGTGTATAAGACGAGCCTTAATTTTTAGTCTAAAGATTTTATTTATTTATTTATTTTATTTATTTATTGGACTTTATATACCGCCCCATAGCGCTACAAGCACTCTCAGGGCGGTTTACAATTTTAATTATACAGGCTACACATTGCCCCCCCAGCAAGCTGGATACTCATTTTACCGACCTCGGAAGGATGGAAGGCTGAGTCAACCTTGAGCCGGCTACCTGGGATTTGAACCCCAGGTCGTGAGCACAGTTTTAGCTGCAGTACAGCGTTTTAACCACTGCGCCAGACAAAAGTACAGTCTTATACACGGAAAAATACGGTAATTGCTTATGGCAAACACGTCTTTACATGGTTTTAGAGCAGGTGCACACAGCATCTCCAAATTTTTATTTGGCAAACCAATTCCTGGAGACTACATGTCCCATGTTTTTACCAGGACTACAAACTCCATCACAATTTTCATTGCTAGAGAGGCAGCGATTTCTTGAAAATTTGAATTGGGCTCGTGCAATCATGAGCCTTATGACACATGATTTCTAACCCCTGTTTGATGCAGTCCAGGGGCCTCAAATTCCTACAAAATCATCCGTAACTCAAATTCATGAAGGGAGGCTGTTGTTTGTGGATTATAGCTCTGCTTTTAATACCATTCTACCAAATAGGTTGTTTTTTTAAAATGATCAACCTGGGATTACCTCAGGAGATCTGCATGTGGATAAAGGATTTTCTGACAGATAGGCCACAGTCAGTAAGGATGGGATCTCACCATTCTTCTACCCTGGTACTAGGAGCTCCCCAGGGCTGTGTGCTAAGTCCCTTCCTCTATTCCCTGTACACACATGATTGCACCCCACTGTATAACACCAATGCAATTATTAAATTTGCGGATGATATGACAGTGGTGGAGCTCATAAATAAGAACAATGAGTCTGCTTATAGAAAGGAAGTACAAAGGTTGATACTTTGGTGTAAAGAAAATCATCTCACACTTAACATCAAAAAAACTAAAGAACTCATAATTGATTTTAGGAGGAAGAGAAATGTACATTTACCACTGTACATAAACGGTGAGGAAGTGGAGAGAGTTGGTAGTTTTAAATTTCTGGGTACTTACATCTCAGAGGACCTCTCATGGACTATAAATGCCAACATGCTAATGAAGAAGGCACAGAAGAGGCTGTATTTCCTGAGAATGCTCGGCAAGTTAAATTTATCTCAGCATTTACTTCTGTCATACTATCGTAGCACCATTGAGAGTGTCCTAACCTATGGCATTCTGGCATGGTTTGGGAGTAGCTCTGTAGCAGACAAAAAAGCTCTACAGAGAACCATTAAAATTGCCCAGAATATCATCGGGCTCCAGCTACCAACCCTGGATGACATCTTCACATCCCGCTGTCTAAGGAAATCACATAGCATCCTCAGAGATTCTTCCCATCCTGCTTATAACTTTTTTGAACTGTTACCATCTGGCAGAAGATATAGAACAATTAAGACTCAGACCACACGTTTTCTCAATAGTTTTTATCCCAGAGCTATAATTGCACTTAATAATGAGCTTAAAGACCACCAGTAGTGAATAATTAGTTGGACTGTGTTACTTGGCCTGTGGTGTAGATGTTTGTATTTTTAGGGGGGGACTTTAAGTGGGTGGGGAGTGTTTGGGGAATTTTATGTGTGTGTATGTGTCTGGTCTCTGGGTGTCTGTGAATTTCGTTGTATGTGTATATACTTACAATGACAATAAATTATTATTATTATTATTATTATTATTATTATTATTATTATTATTATTATTATTATTAAACAGAGTATGGCAACTTCCTCTTTTTTTAATCTTTGCAGCTGCTCATCACATGTACAGTTGAGGCGCTTCTTCTCAAGGCAACTGCGATGCCTAAATTGCTTGACTTCTTTAACACTTCTGGTGGGAATGTTTACTCTGCGATTGCAGACCATGTGACAAAGGGAAGCCAGCGTATCAAGCACTTCACAAATTTGGAGTGCCTGTGTTGTTACGTGCCTATTTTCAAGACTGGCTCACTAATTATTCACACTTATTCAGATTGCATTCTTGACATGCGCTTTAATCCTTTTCTGACCTTAGAAAACTTTCCTGCTGTTAACTCACAGCTTTTTTTACAGCTGACATTCCTTCTCGTAAGGAAAAAAGAAAAAGGGGAAATGTGGGGGGGGGGGCCTTCCCAAGGTTGCTAAGCTTTTGGCTGATATTACAGTCGTAGAGCACAGTCTCCCGGATGATCTCACAGCTGCTTCTGAGAGGAGCCGTGTCTACCCATCCTTCCTCTTTCTCATAGTGATAGTGAGCTAGCTTCAAAGCCTCTCTTTGGCCATTCCTAATGGCATTATACAACTATTGTCCAATCTGTATACTGCCAACTATCTGTGAGCTTGTAAGTTTATTAAAAGACAGAACTCCGAGAGAGCTGGATCCAGAGGTATGTATGGAGGACTCTGCTGGCAGACATCCTTGTGTGTGTGGTTGACTTTTCTCTCTAGGACTCTTTACTATCCTAATTATCTGGTGATCACCCTAAAACTATCTCAAAAATGACAGAATGATTTCAATACGAATCCAAGGCAGACCGTTCAGCATCACAGTAATCCAGGTTTATGCACCACACACCAATGCTGAAGAGGCTGAAAGTGACCACTTCTATGAAGACCTACAACACCTTCTAGAACTGACACCAAAGAAAGATGTTCTTCTCATTATAGGGAACTGGAATTCTAAAGTAGGGAGTCAAGAGATAAAAGGAACAACAGGGAAGTTTGCGGTTGAAAATGAAGAAGAGCAAAGGCGAATAGAGTTTTGTCAAGAAAACAAGCTGGTCATCACAAATACACTTTTCCAACAACAGAAGAGGCTCCTCTACACATGGACCAGATGCGCAATACTCCAATCAGATTGATTATATTCTCCGTAGCCAAAGATGGAGAAGCTCTATACAGTCAGCAAAAACAAGACCTGGAGCTGATTGTGGCTCTGATCATCAGCTTCTCATAGCAAAATTCAAGCATAAACTGAAGAAAGTAGGAAAAACCAGTGGGTTAGTAAGGTATAATCTAAACCAAATCCCTTATGAATACACATTGGAAGTGAAGAACAGATTTAAGGAACTAGATTCGATGGACAGAGTGCCTGAATAAGTATGGATGGAGGCTCATAACATTGTACAGCAGACAGCAACAAAAACTATCCAAAAGAAAAAGGAAATGGAAGAAACCAAAGTGGCTGTCTAACGAGGCCTTACAAATGGCAGAGAAGAGAAGGGAAACCAAATGCAAGGGAGATAAGGAAAGTTACAGAAAATTGAATGCAGACTTCCAAAGAAAAGCAAGGAGAGACAGGAGGGCCTTCTTAAATGAGCAATGCAAAGAAATAAGAGGAAAACAATAGAAAGGGAAAAACCAGAGATCTATTCAAGAAAGCTGAAGATATTAAAGGAACATTTTGTGCAAAGACGTACATGATAAAGGACAAAAATGGTAGGGATCTTTCAGAAGCAGAAGACATCAAGAAGAGGTGGCAAGAAAACACAGAGGAATTACACCAGAAAGATATGGATGTTTTGGACATGCCAGATAGTGTGGTTGCTGACCTGGAGAGGGAAGTCAAGTGGGCTTGAGAAAGCCTGGCTAACAACAAGGCCAGTGGAGGTGACGGCATTCCAGTGGGAAACCACAGGCCGGTTAGCCTAATGTCTGTTCCAGGGAAGGTTTGTCTCATATCAAGAGGACCTGCCATTGGTGACCATGGGGTTTGGGGTGAGCAGGATTGAAATCTTTAAAAAAAACAAAACTAAATAAGACGCAAAGAAAACCATACCCCAAAAATCAACACGCTGCACATGGAAAGAAGAAGTGTTGAAAGAAGAAGTGTGGTGTTGTAGATGGAGTACCAGACTGGAAACGAGGAGACCTGGATTCAAATCCCTGCTGGGCCAGGGAAATTGAGAGGACAGTGTGTGTGGCAAGGCTACTTAAGCCACCTCTTGAAATTCCACTTACCTTGCAAATCCTGGAGGGATGTGGGATTTGGTTCTTTGTTTCTGGTCCCCAAAACAGCAAAGACGACTCAGCTCAGTCTCACTCCTTCCTAAGAGGAGAAAAAAAGATCAGCCTGCAGGCATTATGGATAAAGCAAATCAAATACATTTCCTTCTGAGATGTGCCTTCATCATGTTTTAATTGAACGGGGTCACATCTCCATCTCTCTTTCTTCTTCAGGCAAAACAAGAGGAACAGAAAAGCAGGCAGGTGGGCAGGCAGGCATATCTTCCTTTTTGACACATGCGATGAAAACAGTAGCATACAACATGGTATGTCTCCCACTATTTACTGAAAATATTTTTACCCTGCCTTTCTCCTTAAAAACGACCCAAGGGAGCATATGTGCATCAGAAAAAGGCAATATTTCACAGTGAAAAACAGCGAGACTACAAACATTAAAATGGTTCAAACTAAAGCTACATTAAAGATGGTAAACCAAATCAACATCTAGAAAACAGCAGAGCCCGTGTGATGGAGTGGACCGAGGGATGGACCGGACTCTCTGTTGTCATGGGACCATTTGTAATTCAAATTGTGGTTATTATTATTTTGGGATTATTTGTATGTGCTATATCTAGACTTTTGCCTCTGTGTGTTGGTTTTTGTTCGGGAAAGGTTAAACAAAGAGGAGCAGATTTAAATTCAGCATTTTGTCTATTGTCAGAATTTAAAAACGGGGAAAGGATATACGAATATGGCCAAAATTAATTTTATTTCTGGTCTTCGGGTAGAAAATGTTACTCTACAGATTCTGTTTCTTCCAGCATTACTTCTCTCTTGAGATTTGTATTAAGTCAAATGCCTATATTGCACACTTCCCACCCTTTCACCTTTCAATTATTAAAGGGCCCATCTAGGAATGCTGCCTGGAGGCCAAACACAGATAGAACCAGCGAATCATGGAAAAGTGAAGTTGGAAGGAGCCCACAAGGCCATCAAGTCCAACCCCCTGCTCAACGCAGGAATACAGTCAAAGCAGATCTAGCAGGTGATGATCCAAAAGAGTCAAAACATAAAACCCAGCGGGGAGCTGGAGGCTGAAGGCCATACATCGGGGTCCTGCTTGGACTTTGGTTCAGCTGGTTGCGTCTTGTCTGACCTCTTGCTGGAGCTAAAATATTGGGTAGCGGGCTTGGTCCATAACAAAACAGTCACAGTGCCAGAGGACTGGAGGAAAGCACACATCACGCCAATCTTTAAAAAGGGAAGGAGGGGGGAGCTGGGAAACCGCAGGCTGGTTAGCCTAACGTTTGTGCCAGAGAAGACATTTGAAAGCCTCATCCAAGATAAAATCTTAAAATAGAACAAGCCTTGCTGAGGGAGAATCAGAATGGCTTCTGTAAGGGCACGTCTTGCCTCACAAACTTTTAAGAAATCTTTGAAAATCTCAACAGTCGTGTGGATGTGAGTAAATTGGTGGATATTGTCTATCTGGATTTTCAGAAGAGGTTTGACATGATGACTCGCCGAAAGCTGCTGAGAAAATGCCATGGACAGGGGATAAGAGGGCAAGTCCTCTTATAGACTGAGAATTGGTTGAGAACCAGGAAAGAGAATTGTCAATGGGCAATTTTCAAAAGGGAGAGAGGGTGACAGCGGTGTGCCCTGGGATCTGTCCTGGTATCGGTGCTTTTCAACCTGTTCATAAATGATCTGGAGACAGGGATAAGCAGTGAGATAGACAAGTCTGCAGATGACACAAAGCTTTTCCGTGCGGTGAAGCCCACATGGGATTGCGAAGAACTCCAGAAGGATCTCTCCAAACTGGGAGAATGGGCAGTAAAAAAAGCTAATGCGTTTCAATATAAGAAAATTAAAGAAAATGTAAAGTAATGCACACTGGGGCATGAAATAAAAACTTTTTTTCATGAGCTAATGGGTTCTGTACAGTCTGTGATGGATCAGGAAATAGATCTTGGGGTGCTGGTGGACAGCTCGAAAAAAGTGTCCACCCACTGTCTGGCAGGAGTAAAAAAAAAGGCCAATTCAATGGATCTAAGGATCACCTTAAGGATCATATTTCCTTATCAACTGTGCCGTTAGTCTGTAAAACTGATTGCCACAGGATGTGGTGACGACATTTGGCCTAGATGCCTTGAAAATAGGATTGGAGAGATTTCTGGAAGAAAAGTCCATCACAAGTTACCAGACATGTAGGGATGTACAATCTCGAGGTTTAAAAGAAAGGTACCTCGAAAGGCCTGATGTAGGGAAGGGAGACAGGTCTCTTGTTTTCTCATGTGGCCGCAAAGGCATCAGGTAGAGCCAATGTCAGATATAGGAAGTTGGATTAGATGAGTCCTTGGCCTGATCCGACAGTGCTCTTCTCCAGAGGCAACAGCCTCTGAACAGCAAAAGCTGCCAGCTTCCACTCCACCCCAAAGAAGAGATGACATGGGTAAGGGCTCTGATGCCACCACGATGCCTATGGAGGGGGAGACAGCAGACGGCTGAAGGATGCCGTTTCTCAGGCTTTGACATCCTTCACCGTCAAACACAAGGAAGGGAGAAGAAGCTGATCTGTGACACCTTTTCTGAAGAGAGACATGGATGTATTTTCTACACATCTGGGGTTCATAGCCCTAAAAATAAAGGGGAAAAAGTTGCCCCCTCCTTTATAAGGTGGGCCAATGGGCCACTTATTCCCTTTCCTTCTTAGCTTTCTTTTCCAGAGGGTTAGCAGGGCGTTTTTTCTTTGTTTTGTTTTTATATTGAAAACTACAAATGCCCAGTAACTCCTTTCAAAATGATCTAGTAAATGATCTTCTAGTAAAAGATTTAGGATTCCAACCTAAAGATTGGGTCTTTCCGTAGTTGTGCTAAAAGGAGATTGGACAAGAACGGAGTGTGTTTCTTCATTTCGTTTACTTCAATGCGTCTGATCAAAGCCCTACTAACCAAATAAAGCAGCATTAGCAACAGAAAGAGATGGAGAAGAAACCAGAATACCAGCTCAGGTCAAAATGAAGGAGCATTTTTAACTCTCCAGCTGTTTCTTGGACCATCTGTTAGGGGGAGGCACCAAAGTGTGCTTAACAATGACATTCACAAGTGCTCATAATCCTGAATGCTTGAACCCAACAAGAAACCTTAAGTTATGTTTTATTTTCCCTCTTCCCATAATTGTCTTCGCCTTCCCAAGGGCATCAAAAGAAGAGGCCGGAAGGTGAAGGAACTATCACAGTCGGGAAACCTTTCTACTGGGGCAAACAGGAGAGAAAAGGATGGAGCCGAAAGATAAGGAAAGCGCAGACACAAGCAGGAAAGGAGAAAAGAGATAATGTGGAATGGAGGAACCTGGCCCCACACGGGGGTGTGGAATTGCCTTCCCAGAGGGGATGACCGGAGGGAGGGAGTGTTGGACTGAGGAGACGCTGCCCCTCTTGCATCTGCTGCTGTCAGCCTCAAGGGAAGCCCCACATAAAGAGAATTACGGTAGTCTATTCTTGACACTGTGCGTGGACCAATCTGGGGAGTGACACTGAAGGAGAAGGTGGGATCAGAAATGACTTTATCTGTTAATCAATTATCATCAGAGTCCGAAGTAAATGGTGTAAAGCAAAATTCCCCACACCAACACTCTTCACATGTTCAAAGAAGGAGTGTGGTGTTGTGGATGGAGTACCAGACTGGAAACCAGGAGAGCTGGATTCCAATCCCTGCTGGGCCAGGAAAACTGAGAGGAGAGTGTTTGTGGGAAGGCTACTTAAGGCACCTCTTGAAATCTCACTCACTTTGCAAATCCTGGAGGGATGTGGGATTTGGCTTTTTGTTTTTCTTCTCAAAAACAGCAAAGAAAACTCAGCTCAGTTTCGCCCCTTCCTAGGAGGAAAGAAAAGGAAAAGATCAGCCTGGAGGCTTCATGGATAAAGCAAAGCAAAAATGTTTCCTTCCTGGATGTGACTTTGTCATGTTTATATTGAATGGGGCTCCATCCCCTCTCTTTCTCTTCTTCAGGCAGCAGAACAAGAGGAACAGAAAGGCAGCCAACAAAGAAACCACAGGAAGGAAGGAAGGAAGGAAGGAAGGAAGGAAGGAAGGAAGGAAGGAAGGAGCATCTATTGCTGGGCTCTGAGATAAAAGCTCCTCCGTCCCAGTGAGGAGGGGGCAACAGCAGGGAACCAGAGAACAACAGGACATGCTTCCCACTGACACATGTGATGAAAGCAGCAGGAAACAAGAGTGTACATTTCGCACTATTTATTTAAAATATTTTTACCCCACCTTTCTCCTTTAAAACAGCCCAAGGCAGCTTATGTAAATTTTTAAAACAGAAAATCAACATTTAGAAAACACCAGAGCCTGTGTGATGTAGTGGACTGATGGTTGCACCAGGCCCTCTGTTCTCAGGGGAGCAGATCCCAAAACAGGGGGTGTCTCCAAAGGGGCTCCTTGGCCTCGGGCAGAGTTCAGGTCTCAGGACTTTTCTCCCCTCCTGTCTTCCAACCCCCAACCTTGCTTAGGCTTCGCTCTTCCCTTTGAGCTCACTGGATACCTCACAGGGGCTTGGAGGGGCAGCAACTGAGGGAGAGGGTTGGAGGTAAGAGGGCGAATTCCCTAGGAAGCAGGAGCGAGGGGCAGGTCTTTTGCAGAGCCGATGGACCTGAATTGTGCCTTTAGGACCCAAAGACCATAACAGTTTTGGCCCTGCGGGAAGAAGAACAACGTCCACCAGGAGACCCTTCCTGGGGAGATCTCCCTTTCAGCCTCCGCTAGGAAACATCCCAGGGAGGAAAATCCACCCCCTTCTCTCTCCTGCTTTCTCTCCTGACTGACTTCTGTAAAAGGACAGTCTCTGTTCACAAACAACACAACAAGGAAGCCGCGAAGCGGGGGGTGGGGGTGGAAGTCATCACCGCTTCCTAAAGTTGATCTTCAGCTCAGGATCTGGTCTTGAGATGGATCGGAGAAGCCCTTCTCTCTGATGGATCGTCCAGGAAAATACAAATACACACACAACACACACAGAGACTCACAGAAACGAACACATAGAGAGTGTGCAAAAGAGCAAGAGGTCGCGCAGACATTCCCCTCGCAGGAAGGCACAGGGTGGACCCCCTCCCTTGCAAACCCCATTTTTCCTGCCCGCCCCCCAAATCCTCCAGTTTCCTCCATCGCCGCCCCCTTTGCCTCTCCAGCCCCACCTGGTACTTTGACCCTTTAAAATAGGGAGGGGGTGTCCTACGTCATTAGCGGGAGGCACGGGGGGGGGAGATGGGAGGCAAGTTACTTTCTCTCCCGTTCCTTTGTTTCCATCCACCGGATGCTCGCAGGATTCAAGGGAAGGCAGGGTCTCTTTAACCCCCCTCCCGACACTCACATACACACACACGCACTCGATGAATCCCCCTTCCCCTCCCTCTGGAGGAGACCCAGAGCAAAAAACTGCCTTGCACGAAGGTTGAGCATAGCAAGCAACAATACCTGGAACAGCAGCCACCCCTTCCGTCGAGACTGGCGGGAATGTGGATATATCTTTCCTTCCCTATAGCAAATCTCACCCCCCCAACACTTCACCCCGATCTGCCCCCCCTCCAGCGCCCACCTCCGTCCAGGTCCCGATCCGGGAGGCGCCCCAAAAGCCCCGCTTCTCTCCTCCAGGCGCCTTTCTTGGGCCGAAGGGGAAGAGGCAGGCGCTGCAGGATCCCCGCTTCTTCCGGCTCCCGTTCAAAATGGCGGCTAGGGGAGGGGCTCTTCCTTCGCCTTCGTAGCTCTAGGTTCCTCCCCTCCCCCCCCTCCTGCACGGAGAAAATGGAGAAAAAACGGTGAGGACGAGGGCAGTTGAGGGGTAGAAAGGCGCCAAAGAGGAGGAAAATGGCGGGAGTGCGGAGCTTCCTCCGGGCGGCCCAAGTTCTCCCACTTCTGGTGGAAGGAAAGACTCAGACGAGACACAAGAGTTCCCGTCACCAGAGTCTGTTCACAAATATTTGAAGAGAGAAAAAGGAGACAAACGAGCAGGGAGTTCAGGCTCTCAGACAGACCCGGATTATGTTTCTCTCCTTCCAAAGGGAGAATCACAACAGCCGAGGAAAACTGACGTCGTATCAGCTCCTTCCATCATCTGCCTGCACAGCAGGACTCTCCACTTTGCCCTCATTAATTCCTTCTGCTCTATCCCGCCTTTTGAATTCTATCTCCCAAAGTAGCTCAAATAGTAACAGCTCAAAAACCCAGCAAGCTCAAACAGTGGGGAAGTTTGTGGGGGACAGAGTGATTATTTTCCCCTTCTCAATGAATGCACTCCCACCTCCTTGGTTGCTGATTATGCTGATCACGTGACCCGTTCAGGTCTCCTTTAGCTCAAGATGCTGCGTTTCTCCTTCCACCAGAGAAGATCAGGTTGGCTGTTTTCCTCTTCTCTTTCATCCCCAACTTTATTTATCCCCTTTCTCCTCCTCCGACAGAATCCCGATCTCTCTTCTCTAACCTTTATACTTGCACTCACACCCTTTTCTAGACCACCTTCCCGTGATGTGTAAGTTGGTATAAACTACCAGATTTTTTTGGAGACGGGTTCTCCACAATGTCTTTCCATACATGTATTTGCTATTTATTTATTATTATTTATTTATTCCATTTATACCCTGCCTATCTGGTCATATTGACCACTCTGGGCGGCTTACAATACAAAACATAAAATACAAAACCAATATATAATTAAAAAGGAATTTGTACATTATTAAGAATTCTATAAGATGGAAAAGGGAAAACATAATAAAGAAAGCAAGGGAGAGGTCAGGGATTAACTGGGGGGGAAGGCTTGTCTTGCATGTAGCCATTGGTTCAGGCTTTCAAAAACATCCACCCACGTCATAGTGTGGAACTGGCTAATCAGTTTCTCAGGAGAGCACAGAATATCTAGACTTCAGGGACTTTAACCCTCATTTCACTGAATACCTAGCACCGGTGATATCACGCTAGAATTCCCACAGAGTTCTCCAGAAAAGTTGGTGTCAGTTCAGGGCCAGTGCAAAGCATATCAGGTAAAATCCAAAGAAATGAAACAAGGCAAAAACATGTGGCCCCTTTCTGCTCCGTCAAACATATAGGGAACCTATGAAATACTGGATGAAATAATCATTTCACAAGTCAAGAATAACAAATACTCATGGGTATGCGGTTATATCTCCCATGCAGTGGTTTCTGGGTTATGTTTGGTGTTTGGTTGTATCATAAACATTCCTACAGGAGACAGAGAAGAGATGACAGGCACGAGCAAAAGGGAGTGGGGAGAAGAGGTGGGGGGGTGAAGACTGTTAAAATCTCAAGGGAGAGTGGGGTAACAGTATATACAAGAAGAGAGCAGAAGAACCATGAATGAAAATATAGAGAACATTGACCGTTTTTCTATAAGAAACGTGATGAGAGATGGCCCTGGTAGTGATGAACGAAATAAGAGGAGCCATACTTAACGGTATACCTTTTTATATTTGGTAATGGCTTAAGAAACCTAGGCTGATATTCAATCCATATATATGGGTGTCCATCATGTGTATAAATGTTTATGGCAGCTGTTTATCTTTGCATTAGTGCCAAGGAATGAGGGAGGGGAGGGGGAAGTGTGGCTCCCACAGGACAGCATTCTCATGCCCAAAGTGATCGGTGTTCCTAAAGCAACCCTCAGCCATTCTGTGTGTCTGTTTCAGTTGGGGAGTGCTGCACTCTGTGTGAAAAGGTCAGACGCCTGGATCTCCTTCAAGGGCTCTGCCTTGACTTCCTTCCTTTTTCCGCCTCCTTCAAGTGGGAGGGCAGGGAATTCCCAGCACCAGAGGCCTTTCCAAGTTATTTCAGTCCAAATGCTTGCAGGACCTCCCTGGCTTTTGAAAGGAAGAGTTCTGGGGAATGTCTTCTTTTTTTAATTTGTGCTTCTCTGTTTGCTTATTTTGTTTCTGAGTTGGTCGCTTGGTTTGGGAGGACGGTGTTTGGCTTTTGCCTTTGCTTTTTGACCGATCTGCTTGCACAGATTAAAATGGCTGCTTCTTGGAAACCCAACCCCATCCTCAACATGGTTCTTATTTCAGAGTTCCACACCTGCCAGTGGCTGTTCGGCTGCAAACTGAGCCAGGATGGACTCAAGGCCGGGGTCAACAAGTTCAGCTACGACGGGAAGGAGGTCCTCAGCTTCAAGAAGGACTACCTGACCTGGACAGGCTACGATCCTGTTGGCCAGGAGTACAAAAGGGAACGGGAATCCGAGCCGGGCCACACCCAGAGCTCCAAACACTCCCTGGAAGAGAAATGCATCAACATGGGGCACCAACTCCTGAAAACTGACAAGAAAGAACGACCGAGAAGAGGTGAGGCTGGAGACCCGACCATAATTCATTGTATACGAGTGAAGTCTGGAAAGGAACAGACTGGAAAATTTTGCTTTCTCTCTCTGAATCTTTGAAACCGCCAGACAACACATTATGGGAATTGCAGTGCCAAATACAGTATAATAAAAGTCTGTCTGTCTGTCTGTCTGTCTCTGTGTGTGTGCGCGCGCACGTGTGTTTTGGCAGTTGTTCTGTTCAATCAGGACTGCTACCTGCACAGATGCCTCTCCTGCACCCTCCGAAGCTTGAGAAGTATACTTTTCCAATGTCTGCTCCTTTTTTGAAATGCACCTGTTGCAACATTGTATTGCAATTCCCCCCCTTGTCCAGCTCAGTAGTAATCACAGGATGAGACCCTGCATTGCCCATTCTCACATTGGTGGCACCCTCCTTCTGCCACCAGGTATGCCCTAGTCCATCCTCTTCCTCTTGCTGTGACCAAAGTCACCTGGTATTTGAAATGGGGGGCTTGTGGCCAGCAGTGAAACCGGGGGGCTGGCCCCAACATTTCAGCCATCAAATTGTGCTGCCCAGGCTTCTTGTTAATTCCCAAAGCTGTATCCCACTCCCAGGTTTTCCCGAACCCCCCCCCCCCAAAGATGGTTCCTTATTTGAAGATTTCCCATTTTCTTTCTGAACTCTGAGTTGCGATACAAACGATAGTTACAATGCTATGTTCTGGGGATAACTTTCAAAACTTGCTTAGAAGGGTCTTGTTACATATTCTGCTATTCTTTGTATTTTTAGATGCATTTCCACCGTGCCACGAGAGGGAAGCATGTATCTGGGTAAGACTCATTAATGAGGGGCAATGCAGTGATTTAAGCACGGAATGGAATCCTCAGGAGGAGTCCTAAGAATAATAGGAGTGAATGGAATCTCTTTGGAGGTTCCCATTTTGAAAGCATTATTGAGTCGGAGGGGAAGGAAACAGCACTTCATAGCTTTTTGTGGATGCCAGAGAGTGGGCTAAATTTACTAGGTAGAGATCTTAAGGAGGTATTGGGGATGCATGTATTTCTGCAAGGTGGGAATGGCACTATTGTGTGAGGGAGATAAAGCAGAAAAAGACCGGAAGATGTGGGCCAGACCTGGAAATCCAGGACGTCTAAAAATAGAGCCAGTTACAATTGGAACCAGAAAACATGCATTGGTACAGGTCAGGCAATACTCTGTTCCAACGGCTGCCAAGGAGGGGCTGAGGCCAGTGATTAAGGAGCTCCTGCAAGATGGGCTAATTCAAGAGGCAGTATCAACTTATAGCACCCCTATACTTCCAGTAAAGAAAGGAGATGGGACTTGGACAGCATCTTGAAAAGCAGAGACATCACCTTGCCAACAAAAGTCCGAATAGTCAAAGCTATGGTTTTTCCTGTCGTGATGTATGGAAGTGAGAGCTGGACCATAAAGAAAGCTGACCGCCGAAGAATTGATGCCTTTGAATTGTGGTGCTGGAGGAGGCTCTTGAGAATCCCCTGGACTGCAAGGAGAACAAACCTATCAGTTCTAAAGGAAATCAACCCTGAGTGCTCACTGGAAGGACAGATCCTGAAGCTGAGGCTCCAGTACTTTGGCCATCTCATGAGAAGAAAAGAGTCCTTGGAAAAAACCTTGATGTTAGGAAGGTGTGATGGCAAGAGGAGAAGGGGACGACCGAGGATGAGATGGCTGGACAGTGTCTGCGAAGCACCAACATGAACCTGACACAACTCCGGGAGGCAGTAGAAGACAGGAGGGCCTGGCGTGCTCTGGTCCATGGGGTCACGAAAGTCGGGCACGACTAAACGACTAAACACACACACACACACACAGGATTTGAGGAGAATAAATGGCATTGTTTTACCCCAGGGCACCAGTTGTACCAGTTTCATTTAGTCGTTTAGTCGTGTCCGACTCTTTGTGACCCCATGGACCAGAGCACGCTAGGCCCTTCTATCTTCCACTGCCTCCCGGAGTTGTGTCAAATTCATGTTGGTTGCTTCGCAGACACTGCCCAGCCATCTCATCCTTGGTCGTCCCCTTCTCCTCTTGCCGTCACACTTTCCTAACATCAAGGTTTTTTCCAAGGAGTCTTTTCTTCTCATGAGATGGCCAAAGTACTAAAGCCTCAGCTTCAGGATCTGTCCTTCCAGTGAGCACTCAGGGTTGATTTCCTTTAGAACTGATACGTTTGTTCTCCTGGCAGTCCAGGGGATTCTCAAGAGCCTCCTCCAGCACCACAATTCAAAGGCATCAATTCTTCGGCGGTCTGCTTTCTTTATGGTCCAGCTCTCACTTCCATACATCACAACAGGAAAAACCATAGCTCTGACTATTCGGACTTTTGTTGGCAAGGTGATGTCTCTGCTTTTTAAGATGCTGTCTATGTTTGTCATCGCTTTCCTCCCAAGAAGCAGGCGTCGTTTAATTTCGTGGCTGCTGTCTCCATCTGCAGTGATCATGGAGCCCAGGAAAATAAAATCTGTCACTGCCTCCATGTCTTCCCCTTCTATTTCCCAGGAGGTTATGGGACCAGTGGCCACGATCTCAGTTTTTTTGATGTTGAGTTTCAGACCGTTTTTTGCACTCTCCTCTTTCACTCTCATTACAAGGTTCTTTAACTCCTCCTCACTTTCTGCCATCAGAGTGATATCATCTGCATATCGGAGGTTGTTGATATTTCTTCCGGCAATCTTAATTCCGGCTTGGGATTCCTCCAGTCCAGCCTTCCGCATGATGTATTCTGCATATAAGTTAAATAAGCTGGGGGACAGTATACAGCCTTGTCGTACTCCTTTCCCAATTTTGAACTAATCAGTTGTTCCATGTCCAGTTCTAACTGTTGCTTCCTGTCCCACATATAGGTTTCTCAGGAGGTAGATAAGGTGGTCAGGCACTCCCATTTCTTTAAGGACTTGCCATAGTTTGCTGTGGTCCACACAGTCAAAGGCTTTTGCATAGTCAATGAAGCAGAAGTAGATATTTTTCTGGAACTCTCTGGCTTTCTCCATAATCCAGCGCATGTTAGCAATTTGGTCTCTAGTTCCTTTGCCTCTTCGATATCCAGCTTGTACTTCTGGGAGTTCTCGGTCCACATACTGCTGAAGCCTACCTTGCAAGATTTTGAGCATAACCTTGCTAGCATGTGAAATGAGTGCAATTGTACGGTAGTCAAAGCATTCTTTGGCACTGCCTTTCTTTGTGATTGGGATGTAGACTGATCTTTTTCAATCCTCTGGCCACTGTTGGGTTTTCCAAACTTGCTGGCATATTGAATGTAGGACCTTAACAGCATCATCTTTCAAGATTTTAAATAGTTCAACTGGAATGCCATCACCTCCACTGGCCTTGTTGTTAGCCAGGCTTTCTAAGGGACACTTGACTTCACTCTCCAGGATGTCTGGCTCAGGGTCAGCAACTACATTGTCTGGGTTGTCCGGGATATCCAAATCTTTCTGATATAATTCCTCTGTGTATTCTTGCCACCTCTTCTTGACGTCTTCTGCTTCTATTAGGTCCCTCCCATTTTTGTCCTTTATCATGTTCATCTTTGCGCAAAATGTTCCTCTAATATCTCCAATTTTCCTGAACAGATCTCTGGTTTTTCCTTTTCTGTTATTTCCTCTATTTCTTTGCATTGTTCATTTAAGAAGGCCCTCTTGTCTCTCCTTGCTATTCTTTGGAAGTCTGCATTCAATTTTCTGTAACTTTCCCTATCTCCCTTGCATTTTGCTTCCCTTCTCTTCTCTGCTATTTGTAGAGCCTCGTTGGACAGCCACTTTGCTTTCTTGCATTTCCTTTTCTTTGGGATGGTTTTCGTTGCTGCCTCCTGGACAATGTTACGAGCCTCTATCCAAAGTTATTCAGGCACTCTGTCCACCCAATCGAGTTCCTTAAATTTGTTCTTTACTTCCACTGTATATTCATAAGGGATTTGGTTTAGATTATACCTGAGTGGGCCAGTGGTTTTTCCTACTCTCTTCAGTTTAAGCTTGAATTTTGCTATAAGAAGCTGATGATCAGAGCCAAACTTCCCTGTTGTTCCTTTTATCTCTTGGCTCCCTACTTTAGCATTCCAGTCCCCTAGAATGAGAAGAACATCTTTCTTTGGTGTCAGTTCTATAAGGTGTTGTAAATCTTCATAAAATTGTTCAATTTCAGTCTCCTCAGCAATGGTGATCGGTGCATAAACTTGGATTATTGTGATGTTGAAAGGTCTGCCTTGGATTCATATTGACATCATTCTATCATTTTTGAGATTGCATGCCATTAGAGCTTTTCCCACTCTTTTGTTGACTATGAAGGCTACTCCATTCCGTCTACAGGATTCTTGCCCACAATAGTAGATATGATAATCATCTGAGCTGAATTTGCCCATTCCTTTCCATTTTAGTTCACTGATGCCCAGGATGTCGATGTTTATTCTTGCCGTCTCCTGTTTGACCACCTCCAGCTTCCCAAGGTTCATAGATCTTACATTCCAGGTTCCTATGCAGTATTTTTATTTGCAGCATTGGACTTTCCTTTTACTTCCAGGCACGTCCACAGCTGAGCGCCCTTTCGGCTTTGGCCCAACCACTTCATTAGCTCTGGAGCTACTTGTACTCGTCCGCTGCTCTTCCTCAGTAGCATATTGGACGCCTTCCGACCTGAGGGGCCCATCTTCCAGCGTCATATCTTTTAGTTTTTTGTTTCTGATCATGGGGCATTCATGGCAAAGATACTGGAGTGGCATTGCCAGTTCCTACTCCAGGTGGATTGCGTTTAGTTGGAACTCTCCACTATGTCCTGTCCGTCTTGGGTGTCCCTGCACGGCATAGCTCATAGCTTCTCTGAGTTACTCAAGCCCCTTCGCCACGACAAGGCAGCAATCCATGAAGGGGAGTTGTACCAGACCCCTATACAATTCTGAATGGCATTTCAGCCAAGCATCCGGTGTATACATTAATAGATTTAAAGTCACATTTTTTTGGAAAGGCAGGGAATGTTACTGTCAATAGAGATCTTCAACTCCAAACATCATACCATTATACAAAAACTGCAGGCTTACTTAAAATATATCCTTTCACTTGTAAAAAGATGCAGGAATTTAAATTTAGATAACAGGGAAAAGTTAATATGTGCTTGAATCTAATATACAAACACTAGATGTCATGATCTAGAAAGACAGAGAATACATCTTCAGAACACTTCAAACTTTCTAAGAATACAATAAAAAAGTTGATAATTTTTAATGAAAGACATGTAAAAGTATTTAAACATTAAAAATAAATGTATACAAAGAAAACAAGCTCTAAGTGTGTTGTTAAAACAGAGAAAATTTTGTTCTCACCCAGCCATGTGTAAAATCCATTGCTGGCTGTCCCTGCCTGATAGTTATCTTTCCACTCCTCCAAGGACTTTCACCCGGCATCAGTTCCATGGTTCTGTTGTACTCCATGAAACCAAAAATCTACGGTTCTCCGTTCCTTTCTAATAACAGTTTGTGGAAGATCTCCCTCAATATTTACATTCCTTAGTTCTGCATCAGTCAGAAAAACCAAATTTTCCCAAGGTTTGGGTTTCAAAGCCTCAGAGAAGCTCAGATGTTAAGGATCAAAGTAAAAACAAGAGACTTCTGTATTTAGAAGGACATGATCTACAGTTGGGTTCGGCATGCCTTTTTATGGTATCAGAAAGCCAAAACTCATAGGTATTTTCAAAACCATAATATTAGAAACTCCCTGTATATAATATAGGAAAAAATAAAAATGAAAATGTACATGAAAATATCAGGATGGGTTTCACCCATAGGAGCATTTGTTCATCCCAACCTTTTGAATGTAAGAAATTTTTTTCCGTGATGGAGATGCTACTGTACCTCAAAGGTAGCGTTCTCAGAAGTGCTACCTGTCCCACACACAGGGCCAGTTTGGGCAGGCAGAGCTCAGGGTTCTTGATGCGTGGTTGACACAGTGGTGTCAAGGGGAGGGGGTTAGATTTATTTGGCACTCGTTAATGTTTTGGAACAAGCCAGGCTTGCACAAGATGGGCGGGCTTCATTTCAATGAACACGGAACTGAACTGCTGGTGTGTAACATTTAAAAGATGGCAGAGCAGCTTTTAAACTGAATCCCGGGGGATTTACTCTAGCCGCCTAGAGTGGTTGTTCGACTAAATAGGCGGGGGATAGATAGATAGATAGATAGATAGATAGATAGATAGATAGATAGATAGATAGATAGATAGATAGATAGATAGATAGATACATACATACATACATGCATACATAAAGAAAGAAAGAAAGAAAGAAAGAAAGAAAGAAAGAAAGAAAGAAAGAAAGAAAGAAAGAAAGAAAGAAAGAAAGAAAGCCCACAGGAGACTTGCATTCATTTTGGGACTCCTCATCCCTATGGAATGAGGGTCAAGAACAACAAAGTGATGATAGTTTAGTAATAAGGACTGGGAACATGATGTGATGGGATTGTTGGTCCAATGGAAGGAGAAGCAAACAAGCAGCCCTTCGTGGGGGACCCCCATGTGTAGGAGCTTTTATGCAAATGCCCAAAGCATGTGAGCAAAGATGGGAGAGCTGGAACATTTGGTGGTCAAGGAAAACATTGCTATAGTAGCCATAATGGAAACCTGGTGGGATTTGGAGAACCAGTGGGATGATGCAATCCCAGACTATCAACTCAATAGGAGGGATAGGGAGGGGCGTGTTGGAGGTGGGGTGGCCATCTAGGTCAAATGGAGATGGACGGTGGGTCTGACTCCATTATAGAATCACTGTGGGTTAAACTACCAGTCTAAGGAGCAATGAGATAGTGTGTTGTGTGTGAGTGTGTGTGTTTTGTAATCCTCCAGACAAAAAATGCACAGTGGACCTTGAAATGCACAGAGAAATCAGGGAGGTGTCCAAAAGGGACAAGATTGTAATTACGGGGAACCCAAATTCTCCTCACATCAATGGGGTCAATGTGTGCTCTAGTCAAGAAAGAGTAATTGGGTTTCTTCACATGCTAAAGGACTCTGCCTCGGAGCAATTTCTCATGGAGCCCAACAGAGGACAGGTGACTCTGGATCTAATATCTTACGGTAGTCAGGACCTGGTTAGGGACGGGAATGTCACTGAATCACTAGGGAATAGTGACCATGAGGCCATCTCTTTCTCCTTGCAGGTTGAGGGGAGAGTGTCAAGCAAATCTGACACCAAAACCTTTGATTTCCAAAGAGCGGACTTCCCTCAGATGAGGAAGGAAGTTAGAAAGAAGTTGAAAGGGAAGTTTTCTTAACAAAAACCTCTCCAGAGTGCATGGAGTCTCTTTAAAACAACAATAGTAGAGGCCCTGTGGTAGAGTATACCGCAAAAAAGGGGGGAGGGCGCAACTAAGTCCAAGAAAGTGCCAGAGTTGTTAACTACTAAAGTTTCAGAGACGTTAACAGGAAAGAAGGGACCTTTCTATAAATGGAAATTCTTTCCAAATGAGGAAAATTAAAAGGTACACAAATTCTGGGAAAAGAAATATAAGCAGATGATACGAAGGGCAAAGAAAGACCTTGTGGAACATAAGGCCAGCAATATAAGGGGGAATAATAAAAGCTTCTTTAAATAGTTTAGAAGCAGAAAACTTGCCACAGAAGCGGCTGGCCCTCTGGATGGTGAGAGAGGGAAATGGGGAGAGAGATAGCAGAGAAATTAAATGAGTTTTTTTGCATTTGTCTCCACAACATATGACTTTGGGCAGATTCCGCCGCCCGAACAGCCCTCCTTTGCGAAACCCTGCATTGTTTGCACGTCATTTCATGGATCAAACCTTGTTGGGAGATCAATTTCTCCCTGCTTCTATTTCTCCTTCTTTGACTGCCGTATTTTTCCATGTATAACACGCCCCATGTATCAGAGCACCCCAGTTTTTCTAATCCAAAGTTAAGAAAAATATGTGGGGCTTAGCAAGTGCAGGGGGAAAGGGAACAAAGTGCTCAAGGATTGCTTTGATCCCTGCTTCTGCCTCTGTTCTCTCATCAGCTTCCATGTAATAAAATGAGCCTCAATTTTAGGTCTAAAGATTTTAGACAAAATTATAGTCTTATAAACGGAAAAATACGGCAATTGCTTACGGCAAACAGGTCTTTACATGGCTTCAGAGCAGGTGCACACAGCATCTCCAAATTTTTATTTGGCAAACCAATTCCTGGAGACTACATGTTCCATGTTTTTACCAGGACTACAAACTCCATCACAATTTGCATTGCTAAAAAGGCAGCAATTTCTTGAAAATTGAATTGGGCTCGTGCATTCATGAGCCTTAGGACACATGATTTCTAACCCGTTTGATGCAGTCCAGAGGCCTCAAATTCCTATAAAATCATCAGTAACTCAAATTCATGAAGGGGTTAAACAGTAGCATGGCAACTTCCTCTTTTTTTTAATCTTTGCAGCTGCTCATCACACGTACAGTTCAGGCACTTCTTCTCAAGGCCACTGCGATGCCTAAATTGCTTGACTTCTTTAACACTTCTGCTGGGAATGTTTACTCTGCGATTGCAGACCATGTGACAAAGGGAAGCCAGCGTATCAAGCACTTCACAAATTTGGAGTGCCTGTGTTGTTACGTGCCTATTTTCTAGACTGGCTCACTAATTATTCACACTTATTCAGATTGCATTCTTGACATGCGCTTCAGTCCTTTTCTGACCTTAGAAAACTTTCCAGCTGTTAACTCACAGCTTTTTTTTTACAGCTCACATTCCTTCTCGTAAGGAAAAAAGATAAAACAGGAAATGGGGGGGGGAATTCCCAAGGCTGCTAAGCTGTTGGCTGATATTACAGTTGTAGAGCACAGTCTCCCGGATGATCTCACAGCTGCTTCTGAGAAGCCGTATCTACCCATCCTTCCTCTTTCTCATAGTGATAGTGATCTAGCTTCAAAGCCTCTCTTTGGCCAAGCCTAATGGCATTATGCAACAATTGTCCTATCTGTATACTGTCAACTATCTGTGAGCGTGTAAGTTTATTGAAAGAGAGAACTCCGAGAGAGCTGGATCGTGAGGTGTGTATGGAGGACTCTGCTGGCAGACATACTTGTGTGTGCAGTTGACTTCTTTAACTTTTCTCTCTAGGACTCTTTGCTATCCGAATTGCCCGGTGATCAACCTAAAACTATCTCAAAAGTGACAGAATGATTTCAATACGAATCCAAGGCAGACCTTTCAGCATCACAGTAATCCAAGTTTATGCACCAACCATCAATGCTGAAGAGGCTGAAATTGATCAATTCTATGAAGACCTACAACACCTTCTAGAGGTGACACCAAAGAAAGATGTTCTTCTCATTATAGGGAACTGGAATGCTAAAGTAGGGAGTCAATGGATAAAAGGAACAATGGGAAAGTTTGGCCTTGCAGTTCAAAATGAAGCAGGGCAAAGGCTAAGAGACTTTCACAAGAGAACAAGCCGGTCATCACAACAACACAAGAGGTGACTCAACACATAGACATCACCAGATGGGCAATACCGCAATCAGATTGATTATATTCTCTGCAGCCAAAGATGGAGAAGCTCTATACAGTCAGCAAAAACAAGACCTAGAGCTCATTTTGGCTCTCATCATCAGCTTTTTATAATAAAATTTTATAATAAAATTCAAGCTTCAACTGAAGAAAGTAGGAAAAACCACTGGGCTAGTCTGGTATAATCTAAATCAAATTCATTTTGATTATACAGTGGAAGTGAAGGAACTAGATTCGATGGACAGAGTGCCTGAAGAACTATGGATGGAGGCGCATAACACTGTACAGCAGACAGCAACAAAAACCATTCAAGAGGAAAATAATAGAAAGGGAAAAACCAGAGATCTGTTCGAAAAAACTGAAGATGTTAAAGGAACATTTTGTGCAAGGATGGATAAAGAACAAAAATGGTAGGGACCTTACAGAAGCAGAAGACATCAAGAAGAGGTGGCAAGTATACAGAGAGGAATTATACCAGAAAGATATGGATGTTTTGGACATACCAGACAGTGTGGTTGCTGACCTTGAGCCAGACATCCTGGAGAGTGAAGTCAAGTGGGCCTTAGAAAGCCTGGCTAACAACAAGGCCAGTGGAGGTGATGGCATTCCAGTGGGCAACCACAGGCCTGTTAGCCTAATGTCTGTTGCCTCTTATCAAGAGGACCTGCCATTGGTGACCATGGGGTTTGGGTTGAGCAGGATTGAAATCTATAAAAAAACACATAAGATGCAAAGAAAACCATACCATGAAAATCAACACTCTGCACATGTTCAAAGAAGTGTGGTGTTGTGGATGGAGTACCAGACTGGAAACCAGGAGTCCTGGATTCAAATCCCTGCTGGGCCGGGGAAACTGAGAAGAGAGTGTTTGTGGGAAGGCTACTTAAGCCACCTCTTGAAATCCCACTTACCTTGCAAATCCTGGAGGGACGTGGGATCTGGTTCTTTGTTTTTGGTCCCAAAAACAGCAAAGACGACTCAGCTCAGTCTCACCCCTTCCTCGGAGAAAAGAAAAAGATCAGCCTGGAGGCTTTATGGATCAAGCAAATCAAAAAAGTTTCCTTGCGGGATGTGCCTTCGTTATGTTTCAATTGAACAGGGCTCCATCCCCATCTCTCTCTCCCTCCTTCAGGCAGCAGAACAAAACAAACACAAAAGCAGGCAGGCAGGCGTATCTTCCCTCTGACACATGCAATGAAAACAGTAGCATACAACATGGTATGTCTCCCACTGTTTACTGAAAATATTTTTACCCTGCCTTTCTCCTTAAAAACGACCCAAGGGAGCATATGTGCATCAGAAAAAGGCAATATTTCACAGTGAAAAACAGCAAGAGTACAAATATTAAAATGAATCAAACTAAAGCTGCACTAAAGATTGTCAAGGAAAATTGCAGGCCTGAGCAGAATGCAGTGTATTAACAAGAACCCATAACAATCAGGTGTGCTGAAACAGAGTCAGGATGACTCAGCAGAGATGATGTAATCCAGGGATGATGCAATCCAGGGATGAGGTATGCATATATGTATGATTGTACAGTCAGTTGTATCTTCACCTGCATGAAGATCACATCTACTCGTTATGCTGCCAGACTGATGTAAATATTGCTGCAAATACATGTTGCTGAAGGAAATGCTGCTGAACTATGTGTGAGTTATTCCTCGACTGCCTGAACTGCCAAATACTCTGCGAAAAGTGTGATTTCCGCTGAGAAAGCTGGCAAAGATGGTAAACAAAATCAACATCTAGAAAAAAGCAGAGCCCAAGTGATGTAGTGGACCGAGGGATGGACCGGACTCTCTGTTGTCATGGCACCATTTGTAATTCAAATTGTGGTTCTTATTGTTTTGGGATTATTTGTATGTGCTATATCTAGACTTTTGCCTCTGTGTGTTGGTTTTTGTTCGGGAAAGGTTAAACAAAGAGGAGCAGATTTAAATTCAGCATTTTGTCTATTGTCAGAATTTAAAAAGGGGGGAGTGATATACGAATATGGCCAAAATTAGTTTTATTCCTCGTCTAGGGGTAGAAAATGTTACTCTACAGATTCTGTTTCTTCCAACATGACTTCTCTCTTGAGATTTGTATTACATTAAATGCCTATATTGCACACTTCCCACCCTTTCAACATTCCACTAGCAGATGGCCCATCTAGGAAGGCTGCCTGGAGGCCAATGTGTGTGTGTTTAGTCGTTTAGTCGTGTCCGACTCTTCGTGACCCCATGGACCAGAGCACGCCAGGCCCTCCTGTCTTCTACTGCCTCCCGGAGTTGTGTCAGGTTCATGTTGGTTGCTTCGCAGACACTGTCCAGCCATCTCATCCTCGGTCGTCCCCTTCTCCTCTTGCCGTCACACCTTCCTAACATCAGGGTTTTTTCCAAGGACTCTTTTCTTCTCATGAGATGGCCAAAGTACTGGAGCCTCAGCTTCAGGATCTCTCCTTCCAGTGAGCACTCAGGGTTGATTTCCTTTAGAATTGATAGGTTTGTTCTCCTGGCAGTCCAGGGGATTCTCAAGAGTCTCCTCCAGCACCACAATTCAAAGGCATCAATTCTTCGGCGGTCTGCTTTCTTTATGGTCCAGCTCTCACTTCCATACATCACGACAGGAAAAACCATAGCTTTGACTATTCGGACTTTTGTCGGCAAGGTGATGTCTCTGCTTTTCAAGATGCTGTCAAGATTTGTCATCGCTTTCCTCCCAAGAAGAAGGCGTCTTTTAATTTCGGGGCTGCTGTCTCCATCTGCAGTGATCATGGAGCCCAGGAAGATAAAATTTGACACTGCCTCCATATTTTCCCTTTCTATTTCCCAGGAGGTGATGGGACCAGTGGCCATGATCTTAGTTTTTTTGATGTTGAGTTTCAGACCGTTTTTTGCACTCTCCTCTTTCACTCTCATGAATCATGGAAAAGTGAAGTTGCAAGGGGCCCACAAGGCCATCAAGTCCAACCCCCTGCTCAAAGCAGGAATACAGTCAAAGCAGATCTACCAGGTGATGATCGAAAAGAGTCGAAACATAAATCCCAGCAGGGAGCCGGAGGCTGAAGGCCATACATCTGGGTCCTGCTTGGACTTTGGTTCAGCTGCTTGCGTCTTATCTGACCTCTTGCTGGAGCTAAAATATTGGTTAGTGGGCTTGGTCCATAACAAAACGGTCTCAGTGCCAGAGGACTGGAGGATAGCACACATCATGCCAATCTTTAAAAACGAAGGTGGGTGGTGCTGGGAAACCGCAGGGCAGTTAGCCTAACCTCTGTGCCATCCAAGATACAATCTTAAAATACACAGGACAAGCCTTGCTGAGGGAGAATCAGAATGGCTTCTGTAAGGGCAAGTCTTGCCTCACAAACTTTTTTAGAACTCTTTGAAAATCCCAACAGGCATGTGGATGTGAACAAATCGGTGGATATTGTCTATGTGGATTTTCAGAAGACGTTTGACACGATCACTCGCCAAAGGCTGCTGAGAAAACACCACCGTCAGGAGATAAGAGGGCAAGTCCTCTCTTATAGACTGAGAATTGGTTGAGAACCAGGAAAGAGAGAATTGTCAATGGCCAATTTTCAAAATGGAGAGAGGGGAACAGCAGTGTGTCCCCGGGATCTGTCCTGGGATCGGTGCTTTTCAACCTGTTCATGAATGATCTGGAGACAGGGATAAGCAGTCAGGTAGACAAGTTGGCAGATGACACGAAGCTTTTCCGGGCGGTGAAGCCCACAAGGGATTGTGAAGAACTCCAGAAGGATCTCTCCAAACTGGGAGAATGGGCAGTAAAATAGCAAATACGTTTCAATATAAGAAAATTTAAGAAAATGTAAAGGAATGCACACTGGGGCATGAAATCAAATATTTTTTTTCACAAGCTAATGGGTTCTGAACTGACTGTGATGGATCAGGAAATAAATCCTGGGGTCCTGGTGGACAGCTCAAAGAAAATGTCCACCCAGTGTCTGGCAGCAGTGAAAAAGGCCAATTCGATGGATCTCAGGATCACCCTAAGGATCATATTTCCTTATCAACTGTGCTGTTAGTCTGTACAACTGCTTGCCACATTTGGCCTAGGTGCCTTGAAAAGGGGGATTGGAGAGATTTCTGGAAGAAAAATCCATCACAGGTTACCAGCCATGATGGGTCTATATAATCTGAAGGTTTAAAAAAAAAGGTACCTCAAAAGGCCAGTGGTGGCACTTCGGGTTAAACCGCAGAAGCCTCTGTACTGCAAGGTCAGAAGATCAGCAGTCATAAGATCGAATCCTCAACGTTCACAACTGTTCAGAATCCTGGATGTTCAAACCCAACAGGAAACATTATGTTGTGTTTTATTTTCCCTCTTCCCCTAATTGCCTTCTTCTTCCCAAGGGCATCAGGAAACACACACACACAGACACAGACACACACACACACGCCTCAGGCATAGCCCTTCCTGTCTCCCATCATCTGACGCCTGTTTCAGGCTCAGGAATGAAATCTTGGGAAGACCAGGCTAAAATGTTCCCCTCCCCCTTCTTACATCATTTTCAATTTCTTAATTTGGAATCACTCCCCTGCTTGTCCGGCAGAGGATCCCCCTCAGAGGGAAGATGCAGGGACGATCCCCCTCCCTCGCAAACCCCACTTTTCCTGCTCACCCCTAAGTCCCCGATGAGCCGCCTCCTCCTCCTCCTGCCTTCCCCAGTGCAGGGAGGGGGGATGTCCTTCGTCGTTAGAGGGAGGCGGGGGGGGGGGAGCGATGGGAGGCAAGTTACTTTCTCTCCCGTTCCTTTGTTTGCATCCATTCCTGTGCAGGAAGGATTCAGGGGAAGGCAGGGTCTCCTTGCAGAGAAGGAAACTCCCCCCCCCCCCCGGCCGTCGATGAAGCCCTAGGGCCTTGCAGGGGCGGGGGTCTCCCTAACCGTGGGGGTGGGATCTGGACCCCCAGAGATCCTCTCTCCCCTTTGAATTCCCCTCCCCCTTCCACCGAAATAGAGACAGAAGGGAAAAAACGTCTTGCAAGCAGGTCGAGCAGCGCAAATCAGAACAGGGCACCATCAGCAATACGGGAAGAAGCAGCCTCCCCCTCCCCGGACACTGGCGGGGAGCTGGACATCTGAACCCCCCGCTTGCAAATCTCACCCCCTGCCTCTGATCACGTCTCGATGGGGGGCGCTCCAAAAGCCCCTCTTCTCTCCACCCGCCTTCTTCGGCCAAGGGGGAAGAGGCAGGCGGAGCGATTCCAGCTTCGGGTTGAGTCAAGGGGAGGAGCTCCTCCCTCATCTTCCTAGCTCTATGTTCCTCCCCTTCCCCTCCTGCACGAACGGGGGGGGGGGGGGGAATGGCAGAAACAAGGGGGGGGGCGTTGAAGGCTCCAAAGAGGAGGAAAATGGCGGGAGTGCGGAGCTTCCTCCGGGCGGCCCAAGTTCTCCCACTTCTGGTGGAAGGAAAGACTCCGACGAGACACAAGAGTTCCCGTCACCAGAGTCTCTTCACAAATATTTGAAGAGAGAAAAAGGAGACAAACGAGCAGGGAGTTCAGGCTCTCAGCCCGACCCAGATTTTGTTTCTCTCCTTCCAAAGGGAGTCACAACAGCAGCCGAGGAGAAATGACGTCACATCAGCTCCTTCCATCATCTGCCTGCACAGCAGGACTCTCCACTTTGCCCTCATTAATTCCTTCTGCTCTGTCCCGCCTTTACCGCACTTTTTTTAAATAAATTCCAACACACAACGTGAAACATCTCAAATTGTTTTCCATTATTTTAAATTCTATCTCCCAAAGTAGCTCAAATAGTAACAGCTCAAAAACCCAGCAAGCTTAATCAGAGGGGAAGTTTGTGGGGGACAGAGTGATTATTTTCCCCTCCTCAATGAATGCACTCCGACCTCCTTGGTTGCTGATTATGCTGATCACATGACCCGTTTAGGTTTCCTTTAGCTCGAGATGTTGCCTTTTTCCTACCACCAGAGAAGATCAGGTTGGCTGTTTTCCTCTTCTCTTTTCATCCCCAACTTTATTTATCCCCTTTCTCCTCCTCCGACAGAATCCTGATCTCTCTTCTCTAACCTTTATACTTGCACTCACACCCTTTTCAAGACCTCCTTCCTACGATGTATCAGTGGGTATAAACTACCAGATTTTTTTGGAGACAGGAGTTCTCCACAATGTCTTTCCATGCATGTATTTCTTGCTTGTCTTGCATGTAGCCATTGGTTCAGGTCATTTGAAAAATATCCACCCACATTATAGCGTTGAATTTGTTGATGAATTTCTCAGGAGAGCACAGAAGATCTAGACTTCAGGGAATTTAGCCCTCATTTCACTGAATACATAGCACCGGTGGGTCTCATGCTAGAATTCCTGCAGAGTTCTCCAAAAAAGTTTGTCAGTTCAGGGCCAGCGCAAAGCATATCAGGTGAAATCCAAAGAAATGAAACAAGGCAAAAACATGTGGCCCCTTTCTGCTCCGTCAGACATATAGGGAACCTATGAAATACTGGATGAAATAATCATTTCACAAGTCTAGAATAACAAATACTCATGGGTATGCGGTTACATCGCACATGCAGTGGCTTCTGGGTTATGTTTGGTGTTCGGTTGTATCATAAACATTCCTACAGGAGACAGAGAAGAGATGACAGGCACGAGCAAAAGGGAGTGGGGAGAAGAGGTGGGGGTGAAGACTGTTAAAATCTGAAGGGAGAGTGGGGTAACGGTATTTACAAGAAGAGAGCAGAAAAACCATGAATGAAAATATAGAGAACACTGACCTTTTTGCTATGAGAAACGTGATGAGAGATGGCCCTGGTAGTGATGAATGAAATAAGAGGAGCCATACCTAACGGTATAGCTTTTTACATTTGGCAATGGCTTAAGAAACCTAGGCTGATATTCAATCCATATATATGGGTGTCCATCATGTGTATAAATGTTTATGGCAGCTGTTTATCTCTGCACTAGTGCCAAGGAATGAGGGAGGGGAGGGGGAAGTGTGGCTCCCAGAGGACAGCATTCTCTTGCCCAAAGTGATTGGTGTTCCTAAAGCAACCCTTGTGGGGATCCCTTTGTCAAAGGATGATAAAAGACGTGGAGACAAGAATGAGGAAGGAATTGTTCTGCCCTCCCGATAGTGGGAGAGGTTTATTTATAATCAACTTAGAACACGTGTAAGACTAGGATTGGTTAAGTTTTGGTGCAGTGCTTGTTAATGATCGGCTTGACTTAGATTGAGGTGGGGTAAGGTGGTGATCATGTGCCTGCCTCATGCAGGGTGTATGCTTGGCTCATGAATCAGGGGTGACAGTGGGACTGTCCGCCACATGGCATGCCAGTGCTTTGGTTAGCCCTACAGCTCCCCCTTTTCTTTTAGCCGTTTATATTTATAATACGATCCTGTTGGCCAGGAGTACAAAAGGGAACAGGAATGTGAGCCGGGCCACACCCGGTGCTCCGAGCACTCCCTGGAAGAGAAATGCATCATCATGGGGCACCAACTCCTGAAAACTGACAAGAAAGAACGGCCGAGAAGAGGTGAGGCTGGAGACCCGACCATAACTCGTTGTGTACAAGTGAAGTCTGGAAAGGAACAGGCTGGAAAATTTTGCTTTCTCCTTCTGAATCTTTGAAACCCCCAGACAACACATTATGGGAATTGCAGTTCCAAATATAGTACAATAAGAGTTGGCTGTCTGTGTGTCTGCCTGCCTGCCTGCCTGCCTTTCTGTCTGTCTGTCTGTCTGTCTCTCTCTGTCTCTCTGTGTGTATGTGTTTGTGTTTATGTGTGTGTGTGTTGGGAGTTGTTCTGTTCAATCAGGACTGCTACCTGCACAGATGCCTCTCCTGCACCCTTCGAGGCTTGGGAAGTATACTTTTCCAATGTCTGCTCCTTTTTTGAAACCCACCTGTTGCAACAATGTATTGCAATTTCACCCCCTTGTCCATCTCAGTAGTAATCACAGGATGAGGCCCTGCATTGCCCATTCTCACATTGGTGGCACCCTCCTTCTGCCACCAGATATGCCCTGGTCCACCCTCTTCCTCTTGCTGTGAGAGTGTGTGAGACGGACATGATTCGTGGCCTGATGAAGAGATTGGGCTACAATGAGCCAGTCGTCGATGTATGGATAAATGGCCATGCCTCTTGTACGTAGAAAGGCAGCCACCGGTGCCATATACTTGGTGTAGACACGAGGAGCCATGGAGAGGCCAAAGGGTAAAGCATTGTATTGGTAAATGGTTTTTCCAGGGAGAAACGCAGAAACCTGCGGTAGTCCGGTCTTATGGAAATAAAATCGTGATCCGCTTGATGATCACCCCGATCTATGACGAAACCGCTTGATGATTATTGTTTTGCAATCGCTTTTGCAATCGCAAAACGATGTTCTAATAGTAAAAATCCGCTTTACCAGTGGCACCTTGCTTTGGGAACCGATTTTTTGCTAGACGATGATTTTCTAACAGCTAATCGATGGCTCTCAAAATGGCTCCCTGCTGTGCTTTAGGACGGATTCCTCGCTTTACAGGCATGGAAAATGGCCATTCTATGGAGGATTTTCACTGTACGGTGAGTTTTTAAGCCCATTGGAACGCATTGAACGGGTTTTCAATGCGTTTCAATTGGCTTTTTTATTTTGCTTAATGAGGATTTCGCTCTACAGCGATTTCGCTGGAACGGATTATCCTCATTAAGCGAGGCACCACTGTATGAAAATAGGTGTCACTTAAGTCTATTAAAGTGAACCAGTTTCCTTTCTGAATGAGGGGAAGAACCTCTACCAGGGTAACCATATGGAAACGATGGTAGGCAACAAAGTGGCTGAGATCCTGGAGGTCTAATATTGGGCAAAGGGAATCGTTCTTTTTCGGAACCATAAATTACCTGGAGAGGAAACCAGGGTAGTTTGGATCGATGTGGACGGAAGAGATGGCTGATTTTTTAAGAAGATGATGGATTTATTTTTGCAAGGTAACATTGGGGCTTGTAGTATTGCTGTGAATTATAGGCTCTTGCCGTTTTCTTCATTTTGTGCAGATTGTCCAGTTGATCATCCATTTTGGGATCAAAAAGACCGCAACCATCAAAAGGTAAGTCCTCTATCCTTTATTTAGTCATCTGTGATGTTAGCTGAGCGAAGCCACATGTGTCTCCTGATTGCCACACCTGTCATTAGATGTTTAGATGCGATTCTATATTGAGTCTGGGTGTCACCATTCTTGTTTCACCAGAGCCATACCTTCTTGATGTATAGATATAGCCCGTGTCCTAGAGTCTGAAGGGACTAGTTGTAGGAAAGGAAGGGCCTTGGACAACAAACGCTTTTGGTATGTGCTCATGGCTGCCATATAGTTGGGGGTTCTTAGGGTAAACGAGGCAAGCAAATACACCTGGCATCCAAGTATGTCCAGTTTGTGAACCTCTTTATTGGTAGGAGTGACTATGGACTTTGTGCGGGAACGAGCTTGAGTCACATCCACCACAATAGAATTGGGAGGGGGATGTTTACCCAGGAAAACAACATCTGTGCCATGTATCTTGTATAAATTTTCTACCCTCCTGGACATCTGGATGATCGAGAAGAGCTTGTCCCAAGACCCTTCATGACTCGAAACAGAGATGGAATGAAGGAGAGACGAAAAGGAGGTGAGTACTCTTGGTCAATGTCCTCCTAAACCTTATCCGTCTCGCGCTGAGGAGGCTGTTGTGCTGTTAAATCTAAAGCCTTAGCAATGTGTTGGATCATGGCAGAATAGGTTGAAAAGTCAGCAGGAGGATTGGCATCATCAATCTCGGAATCCGGGGTATTTATGTTAGGAGCTGGTTCTAATGGTGCTAAAGACGGAGAGGAATCTGCATCGGAATCTTCAGACACCGAGGAATAGGAAGAATCCAACTCACATTCGATACTTGGGTGTTGTTGGTGATGATTCTGTATAGGGGTATCAGATGGAGCTGGCACAGAATGGGAAGCTCGCTTGGTACCGTGCATGGTACCAGAAGGATCGGTACCACGATGGTCGGTACCAGGAGGAACAGCAGGAGCAGTGCAATGTCGGAGAGGAGCCTGCTTGTTTGAAGCCTTAGTTGAAGACTTGTGCCTCGGTACCGGACTGCTCCTTTTACCATGTTTCCTGGGTACTGGGAAGAGCCGTCGACGATGCTTCTTGTGATGTTGGGGTACCGGAAGTGTACTCCAAGGAGGAGTCTCGGTACCAGAAGAGGAGGGCGAGGAGGAACTAGAAGAATCTGATGAATCTGGAAGATCCAAGTCCATCTGGGGACCATAGTATCTGTCCCAGTCACAGTACCAATGACGAATTCGTTTGGATTGATGCTGTACCAGATGATGCCGACCACGCTCCCTGCATTGTTTTGGCTGATATTTACAAGCCCTGGAGCCATGGTAGCCATTTAGCCCCGAATGCCTAGGAGGCTGGCTATCATTGGAATCAGAAGCCTAGATATGGTGCCACTTCCTCTTTTTCTTTCTGCCAGCAGAGGGGTCTATAGGAGAGCCAGACCGAGAGGCAGACGAATCAGAGGCCTCGATATGGTGTCCCTTCTTTCTGCCAGCAGAGGGGTCTCTAGGAGGAGACTGAGAGGCAGTCAGAGATCGCGAATGTGACAGTGATCTAGGAGTGGCTGGTACTGGCGAGGGTCCCATCCTTGCCTCCAATGCAGTGGGAGGAGGCGGTACCGACAGCAGAGAGGATGGCGGTTAAGCCTGTATGCCCTGTACCAGGTTTCCTCAGTCAGAGGGATGAGAGGCGTGCGCAAAAGAGAGGGCTGGCATACTGGAGACAATGACTTGGTCTTTTTGGATTGAGACGATTTTGCCTTTGGTTTAGAAAGTGCAGTCCCCTGGGCACTCGATTTTCCCTTCAGCACCTAAAATCTTGGAGATTGTGAGGGCATGGGGAGAATGGAGGCCGTAGAGCGCTGAGCGGACGCTGGAGTGTCCATAGTGGGAGGTCTAAGAGACTTCTCCCTGAGAGCACACCTCAGTCTAAGTTTTCTGAGTTTAAGCACCTGTCTGGTGAAGTTTCTGCAGTGATTGCAAGTTGCAGGACGATGAGATTCACCTAAACAGATCAGGCAAAGTCTGTGTCCGTCCAAAGTCGGGATCTTCTTATCACAGGAAGGACAAGTTTTAAATGAGACTTTAGGGGCCATAAAAGGGGGAAATGGGGGGAACAGGGGGGTGGATAGTTTCTAAGTAACCTGAACAGTCTAAAGTTCTTTTTTCAACAAGGAGAAAATGAAAGAACAATACAAACAATTGACTGAAGAACTACCGATCCACAATTCTGTTTGTTGTTTCTCACAGTGAAGAGAGCTCCGTCAAAAGAGACCTCCTTGCAGCAACAGAAAGAAAAGGAACTAAGTTAATTGCTAGGATGGGCGAACCACGTGGGGTCGGAAAGGCAGTCCTAACGATCTTGTTAGCTCCAGATATCCAAGGCCTCTGCACATGCGCAGACTTAACCCATTAGTGTGCATTCACAGAGGCCACGAAGAACTGAAAAAAAACCCTGAGCTTGTTTAGGCTTGAGAAAAGAACACTGAGGGGAGATCTGACAGCACTTTTCAAAAACTTGAAAGGCTCTCATTCAGAGGAGGAGCAGGACCTGTTCTCGATCAACCCAAAGTGCAGGACTCACAACCATGGGCACATATTACAGGAAGCCAGATTTTGGTTGAATAGCAGGGAAAACCTCCTGTTAGAGCAATAAGACCGTGGAACCAATGACCTCGAGAGGTGGTGAGTGCTCCAACAGTGGAGGCAGTCAAGAGAAATTTTGACAGCTGCCTGGTACATATCCTTTGATTTGTGTTCCTGCATTGAGCAGGGGGTTGGACTTGATAGTAGTAGGTAAATGGTAGCCTACATCACAATCAAAATTTGACAGGTGCCCCGCCCCTTTTTGGGACCATCCAGCGGAAGGGGTGGGACTTCCGGCATCCAGGCTCGACCCAGGCCCCTTCCGGCAGAAGGGGCAGGTCGAGCGGTGACGTCAGGGGTTCTGGAGGTCCCCGTGGTCCTATAGGGGCCTTTGCCTAGAGTCCGGGGTCCCCCGTGACCCAAGGGTGGCCTGAGGATTGGTCCCCAAGGGGTTGTGCCACCCCCGCGGCCCTGTGGGCCAATGGGGAGCGGTTGTAGGGGTTTGGCTAGAAAAGGGGTGGCCGTAGGACATGTCCCGGCTTGCCCTAGGCCCTGCAGGGTGGGAAACTCCCCAGGGTTTGCTGAGACGCTATAACCGTGGTTCTGGGTCCCTTCTGCGCGTGCTTGCAGGTCTTTGTAGAGGTGTGTGGCTTTGGAGACATGGCGGACAAGGAGAACCAAGCTCCTGAGACAAGCCAAAAGCTTGCGGGAAAACCCAGGAGGTGTTTGCGCCCCAAAGGCTACTACTATGGGCCTGACGGTTTTTCCATGCCATTGTGTCCCTTAGGAACTCCTACAAGACTAAAGGATAGCCTTCCTGAAGACCCAGAAAAGTTAAGAAAAAAATGCAAGTCTGCAGAAGACGTATTTGTATTTACCGCAAAGCCGAAGCAGAAGCCGAAAAACACAAGAAAACCGGCCTGCAGCCTGATGTGGGGTGATGATGAAGATGCTGAGCCTCAGTGCGGTGATGGCGAACAAGGGATAAAAAGAGATTTACAGAAGCCGCCGGGTTTTGCGGAGATTGACGATGGTCATGAACAGCAAATGTTGGCAGAGGCTCCAGACGAAGGTTTTGAGAGTGATAAAGAGCACCAAGGCTTTCTGGTAAGAACAATTTTCTTTTAAAAAAAAAAGTCTTATTAAGGGTTCTGTTATAAGGGGTTTTATAAAGCCTTAGTTACGGGCTATGTTAGGGACAGGATTTAAGGTCTTTTAAACTTACTGAAATTATGTTTCATTCCCAAACATAGGATAAGGATTGGCATGTGGATGATGAGGATGATGCGCTTGATTGTGATTGTGGACACGGGCCAGCCAGACAACTGGAAGCGGCAGGCGTCATCGTTTCAAGAGAGAAACTGTCCTGAATGACTATGTGTAGGCATCCTTCAGTCTCGAGAGACTATGGTATCGTGCTCTGTATGGAGGTCTTGGAACAGTGTCTTGTGTGGCTGAGAAGGCCAATTCGAGAGTGACAATCCCTTCCACACTGGAGACAAATCCAATCTGTCCCCTGTCCAGCTCCCTGGTTTTGTTTGTTTCAGGACTGCCTCTTTGCCTCGGTCTGCTGTACAAGTGTCTCTTCAAATTGGGAGATGCCATGATGCACCGCCTGCCTCCAGGCTGAACGCTCAGACGTCAAGGTTTCCCATCTGTTGAGGGCCATTCCTAAGGCCTTCAGATCCCGCTTGCAGATGTCCTTGTAACGCAGCTGTGGTCTCCCTTGGGGGCGGCTTCCCTTCACTAATTCTCCATACAGGAGATCTTTTGGAATCCGACCATCAGCCATTCTCACGACGTGCCCAAGCCAACGTAGACGGCGCTGTTTCAATATTGTATACATGCTAAAAATTCCAGCTCGTTCTAGGACTACTCTATTTGGAACTTTGTCCTGCCAGGTGATACCAAAAATGCGTCGGAGACAACGCATATGGAAGGTGTTCAGCTTCCTCTCCTGCCGTGCACAAAGGGTCCAGGATTCACTGCAGTATAGGAATGTGCTCAGGACACAGGCTCTATAGACCTGTATTTTGGTGTATGCCGTCATTAAGCCATACTCTCTTTGTGAGTCTAGAGAACATAGTAGCTGCTTTCCCAATGCGTTTATCCAGCTCGACATCTAGGGAGAGAGTGTCAGAGATTGTTGAGCCAAGGTACAAAAATTCATGAACAACCTCCAGTTCTTGCATGGAGATAGTAATAGAGGGAGGTGAGTCCACGCCCTGGCACATGACTTGTGTTTTCTTCAGGCTGATAGTCCAAAGTCTTGGCAGGCCTTGCTAAAATGATTTATGAGTTGTTGGAGGTCTTCAGCAGAGTGGGCAACAATGGCTGCATCATCAGCAAAGAGGACGTCCCGCATGCATTTCATTTGGACTTTGGTCTTCGCTCTCAATCTAGTGAGATTAAAGAGCTTTCCATCTGATCTAGTTCGGAGATAGACACCTTCTGTTGCAGTTCCAAAGGCCTGCTTCAGCATGACAGCAAAGAAGATCCCAAACAGGGTCGGCGCAAGGACACAGCCTTGTTTTACTCCACTTCAGATGTCAAAGGGATCTGATGTCAACCAGAGTGGTTGACCAGACCAGATGGGCGGGATATAAATCCAATAAATAAAATAAAATAATAAAAATAAATGTTGAGCCATCAAAAACTACAGTGCCCTTCATTTCCTCATGAAAGGACCTGATGATATTAAGGAGTTGAGATGGACATCCAATCTTGGGAAGTATTTTAAAAAGTCCATCCCTGCTAACCAAGTCAAAGGCCTTTGTGAGATCTATGAAGGCCACAAAGAGTGGCTGTTATTGTTCCCTGCATTTCTCCTGCAACTGTCTGAGGGAAAATATCATGTTGGTGGTGGATCTATTAGCTCGAAAACCACACTGTGATTCTGGATACACTCTGTCTGCAAGCACCTGAAGTCTCTTCAGCACAACACGGGCCAGTAGCTTCCCTACAACGCTGAGAAGAGAGATACCACGGTAGTTATTGCAGTCGCCCGTGTCGCCTTTGTTCTTATACATGTGATGATGTTTGCGTCCTTCATGTCCTGTGGTACTCCACCTTCTCTCCAGCAAAGACAAAAGAGTTCATACAGCTCAGTGGTGATGATCTCTTTACAGCACTTCAAAACTTCAATGGGGATGTTGTCCTTTCCAGGTGCCTTGCCAGAGGCAAGGGAATCCAAGGCCGCTTTTATTTCTGCTAAAGTTGGTTCACTGTCCAGCTCTTCCAAGACAGGCAGGCACTCAATGTTATTTAGTGCCCCTTCCGTTACTACATTCTCTTTAAAATATAGCTCAGAGTAGTGCTGCACCCAGCGTTCCATCTGCTGTGCTCGGTCCTGGATGATCACGCCTGTAGTAGACTTCAAGGGAGCAGATTTCTTCTGTATTGGACCTAAAGCCTGCTTGATACCGTCATACATTCCCTTGATGTTACCTGTGTCCGCTGCTATCTGTATCTGAGAGCAGAGCTGAAGCCAATAATCATTGGAACATCTCCTGGCAGTCTGTTGGACTTGGCTACGAGCAGCTCGAAGAGCCTGCAAGTTGTACTCACTAGAACAGGCTTTGTATGCTGCTAGAGCTCTCCTCTTATCCTCGATGGCTGGAATCAGATCCTCCGAATGGGCTTCGAACCAGTCAGCCATCTTTTTGGTCTTCTTGCCAAATGTGGACAAGGCAGTGTTATAAATAGCGTTCTTGAAGTGTTCCCATCGTTCAGGTGCATTTGCATCAGCCGGGCTTGGAAGGGTTTCCTGAAGCGCTTTGGCAAATTCCTCCACTTTTCTTTGATTGTGAATCTTGTTGATATCTATACGTGGCCTTCCTTCCTTTTTAGTGTGATACAATCTCTTTGTTTGCAGTTTTATTCTGCTACACACCAGGCAATGATCAGTATCACAATCAGCACTCTGGTAACTGCGTGTGATCGTAATACTAGATAGGCTAGAACGTCTAGTGAGGATCAAATCAAGCTGATGCCAATGCTTCGATCTTGGATGTCTCCAGGAAACTTTGTGTTGAGGCTTTGTATTAAAGAACGTGTTGGTGACACAAAGACCATAATAACAGCAAAACTCCAGCAAGCGTTGGCCATTTTCATTCATCTTCCCGATGCCAAAACGGCCTAGACAGGTGGGCCAAGAGTTGTGATCAGCACCAACTCTAGCGTTAAAGTCTCCGAGAATGAACAGCGGCTCTCTCTCAGGGACTTTTTTGATAGCAGCTGCCAAATCGTCATAGAATTTGTCTTTGACTTCTGTTGTGGATGACAGTGTTGGTGCATATGCACTGATGAGGGTGACCAGTCCCGCTGATGAGTGGAGCTGCAGAGACAGGATTCTTTCACTCCTCACAGTAGGTGGAACAATGGATCTCAGCAGAGTATTTCTGACCGCAAAGCCAACACCATATTCCCTGGTCTCGTTCAATGGTTTTCCCTGCCAGAAGAATGAGAAGTTTTTTTCCTTGACAGATCCCATGTCTGGCAATCTCGTCTCTTGCAGGGCAACAATGTCCATCCGCAGTCTACTCAGTTCAATGTCGATAACAGCTGTCTTGCGCACGTCGTCTATTTTCTGCAGGTTGTCAGAAAAGCCAGGGGTCATTGTCTGAACATTCCAGGTTCCCAACTTTAGGGCAGATGTTTTCTTCTGATTGTTGCATGGTGCAGGGTTATTGATCTGTTTTTCGGCTCTCCCACCATCAGAAGTAGCCCCTGGCATCATGCTCTATGCCAATCGAGCAAAACGTATAACCAGTAACTGCTAGTTCTTGTGTTATTTCGACACTGTATGCAAAGCTGGAGTGTCCTCTCCAGAGCACGAAGCCTGGGTAGAATAATATGGAGGATAGGCTGTTACCCAAGCAGCAAATCCCCCCTCTCCACATCACTGAAATAGTCCAATGGAGAGGCAAGAGCCAATACAACTGGTTCCAGCGACGTCGCAGGAGTTGGCAGAACAACACGAACTGTCTACGGGACTCCAGCTCCGGATTTTGCCTCGAGGTTATCTCCTGAAGCCTTTTCCATCAGTGGATATAGCCACAAGGCAGTGGAGGTTTGAAATCAGAGTTTTACTTCTCCTAGATGGGCTGCCTTACATGGCTGACGAGTCCCACCTACCCGCTCTGCTCCCTAATAGTGTGGAAGTATGACCCTATTCCTGAAACATTCCTGCTGCCAGGTGTATGAAATGCTATTTGGCTATCCCATTTAGCAGATTAGAGTAAAAAATAGAATGAGAGGATGATGAGGATGATGCGCTTGATTGTGATTGTGGACACGGGCCAGCCAGACACCTGGAAGCGGCAGGCGTCATCGTTTCAAGAGAGAAACTGTCCTGAATGACTATATAACCTGCAAATATATCCTGTATTGTGTGTGTTTCTACCTGTACCTTCTGCTGTATTGCGTGTGTTTCTGCCTATACCTTCTGTAAAAGCTAAAATGTCTGCCCTGTATTTCTACTAGCACTGAGATTTAGATGTATGCTTTACAATATTCTTGTAATATACTGTTTTTTAATAAAGATTCTTTATTGTACCATACATTGTAAACCCTCATCAGCGGGGAGTCAAATGTTGGAATTATTACTTGAATTCTTAGGAGTTCTGGTATCAGAGAATGCAGATCTAACGCACCACTTAGTATTTACACAATGGTCCTTCATGTCCTGATTCACAGATGGTAATCCACACAAAGTAGAGGACAGAAGGCTTGCCTTTTTCATTTTTCCTTCTCTGCTGCAGGAGTGAAATATGTGAAGATTTACACCCTGGCTTTAGTGTATCACATTATTATTTCTCACAACATAATAGGAATTACAATCTTTATGATGGGTGCTGACTTACTGTACTGCAAAACACTGAACAAGAGTCAGTAGACACATTCCCTCGTTGCAAACAAAATAGGCGAGGGGTTTTTGGTGGTCTGAAGCCTCTCTTTAGGGAGGCCAAAAACAGGTAAAAACCTTATTTTAGAAAATTTCATAGTTGGTTTGTGAATAGGCAGAAGAAAAGGCTGGAATTCAATCAAAAGCCAATGTATATGTCCCTAAATTGACCTCTCAAAATAGATGAAGCTTAGAGGTTTTTAAATTGTGGATTCTGGTTTGTGAAGATAGCCAGGCAGTGAAGATAGCCAGGCAGGCCTTTGTTTATTGGGGGTAATTTCTGTGCAGATGAGGCGATAATCACAAGGATGTTGATTCCCTTTAAATGTGTATTCCCCAAATATCCTCTGTCTGGGTGTTGGAGCCCAGGAGGGGGCAGAAAAGGTCCACAGGCTTCCTTGGAAAAGCGTATAAAAAGGGGGGTTCTCTAGAGGGATTTTCATCAACCCTTCCTGAACTCCAGATCTGCATCTGCTCAGAACCTTGGCAAGACATGGCCCACGTGAGTAACTTATTCAGCTGAATTTTATGAGATTTAGCACTTTTTTAAAAAATAGGCATGCCTTTTTTTAAAATAGGTATTCATTTTATGCCCCTTCATGGATTGCTGCCTTGTTGTGGCGAAGGGGCTTGAGTAACTCAGAGAAGCTATGAGCTATGCCGTGCAGGGACACCCAAGACGGACAGGACATAGTGGAGAGTTCCGACTAAACGCAACCCACCTGGAGTAGGAAATGGCAATGCCACTCCAGTATCTTTGCCAAGAATGCCCTATGATCAGAAACAAAAGGCTAAAAGATATGATGCTGGAAGATGGGCCCCTCAGGTCGGAAGGCATCCAACATGCTACTGAGGAAGAGCGGAGGACAAGTACAAGTAGTTCCAGAGCTAATGAAGTGGTTGTGCCTAAGCCGAAAGGACGCTCAGCTGTGGACGTGCCTGGAAGTGAAAGGAAAGTCCAATGCTGCAAAGAAAAATACTGCATAGGAACCTGGAATGTAAGATCTAAGAACGTTGGGAAGCTGGAAGTTGTCAAACAGGAGATGGCAAGAATAAACATCGACATCCTGGGCATCAGTGAACTAAAATGGACAGGAATGGGAGAAATCAGCTCAGATGATTATCATATCTACTATTGTGGGCAAGAATCCCGTAGAAGGAATGGAGTAGCCTTCATAGTCAACAAAAGAGTGGGAAAAGCTGTAATGGGATACAATCTCAAAAATGATAGAATGATGTCAATACGAATCCAAGGCAGACCTTTCAACATCACAATAATCCAAGTTTATGCACCAACTACCATTGCTGAGGAGACTGAAATTGAACAATTTTATGAAGTTTTACAACACCTTCTAGAACTGACACCAAAGAAAGATGTTCTTCTCATTCTAGGGGACTGGAATGCTAAAGTAGGGAGCCAAGAGATAAAAGGAACAACAGGGAAGTTTGGCTCTGATCATCAGCTTCTTATAGCAAAATTCAAGCTTAAACTGAAGAGAGTAGGAAAAACCACTGGGCTCCTCAGGTATAATCTAAACCAAATCCCTTATGAATATACAGTGGAAGTAAAGAACAGATTTAAGGAACTCGATTTGGTGGACAGAGTGCCTGAGGAACTTTGGACAGAGGCTCGTAACATTGTACAGGAAGCAGCAACAAAAAGCATCCCAAAGAAAAGGAAATGCAAGAAAACAAAGTGGCTGTCCAACGAGGCTCTACAAATAGCAGAGAAGAGAAGGGAAACAAAATGCAAGGGAGATAGGGAAAGTTACAGAAAATTGAATGCAGACTTCCAAAGAATAGCAAGGAGAGACAAGAGGGCCTTCTTAAATAAACAGTGCAAAGATATAGAGGAAAATAACAGAAAAGGAAAAACCAGAGATCTGTTCAGGAAAATTGGAGATATTAGAGGAACATTTCGTGCAAAGATGAACATGATAAAAGACAAAAATGGGAGGGACCTAACAGAAGCAGAAAAGTCAAGAAGAGGTGGCAAGAATACACAGAGGAATTATATCAGAAAGATTTGGATATCCCGGACAACCCAGACAATGTAGTTGCTGACCTTGAGCCAGACATCCTGGAGAGTGAAGTCAAGTGGGCCTTAGAAAGCCTGGCTAACAATAAGGCCAGTGGAGGTGATGACATTCCAGTTGAACTATTTAAAATCTTAAAAGATGATGCTGTTAAGGTGCTACATTCTATATGCCAGCAAGTTTGGAAAACTCAACAGTGGCCAGAGGATTGGAAAAGATCAATCTACATCCCAATCCCAAAGAAAGGCAGTGCCAAAGAATGCTCCAACTACCGCACAATTGCACTCATCTCACACGCTAGCAATGTTATGCTCAAAATCCTCTAAGGTAGGCTTCAGCAGTATGTGGACCGAGAACTCCCAGAAGTACAAGCTGGATTCCAAAGGGGCAGAGGAACTCGAGACCAAATTGCTAACATGCGCTGGATTATGGAGAAAGTCTAGCTTCCAGAAAAATATCTACTTCTGCTTCATTGACTATGCAAAAGCCTTTGACTGTGTGGACCACAGCAAACTATGGCAAGTCCTTAAAGAAATGGGAGTCCCTGATCACCTTGTCTGTCTCCTGAGAAACCTATATGTGGGACAGGAAGCCACAGTTAGAACTGGATATGGAACAACTGATTGGTTCAAAATTGGGAAAGGAGTATGACAAGGTTGTATATTGTCCCCCTGCTTATTCAACTTATACGCAGAATACATCATGCGGAAGGCTGGACTGGAGGAATCCCAAGACGGAATTAAGATCACTGGAAGAAATATCAACAATCTCAGATATGCAGATGATACCACTCTGATGGCAGAAAGTGAGGAGGAATTAAAAAACCTTGTAATGAGGGTGAAAGAGGAGAGTGCAAAAAACGGCCTGAAACTCAACATCAAGAAAACTAAGATAATGGCCACTGGTCCCATCACTTCCTGGGAAATAGAAGGGGAAGACATGGAGGCAGTGACAGATTTTATTTTCCTGGGCTCCATGATCACTGCAGATGGAGACAGCAGCCACGAAATTAAAAGACGCCTGCTTCTGGGGAGGAAAGCAATGACAAACCTTGAGAGCATCTTAAAAAGCAGAGACATCACATTGCCAACAAAAGTCCGAATAGTCAAAGCTATGGTTTTTCCTGTCATGATGTATGGAAGTGAGAGCTGGACCATAAAGAAAGCAGACCGCCGAAGAATTGATGCCTTTGAATTGTGGTGCTGGAGGAGGCTCTTCAGAATTCCCTGGACTGCAAGGAGATCAAACCTATCCATTCTGAAGGAAATCAACCCTGAGTGTTCACTGGAAGGACATATCCTGAAGATGAGGCTCCAGTACTTTGGCCATCTGATGAGAAGAGAAGACTCCTTGGAAAAGACCTTGATGTTAGGAAAGTGTGACGGCAAGAGGAGAAGGGGACGACCGCGGATGAGATGGCTAGACAGTGTCTGCGAAGCAACCAACATGAAATTGACAGAACTCCGGGAGGCAGTGGAAGATAGGAGGGCCTGGCGTGCTCTGGTCCATGGGGTCACGAAGAGTCGGACACGACTAAATGACTAAACGAAACGAAACAAAATTCATTTTATGACCTTCTTTTCTAGACTTTCAACATTAAAGCCCAGATTCATCGCACAGAGATGGGTGAGAGATTGTTTTATTTTAAAAACTGTTAAATAATGGAAATTGTTCTTTTAAATAAATGTATAAACTTAGCGTAGAGTTTCTAAATATATATTTTATTTACTGCTAGGAATAGAAAAAGTTTTAGGTAATACAAGCCCCATCATCCACTTCCAAAATATAGCAATTTTTAATTGCGGTTTTACATCGAGTTTGAGAAATTTCCTCATTCCTTCTTCCTGTAAAAAAAAAAAAGAGAGAGAGAGAGAGAGAGAGAGAGAGAGAGAGATGAAACATTTATGTTTTTTATAGATTGTGACTGTATAGAAAACAGTAGGCTTTTTTTACATTAGATAAGTGGGAAAATACACACCAAAGTTCCATTCTGGAGAATCCATGTTGAATGTTGTTCAGTTATGCAGGTCGTGAAGTGTCGTGCCAGAAAATCCAATTCCTTTTTTGTTAAAAGTCTGGTGTTTTTCTGAAGCATTTTTGTCAGGCTGGAGGCAAATCCTAAGACTGCAAGCAAACGGCCCCAGTTAATTCCATCTTGAAAAACGTATTGCATAGTTAATACAAATGCTGAACAGGCTTCAGGCAGGCTAGAAATGTGGAGATGTCTTAAATGTTCGTTGAGGTCTCGTTCAAAATGTTTTTGAATCAAAGAGTCTATATTTTTTAAAAGAAGACTCATTTCTGATTTAGCCCCTGTATTTTCAGATTCTCTACAATTAATCTCAAGATAATTACGAACAAGACAATAAGTCTGTGACTCGACGGTGTCCATTTTGCAGTCTAAACCCCTGGGTGTCAATGTGCTTTTCTTTGCAATTGTTAGACCCTCTTTAAGACATGGTCTAACATGCCTTTTGTCTCTGCAGAAGGGGATCTCCAGGAAAAGTGCTCACTGTCACCTGAATCTTTGGGTGAGTGAGTGATAAGGCCATAAGATATGAGGTTTAAGGAGGGTTTTTCAGCTGTTTAAAAAGACCCCTACTGATATAGAAATACTATATCTTTTTTTCAGAGAAATATTTTCAGGATGATGATGATGATGATTTTGTTCAGACTGGCAAAGTTTTAGCATCGACCAGCTATAAACAACAGGTGGACAGGATCCAGTTTCGTGGTTTTACTTTTAAAAGAGGAAAAGCTGACCAGAGTAAGTTCTGTGCGTTTTCATGGTAGAACTTTTGCCTGGCTGCTGTTTTAACAGGGGAGGGGGGGTCATGCCCTTGTCTTGTATAAATTAATGTGTAGTTTTTTTCTGAACTCCTTTAAAACATGTGTATGTTTGTTTGTTTGTTTTTGTGTGTGTGTTTGTGTGTGTGTGTGTGTGTGTGTGTGTGAGAGAGAGAGAGATGTGAAATGCACCCCTTTACAAGCATCGTTGTTTCTTTTCTAGCTCAGAATATGGCAATTCCCCCCAAAAGATTCAAGGCTGGTGAAGGATCAGGAAACAGCAATGCACCGAACCGTCAGACACTGAAGGGTCCCAAGGTTGGCGAAAGGCCAAGCTCCAGCAAATCAGTGAGCCCCCAGGCCTTGAAGGGGACCAAGACAGCCAATGGAACAGGTGGCAAAAAACCAGCGAAACCTCAGATGGTGAAGGGGGCCGAGATTGGCGAAAGGCCGGGCTGCAGCAAACCATGGAGTCCCCAGGCCTTGAAGGGGACCAAGACTGCTGGTGGGGCTGGTGGCAAAAACCCAGCAAAACCTCAGGCGGTGAAGGGTAGGAAAAAAGAAGGGTTGTCTGAAATTGATGGAAATGTTTTAGCTGTATGCACCCCAAGAGTTTATTGTTGGTTTAAAAAGATACAAATGATTGTCAATATGATCAATTTAGCCAAAGAATGGGAGCAGCGGCTTGAACAGATTATGAGAGAAATGCCAAACATGGGAAACATCTGTGAATCGATTTAAAAAATGGATCATTTTTCTTGTGCAATGTCCTCTCAAATTCAAACAGGCCTAGGCTATCCTGATGTAAAGCAGACAACCAAAAGGGGTACAATGAGAAGGGGGCGCCCCGGTCATCAGCCTGGGAAAAAAAGGGGGGGAAACCTGTCACAGGGAAACTTTACTGGCACAATAGAGCTGTTAAATTGTTACAAATGGCTAAAAAAATGCTTGCACGTAGGAAAAGAGTCTCTCTGCCTTCTAGTTGTACACAGTCTCAAGAACACCCACCAGACTCTGGTCTGCAGACTCCTGAGAACTCTGGGGCGGTAGGGGTTAACAACCAAGGGTCTCAAGAACACCCACCAGAGGTCTCTCTGCCTTCTAGTTCTACACAGTCTCAAGAACACTCACCAGGCTCTGCTCTGCAGACTCCTAAACATGATGCAGACCTTGATGCAGAAACCCCACCGGTGTATGCAGAAGTCACAAATAGATGGGAGTGGTCAAATGAAAGGTTCAGAGCGCATCATATAGCACAAGAATTTAGATTTGTGAATCTAGAACATGTGACAAGCTATGCACAAGCCATTTCTGCCTTACATATTGCTGTTCAGCTAAAAAGGTCACAATAGATGCAGAGCTGACAAATGCAGCTCTGCAATTGTATCAGGCTGTCCACTGGCCTGTAGACAAAGAGGTGTCTTTGTCTGACGTTCCTCTTTTTGAGGATCACTTACAGGTCAATATCCAGATTGCCCACTATGGCGACAAAGGCTGGGGTTTATTTAAACCACAAGGACAGAAGTATCCACAAACATACACGTTGCTTCTCCATGATAATCATTTCTATGGAGTGCTAAATGTAAAGGGGCTCTTTGGCAGTCGAAATTACTGTCAATATTGCAGCAAACTCTACACCCATATTCATGACTGTATATTTTTCTGTAGACTCTGCCTAAGAAAAGATTGTGCTTCTAATGTGAACATCATGGAGAAGTGTAAGTGTTGCAAAATGAAATGCAGGTCGAGAGAATGCTTAAAATTACACACCAAGCTGGCTGCAGAGAAGAAGGTACCTTGTAGTTTTACAGAGTTTTGTGAGGACTGCAGACGTTTTCAAAATGCAGAGCATTTCACAAAGGCTTGTATCGGTAGGGTCTGTAATATCTGTTGGGCTCCTATGGGAGAAGAGGGAAACCACCTCTGTTTCATGCGCCCACTTAAAGAGCCAGAGATCTCAACCCATTATATATTTTATGATATAGAAGCAAGACAAGACACAGGATTACACATCCCCAATTATTGTTATGCCAGAGATTTTTGGGGTGAGACTGTAGGTCACTTTAAAAAAAGCACCCTCTGTGAAAAATAGGATGCCCGATTGGCTAAAGGAGATCCTTGACCAGAATTCTGAGGAGGAGGAGGAGGAGGAGAGTGAAGAATATGATGATGATGATGACGATACAGATAGCGAGAGCGATGTGGAGAAGGGCTCTGGGGACACCGAGAAAAAGGCTGAGAAACAAAAGGCTTGGCCTTATGATAAATCCTGGCGGCTTCTGTAAATCTCTTTTTATCCCTTGCTCGCCATCACCGCACTGAGGCTCAGCATCTTCATCATCACCCCACATCAGGGTGCAGGCCGGTTTTCTTGTGTTTTTCGGCTTCCGCTTCGGCTTTGCGGTAAATACAAATACGTCTTCTGCAGACTTGCATTTTTTTCTTAACTTTTCTGGGTCTTCAGGAAGGCTATCCTTTAGTCTTGTAGGAGTTCCTAAGGGACACAATGGCATGGAAAAACCGTCAGGCCCATAGTAGTAGCCTTTGGGGCGCAAACACCTCCTGGGTTTTCCCGCAAGCTTTTGGCTTGTCTCAGGAGCTTGGTTCTCCTTGTCCGCCATGTCTCCAAAGCCACACACCTCTGCAAAGACCTGCAAGCACGCGCAGAAGGGACCCAGAACCACGGTTATAGTGTCTCAGCAAACCCTGCAGGGCCTAGGGCAAGCCGGGACATGTCCTACGGCCACCCCTTTTCTAGCCAAACCCCTACAACCGCTCCCCATTGGCCCACAGGGCCGTGGGGGTGGCACAACCCCTTGGGGACCAATCCTCAGGCCACCCTTGGGTCACGGGGGACCCCGGAGTCTAGGCAAAGGCCCCTATAGGACCACGGGGACCTCCACAACCCCTGACGTCACCGCTCGACCCGTCCCTTCTGCCGGAAGGGGCCTGGGTTGAGCCTGGATGCCAGAAGTCCCACCCCTTCCGCTGCAGGGTCCCAAAAAGGGGCTGGGCACCCGTCAAATTTTGAGTGTGATGTAGGCTACCATTTACCTACTACTCTTGATGAGTGGCAAAGGGATCGCCAGCCTGCTGTTCCACAGAGCCTGAAAGAATCACGTGTCCCCTCAGGGTGAGGACATGGTGAAACTTCCTTCCCTCCAGAACTCAATCGAAAATTCATCTGTATACTTGCACACTCTGATCTCTGTGCAGTGCCATGAAGGACTATGAGATAAGGGAACACATCCCAACAACCGCTGGAATCACCTGGAGTAGACCCATGGAAGGGTCCCAAGCCATTTCCCTGTTTAACACATCACCCACCTCTGAGTTCTCCTTGGTTCCTTGCCAGTTTTCCTCCATCCATTAATAAAGTCTTTCCCACATCTCACAGAGGTTTAGTCCTTTCCTTTGGATGCCCCCCTTGTTTTCTAAACAAGTGCTTTACATATACCTTTCATTGGAGAGTGTTGGGCCGAGAATGTAGAGAAACGGGTCTGTCTTCCATTTTGAGCTCTTTTAAAATACTTACAGCGTGGAGATGAAACAAAAAGATGGACAGGCAGCCCTCATCCGCTTTTGGGAAAAGAAGTGTGCTGGAGACAACAGGTGTGTTTCTAAAACGCTGCTAACAAATGCGTCTCTATTACAGCCATGCACACCTCAGTTTCTCATGGTGGGATACTGAACGGAACACAGTTCACACACCTATATCACTTTTTCAGTCCACAATGTCAAGAAGCTTCAGTGGATCTAAAATGGAGCAGCTAGATTGTAGGCTTCACCTAGTCACAGGGACCGTATGTTCTCTGACAGGTCATACGTTGTCTGTAGGGCTCTGTGGACTTCTCCCTCCTCTCCTGGGGAAAGGACGGCAATCCAGTCAGGATGCGTTCAGCCCAAATTTTTCCCTTATACAGACAACCAGTGACAAGGTGTTTGAAGCTCATCTGGGTATCTCATAAGAAGTCTTTTATTTATTTATTTATTTATTTATTTATTTATTTATTTATTTATTTATTTATTTATTTATTTATTTATTTATTTATTTTATTTCTATCCCGCCTATCTGGTCATACTAGACCACTCTAGGCGGCTTACAATTGGAGCAACAATAAAATTATTAAAAACATTACAAATAGACAAAAATGGAAATCAAAAAATATAAAAGAAAAATTGTCAGGGATTATCTGTTGGGAAAGCCTGCCTATACATCAGTGTTTTCAATTGTTTCTTAAAAATGCCCAGCGAGGGAGCCGCGCGAATCTCAGGAGGTAAGTTGTTCCAGAGGCGAGGAGCCACCGCCGAGAAGGCCCGATTTCTGGTCTTTTCCTTCCAGGCCTCTCTCGGCGTCAGGCTCCTCAGCCTCACCTCCTGGCTCGCACGGGTGACACGGGTAGATCTAGGTGGGAGAAGGCGTTCCACCAAATATTGAGGTCCTAAACCGTTTAGGGCTTTGTAAATAAGCATCAACACTTTGAAGTCGATGCGGAATCGGATGGGCAGCCAATGCAATGCAGCCAGAGTGGGTGAGATATGTTGGTATCTTCTCACTCCACTGAGTAATCTGGCCGCAGCATTCTGGACCACCTGTAGTTTCCGCAGTAGCCTCAAAGGTAGCCCCACGTAGAGCGCATTGCAGTGGTCTAATCTTGAGATTACAAGCGCATGTACCAAAGTGTTGAGAGCCCCCACATCAAGGTAGGGTCGCAGCTGGGCTATCCGCCGAAGATGGAAAAATGCGGTGCGGACCACGGACGCCACCTGGGTTTCCATAGTGAGCGCCGGGTCCAGATGAATCCCCAAGCTGTGAACCCCATCCCTGGCAGGCAGGGTCACTCCCCCAAAAATGAGGGAGTTTCCCAAATCCCCGACTGTGGGAGCGCCCACCCTCAGTACCTCTGTCTTGTCCGGGTTCAGCCTCAGCCCATTCTCCTGCATCCATTCCCGAACGGTCTCCAGGCAGCAGTGAAGGGACAGAACGGCATCTCCTGTAGTTGGAGAAAAGGAGATGTAGAGCTGCGTGACATCCGCATATTGATGGCACAGGGCTCCACACCCCCTGATGACCCCCCCCAGCGGCCTCATATAGATGTTAAACAGCATTGGGGAGATGATCGACCCCTGTGGAACCCCACAATTGAGGCTCCACGGGGCCGAGACATTCTCCCCAAGCTGTACTCTTTGGGGACGGTCCTCCAAGAAGGAACGGAGCCAGGCAAATGCCCGGCCACCTATTCCCAAATCGGTGAGCCTCCCCAGGAGGATACCGTGGTCAATGGTATCTAAGGCCGCTGAGATATCGAGGAGGACCAGCAGAGACATTTTGCCTCTGTCGGCCTCCCTCAACAGGTCATCACACAGGGCGACCAATGCCGTCTCTGTTCCATGGCGCGGCCTGAAGCCCGACTGAAATGGATCCAGGGAATCTGTGTCATCCAGGAACGCCTGAAGCTGATCGGCCACCACCCTCTCGACTACCTTGCTTAAGAAAGAAACATTGGTGACGGGCCTATAATTGCCAATTTCGTCCGCCGCCAAACTAGGTTTCTTTCTTATGGGCCTAATGAGTGTATCCTTGAGGGCAGAGGGAAATTTGCCCTCAAGGGAAGACCCATTAATTATTACAGTAGCCCATTCCATTGTTGAAGGCCTGGCTGCCTTGATTAGCCAGGCCGGGCAAGGGTCCAAAGAGGAGGTGGAGGCACGGCAGCGATCAAGCGTCCTAGCCACAGTGTTGGGCGAAACAGGCTGAAAGGAGTCAAAAATCACCGGACAAGACGGAGCGCTGGACATCTCAGCTCGACTCACTGTATTCAAAAAAGGGGAGAGGTCCCGGCGGATGGCCTCCACTTTAGATTTAAAAAATGCTGCAAATTGGTCCGGTGTAAAACTAGGGGGAGGCCTATCACCCGGGCCAATTCCGGATAGGTCACGTACTATACGGAATAATTCCGCCTGCTGATTAGACGCCTCGTTTATCCGGTTAGCGAGGTATGTTCGACTGGCAGCCTTTACCTTGGCCTGGTAAAGGTTAGTAGCGACCTTAACAGCTATGTGATTAAAAACCGTCGGGTCCTTTCTCCATTTGCGCTCTAGCCGTCTCCTGACCCGCTTCGACGTCCCGAGATCCTGGTTAAACCAGGGCGGCGGGCGATCTCTGCGGCTGAGAGGGCGTTTAGGCGCAATTGTGTCTACGGCACTAGCCGCGGCTGTGAACCAGGCGTCGACCAGAGCCTCGACACGAGCGCCAGTCAGGTCAGCCGTAACCCCTCTCATGGCATCCTGGGACAAGGTGTTTGAAGCTCATCTGGGTATCTCATAAGAAGTCTTTTCATTGTTGCAATGGTTCCAGGCAATTTCAAAATTTCTTAATTCTGTACAAGTTCATTTATTTACATCATTTCTTGCATCCATACTTAAATATACTAAATCCAGAAAAGTATGTAAGGCACTCTTACAGTCATGAGGAAAAAACTGTCGGTAAAGATCTTTCAATCCAAACATCATACTGTTATACAAAAACTACAGTCTTGTTTACAATACATCCTTTCAGCTTGTAAAAAGATGCAGGAATTTAATTTTAGATAATAGGGAAAACTTAATATGTTCTTGAATCTAAAATACAAACACATTAATACACTGGAGGTCATAAGCTAGAAAGACAGAGAATACATCTTCAGAACACTTCAAATTCTCTAAAAATACAATCAAAAATGAAAAAAGTTTATAATTTTTAATGAAAGACATGTACAAGTATTTAAACATTAAAAATAAATGTACACAAAGAAAAAATCAATATCTGGCTCTAAGTGTGTTATTAAAACAGAATATTTTCTTCTCAGCCAGCCATGTGTAAAATCCATTGCTGGCTGTCCCTACCTGATAGTTATCTTTCCACTCCTCCAAGGACTTTCACCCGGCATCAGTTCCAATGTTCTGTTGTAATTCATGAAGCCAAAAATCTACGGTTCTCCATTCCTTTCTAATAACACTTTGTGCGAGAGCTCTTCCAATATTTATATTCCCTTGGTTCTTCATCAGTCAGAAAAACCAAATCTTTCCAAGGCTCAGATGTTAAGGATCAAAAGATTTGGTCACCACCCACCCAATGCAGTCCAGGGCCTGAGGAGACTAGAGCCTGAAAAACCAAAATTTCCATTCCTTCCAACAATCCTTACCATTACAGAGCAATATACTCTCAATACATTGCCATAGAACCACCTAGTTCTTCATGAACAATACAGTATATATATATGTTCATAAAAAATGGAGAATAGAAATTCATTGGTACCCTCTCAAAAAACCAATTACTGTTATTATTTATGAGGGTAAAGCTTTCTGAAATAAATGACAGCTACTCTCTCTTCACTACTTGCATTTCTTTCGTCAGTTAGCCTTAGAACATCCATCCTTTTCTATTTTTACACTAATTTTGAAAAAGTGCCTATTGCAAAATATGTGGTTATTTTCAATTTTTCAGCAGATGGTTCCACGTTTATTTTCTGATATATCTCGGCTAATTAACGATAGAAGTAAAACACGTCACAAATGGTACTTCAAACTACACTTCATTTTTCTCTTTTCTCTCGGTTTTCAGCATTTTGTTGCTTATTCTTTAAAGTGGCAACCAGCACAAAACTCAATGAGCTCCTCATGCCTTCTTATCAGGAGCTCTGAATATAGCTCTTTCCACATGCCAAGCATATATGTGGTTTCTCCTCAGTGTCAGTTCTTTCATGTTTCCTAAGGGTACCACTCCTACTAAAGCTATTTCTACATTCCATGCATTTATGCGGTTTCTCCCCAGTGTGAGACCTTTCATGTGTCCTAAGATTAAAACTCAGACTAAAGCTCTTTCCACATTCCATGCATTTATGTGGTTTATGCCCAGTGTGAGTCCTTTGATGTAACCTAAGTGCACCCATGTGACTGAAGCTCTTTCACATTCCATCATTTATGTGGTTTCTCACAGTGTGAGTCCTTTGATGTGACCTAAGGTTACCACTCCGACTAAAGCTCTTTCCACATTCCATGCATTTATGTGGTTTCTCCCCAGTGTGAGTCCTTTGATGTAACCTAAGGTTACCACTTGTACTAAAGCTCTTTCCACATTCCATACATTTATGTGGTTTCTCCCCAGTGTGAGTCCTTTGATGTGACCTAAGGTTACCACTCCGACTAAAGCTCTTTCCACATTCCATGCATTTATGTGCTTTCTCCCCAGTGTGAGTTCTTTCATGTGACCTCAGGACACCACTCTGACTAAAGCTCTTTCCACATTCCATACACTGATGTGGTTTCTCCCCAGTGTGAGTTCTTCCATGTAACCTAAGGACATCACTGCGACTAAAACTCTTTCCACATTCCATGCATTTATGTGGTTTCTCCCCAGTGTGAGTCCTTTGATGTGAACTAAGAAGATCAGTCCGACTAAAGCTCTTTCCACATTCCATACATTTGTGTGGTTTCTCACCAGTGTGAGTCCTTTGATGTAACCTAAGGTTACCTCTTGTATTAAAGCTCTTTCCACATTCCATGCATTTATGTGGTTTCTCCTCAGTGTGAGTCCTTTGATGTGACCTAAGGTTACCACTCTGACTAAAGCTCTTTCCACATTCCATGCATTTATGTGGTTTCTCCCCAGTGTGAGTCCTTTGATGTAACCCAAGGTTACCACTTGTACTAAAGCTCTTTCCACATTCCATGCATTTATGTGGTTTCTCCCCAGTGTGATTCCTTTGATGTGACCTAAGGTTACCACTCCGACTAAAGCTCTTTCCACATTCCATGCATTTATATGGTTTCTCCCCAGTGTGAGTCCTTTGATGTGAACTAAGAAGATCAGTCTGACTAAAGCTCTTTCCACATTCCATACATTTGTGTGGTTTCTCACCAGTGTGAGTCCTTTGATGTAACCTAAGGTTACCTCTTGTACTAAAGCTCTTTCCACATTCCATGCATTTATGTGGTTTCTCCCCAGTGTGAGTGCTTTGATGTAACCTAAGTGCACCACTGTGAATGAACCTCTTTCCACATTCCATACATTTATGTGGTTTCTCCCCAGTGTGAGTCCTTTGATGTGACCTAAGGTTACCACTCCGACTAAAGCTCTTTCCACATTCCATGCATGTATGTGGTTTCTCTCCAGTGTGAGTCCTTTGATGTAACCTAAGATGATCAGTCCGACTGAAGCTCTTTCCACATTCCATGCATGTCTGTAGTTTCTCCCCAGTGTGAGTTCTTTCATGTGATCTTAGGACACCACTCTGACTAAAGCTCTTTCCACATTCCATGCATTTATGTGGTTTCTCTCCACTGTGAGTCCTTTGATGTGTTCTAAGATTAACGCTTTGACTAAAGCTTTTTCCACATTCCATGCATTTATGTGGTTTCTCCCCAGTGTGAGTCCTTTGATGTGTTCTAAGATTAATGCTCTGACTAAAGCTTTTTCCACATTCCATGCATTTATGTGGTTTCTCCCCAGTGTGAGTCCTTTGATGTAACCTAAGGTTAGAATTTACAGCGAAGCTCTTTCCACATTCCATGCATGTATGTGGTTTCTCCCCAGTGTGAGCCCTTTGATGTGACCTAAGGTGACTACTCTGACTAAAGCTCTTTCCACATTCCATGCATTTATGTGGTTTATGCCCAGTGTGAGTCCTTTGATGTAACCTAAGTGCACCACTGTGAAGGAAGGTCTTTCCACATTCTATGCATTTATGTGGTTCCTCCCCAGTGTGAGTCCTTTGATGTAACTTAAGGTGACTACTCTGAGTAAAGCTCTTTCCACATTCCATGCATTTATGTGGTTTATCCCCAGTGTGAGTCCTTTGATGTAACCTCAGGGTACCACTCCGATTGTAGCTCTTTCCGCATTCCAAACATGGATACGGTTCCTTCCCTTTGTGAGTTATAAGATGTCTACTGAGATTATATGCGTTTATGTGGTTTCTCCGCTGCGTGAGTTCTTTCACATGATCTCCACTCCTGCCCACTTGGATTTTCAATTCTCTGTTTTCTTTTTTGGTTATGAGTTCCTGCCCAGGTTGCTCCAGATGTTGCTGGGCAATTCTTCTCCTCTTCATCATCTGGTAGATTAGAAAAAGAGAAACAACCACTTCCAAAATCTGCAGGAATAACGAATGGTGTGTTCGGGCTCTGCCTGAGTCACGGAACAGGAAGGAAAGACAGGCAAGAAGGTGAGAGAAGAGAACCAGGGAGGAGATGAGGCCGGTCCAGAGAGTTTTATTTTGGGCTTTAGGCTGGAAGGGCTCTCCACTGAGGGACCTTTTGGAGGGAGGTGTAATGAAGGGATGGTCATTTCCACAACCAAAGAAATATGTGAAATTCAAAGTATATTGATTTCTTTTCCTTCTCATATTCTCTCCAATGATTGTAACTTTAATTTCTAGAAAAATAGAAGTTGAGTAAAGAGGAAAGTTGATTAAAGAGCAATCAAAGTTGATTAAAGAGGAAACAAATATTTGAATTAAAGGATTGTTTAGCAAAAATGAATAATAGGGGGAAAACAGGTCAGTGTTAGAATGGAAGAGTAAAAGTGGATAATTGAGAACGGGTAAAGAGCAGTTAGTGGTCAATGGCGGGAATTGACAAAGTCTGCAGAGATTATTAAGAACATATCAAAAACAACAAAGTGATGATAGTGCAGTAATTAGGACTGAGAGCATAATGGGATGGAATTATTGGTCCACTGGAAGGAGAAGCAAACAAGCAGGTGCTTTTATGCAAATGCCCAAAGCATCTGAGCAAAGATGGGAGAGCTGGAACATTTGGTGGCTAGAGATAACATTGATATAGTGGCCATAATGGAAACCTGGTGGGATTTGGAGAACCAGTGGGATGATGCAATCCCAGACTATCAACTCTATAGGAGGTATAGGGAGGGGCGTGTTGGAGGTGGGGTGGCCATCTAGGTCAAATGGAGATGAATGGTGGGTCTGATTCCATCATAGAATCACTGTGGGTTAAACTACCAGTCTAAGGAGGAATGAGATAGTGTGTCGTGTGTGTGTTTGTGTGCTATTATCCTCCAGACCAAATACTTGAGGTGGACCTTGAAATGCAGAGAAATCAGGGACATGTCCAAAAGGGACAAGATTGTAATTATGGGGAACACAAATTCTCCTCACATCAACGGGGTCAATGTGTGCTGGAGTCGAGAAAGAGTGACTGGGTTTCCTGACATGCTAAAGGAGCAATTTCTCACGGAGCCTAAAAGAGGACAGGTGACTCCGGATGTGGATCGCTTGGGAATAGTAACCATGCGGCCATCTCTTTTGCCCTGCTTGTTGGGGGGAGAGCGTCAAGCAAATCTGAAACAAAAACCCTTGATTTCCAAAGAGTGGACTGCCCTCAGATGAGGAAGGAAGTTAGAAAGAAGTTGAAAGGAAAGGTTTTTTTAAAAATCTCCAGAGTCCATGGAGTCTCTTTAAACCAAGAGTAGTAGAGGCCCTGTGGTAGTGTATACCGCAAAAAAAGGGGGAGGGCTGAACTAAGTCCAAGAAAGTGCCAGAATTGTTAACTACTAAAGTTACAGAGGCGTTAACAGGAAAGAAGGGACCCTTCCATAAATGGAAATTCTTTCCAAATGTGGAAAATTAAAAGGTTCACAAACTCTGGCAAAAGAAATAGACTAAGATTATACGAAGGGCAAAGAAAGACTTTGTGGAACGTATGGCCAGCAATATAAGGGGGAATAAAAAAAGCTTCTTTAAATACAGTGGGGTCTTGACTTGAGAACTTAATCCGTATTGGAAGGCGGTTCTCAAGTCAAAAAGTTCTCAGGTCAAATCTGCATTTCCCATAGGAATGCATTCAAAACCATTTGATCCGTATTTGCTCTTTTCCATCCATAGAAACTAATGGGAAGCTGCTATTCCGCCTTCAATTAATGGAACATCTCAACTGGGAACTAGGACAAGCTCCTTCAGCCCAAAGGTCCAGCAATCCCTCAAATCCCTTGGGTTTGATCCTGACTATAGGGATCTGAAAGTACAAATCTGTCATTGATGGAGGGAATATAGGAAGACTGACTTCAACTGAAGCTTCAAAGAAAGGAAAAACTAACATTGCCACATGGCAATCCGCAGCTCATCGTTTGCCATCTGTTCATTCTATATAGTCTTATACATGGAAAATATGGTAATTGCTTACGGCAAACAGGTCTTTACATGGCTTCAGAGCAGGTGCACACAGTATCTCCAAATTTTTATATGGCAAACCAGTTCCTAGAGACTACATGTTCCATGTTTTTACCAGGATTACAAACTCCATCACAATTTGCATTGCTAGAAAGGCAGCAATTTCTTGAAAATTTGAATTGGGGTCGTGCATTCATGAGCCTTAGGATGCATGATTTCTAACCCCTGTTTGATGCAATTCAGGGGCCTCAAATTCCTATTAAATCATCCATAAATCAAATTCCTGAAGGGGCAACTTCTTGCAGTTGCTCATCACACGTACAGTTCAGGCACTTCTTCTCAAGGCCACTGCGATGCTTAAATTGCTTGACTTCTTTAACACTTCTGCTGGGAATGTCTACCCATCCTTCCTCTTTCTCATAGTGATAGTGAGTTAGCTTCAAAGCCTCTCTTTGGCCAAGCCTAATGGCATTATGCAACCATTGCCCTATCTGTATACTGTCAATTATCTGTGAGCTTGTATGTTTATGAAAAGAGAGAACTCCGAGAGAGCTGGATCCAGAGGTATGTATGGAAGACTCTGCTGACAGACATCCTTGTGTGTGTGGTTGACTTCTTTAACGTTTCTCTCTAGGACTCTTTGCTATCCAAATTATCTGGTGATCACCCTAAAACTATCTCAAAAATGACAGAATCATTTCAGTATGAATCCAAGGGAGATCTTTCAGCATGACAGTAATCCAAATTTAGGCATCAACCACCAACGCTGAAGAGGCTGAAACTGATCAATTCTATGAAGACCTACAACACCTTCTAGAACTGACACCAAAGAAAGATGTTCTTCTCATTCTGGGAATTGGAATGCTAAAGTAGGGAGTCAAGAGATAAAAGGAACAACAAGTAAGATTGACCTTAAAGTTCAAAATGAAGCAGGACAAAGGCTAATAGAGTTTTGTCAAGAAAACAAGCTGGTCATCACAAATACACTTTTCCAACAACACAAGAGGCAACTCTACACATGGACTAAACCAGATGGGGAATACCACAATCAGATTGATTATATTCTCTGCAGCCAAAGATGGAGAAGCTCTATACAGACAGCAAAAACAAGATCTTTTCACCTGATCTGGACATTTAAGTATTACAGGGACTAAGCAGAGAATATCTCAGAAGTATTACAGGCCAAAAATGGGAAAAGAGATAAAAGAATTTTGTCAGAGTTGTGACATATGTCAAAGGAAAAGAAATAATGAAGATAAATCCAAAAGGGAGGAAAAGAATAATAGGGATGATTATAGTAATTACATGGAGGATGTTAATACTATTTTTAATCAACTGAAACAGGAACACAGAGAGGTGTCAGTACTTAGAAAGAGTGGGGAGGAGGTAAAATAGGTTAATTTTGTCTATACAAATTCAAAAGGAAGACAGGAAACAATATCGGAACCAGATTGTGGATGACACCTTTGCAACTTGGAGCCACGGTGAAGAAAAACTGGAAGAATTTCTCAAACATCTCAACAGCACCCACCCAAATATACAGTTTACCATGGAAAAAGAAATAGAGGGCCAACTCCTGTTCCTAGATGTCATGGTCCTATGCAAAACTGACCTCCGACTGGGATACAAGGTCTACAGAAAACCCACCCACACAGACCGGTACCTACACAAAAACCCATATCACCACCCACAGCAAAAAAGAGACATAATCAAAACACTGGTAGACCGTGCAAATCGGAACTGTGAAGCTCAGTTTCTCAACACTGAACTCAACCATCTGAATTGGGCCCTACAGGCAAATGCCTACTCCAAAAATGAAATCACAAGAGCCATCAAACCAAGAAAACAACACCGAACTGAAGAAGAAAAACAGCCACCCATAAATAAAGTATTTCTTCCATACATCAAATGGGTCACAGACTGCATGGGGAAACTTTTGAAAAAACACAACCTACAAACTGTATTCAAGCCCACCACAAAAATACAACAAATGTCATGGTCAGCAAAGGACAGAAGGGACGCCCTCACCACCGCAGGAGTATAACGGATATCTTGCAGTTGTGGTCAGGTATATATTGGGACCACAAAACAAAGCATTCACACCAGACTCAAAGAACATGAGAGATACTGCAGACTATGTTTTTTAACTTGTTTTAACTGATGTAAGCCGCCCCGAGTAGACGTTGTCTAGAGGGGCGGGGTAAAAATTGAATAAATAAATAAATAAATAAATAAATAAATAAATAAATAAATAAATAAATAAATAAATAAATAAATAAATAAAACAGCCAGAAAAATCTGCAATAGCTGAACATGCCCTAAAACAAAATACTGGACAACACCAGCAATCATTACGTCAGACTGCACAGGGAAGCCACTGAAATCCACAAGCACCAGCAGAACTTCAACAAAAAAGAGGAAAGTTAACAAAACTTAATAAAACTTGGCTCCCAGCTCTAAAAATACAGCGTGCAAAAGGTCACGAACTCTACCCAGCCACAATGACAGGGGAATCACTACACACAGTGACCAGCTAATGACAACCACAGTGACATTATCACAATATACCCACAACATAAGACACTAATCACCCATCCACAGGAAAACAATACACCCACAACAAGACACACTAATCACCCATCCACAGAAAACAATACACCCACAACAAGACACACTAATCACCCATCCACAGAAAACAATACACCCACAACAAGACACACTAATCACCCATCCACAGAAAACAATACACCCCCAACAAAACACACTAATCACCCATCCACAGAAAACAATACACCCACAACAAGACACACTAATCACCTATCTCAAAGCCATAAATACTCCACTCCCTAGCCAACTACACCAAAGCACAGGTTGCTGTCCTCTGAAGATGCAGGCCACAGAGACTGGCGAACTGTTAGGAAATACAACCTTCAGAACATGGCCAAAGAGCCCGAAAAACCCACAACAACCATTAGATCCCGGCCGTGAAAGCCTTCGCGAATTCATTGTTCCAAGCATGTAAAAGTAAAAATAAGTACAGTGGTGCCTCGTTTAATGAGCGCCCCGTTTAACGATGAATTCGCATACCGATTGAGTTTTTGCAATCATAAAAGCGATTGCATTGCGATGTTTTAAATGGGGGTAAATATTAATTGATAAAAGTACTATAAATGGAAAAAAATGGTAAGCAATGGAAAGGTATAATAACAAAGGAATTGAAAGTGTTGATTGCAAATGTTAACTGAGTGAAGTTAAATATGTGGAGTAAGTATTAAGGTGAATTTAAAATCTGTAATGTTATTATATAAGTCGGTGGAAATATTATACTGCTTCTATGTTGCAAACCACTATAGGTTTACTCCTTGGAACAAACTTGCTAAGGGGAGAGGTATGTACCGGAACCCAAAAGATGATGTCATTCCTGCATGTCAATCAGAGTATAGAGCAGGAGGGGGCGGAGTCAGAATGACAGACAGCTGGAAGAGACAGAGACTATTGGAACCAGATAGGGATAGAGAGAGTTAGGGACCAGAAAATGTGGAGAGAGTGTTAGGGGTTTTAGGAATAGCTAAAAAAAGGGTTAAGAAAGGAAATTGAAAGAGTAAAACATATTGAACAAGCAGGAATGAACACAGAAGCATAACATGAGAAATACCAGTGATTGAATACATGATCTAATATATGCACACATGAAACAGTTATATTTGATTCTCCTTATGATTTGTTCAATAATAAAATAATATTTATTTAAAACCCCTGCTTCCTAAAATTGTATGACCCTTTGGGGTGACAGCTCTCGTGTGTGGGAATTGAAGTGGTATTGAAAGAATACCTGGTGGCAGCGGAAAGAAGAAAAAAAGGCTTGTTTACCTTTGTGGAGCCCAAAGAAATAAAGGGGCACAAAGGGGGATCACTACAAGGCTCATAACATTCTACGGCAGACAGCAACAAAAACCATCCTAAAGAAAAAGGAAACGGAAGAAAGCAGTGGCTGTCTAACGAGGCCGGGAAACCAAATGCAAGGGAGACAGGGAAGCTTACAGAAAATTGAATGCAGACTTCCCAAGAATAGCAAGGAGAGACAGGAGGGCCTTCTTAAATCAACAGGACAAATAAATAGAGGAAAATAATAAAAAGGGAAAAACCAGGGATCTGTTCCAGAAAAACTGAAGATAGGAAAGGAACATTTTGTGCAAACATGAAAATGATAAAGGATAAAAATGGAAGGGACCTCACAGAAACAGAAGACATCAAGAAGAGGTGGCAAGAATACACAGAGGAATTATACCAGAAAGATATGGATATTTTGGACATGCCAGATAGTGTGGTTGCTGACCTTGAGCCGGACATCCTGGAGAGGGAAGTCAAGTGGGCCTTAGAAAGCCTGGCTAACAACAAGGCCAGTGGAGGTGATGGCATTCCAGCGGGAAACCACAGGCCGGTTAGCCTAACGTCTGTTCCAGGGAAGGTTTGCCTCTTATCAAGAGGACCTGCCATTGGTGACCATGGGGTTTGGGTTGAAATCTTTGAAAAAAACTCAATAAGATGCAAAGAAAACCATACCCCAAAAATCAACACTCTGCACATGTTGAAAGAAGAAGGGAAATTGAGAGGACAGTTTGTGGCAAGGCTACTTAAGCCACCTCTTGAAATCCCACTTACCTTGCAAATCCTGGAGGGTTGTGGGATTTGGTTCTTTGTTTTTGGTCTCCAAAACAGCAAAGACGACTCAGCTCAGTCTCACTCCTTCCTCGGAGAAAAGAAATAGATCAGCCCAGAGGCTTTATGGATGAAGCAAATCAAAAACGTTTCCTTGTGGGATGTCCCTTCATGTTTCAATTGAACGGGGCTTCATCCCCATCTCTCTCCCTTCTTCAGGCAGCAGAAACAGTGGGCAGGCAGGCAGGCAGGCGTATCTTCCCTCTGACACATGCGGTGAAAATAGTAGCATACAACATGGTATGTCTCCCACTGTTTACTGGAAATATTTTTACCCTGTCCTTCTCCTTTAAAATGACCCAAGGGAGCATATGTGCATCAAAAAAGGCAATATTTCACAGTGAAAAACAGCAAGAGTACAAACATTAAAATGAATCAAACTAAAGCTACACTAAAGATGGTAAACAAAATCAATTATCTAGAAAACAGCAGAGCCCGTGTGATGGGAGTGGACCAAGAGATGGACCGGACTCTCTGTTGTCATGGGACCATTTGTAATTCAAATTTTGGTTCTTATTGTTTTGGGATTATTTGTATGTGCTATATCTAGACTCTTGCCTCTGTGTGAAAGGCTAAACAAAGAGGAGCAGATTTAAATTTAGAATTGTTTCTATTGTCAGAATTTAAAAATGGGTGATTGATATACGAATATGGCCAAAATTAGTTTTATTCCTTGTCTTGGGGTAGAAAATGTTACTCTACAGATTCTGTTTCTTCCAGCATTACTTCTCTCTTGAGATTTGTATTAAGTCAAATGGCTATATTGCACACTTTCCACCCTTTCACCTTTCAACTAGCAGATGGCCCATCTAGGAATACTGCCTGGAGGCCAAACACAGATAGAATCAGGGAATCATGGAAAAGTGAAGTTGGAAGGGGCCCACAAGGCCATCAAGTCCAACCCCCTGCTCAAAGCAGGAATACAGTCAAAGCAGATCTGCCAGGTGATGATCCAAAAGAGTCGAAACATAAAACCCAGCAGGGAGCCGGAGGCTGAAGGCCATACATCAGGGTCCTGCTTGGACTTTGGTTCAGCTGCTTGCGTCTTGTCTGACCTCCTGCTGGAGCTTAAATATTGGCTAGCAGGCTTGGTAGATAAGAAAACGGTGTCAGTGCCAGAGGACTGGAGGATAGCACACGTCACGCCAATCTTTGAAAACGGAAGGTGGGTGGAGCTCGGAAACCGCAGGCTGGTTAGCCTAACGTCTGTGCCAGAGGAGACAGTGGAAAGCCTCATCCAAGATAAAAATCTTAAAATTGAACAAGCCTTGCTGAGGGAGAATCAGAATGGCTTCTGTAAGGGCAAGTCTTGCCTCATAAACGTTTTAAAACTCTGAAAATCTCAACAGGCATGTGGATGTGAGCAAATTGGGGGATATTGTCTATCTAGATTTTTAGAAGACATTTGACACGATAACTCGCCGAAAGCTGCTGAGAAAACGCCACGGGCAGGGGATAAGAGCGCAAGTCCTCTTATAGACTGAGAATTGGTTGAGAACTAGGAAAGAGAGAATTGTCAATGGCCAATTTTCAAAATGGAGAGGGGAACAGCAGTGTTTCCCCCAGGGATCTGTCCTGGGATTGGTGCTTTTCAACCTGTTCATAAATAATCTGGAAACAGGGATAAGCAGTCAGGTAGACAAGTTGGCAGATGACACAAAGGTTTTCCGGGCGGTGAAGCCCACAAGGGATTGTGAAGAACTCCAGAAGGATCTCTCCAAACTGGGAGAATGGGCAGTAAAATAGCAAATACGATTCAATATAAGAAAATTTAAGAAAATGTAAAGGAATGCACACTGGGGCATGAAATCAAATATTTTTTTTTACGAGCTAATGGGTTCTGAACTTTCTGTGGTGGATCAGGAAAGAAATCCTGGGGTCCTGGTGGACAGCTCGAAGAAAGTGTCTACCCAGTGTCTGGCAGCAGTGAAAAAGGCCAATTCGATGGATCTCAGGATCACCCTAAGGATCCTATTTCCTTATCAACTGTGCTGTTAGTCTGTACAACTGCTTGCCACATTTGGCCTAGGTGCCTTGAAAAGGGGGATTGGAGAGATTTCCGGAAGAAAAATCCATCACAGGTTACCAGCCATGATGGGTCTGTATAATCTCAAGGTTTTAAAAGGTACCTCAAAAGGCCAGTGGTGGCACTTCGGGTTAAACCGCAGAAGCCTCTGTGCTGCAAGGTCAGAAGATCAGCAGTCATAAGATCGGATCCTCAACGTTCACAACTGTTCAGAATCCTGGATGCTCAAACCCAACAGGAAACATTATGTTGTGTTTTATTTTCCCTCTTCCCATAATCGTCTTCTGCTTCCCAAGGGCATCAGGGAACCCCCCCCCCCCAGGCATAGCCCTGCCTGCCTCCCATCATCTGACGCCTGTTTCAGGCTCAGGGGAATGAAGTCTTGAGAAGATCAGGCTGAAATGTTCCCCTCCCCCTTCTTACATCATTATTAATTTCTTAATCTGGAATCACTCCCTTGCTTGTCCGGCAGAGGATCCCCCTCAGAGGGAAGGTGCAGGGAGGACCCCCCTCCCTCCCAAACCCCACTGTTCCTGCTCACCCCCAAGTCCCAGATGAGCCTCCTCCTCCTCTTCCTGCCTTCCCCAGTGCAGGGAGGGGGGTGTCCTTCGTCGTTAGAGGGAGGCGGGGGGGGGGGGTCAGAGATGGGAGGCAAGTTACTTTTTCTCCCTTTCCTTTGTTTGCATCCATTCCTGTGCAGGAAGGATTCAGGGGAAGGCAGGGTCTCCTTGCAGAGAAGGAAACTCCCCCCCCGGCCGTCGATGAAGCCCTAGGGCCTTGCAGGGGCGGGGGTCTCCCTAACCGTGGGGGTGGGATCTGGGCCCCACAGATCCTCTCTCCCCTTTGAATTCCCCTCCCCCTTCCACCGAAATAGAGACAGAAGGGAAAAAACGTCTTGCAAGCAGGTCGAGCAGCGCAAATCACAACAGGGCACCATCAGCAATACCGGGAGAAGCAGCCTCCCCTCTCCTCCGAGACTGGCGTGGAGCTGGCACCCTCACCCCCCCTTGCAAATCTCTGCCCCCCACCTCACCCCCGATCTTTCCCCCCTCCAGCGCCCACCTCCGTCCAGGTCCTGATCCGGGAGGCGCCCCAAAAGCACCGCTTCTCTCCTCCAGGCGCCTTTCTTGGGCCGAAGGGGAAGAGGCAGGCGCTGCAGGTTCCCCGCCTCTTCCGGCTCCCGTTCAAAGGGCGTCCAGGGGAGGGGCTCTTCCTTCGCCTTCGTAGCTCTACTTTCCTCCCCTTCCCCCTCCTGCACGAACGGGGGGGGGGGGGAGAGAAAGGCAGGAACAAGGGGGGGGGTTGAAGGCTCCAAAGAGGAGGAAAATGGCGGGAGTGCGGAGCTTCCTCTGAGCTGCCCAAGTACTTCCACTTCTAGTGGAAGGATAGACTCAGACGAGACACAAGAGTTCCCGTCACCAGAGTCTGTTCACAAATATTTGAGGAGAGAAAAAGGAGACAAACGAGCAGGGAGTTCAGGCTCTCGGACCGAGCAGGATTGTGTTTCTCTCCTTCCAAAGGGAGTCACAGCAGCAGCTGAGGAGAAATGACGTCACATCAGCTTCTTCCATCATCTGCCTGCAGAGCAGGACTCTCCACTTTGTCCTCATTAATACCAACTGCTCTGTTTTGCCTTGACCGCACATCTTGTTTTGTTAATAAATTCCAACACACAACTGAAACACCTCAAAATGTTTTCCATTATTTTTGAATTCTATCTCGCAAAGTAGCTCAAATTGCAATACACCTTTCATATAAAATTTAAAATAGTAACAGCTCAAAGACCCAGCAAGCTCAATCAGGGGAAGTTTGTGGGGGACAGAGTGATTATTTCCCCTTTCTCAATGAATGCACTCCCACCTCCTTGGTTGCTGATTATGGTGATCACATGACCGTTTAGGTTTCCTTTAGCTCAAGATGTTGCCTTTCTCCTACCACCAGAGAAGATCAGGTTGGGTCTTTTCCTCTTCTCTTTCATCCCCAACTTCATTTAGCCCCTTTCTCCTCCTCCGACAGAATCCCGATCTCTCTTCTCTAACCTTTATACTTGAGCTCACACCCTTTTCCAGACCTGCTTCCCCTGATGTATAAGTGGGTATAAACTACCAGATTTTTTTGGAGAAGGGGTTCTCCACAATGTCTTTCCATGCATGTATTTCTTGCTTATCTTGCATGTAGCCATTGGTTCAGGCTTTCAAAAACATCCACCCACATTATAGCATGGATCTGGCTAATCAGTTTCTCAGGAGAGCACAGAATATCTAGACTTCAGGGACTTTAGCCCTCATTTCACTGAATACCTAGCACCGGTGGGTCTCACGCTAGAATTCCCACAGAGTTCTCCAGAAAAGTTGGTGTCATTTCAGGGCCAGCGCAAAGCATATCAGGTAAAATCCAAAGAAATGAAACAAGGCAAAAACATGTGGCCCCTTTCTGCTCCGTCAGACTTACAGGGAAACTATGAAATACTGGATGAAAGACCCATTTCACAAGTAAACGTAATAAATATTAATGGAGTCCTAAGAGTCTTGGGTCTGTGTTTACATGTCATATGCAGCCGTTTCTGGGCTATATTTGGTATTTGATTCTATCATAAACATTCCTACAGGAGATAGAGATGAGAGGCACGAGCAAAAGGGAGTGGGGAGAAGAGGTGACAGAGGTGCGGCGTTACCAGACTACGCCAGGGGGCGCTATGGTGAAATGAACTGCTCAGAGATTAAATCAGACACTGTTGTAGTGTTGTTAGAATTATTTACATTAAACTTCATATATGTGTGTGTGTTTAGTCGTTTAGTCGTGTCCGACTCTTCGTGACCCCATGGACCAGAGCACACCAGGCCCTCCTGTCTTCTACTGCCTCCCGGAGTTGTGTCAGGTTCATGTAGGTTGCTTCGCAGACACTGTCCAGCCATCTCATCCTCGGTCGTCCCCTTCTCCTCTTGCCGTCACACCTTCCTAACATCAGGGTTTTTTCCAAGGACTCTTTTCTTCTCATGAGATGGCCAAAGTACTGGAGCCTCAGCTTCAGGATCTGTCCTTCAAGTGAGCATTCAGGGTTGGTTTCCTTTAGAACTGATAGGTTTGTTCTCCTTGCAGTCCAGGGGATTCTCAAGAGCCTCCTCCAGCACCACAATTCAAAGGCATCAATTCTTCGGCGGTCTGCTTTCTTTATGGTCCAGCTCTCACTTCCATACATCACGACAGGAAAAACCATAGCTTTGACTATTCGGACTTTTGTTGGCAAGGTGATGTCTCTGCTTTTCAAGATGCTGTCAAGATTTGTCATCGCTTTCCTCCCAAGAAGAAGGCGCCTTTTAATTTCAGGGCTGCTGTCTCCATCTGAAGTAATCATGGAGCCCAGGAAGATAAAATTTGACACTGCCTCCATATCTTCCCCTTCTATTTCCCAGGAGGTGATGGGACCAGTGGCCATGATCTTAGTTTTTTTGATGTTGAGTTTTGGACCGTTTTTTGCACTCTCCTCTTTCACTCTCATTACAAGGTTCTTTAATTCCTCCTCACTTTCTGCCATCAGAGTGGTATCATCTGCATATCGGAGGTTGTTGATATTTCTTCCGGCAATCTTAATTCCGGCTTGGGTTTCTTCCAGTCCAGCCTTCCGCATGATGTATTCTGCATATAAGTTAAATAAGCTGGGGGACAATATACAGCCTTGCCGTACTCCTTTCCCAATTTTGAACCAATCAGTTGTTCCATGACCAGTTCTAACTGTTGCTTCCTGTCCCACATATAGGTTTCTCAGGAGACAGATAAAGTGGTCAGGCACTCCCATTTCTTTAAGAACTTGCCATAGTTTGCTGTGGTCCACACAGTCAAAGGCTTTCGCATAGTCAATGAAGCAGAAGTAGATATTTTTCTGGAACTCTCTGGCTTTCTCCATAATCCAGCGCAAGTTAGCAATTTGGTCTCGAGTTCCTCTGCCTCTTCGGAATCCAGCTTGTACTTCTGGGAGTTCTCGGTCCACATACTGCTGAAGCCTACCTTGCAGGATTTTGATCATAACCTTGCTAGCGTGCGAAATGAGTGCAATTGTACGGTAGTTGGAGCATTCTTTGGCACTGCCTTTCTTTGGGATTGGGATGTAGACTGATCTTTTCCAATCCTCTGGCCACTGTTGAGTTTTCCAAACTTGCTGGCATATTGAATGTATCACCTTAACAGTATCATCTTTCAAGATTTTAAATAGTTCAACTGGAATGCCATCACCTCCACTGGCCTTGTTGTTGGCCAGGCTTTCTAAGGCTCACTTGACTTCGCTCTCCAGGATGTCTGGCTCAAGGTCAGCAACTACATTGTCTGGGTTGTCCAGGATATCCAAATCTTTCTGATATAATTCCTCTGTGTATTCTTGCCACCTCTTCTTGACGTCTTCTGCTTCTGTTAGGTCCCTCCCATTTTTGTCTTTTATCATGTTCATCTTTGCGCAAAATGTTCCTCTAATATGACCAATTTTCCTGAACAGATCTCTGGTCTTTCCTTTTCTGTTATCTTCCTCTATTTCTTTGCATTGTTCATTTAAGAAGGCCCTCTTGTCTCTCCTTGCTATTCTTTGGAAGTCTGAATTCAAGTTTCTGTAACTTTCCCTATCTCCCTTGCATTTTGCTTCTCTTCTCCTCTCTGCTATTTCTAAGGCCTCGTTGGACAGCCACTTTGCTTTCTTGCATTTCCTTTTCTTTGGGATGGTTTTCGTTGCTGCCTCCTGGACAATGTTACGAGCCTCTATCCAAAGTTCTTCAGGCACTCTGTCCACCAAATCTAGTTCCTTAAATCTGTTCTTTACTTCCACTGTGTATTCATAAGGGATTTGGTTTAGATTATACCTGAGTGGCCCAGTGGTTTTTCCTAATCTCTTCAGTCTAAGTTTGAATTTTGCTATGAGAAGCTGATGATCAGAACCACAGTCAGCTCCAGGTCTTGTTTTTGCTGACTGTATAGAGCTTCTCCATCTTTGGCTGCAGAGAATATAATCAATCTGATTTCAATATTGCCCATCTGGTGATTTCCATGTATAGAGTCGCCTCTTGTGTTGTTGGAAAAGAGTGTTTGTGATGACCAGCTTATTCTCTTGACAAAACTCTATTAGCCTTTGTCCTGCTTCGTTCTGAACTCCAAGGCCAAACTTCCCTGTTGTTCCTTTTATCTCTTGGCTCCCTACTTTAGCATTCCAGTCCCCTAGAATGAGAAGAACATCTTTCTTTGGTGTCAGTTCTAGAAGGTGTTGTAAATCTTCATAGAATTGTTCAATTTCAGTCTCCTCAGCAATGCTGGTTGGTGCATAAACTTGGATTATTGTGATGTTGAATGGTCTGCCTTGGATTCGTATTGACATCATTCTATCATTTTTGAGATTGTATCCCATTACAGCTTTTCCCACTCTTTGGTTGACTATGAGGGCTACTCCATTCCTTCTACGGGATTCTTGCCCACAATAGTAGATATGATAATCATCTGAGCTGAATTCGCCTATTCCTGTCCATTTTAGTTCACTGATGCCCAGGATGTCGATGTTTATTCTTGCCATCTCCTGTTTGACCACCTCCAGCTTCCCAACGTTCATAGATCTTACATTCCAGGTTCCTATGCAGTATTTTTCTTTGCAGCATTGGACTTTCCTTTCACTTCCAGGCACGTCCACAGCTGAGCGTCCTTTCGGCTTTGGCCCAACCACTTCATTAGCTCTGGAGCTACTTGTACTTGTCCTCCGCTCTTCCTCAGTAGCATGTTGGACGCCTTCCGACCTGAGGGGCCCATCTTCCAGCGTCATATCTTTTAGCCTTTTGTTTCTGATCATGGGGCGTTCTTGGCAAAGATACTGGAGTGGCTTGCCATTTCCTACTCCAGGTGGATTGCGTTTAGTCGGAACTCTCCACTATGTCCTGTCCGTCTTGGGTGTCCCTGCATGGCATAGCCCATAGTTTCTCTGAGTTACTCAAGTCCCTTCGCCACGACAAGGCAGCAATCCATGAAGGAGAAAGTTCATATATACAGGTACAAATACAACTTCTCTTGGTCTTTACACAGTCCTGGTCTTTCACAGTAGTTCTTCAGTTTGCAATAGTAAATTACAGGTTCAGTATCCAAAGATTGTTACCAATATAAATAGTCCAGCATCCACGAAGTCTTCTCCTCTCACCACGGAGATAGTCTTCCTCCAGGATCTTCCTCTTGCAATGTAGCAAGTCTTCATCCAGCGATGCAGCATAAATTTCTTTCACAATCAAATAAACAGCTCTCAACTACACAACCACCAACTACCCAACAATCCAACTACCCAACAACTTGTGTCTGCAAGCTTGGCTAGCTTTATTCTTGGTTGCTCCAATCAACTTGGTTGTCCCACAGCTGTCTCAATTAACTCAGCTGTATTACTTTGGTACATGTTGCTCATTAAATTCTGATCCTGTTATAACTTATCTACTGAATTGCAATGAACAATTCCTAAGGTTGATTTGAGACCTGTCAATCTCCTCCAATTGTTTAGAGCAATTCTGTTACATATTTACTTACATTGTACATTGCTTCTAGCATATAAAGAGTTCTTTTCACATTCATATATATTATATCATTCCCAACATTTCACAAGCTTTGTCATGTTTAGTTGGCCCAATACTTTAGTCAAACAATCAGCTTTATTATTTTCTGTTCCACAGTATACTAGTTCTATTAACCCATTTTCTATACTTTGCTTAACATTTTGGTACCTGATATCCGTGTGTTTTGATCTGCTCCTTACATTTGGTGAGTTTGCCATTTGTATGACAGCTTGATTATCTTCAAACACTTTAATTTGTGATTTTATATTTACTTCCAGATCTTGTGCCAATTGTTTATAGAAAATTAAATCTGTACATAATTCAGATAATGCTGCATATTCAGATTCAGCAGAAGACAATGATATAAATTTTTGTCTAGCTGTCTTCCAGCTTATCAAACTTCCTCCCAAATGCACTGTCATGCCTGATGTTGATCTTCTGGTTATTAAATCACTCTCATAATTAGCATCGAAATAAGCAGTAATAGAAAGTTCTCCCTCTGGTTCTAAATTTAGCTTTTTATTTTGTGCCTCCTTTAAATACCTTAGTACTCTTTTTGCTGATTGCCAGTGTCTTTCATTCGGTTTGCTCACATTCCTTGATAGTAAGTTCACAGCTATAGATATATCTGGTCTTGACCATCTACTCAAATAGAGTAAGCTGCCTATCAGTGATCTATATATATCAATATCACATCCTGGACCATTAATATGTTCTTTCTCAAACTCAATGTTCATAGGAGTTGCTGCACCTTTACAATCTTCCATCTTGTATTGTTTTAGGAGTTTTAATATTTTGCTCTTTTGAGCTATTTTAAATCCTCTCTCACTTCTTTCTATTTCTACTCCCAAGTAGTTACTTATTTCTCCTAAATCTCTTAATTTGTAGTGTCTCTTTAACATTTGAATTGTTTCTTCAGCCTCTTTCTTATCTTTGGTAAATATGGCTAAATCGTCCACAAATACTAATATTATAGCTTGTGTTCTCTCATTTATAAATAAACAAGGGTCTGCCTTTCCTTGCACAAAACCATTATCTTTTAAAGTTTTGGTTAAATGTTGGTTCCATTCATGGCCACTTTCCCTTAGACCATATAAGCTCTTTTTTAATATCCAGCATTTACCTTCATTTTCAATGCCTGGTGGTATTTCCATATAAATTGTGTGTTTCAGGTCAGCATATAAATAGGCTGTTTCTATGTCATCATGCCTGGTCATGAGATTATGTTTGGCTGCATAGGTTAAAACAAATCTCAATGTCTCTGGTTTTAGAGCCGGTGCAAAAACTTGATCATAGTCGTTTGATGTTTGAGCATACCCTTTTGCCACTAGCCTTGCTCTATACCTCACATTACCATTGGCATCCACCTTCCTTTTAAATACCCATCTGGATCCAATTACGTTTGATTTTTCAGGCAGTTTCACCTCCTCATAAACTTTCAGTTGTTTTAATGAGTTTAACTCTTTCTCCATTGCCTCTTTCCATTTTATTTGTTCCTTCTCAGTCATATTGCATATATCATCATATGTCTCTGGTTCAGCCACATTGAGACAGAAATAGGTCTCAGGCTTATACCTGTCTGGAGTTCTTCTCTCTCTGCTAGACCTCCTAGGTAATTCCCTGTCCTCCTCGAGAGTTTCCCTCTCTTCTGAGTTGGATGGAATTTCTTTATCAGATTGGATTTCCACATGTCCTACTTCTCTTTTTATTTCTTGCTCTGTTTGAGAGTCACTATCATCTCCACTATCCTCACTATTCCTTTCAGACAATTTAATTATTGTTTCTGGGGGTTTACATATTTTGTCCCAGTTACTGTGCTTGTTAAATGAAGCACTGCTACTTATGACAAGTTTGTTGGTATTTGGCAATCCAAACCTAAATGCTCTCCTATTTTGTTGATATTCAAGGAAATACATTAATTTGGCTTTCTTCTCTCCCTTTCTCCTTATTTCTTTTGGGATGTGAACCCATGCAGGAGATCCAAAAACATGTAAAAATTTTAAATTTGGTTTTCTCCCAGTCCAAATTGTGTAAGGTATGTTGTCTATTCCACTGCGCCAAAGAATATTAATATAAAAATTTGTGCACAGTATAGCTTCACCCCAATATTTCTCAGACAATTACTCCCCCTAATCATTGCCTCAGCCATGTTCTGCAAAGTTTGGCCCCTTCTTTCAATAAAGGCATTTTGAGTAGGTGTATAGGGAGCGGCTCTCCTGTGAGTAATACCATTTTTTCTTAATATTGCTTGAAATTTGGCATTGGTAAACTCTGTTCCATTGTCAGTTTGTACCACCTTAACCTTTTTTCCTGTTTTGCGCTCTACAAATTTGAGCCATTTTTCAAACTCTACATGTACTGTACTTTTATCTTTCATGAGATAACAGTATCCAAACCTGGACTTTTGGTCTTGGATAGAGAGAATGTATCTAGCTCCTCCTAATGATGCACTTTTGGGTCCTATTACATCAATTGACACCAAATCTAATATATTTTTCACTTGTACATCACTATGTTTCATTATAGGAGCTTTCTTACTCTTGGCTAATTGACATGCTTGACAATTTACATATTCATTACATTGCTTTAAATTAACTCCTACTGAGTTTTCAATTGTTTTTCTAAGTGTTTTGTAGTTTGCATGTCCTTGTCTTTGATGCCATAAATGAATACAATCTTTGTGTATACATTTGTTCTCATAGACATTGTTAGCCCTAGTACAGTTTAGTCTATATAAATTATTTCTAACATAGCAATTCAATTTTTCATTGTTCTTGCTAGTTATTATACATTTATCCTCATAGAAAGTGCTGATAAACCCATTCTTTGCTAATGAACTCACAGAAAGTAAATTATGCTTCAATTTTGGAACATGTAAAACATCTATTGGTTTAGCTATATAAGGCAATTTAACTTTACCTCTTCCCAGTATTTTAGCACTAATACCATCTGCTAAGCATACTTGTTGGTTGGATACAGGTTGGTAGTTAAATATTAGCTTTTTGTTCTTACACATGCTGGCAGTTGCTCCAGAGTCAACAATCCACTCTTCTTCCTGTTCAGAGTTATAAATTTCCTCAGTTAGGTTTAGTGTTTCTCTCTTACGTCTTGTTTGTTTTTCTTTTTCTTTCTTAAATTTACAATCTCTTATCAGATGTTTTCTTGAGCCACAGGAAAAACAGTGTTTTCCAGAATGAATGTTTGCAGCTGTGTCCCCCTCCTCCTCACTTTCTTTCAGCTTATCACGGTGATTAGTGAGTTTGGAGTCTCGGAGTTGTTTGTTATCTTTCCTTTTTTGTTCCTCTTCCAAAAGTTTGCTCGTTATATTAATTACTGTTAGCTCTGCTTGAGGAAGAATTTCCAAATTGGTCACCAGCTGATCATATGACTCATCTAATGAAGACAGAATAATAAATGCTTCCTGTATTTCTGTAAATGTGATGTTCTTTTCTCTTAAGTCCATCAGCATTGACTTCATTACCTCTAAATGTTGAAGCATACTCCCTCCAGCTTGCAGTCTAGTTCGAAAAAGTTTTCTGGCAATTTGTATCTGGCTTCCAACGTTATCTCTTACGAAGAGTCTCCTTAAATCCTCCCATGCCTTCTGTGCTGAGTTTTGGCCTCTCAGGTGGATAAGAAGACGGTCCTCTAGAGTTAACCCAATAATCGCCAGTGCTTTTGCATTTAGTTTCTTTTTTCTTTCATTTAGCACTGCTGGGGGATTTTCTACTATGTCCCACAATGCTTCCTTTTGTAATAGCAATTGAACCTTCTGCTGCCAAGTTGAATAATTCTTCCCATTCAACTTTTTTATGCACAGTCCAGCCATAGACATTTCGTTGGCCATTTTTAACCACAGACTGTAGCCACACTACTTGGCTCTCTCTCTCTGGTCAGCAGTTTCTTCAATAGATTCTTAAATGTATACCTGGATGCAGTCTGGTCCGCTGTCTGGGCCCATAACCAATTGACAGAGGTGCGGCATTACCAGACTACGCCAGGGGGCGCTATGGTGAAATGAACTGCTCAGAGATGAAACCAAACAGACACTGTTGTAGTGTTGATAGAATTATTTACATTAAAGTTCATATATACAGGTACAAATACAACTTCTCTTGGTCTTTACACAGTCCTGGTCTTTCACAGTAGTTCTTCAGTTTGCAATAGTAAATTACAGGTTCAGTATCCAAAGATTGTTACCAATATAAATAGTCCAGCATCCACGAAGTCTTCTCCTCTCACCACGGAGATAGTCTTCCTCCAGGATCTTCCTCTTGCAATGTAGCAAGTCTTCATCCAGCGATGCAGCATAAATTTCTTTCACAATCAAATAAACAGCTCTCAACTACACAACCACCAACTACCCAACAACTTGTGTCTGCAAGCTTGGCTAGCTTTATTCTTGGTTGCTCCAATCAACTTGGTTGTCCCACAGCTCTCTCAATTAACTCAGCTGTATTACTTTGGTACATGTTGCTCATTAAATTCTGATCCTGTTATAACTTATCTACTGAATTGCAATGAACAATTCCTAAGGTTGATTTGAGACCTGTCAAGAGGTGTGGGGTGAAGACTATTAAAATCTCAAGGGAGAGTGGGGAACTTTATTGTGACGTAGCAGGCCACTCTGATGTCCCTGACAACTCAGGCCTCTCAGAATGCCAACCACACTACTTCACACTGGCTGCCACCAATTGTAATGACTATTTAAGAAGGACAAAGGTTTCCTTCAAACACAACAGGTTTATTGAAATAACAAAATAAAATATGTAAATCACAAGTAGCTAATCAAGATGTCAATCACTGTTTCTTATTTAATCAATCACAGACTTTCCCTCACTGACAACTTAGGCACACAGGCACACACTCCAGATCTGATCTCTCTCTCACACTTCACACCCCTTTTTTTTCAACTCCTCCCCCTACAGCACCACCCTCCGTCACCCCATTGGTTGATGATCCACTGTCCAGCTGTGAAGGAAAGGTGAGGTTAGGGCTGCCTGTTACAATTATATACAAGAGAACTGAAGAACCATGAATGAAAATATAGAGAACATTGACCGTTTTTCTATGAGAAACATGGTGAGAGATGGCCCTGGTAGTGTTGAACGAAACAGGAGGAGCCATACTAAACAGTATACATTTTTACATTTGGTAATGGCTTAGGAATCCTGGGCTGATATTCAAACCATATATATGAGTGTCCATCATGTGTATAAATGTTTATGGCAGCTGTTTATCTCTGCACTAGTGCCAAGGAATGAGGGAGGGGGAAGTGTGGCTCCCACAGGACAACATTCTTGTGCCCAAAGTGATCTGTGTTCCTAGAGCAACCCTCAGCCATTGTGTGGGTCAGTTTCAGTTAGGGAGCACTGCACTCTGTGCAAAAAGGTCAGATGCCTGGATCTCCTTCAAGGGCTCTGCCTTTCTGCCTTCCTTCCTTTTTCCACCTCCTTCAAGTGGGAGGGCAGGGAATTCCCAGCACCAGAGGCCTTTCCAAGTGATTTCAGTCTAAATGCTTGCAGGACCTCCCTGGCTTTTGAAAGGAAGAGTTCTGGGGAATGTCTTCTTTTTTAAATTTGTGCTCCTTTGTTTGCTTTTTTGTTTCCGAGTTGGTTGGTTGGTTTGGGGGGGGGGTTTGCTTTTGCCTTTGACAGATCTTCTTCCACAGATTAAGAGGGCTCCTTCTTGGGCCAATCCTCAACATGGTTCTTCTTTCAGAGTTCCACACCTGCCAGTGACTGTTCGGCTGAGAACTGAGCCAGGATGGACTCAAGGCCAGGGTCAACAAGTTCAGCTATGATGGGAAGGAGGCCCTCAGCTTCAAGAAGGACCTGGACAGCATACGATCCTGTTGGCCAGGAGTACAAAAGGGAATACGAATCCAAGCCAGGATACACCCGGTGCTCCAAGCACTCCCTGGAAGAGAAATGCATCAACATGGGGCACCAACTCCTGAAAACTGACAAGAAAGAACGACCGAGAAGAGGTGAGGCTGGAGACCCGACCATAACTCGTTGTGTATGAGTGAAGTTTGGAAAGGGACAGGCTGGAAAATTTTGCTTTCTCTCTCTGAATCTTTGAAACCCCCAGACAACACATTATGGGAATTGCAGTTCCAAATATAGTACAATAAAAGCTGTCTGTCTGTCTGTCTGTCTGTCTCTCTCTCTCTCTGTCTCTGTGTGTGTATGCGTTTGTGCTTATGTGTGTGTGTTTGTTTTGGGAGTTCTTCTGTTCAATCAGGACTGCTACCTGCACAGATGCCTCTCCTGCACCCTCCGAGGTTTGAGAAGTATACTTTTCCAATGTCTGCTCCTTTTTTGAAACCCACCTGTTGCAACACTGTATTGCAATTTCACCCCCTTGTCCATCTCAGTAGTAATCACAGGATGAGGCCCTGCATTGCCCATTCTCACATTGGTGGCACTCTCCCTTCTGCCACCAGGTATGCCCTGGTCCATCCTCTTCCTCTTGCTGTGAGTGTGAGACGGACATGATTCGTGGCCTGATGAAGAGATTGGGCTACGATGAGCCAGTTGTCGATGTATGGATAAATGGCCATGCCTCTTGTACGTAGAAAGGCAGCCACCAGTGCCATATACTTGGTATTGACACAAGGAGCCATGAAGAGGCCAAAGGGTAAAGCATTGTATTGGTAAATGGTTTTTCCCAGGGAGAAATGCAGAAACTTGCGGTGGTCCAGTCTTGTGGAAATACAGTCGTGCCCCGCTTGATGATCACCCCGATCTATGACGAAACCGCTTGATGATTATTGTTTTCCAATCGCTTTTGCAATCGCAAAACGATGTTCTAATAGTAAAAATCCACTTTACCCATGGCACCTTGCTTGGGGAGCCGATCTTTTGCTAGACAATGATTTTCTAAGAGCTGATTGGCGGCTCTCAAAATGGCTCCCTGCTGTGCTTTAGGACGGATTCCTCACTTTACAGGCATGGAAAACGACCATTCTATGGAGGATCGCTGTACAGTGAGTTTTTAAGCCCATTGGAACACATTGAGTAGGTTTTCAATGCGTTTCAATTGGCTTTTTTATTTTGCTTAATGAGGATTTCACTCTACAGCGATTTTGCTGGAACGGATTATCCTCATTAAGCGAGGCACCACTGTATGAAAATTGGTGTCGCTTAAGTCTATTAAAGTGAACCAGTTTCCTTTCTGAATGAGGGGAAGAACCTGTTCCAGGGTAAACATATGGAAACGATGGTAGGCAACAAAGTGGTTGAGATCCTGGAGGTCTAATATTGGGTGAAAGGAATCGTCCTTTTGCGGATCCATAAATTACCTGGAGAGGAAACCAGGGTCGTTTGCATCGATGTGGATGGAAGAGATGGCTGATTTTTTAAGAAGATGATGGATTTATTTTTGCAAGGTAACATTGGGGCTTGTAGTACTGCTGTGAATTATAGGCTCTTGCCATTTTCTTCATTTTGTGCAGATTGTCCAGTTGATCATCCATTTAGGGATCAAAAAGACCGCAACCATCAAAAGGTAAGTCCATCCTTTATTTAGTCATCTGTGATGTTAGCTGAACGAAGCCACATGCAACTCCCGATTGTGACACCTGTCATTAGATATTTAGATGCAGATTCTATAATGTGTCTGGGTGTCACCATTCTTGTTTCACCAGAGCCATACCTTCTTGATGTATAGATATAGCCCGTGTCCTAGAGTCTGAAGGGACTAGTTGTAGGAAAGGAAGGGCCTTGGACCACAAACGCTTTTGGTATGTGCTCATGGCTGCCATATAGTTGGGGGTTCTTAGGGTAAACGAGGCAAGCAAATACACCCGGCATCCAAGTATGTTCAGTTTGCGCCCCTCTTTATTGGTAGGAGTGACTATGGACTTTGTGCGGGAGCGAGCTTGAGTCACAAACACCACAATAGAATTGGGAGGGGGATGTTTACCCAGGAAATCAACATCTGTGCCATGTATCTTGTATAAATTTTGTACCCTCCTGGACATCTGGGTGATCGAGAAGAGCTTGTCCCAAGACCCTTCATGACTCGAAACAGAGATGGAATGAAGGAGAGATGAAAAGGAGGTGAGGACTCTTGGTCAATGTCCTCATAAACCTTATCCGTCTCGAGCTGAGGAGGCTGTTGTGCTGTTAAATCTAAAGCCTTAGCAATGTGTTGGATCATGGCAGAATAGGTTGAAAAGTCAGCAGGAGGATTGGCATCATCAATCTCGGAATCCGGGGTATTTATGTTAGGAGCTGGTTCTAATGGTGCTAAAGACAGAGAGGAATCTGCATCGGAATCTTCAGACACCGAGGAATGGGAAGAATCCAACTCACATTTGATACTTGGGTGTTATTGGTAATGATTCTGTTTAGGGGTATCAGAAGGAGCTGGCACAGAATGAGAAGCTCGCTTGGTACCATGCATGGTACGAGAAGGATCGGTACCACGATGGTCAGTACCAGGAAGAGCAGCAGGAGCAGTGCAATGTCGGAGAGGAGCCTACTTGTTTGAAGCCTTAGTTGAAGACTTGTGCCTCGGTACTGGACTCTTCCTGGTACCATGTTTCCTGGGTACAGGGGAGAGCCGTCGACGATGCTTCTTGTGGTGTTGGGGTACCGGGGGGTGTACGCCAAAGAGGAGTCTTGCTACCAGAAGAGGAGGGCGAGGAGGAACTAGAAGAATCTGATGAATCTGGAAGATCCAAGTCCATCTGGGGACCATAGTATCTGTCCCAGTCACAGTACCAATGACGAATTCGTTTGGATTGATGCTATACCAGATGATGCCGACCACGCTCCCTGCATTGTTTGGGCTGATATTTACAATCCCTGGAGCCGTGGTAGCCATTTAGCCCCGAATGCCTAGGAGGCTGGCTATCATTGGAATCAGAAGCCTAGATATGGTGCCACTTCCTCTTTTTCTTTCTGCCAGCAGAGGGGTCTATAGGAGAGCCAGACCGAGAGGCAGACGAATCAGAGGCCTCGATATGGTGTCCCTTCTTTCTGCCAGCAGAGGGGTCTCTAGGAGGAGACTGAGAGGCAGTCAGAGATCGCGAATGTGACAGCGATCTAGGAGTGGCTGGTACTGGCGAGGGTCCCATCCCTGCCTCCAATGCAGTGGGAGGAGGTGGTACCGACAGCAGAGAGGATGGCGGTTAAGCCTGTATGCCCTGTACCAGGTTTCCTCAGTCAGAGGGATGAGAGGCGTGCGCAAAAGAGAGGGCTGGCATACTGGAGACAATGACTTGGTCTTTTTGGATTTAGACAATTTTGCCTTTGGTTTAGAAAGTGCAGTCCCCTGGGCACTCGATTTTCCCTTCAGCACCTAAGATCTTGGAGATTGTGAGGGCATGGGGAGAATGGAGGCCGTAGAGTGCTGAGTGGACTCTGGAGTGTCCATAGTGGGAGGTCTAAGAGACTTCTCCCTGAGAGCAGACCTTAGTCTAAGTTTTCTGAGTTTAAGCACCTGTCTGGTGAAGTTTCTGCAGTGGTTGCAAGTTGCAGGACGACGAGATTCTCCTAAACAGATCAGGCAAAGTCTGTGTCTGTCCAAAGTCAGGATCTTCTTATCACAGGAAGGACAAGTTTTAAATGAGACTTTAGGGGCCATAAAAGGGGGAAATGGGGGGAACAGGGGGGCGAATAGTTCCTAAGTAACCTGAACAGTCTAGAGTTCTTTTTTTCAACAAGGAGAAAAGGAAAGGCCAATACAAACGATTGACTGAAGAACTACCGATCTACAATTCTGTTTGTTGTTTCTCACAGTGAAAAGAAGAGAGCTCCGTCAAAAGAGACCTCCTTGCAGCAACAGAAAGAAAAGGAACTAAGTTAATTGCTAGGAAAGGCAGTCCTAACGATCTTGTTAGCTCCAGATATCCGAGGCCTCTGCACATGCGCAGACTTAACCAATTAGTGTGCATTCACAGAGGCCACGAAGAAGAACTGAAAAAAAACCCTGAGCTTGTTTAGGCTTCAGAAAAGAACACTGAGGGGAGATCTGATAGCACTTTTCAAAAACTTGAAAGGCTCTCATTCAGAGGAGGATCAGGACCTGTTCTCGATCAACCCAAAGTGCAGGACTCACAACCATGGGCACATATTACAAGAAGCCAGATTTTGGTTGAATAGCAGGGAAACCAATGACCTCGAGAGGTGGTGAGTGCTCCAACAGTGGAGGCAGTGAAGAGAAATTTTGACAGCTGCCTGGTAGATATCCTTTGATTTGTGTTCCTGCACTCAGCAGGGGGTTGGACTTGATGAGTGGCAAAGGGATCGCGAGCCTGCTGTTCCACAGAGCCTGAAAGAATCACGTGTCCCCTCAGGGTGAGGGCAAGGTGAAACTTCCTTCCCCCTGGAACTCAATCAAAAACTCATCTGTATACTTGTGTGTGTTTAGTCGTTTAGTCGTGTCCGACTCTTCGTGACCCCATGGACCAGAGCAGGCCAGGCCCTCCTGTCTTTTACTGCCTCCCTGAGTTGTGTCAGGTTCATGTTGGTTGCTTCGCAGACACTGTCCAGCCATCTCATCCTCGGTCGTCCCCTTCTCCTCTTGCCATCACACCTTCCTAACATCAAGGTTTTTTCCAAGGACTCTTTTCTTCTCATGAGATGGCCAAAGTACTGGAGCCTCAGCTTCAGGATCTGTCCTTCAAGTGAGCATTCAGGGTTGATTTCCTTTAGAACTGATAGGTTTGTTCTCCTTGCAGTCCAGGGGATTCTCAAGAGTCTCCTCCAGCACCACAATTCAAAGGCATCAATTCTTCGGCGGTCTGCTTTCTTTATGGTCCAGCTCTCACTTCCATACATCACAACAGGAAAAACCATAGCTTTGACTATTCGGACTTTTGTTGGCAAGGTGATGTCTCTGCTTTTCAAGATGCTGTCAAGATTTGTCATCACTTTCCTCCCAAGAAGAAGGCGCCTTTTAATTTCGTGGCTGCTGTCTCCATCTGCATTGATCATGGAGCCCAGGAAGTTAAAATTTGACACTGCCTCCATATCTTCCCCTTCTATTTCCCAGGAGGTGATGGGACCAGTGGCCATGATCTTAGTTTTTTTGATGTTGAGTTTTGGACCGTTTTTTGCACTCTCCTCTTTCACTCTCATTACAAGGTTCTTTAATTCCTCCTCACTTTCTGCCATCAGAGTGGTATCATCTGCATATCGGAGGTTGTTGATATTTCTTCCGGCAATCTTAATTCCGGCTTGGGTTTCTTCCAGTCCAGCCTTCCGCATGATGTATTCTGCATATAAGTTAAATAAGCTGGGGGACAATATACAGCCTTGCCGTACTCCTTTCCCAATTTTGAACCACTCAGTTGTTCCATGACCAGTTCTAACTGTTGCTTCCTGTCCCACATATAGGTTTCTCAGGAGACAGATAAAGTGGTCAGGCACTCCCATTTCTTTAAGAACTTGCCATAGTTTGCTGTGGTCCACACAGTCAAAGGCTTTCGCATAGTCAATGAAGCAGAAGTAGATATTTTTCTGGAACTCTCTGGCTTTCTCCATAATCCAGCGCAAGTTAGCAATTTGGTCTCGAGTTCCTCTGCCTCTTCGGAATCCAGCTTGTACTTCTGGGAGTTCTCGGTCCACATACTGCTGAAGCCTACCTTGTAGGATTTTGAGCATAACCTTGCTAGCGTGCGAAATGAGTGCAATTGTACGGTAGTTGGAGCATTCTTTGGCACTGCCTTTCTTTGGGATTGGGATGTAGACTGATCTTTTCCAATCCTCTGGCCACTGTTGAGTTTTCCAAACTTGCTGGCATATTGAATGTAGCACCTTAACAGCATCTTCTTTCAAGATTTTAAATAGTTCAACTGGAATGCCATCGCTTCCACTGGCCTTGTTGTTAGCCAGGCTTTCTAAGGCCCACTTGACTTCGCTCTCCAGGATGTCTGGCTCAAGGTCAGCAACTACATTGTCTGGGTTGTCCGGGATATCCAAATCTTTCTGATATAATTCCTCTGTGTATTCTTGCCACCTCTTCTTGACGTCTTCTGCTTCTGTGAGGTCCCTTCCATTTTTGTCTTTTATCATGTTCATCTTTGCGCAAAATGTTCCTCTAATATGTCCAATTTTCCTGAACAGATCTCTGGTCTTTCCTTTTCTGTTTTCTTCCTCTATTTCTTTGCATTGTTCATTTAAGAAGGCCCTCTTGTCTCTCCTTGCTATTCTTTGGAAGTCTGCATTCAAGTTTCTGTAACTTTCCCTATCTCCCTTGCATTTTGCTTCCCTTCTCCTCTCTGCTATTTCTAAGGCCTCGTTGGACAGCCACTTTGCTTTCTTGCATTTCCTTTTCTTTGGGATGGTTGTCGTTGCTGCCTCCTGGACAATGTTACGAGCCTCTATCCAAAGTTCTTCAGGCACTCTGTCCACCAAATCTAGTTCCTTAAATCTGTTCTTTACTTCCACTGTGTATTCATAAGGGATTTGGTTTAGATTATACCTGAGTGGCCCAGTGGTTTTTCCTAATCTCTTCAGTCTAAGCTTGAATTTTGCTATGAGAAGCTGATGATCAGAACCGCAGTCAGCTCCAGGTCTTGTTTTTGCTGACTGTATAGAGCTTCTCCATCTTTGGCTGCAGAGAATATAATCAATCTGATTTCGATATTGCCCATCTGGTGATTTCCATGTATAGAGTCGCCTCTTGTGTTGTTGGAAAAGAGTGTTTGTGATGACCAGCTTATTCTCTTGACAAAACTCTATTAGCCTTTGTCCTGCTTCGTTCTGAACTCCAAGGCCAAACTTCCCTGTTGTTCCTTTTATCTCTTGGCTCCCTACTTTAGCATTCCAGTCCCCTAGAATGAGAAGAACATCTTTCTTTGGTGTCAGTTCTAGAAGGTGTTGTAAATCTTCATAGAACTGTTCAATTTCAGTCTCCTTAGCAATGCTGGTTGGTGCATAAACTTGGATTATTGTGATGTTGAATGGTCTGCCTTGGATTCGTATTGACATCATTCTATCATTTTTGAGATTGTATCCCATTACAGCTTTTCCCGCTCTTTTGTTGACTATGAGGGCCACTCCATTCCTTCTACGGGATTCTTGCCCACAATAGTAGATATGATAATCATCTGAGCTGAATTCGCCTATTCCTGTCCATTTTAGTTCACTGATGCCCAGGATGTCGATGTTTATTCTTGCCATCTCCTGTTTGACCACCTCCAGCTTCCCAACGTTCATAGATCTTACATTCCAGGTTCCTATGCAGTATTTTTCTTTGCAGCATTGGACTTTCCTTTCACTTCCAGGCACGTCCACAGCTGAGCGTCCTTTCGGCTTTGGCCCAACCACTTCATTAGCTCTGGAGCTACTTGTACTTGTCCTCCGCTCTTCCTCAGTAGCATGTTGGACGCCTTCCGACCTGAGGGGCCCATCTTCCAGCGTCATATCTTTTAGCCTTTTGTTTCTGATCATGGGGCGTTCTTGGCAAAGATACTGGAGTGGCTTGCCATTTCCTACTCCAGGTGGATTGCGTTTAGTCGGAACTCTCCACTATGTCCTGTCCGTCTTGGGTGTCCCTGCATGGCATAGCCCATAGCTTCTCTGAGTTACTCAAGCCCCTTCGCCACGACAAGGCAGCAATCCATGAAGGATTGCTGCCTTGTATACTTGCACACTCTGATCTCTGTGCAGTGCCATGAAGGACTTTGAGATAAGGGAACACATCCCAACAACCGCTGGAATCACCTGGAGTAGACCCATGGAAGGGTCCCAAGCCATTTCCCTGTTTAACACATCACCCACCTCTGAGTTCTCCTTGGTTCCTTGCCAGTTTTCCTCCATCCATTAATAAAGTCTTTCCCACATCTCACAGAGGTTTAGTCCTTTCCTTTGGATGCCCCCCCTTGTTTTCTAAACAAGTGCTTTACATATACCTTTCATTGGAGAGTGTTGGGCTGAGAATGTAGAGAAACGGGTCTGTCTTCCATTTTGAGCTCTTTTAAAATTCTTACAGCGTGGAGATGAAACAAAAAGACGGACAGGCAGCCCTCATCCGCTTTTGGGAACAGAAGTGTGCTGGAGACAACAGGTGTGTTTCTCAAACGCTGCTAACAAATGCGTTTCTAATTCAACTGTGCACACCTCAGTTTCTCATGGTGGGATACTGAACGGAACACAGTTCACACACCTATATCACTTTTTCAGTCCACAATGTCAAGAAGCTTCAGTGGATCTAAAATGGAGCAGCTAGATTGTAGGCTTCAACTAGTCACAGGGACCATATGTTCTCTGACGGGTCATATGTTGTCTGTAGGGCTCCGTGGACTTCTCCCTCCTCTCCTGGGGAAAGGACGGCAATCCAGTCAGGATGCGTTCAGCCCATATCTCTCCCTCATACAGACAACCAGTGACAAGGGGTTTGAAGCTCATCTGGGTATCTCATAAGAAGTCTTTTCATTGTTGCAATGATTCCAGGTAATTCCAAAATTTCTTAATTCTGTACAAGTTCATTTATTTAGATCATTTCTTGCATCCATACTTAAATATACTAAATCCAGAAAAGTATGTAAGGCAGTCTTACAGTCATGAGGAAGAAACTGTCGGTAAAGATTTTTCAATCCAAACATCATACTGTTATACAAAAACTACAGGCTTACTTAAAATATGTCCTTTCAGCTTGTAAAAAGATGCAGGAATTTAATTTTAGATAATAGGGAAAACTTGATATGTGCTTGAATCTAAAATACAAACATATTAATACACTGGAGGACATAATCTAGAAAGACAGAGAATACATCTTCAGAAGACTTCAAATTCTCTAAAAATACAATCGAAAATGGAAAAAAGTTTATAATTTTTAATGAAAGACATGTAAAAGTATTTAAACATTAAAAATAAATGTATACAAAGAAAAAAAAATACTTGGCTCTGTGTTGTTAAAATAGAGAAAAAAATTCTCACCCAGGCATGTGTAAAATCCATTGCTGGCTATCCCTGCCTGATAGTTATCTTTCCACTCCTCCAAGGACTTTCACCCGGCATCAGTTCCAATGTTCTGTTGTAATTCATGAAGCCAAAAATCTACGGTTCTCCATTCCTTTCTAATAACACTTTGTGTGAGAGCTCTTCCAATATTTATATTCCCTTGGTTCTTCATCAGTCAGAAAAACCAAATCTTTCCAAGGCTCAGATGTTAAGGATCAAAAGATTTGGTCACCACCCACGCAGTGCAGTCCAGGGCCTGAGGAGAGGAGAGCCTGAAAAACCAAAATTTCCACTCCTTCCAACAATCCCTATCATTACAGAGCAATATACTCTCAATACAATAGCATTGAAACACCTAGTTCTTCATGAACAATACAGAATATATATATATTTGTTCATAAAAAAATGGAGAATAGAAATTCATGGGTACCCTCTCAAAAATCAATAACCGTTATTATTTATGAGGGTAAAGCTTTCTGAAACAAATGACAGCTACTCTCTCTTCACTACTTGCATTTCTTTCGTCGGTTAGCCTTAGAACATCCATCCTTTTCTATTTTTACACTAATTTTGAAAAAGTGCCTATTGCAAAATATATGTGTTTATTTTCAATTTTTTAGCAGATAGTTCCACGTTTATTTTGTGATATCTCTCGGCTAATTAACGATAGAAGTAAAACACGTCACAAGTGGTACTTCAAACTACACTTCATTTTTCTCTTTTCTCTCGGTTTTCAGCATTTTGTTGCTTATTCTTTAAAGTGGAAACCAGCACAAAACTCAATGAGCTCCTCATGCCTTCTTATCAGGAGCTCTGAATATAGCTCTTTCCACATGCCAAGCATTTATGTGGTTTCTCCTCAGTGTCAGTTCTTTTCATGTTTCCTAAGGGTACCACTGCTATTAAAGCTATTTCTACATTCCATGCATTTATGCGGTTTCTCCCCAGTGTGAGTCCTTTGATGTGTCCTAAGATTAAAACTCAGACTAAAGCTCTTTCCACATTCCATGCATTTATGTGGTTTCTCCCCAGTGTGAGTCCTTTGATGTAACCTAAGTGCACCAATGTGACTGAAGCTCTTTCACTTTCCATCATTTATGTGGTTTCTCCCCAGTGTGAGTCTTTTGATGTAACCTAAGGTTACCACTTGTACTAAAGCTCTTTCCACATTCCATACATTTATGTGGTTTCTCCCCAGTGTGAGTCCTTTGATGTGACCTAAGATGATCAGTCCGACTAAAGCTCTTTCCACATTCCATGCATTTATGTGGTTTCTCCCCAGTGTGAGTCCTTTGATGTAACCTAAGGTTACCACTTGTACTAAAGCTCTTTCCACATTCCATGCATTTATGTGGTTTCTCCCCAGTGTGAGTCCTTTGATGTAACCTAAGGTTACCACTGTGACTAAAGTTCTTTCCACATTCCATGCATTTATGTGGTTTCTCCCCAGTGTGAGTTCTTTCATGTGACCTCAGGACACCAGTCTGACTAAAGCTCTTTCCACATTCCATGCATGTATGTGGTTTCTCCCCAGTGTGAGTCCTTTGATGTAACCTAAGATGAGCAGTCCGACTAAAGCTCTTTCCACATTCCATGCATGTATGTAGTTTCTCCCCAGTGTGAGTCCTTTGATGCAACCTAAGGTTACCATTTACAGTGAAGCTCTTTCCACATTCCATGCATTTATGCGGTTTCTCCCCAGTGTGAGTCCTTTGATGTAACCTAAGGTTACCATTGACAGTGAAGCTCTTTCCACATTCTATGCATTTATGTGGTTTCTCCCCAGTGTGAGTTCTTTGATGTAACCTAAGTGCACCACTGTGAATGAAGCTCTTTCCACATTCCATACATTTATGTGGTTTCTCCCCAGTGTGAGTCCTTTGATGTAACCTAAGGTTACCACTCCGACTAAAGCTCTTTCCACATTCCATGCATTTATGTGGTTTCTCCCCAGTGTGAGTCCTTTGATGTAACCTAAGATCAGCAGTCCGACTAAAGCTCTTTCCACATTTCATGCATTTATGTGGTTTCTCCCCAGTGTGAGTCCTTTGATGCAACCTGAGGTTACCTTTTACAGTGAAGCTCTTTCCACATTCCATGCATGTATGTGGTTTCTCCCCAGTGTGAGTCCTTTGATGTAACCTAAGGTTACCATTTACAGTGAAGCTCTTTCCACATTCCATGCATTTATGTGATTTTTCCCCAGTGTGAGTCCTTTGATGTAACCTAAGTGCACCACTGTGAATGAAGCTCTTTCCACATTCCATACATTTATGTGGTTTCTCCCCAGTGTGAGTCCTTTGATGTGACCTAAGGTTACCACTCTGACTAAAGCTCTTTCCACATTCCATGCATTTATGTGGTTTCTCCCTAGTGTGAGTCCTTTGATGTGTTCTAAGATTAATGCTCTGACTAAAGCTCTTTCCACATTCCATGCATTTATGTGGTTTCTCCCCAGTGTGAGTTCTTTCATGTGACCTCAGGACACCACTGTGACTAAAGCTCTTTCCACATTCCATGCATTTATGTGGTTTCTCTCCAGTGTGAGTCCTTTGATGTAACCTAAGGTTACCATTTACAGTAAAGCTCTTTCCACATTCCATGCATTTATGTGGTTTCTCTCCAGTGTGAGTCCTTTGATGTCTTCTTAGATTAACGCTCTGACTAAAGCTTTTTCCACATTCCATGCATTTATGTGGTTTCTCCCCAGTGTGAGTCCTTTGATGTGATCTAAGATTAATGCTCTGACTAAAGCTCTTTCCACATTCCATGCATTTATGTGGTTTCTCCCCAGTGTGAGTCCTTTGATGTAACCTAAGTGCACCACTGTGAATGAAGGTCTTTCCACATTCCATGCATTTATGTGGTTCCTCCCCAGTGTGAGTCCTTTGATGTGACCTAAGGTGACTACTCTGACTAAAGCTCTTTCCACATTCCATGCATTTATGTGGTTTATCCCCAGTGTGAGTCCTTTGATGTAACCTCAGGGTACCACTCTGATTGTAGCTCTTTCCGCATTCCATACATGGATACAGTTCCTTCCCTTTGTGAGTTATATGATGTCTACTGAGATTACATGCGTTTATGTGGTTTCTCCGCTGCGTGAGTTCTTTCACGTGATCTCCACTCCTGCCCACTTGGATTTTCAATTCTCTGTTTTCTTTTTTGGTTATGAGTTCCTGCCCAGGTTGCTCCAGATGTTGCTGGGCAATTCTTCTCCTCTTCATCATCTGGTAGATTAGAAAAAGAGAAACAACCACTTCCAAAATCTGCAGGAATAACGAATGGTGTGTTCGGGCTCTGCCTGAGTCACGGAAAAGGAAGGAAACACAGGCAAGAAGGTGAGAGAAGAGAACCAGGGAGGAGATGAGGCTGGTCCAGAGAATTTTACTTTGGCCTTTAGGCTGGAAGGGCTCTCCACTGAGGGACCTTTTGGAGGGAGGTGTAATGAAGGGATGGTCATTTCCACAACCAAAGAAATATGTGAAATTCAAAGTACATTGATTTCTTTTCCTTCTCATATTCTCTCCAATGATTGTAACTTTAATTTCTAGAAAATTAGAAGTTGAGTAAAGAGGAAAGTTGATTAAAGAGCAATCAAAGTTGATTAAAGAGGAAACAAATATTTGAATTAAAGGATTGTTTAGCAAAAATAAATAATAGGGGGAAAACAGATCAGTGTTAGAATGGAAGAGTAAAAGTGGATGAATTGAGAACGGGTAAAGAGCAGTTAGTGGTCAATGGCGGGAATTGACAAAGTCTGCAGAGATTATTAAGAACATATCAAGAACAACAAAGTGATGATAGTGCAGTAATTAGGACTGAGAGCATAATGGGATGGAATTATTGGTCCACTGGAAGGAGACGCAAACAAGCAGGTGCTTTTATGTAAATGCCCAAAGCATCTGAGCAAAGATGGGAGAGCTGGAACATTTGGTGGCTAGAGATAACATCGATATAGTGGCCATAATGGAAACCTGGTGGGATTTGGAGAACCAGTGGGATGATGCAATCCCAGACTATCAACTCTATAGGAGGTATAGGGAGGGGTGTGTTGGAGGTGGGCTGGCCATCTAGGTCAAATGGACATGAATGGTGGGTCTGATTCCATCATAGATTCACTGTGGGTTAAACTACCAGTCTAAGGAGGAATGAGATAGTGTGTCGTGTGTGTGTGTGTGTGCTATTATCCTCCAGACCAAATACTTGAGGTGGACCTTGAAATGCAGAGAAATCAGGGACATGTCCAAAAGGGACAAGATTGTAATTATGGGGAACACAAATTCTCCTCACATCAATGGGGTCAATGTGTGCTGGAGTCGAGAAAGAGTGACTGGGTTTCCTGACATGCTAAAGGAGCAATTTCTCACGGAGCCTAAAAGAGGACAGGTGACTCTGGATCTATTATTGTACAGTAGTCAGGACCTAGTTAGGGACGGGAATTTCACTGGATCGATTCGGAATAGTGACCATGCGGCCATCTCATTTGCCCTGCATGTTGGGGGGAGAGCGTCAAGCAAATCTGAAACAAAAACCCTTGATTTCCAAAGAGTGGACTTCCCTCAGATGAGGAAGGAAGTTAGAAAGAAGTTGAAAGGAAAGGTTTTTTTAAAAATCTCCAGAGTCCATGGAGTCTCTTTAAACGAAGAGTAGTATTTATTTATTTATTTATTTATTTGATTTATACCCCGCCTATCTGGTCCAAACGGACCACTCTGGTAGAGGCCCTGTGGTAGTGTATACCGCAAAAAAAGGGGGAGGGCTGAACTAAGTCCAAGAAAGTGCCAGAATTGTTAACTACTAAAGTTACAGAGGCGTTAACAGGAAAGAAGGGACCCTTCCATAAATGGAAATTCTTTCCAAATGAGGAAAATTAAAAGGTTCACAAACTCTGACAAAAGAAATAGACTAAGATTATACGAAGGGCAAAGAAAGACTTTGTGGAACGTATGGCCAGCAATATAAGGGGGAATTAAAAAAGCTTCTTTAAATACAGTGGGGTCTTGACTTGAGAACTTAATCCGTATTGGAAGGCGGTTCTCAAGTCAAAAAGTTCTCAGGTCAAATCTGCATTTCCCATAGGAATGCATTGAAAACCATTTGATCCGTATCTGCTCTTTTCCATCCATAGAAACTAATGGGAAGCTGCTATTCCGCCTTCGACCACTGGAGGGGGATCTTTTGTTTCTTTTTTTCTTAGGTCAAGAAAGGTTCAGGGAAGGCAGGGAAAATACAGTCTAGGCAGTACAGTACCAGGCAGTTTGAAGATTGTCTCCCAATCCACTCTCTACATGCTGGGAGGAGTGAGGAAGCAGACAGGCACCCTTTTCACTGGGCAACAGTTAACTGAAAGTTCAAATTTTGCACTTTCCCTGCCTCCCACGTGGGTTTTTTTCAGTTCGTAACTCAAATCTAAGTATGTAAGTCAAGTCAATATTTTCCTATGAGAGTGGTTCTTAAGTCAAAATGTTCTTAACTCGAACCGTTCTTAAGTCAAGACCCCACTGTAGTTTAGAAGCAGAACACTTGCCACAGAAGCAGCTGGCCCTCTGGATGGTGAGAGAGGGAAACCAGAGAGAGATTGCAGAGAAATTAGATGAGTTTTTTGCATATGACTTTGGGCAAATTCCGCTGCCCGAATGGCCCTCCTTGAATAATGAATTAAATCAGATACAAGTTGTTCTACTCAAGCCACAGATGTCACCAGATCATCTCCGGAGGACTGGAAATGGTCAACAGGGACTCAAATGGGAAGGAGCCTTTTTCCAGCAGTAGAGGTGGCAGAAAGGTATGAGGACATTTCCACCTTGGTAGAATTTGTATATAACACTTCAGGAGCCATAGACCTCTTGGAGAATGTCACTATGGAGATACAAACAAAATTAAAGGCTGAAGTAGTTTCTCTGAAGAATATGGTTTTGCAACAGAGGTTAGCCACTGACAGGATGCTCCTACATTGTGGTGGCCCGCGTGCGTATGTAAATCAAACACGTTGTATGTACCAGAATGCCTCAAAAGGACTAGTATGGGATCATGATGTGTTAGCAGGTTCTAAAATCTGCTATTAAGGGAGAAGTATTAGGACCTTCAGATTTCCATCACAACATCCATCGAACCACTTGATAAAATAAAAGCATTTGATGAATTAATGGAACATCTCCACTGGGAATTAGGACAAGCTCCTTCAGCCCAAAGGTCCAGCAATCCCTCAAATCCCTTGGATTTGATCCTGACTATAGGGATCTGAAAGTACAAATCTGTCATTGATGGAGGGAATATAGGAAGACTGACTTCAACTGAAGCTTCAAAGAAAGGAAAAATTAACATTGCCACATGGCAATCCGCAGCTCATCGTTTGCCATCTATTCATTCTATATAGTCTTATATATGGAAAATATGGTAATTGCTTACGGCAAACAGGTCTTTACATGGCTTCAGAGCAGGTGCACACAGCATCTCCAAATTTTTATTTGGCAAACCAGTTCCTAGAGACTACATGTTCCATGTTTTTACCAGGACTACAAACTCCATCACAATTTGCATTGCTAGAAAGGCAGCAATTTCTTGAAAATTGAATTGGGCTCGTGCATTCATGAGCCTTAGGATGCATGATTTCTAACCCGTTTGATGCAATTCAGGAGACTCAAATTCCTATAAAATCATCCGTAACTCAAATTCATGAAGGGGCAACTTCCTCTTTTAAAAAAATCTTTGCAGCTGCTCATCACACGTACAGTTCAGACACTTCTCAAAGCACTGTGATACCTAAATTGCTTGACTTCTTTAACACTTCTGCTGGGAATGTTTACTCTGCGATTGCAGACCATGTGACAAAGGGAAGCCAGCGTATCAAGCACTTCACAAATTGAAGTTCCTGTGTTGTTACGTGCCTATCTTCAAGACTGGCTCACTAATTATTCACACTGTTGATTCAGATTGCATTCTTGACATGCACTTCAATCCTTTTCTGACCTTGAAAAACTTTCCTGCTGTTAACTCACAGCTTTTTTTACAGCTCACATTCCTTCTCGTAAGGAAAAAAGAAAAAGGGAAAATGTGTGTGTGGGGGGCTTCCCAAGGTTGCTAAGCTCTTGACTGATTTTACAGTCATAGAGCACACTCTCTTGGATGATGTCACAGCTGCTTCTGAGAGGAGCCGTGTCTACCCATCCTTCCTCTTTCTCATAGTGATAGTGAGCTAGCTTCAAAGCCTCTCTTTGGCCAATCCTAATGGCATTATGCAACCATTGTCCTATCTGTATTCTGTCAACTATCTGTGAGCTTGTATGTTTATGAAAAGAGAGAACTCCGAGAGAGCTGGATCCGGAGGTATGTATGGAAGACTCTGCTGACAGACATCCTTGTGTGTGTGGTTGACTTCTTTAACATTTCTCTCTAGGACTCTTTGCTATCCAAATTATCTGGTGATCACCCTAAAACTATCTCAAAAATGACAGAATCATTTCAGTATGAATCCAAGGCAGACCTTTCAGCATCACAGTAATCCAGGTTTATGCACCAACCATCAATGCTGAAGAAGCTGAAATTGTTCAATTCTATGAAGATCTACAACACCTTCTAGAGGTGACAACAAAGAAAGATGTTCTTCTCATTCTAGGGGATTGGAATGCCAAAGTAGGGAGTCAAGAGATAAAAGGAACAACAAGTAAGATTGACCTTAAAGTTCAAAACAAAGCAGGGCAAAGGGTAATACAGTTTTGTCAAGAAAACAAGCTGGTCATCACAAATACACTTTTCCAACAACATAAGAGGCGACTCTACACATGGACTACACCAGATGGGCAATACCACAATCAGATTGATTATATTCTTTCCAGCCAACGCTGGAAAAGCTCTATACAGACAGCAAAAACAAGATCTAGAACTGATTGTGGCTCCTCATCATCAGCTTCTTATAAGAAAATTCAAGCTTAAACTGAAGAAAGTAAAAAAAACTAGTGGGCTAGTCAGGTATAATCTAAACTAAATCCCTTATGAATACAGTGATAAAGGACAAAAATGGTAGGGAAGAACAGATTTAAGGAACTAGTTATTCAGGAACTAGTGCCTGAATAACAATGAATGGAGGCTTGTAGTGGAGCCCCAAAGAGGACGTTATTCCTGCATGTCAATCAGCGGATAGAGCAGGAGGGGCGGGGTCAGAATGACAGACAGCTGGAAGAGACAGTTAGAGACAGTTGGAACCAGATAGGGATAGAGCAAGTTAGGGACCAGAATGAGAAATCTAAATGAAAGTACATTTAAAAAGTACCAAGAGGAAGACCCAACATTAGAACACTGCTTTAAAATAATTAGTAAAGAAACAGTATCACCTGAGAACCTTGAGAGGTAACTTGAGAAAAAAGGCCTTTTTTTATAGAGAGATCTTAATAAATCCCAGGAGAAAAGGGGAGAGCCTTCAGAAACTACTAGTGGTTCCTGCTAAATACAGAAAGAAAATAATAGATATCTGGATATTTAAGTATTACAGGGACTAAGCAGAGAATATCTCAGAAGTATTACTGGCCAAAAATGGGAAAGGAGATAAAAGAATTTTGTCAGAGTTGTGACATATGTCAAAGGAAAAGAAATAGTGAAGATAAATCCAAAAGGGAGGAAAAGAATAGGGATGATCAGAGTAATTACATGGAGGATGTTAATAATATTTTTAATCAACTGAAAAAGGAACACAGAGAGGTGTCAGTACTTAGAAAGAGTGGGGAGGAGGTAAAATAGGTTAATTTTGTCTATACAAATTCAAAAAGAAGACAGGAAACAATATCGGAACCAGACTGTGGATGACACCTTTGCAACTTGGAGCCACGGTAAAGAAAAATTGGAATAATTTCTCAAACATCTCAACAGCACCCACCCAAATATGCAGTTTACCATGGAAAAAGAAATAGAGGGCCAACTCCTGTTCCTAGATGTCATGGTCCTATGCAAAACTGACCTCCGACTGGGATACAAGGTCTACAGAAAACCCACCCACACAGACCGGTACCTACACAAAAACTCCAACCACCACCCACAGCAAAAAAGAGGCATAATCAAAACACTGGTAGACCGTGCAAATCGGAACTGTGAAGCTCAGTTTCTCAACACTGAACTCAACCAGCTGAATTGGGCCCTACAGGCAAAGGGCTACTCCAAAAAAGAAATCACAAGAGCCATCAAACCTAGAAAAGAACAACGAACTCAGGAAGAAAAACAGCCAGGCATAAATAAAGTATTTCTGCCATACATCAAATGGGTCACAGACCGCATGGGGAAACTTTTGAAAAAACACAACCTACAAACTGTATTCAAGCCCACCACAAAAATACAACAAATGTTACAGTCAGCAAAGGACAGAAGGGACCCCCTCACCACCGCAGGAGTATACCGGATATCTTGCAGTTGTGGCCAGGTATATATTGGAACCACAAAACAAAGCATTCACACCAGAATCAAAGAACATGAGAGACACTGCAGACTAAAACAGCCAGAAAAATCTGCAATAGCTGAACATGCCCTAAAACAAAATACTGGACAACACCAGCAATCATTACGTCAGACTGCACAGGGAACCCACTGAAATCCACAAGCACCAGCAGAACTTCAACAAAAAAGAGGAAAGTTAACAAAACTTAATAAAACTTGGCTCCCAGCTCTAAAAAATACAGCATGCAAAAGGTCACGAACTCTACCCAGCCACAATGACAGGGGATCACTACACACAGTGACCAGCTAATGACAACCACAATGACAGATAATCTCTCCTCTTTATCACAATACACCCACAACATAAGACACTAATCACCCATCCACAGAAAACAATACACCCACAAGAAGACACACTAATCACCCATGGACAGAAAATAATACACCCACAACAAAACACACTAATCACCCATCCACAGAAAACAATACACCCACAACAAGACACACTAATCACCCATCCACAGAAAACAATACACCCCCAACAAAACACACTAATCACCCATCCACAGAAAACAATACAATCACAACAAGACACACTAATCACCCATCTCACAGCCATAAATACTCCACTCCCTAGCCAACTACACCAAAGCACAGGTTGCTGTCCTCTGAAGATGCAGGCCACAGAGACTGGCGAACCGTTAGGAAAAACAACCTTCAGAACACGGCCAAAGAGCCCGAAAAACCCACAACAACCATTAGATCCCGGCCGTGAAAGCCTTCGCGAATTCATTGTTCCACGTATGTAAACATAAAAATAAGCACAGTGGTGCCTCGTTTAATGGGCGCCCCGTTTAACGATGAATCCGCATACCGATTGAGTTTTTGCAATCATAAAAGTGATCGCATTGCGATGTTTTAAATGGGGGGAAAATATTAATTGATAAAAGTACTGTAAATGGAAAAAATGGTAAGCAATGGAAAAGTATAATAACAAAGGAATTGAAAGTGTTGACTGCAGATGTTAGAGTGAAGTTAAATATGTGGAGTAAGTATGAAGGTGAATTTAAAATCTGGTGGAAATATTATACTGCTTCTATGTTGCAAACCACTATAGGTTTACTCCTTGGAACAAACTTGCTAAGGGGAGAGGTATGTACCGGAACCCAAAAGATGATGTCATTCCTGCATGTCAAGCAGGAGGGGGCGGAGTCAGAATGACAGTTAGACAGCTGGAAGAGATAGAGACAATTGGAAACAGATAGGGATAGAGAGAGTTAGGGACCAGAAGATGTGGAGAGAGTGTTAGGGGTTTTAGGAATAGCTAAAAAAAGGGTTAAGAAAGGAATTTGAAAGAGTAAAACATATTGAACAAGCAGGAATGAACACATAAGCATAACATGAGAAATACCAGTGATTGAATACATGATCTAATATATGCAGACATGAAACAGTTATATTTTATTCTCCTTATGATTTGTTCAATAATAAAATAATATTTATTTAAAACCCCTGCTTCCTAAAATTATATGACCCTTTGGGGTGACAGCTCTCGTGTGTGGGAATTGAAGCGGTATTAGGAGAATACCTGGTGGCAGCCAAAAGAAGAAAAAAGGCGTGTTTACCTTTGTGGAGCCGAAAGAAATAAAGGGGCACAAAGGGGGATCGCCACAAGGCTCATAACTTTGTAAAGCAGACAGCAACAAAAACCATCCTAAAGAAATAGCAAACGGAAGAAAGCAAAGTGGTTGTCTAACGAGGCCTTAACAAACAGCAGAGAAGAGAAGGGAAACCAAATGCAAGGGAGACAGGGAAGCTTACAGAAAATGGAATGCAGACTTCCCAAGAATAGCAAGGAGAGACAAGAGGGCCTTCTTAAATCAACAGGGCAAATAAATAGAGGAAAATAATAGAAAGGGAAAAATTAGAGATCTGTTCGAAAAAACTGAAGATATGAAAGGAACATTTTGTGCAAAGATGCACATGATAAAGGACAAAAATGGTAGATATCTTATAGAAGCAGAAGACATCAAGAAGAGGTGGCAAGAGTACACAGAGGAATTCTACCAGAAAGATATGGATGTTTTGGACATGCCAGATAGTGTGGTTGCTGACCTTAAGCCAGACATCCTGGAGAGGGAAGTCAAGTGGGCCTTAGAAAGTGTGGCTAACAACAAGGCCAGTGGAGGTGATGGCATTCCAGTGGGAAACCACAGGCCGGTTAGCCTAATGTCTGTTCCAGGGAAGGTTTGCCTCTTATCAAGAGGACCTGCCATTGGTGACCATGGGGTTTGGGTTGAGCAGGATTGAAATAAAACTAAATAAGATGCAAAGAAAACCATACCCCGAAAATCAACACTCTGCACATGTTCAAAGAAGAAGTGTGGTGTTGTGGATGGAGTACCAGACTGGAAACCAGGAGACCTGGATTCAAATCCCTGCTGGGCCAGGGAAACTGAGACAACAGTGTGTGGCAAGGCTACTTAAGCCACCTCTTGAAACCTTGCTTACCTTGCAAATCCTGGAGGGATGTGGGATTTGGTTCTTTGTTTTTGGTCACCAAAACAGCAGACGACTCAGCTCAGTCTCACCCCTTCCTCGGAGAAAAGAAAAAGGTCAGCCTGGAGGCTTCATGGGTAAAGCAAATCAAAAGCCTTCACGAATACATCAAATCAAAAACGTTTCCTTGCGGGATGTTCGTCATGTTTCAATTGAACGGGGCTCCATCCCCATCTCTCTCCCTTCTTCAGGCAGCAGAACAAGACAAACACAAAAGCAGGCAGGCAGGCAGCTGTATCTTCCCTCTGACACATGCGATGAAAATAGTAGCATACAACATGGTATGTCTCCCACTGTTTACTGAAAATATTTTTACCCTGACTTTCTCTTTAAAAAGGACGCAAGGGAGCATATGTGCATCAGAAAAAGGCAATATTTCACAGTAAAAAACAGCAAGACTACAAACATTAAAATGAATCAAACTAAAGCTACTGTACACTAAAAATGGTAAACAAAATCAACATCTAGAAAACAGCAGAGTCCATGTGATGTAGTGCAATGAGGGTTGGACCGGACTCTGTTGTCACGGGACCATTTGTAATTCAAACTGTGGTTCTTATTATTTGACGATTATTTGTATGTGCTATATCTAGACCTTTGCCTTTCCTGAAGAGGAAGCGGAGCCAAATAGCATTTCATACACCTGGTGGCAGGAATGTTTCAGGAGTAGGGTCATACTTCCACACTATTAGGGAGCAGAGCGGGTAGGTGGGACTCGTCAGCCATGTAAGGCAGCCCATCTAAGAGAAGGAAAACTCTGATTTCAAACCTCCACTGCCTTGTGGCTATATCCACTCATGGAAAAGTCTTCAGGAGATAACCTCGAGGCAAAATCCGGAGCCGGAGTCCCGTAGACAGTTCGTGTTGTTCTGCCAACTCCTGCGACGTCGCTGGAACCAGTTGTATTGGCTCTTGCCTCTCCATTGGACTATTTCAGTGACGTGGAGAGGGGGGATTTGCTGCTTGGGTAACAGCCTATCCTCCATATTATTCTACCCAGGCTTCGTGCTCTGGAGAGGACACTCCAGCTTTGCATACAGTGTCGAAATAACACAGGAACTAGCAGTTACTGGTTATACGTTTTGCTCGATTGGCATAGAGCATGATGCCAGGGGCTACTTCTGATGGTGGGAGAGCCGAAAAACAGATCAATAACCCTGCACCATGCAACAATCAGAAGAAAACATCTGCCCTAAAGCTGGGAACCTGGAATGTTCGGACAATGACCCCTGGCTTTTCTGACAACCTGCAGGAAATAGACGACGTGCGCAAGACAGCTGTTATCGACATTGAACTGAGTAGACTGCGGATGGACATTGTTGCCCTGCAAGAGACGAGATTGCCAGACATGGGATCTGTCAAGGAAAAAAACTTCTCATTCTTCTGGCAGGGAAAACCATTGAACGAGACCAGGGAATATGGTGTTGGCTTTGCGGTCAGAAATACTCTGCTGAGATCCATTGTTCCACCTACTGTGGGGAGTGAAAGAATCCTGTCTCTGCAGCTCCAGTCATCAGCGGGACTGGTCACCCTCATCAGTGCATATGCACCAACACTGTCATCCACAACAGAAGTCAAAGACAAATTCTATGATGATTTGGCAGCTGCTATCAAAAAAGTCCCTGAGAGAGAGCCGCTGTTCATTCTCGGAGACTTTAACGCTAGAGTTGGTGCTGATCACAACTCTTGGCCCACCTGCCTAGGCCGTTTTGGCATTGGGAAGATGAATGAAAATGGCCAACGCTTGCTGGAGTTTTGCTGTTATTATGGTCTTTGTGTCACCAACACGTTCTTTAATACAAAGCCTCAACACAAAGTTTCCTGGAGACATCCAAGATCGAAGCATTGGCATCAGCTTGATTTGATCCTCACTAGACGTTCTAGCCTATCTAGTATTACGATCACACGCAGTTACCAGAGTGCTGATTGTGATACTGATCATTCCCTGGTATGTAGCAGAATAAAACTGCAAACAAAGAGATTGTATCACACTAAAAAGGAAGGAGGGCCACGTATAGATATCAACAAGATTCACAATCAAAGAAAAGTGGAGGAATTTGCCCAAGCGCTTCAGGAAACCCTTCCAGGCCCGGCTGATGCGAATGCACCTAAACGATGGGAACACTTCAAGAACGCTGTTTATAACACTGCCCTGTCCACATTTGGCAAGAAGACCAAAAAGATGGCTGACTGGTTCGAAGCCCATTCGGAGGAGCTGATTCCAGCCATCGAGGATAAGAGGAGAGCTCTAGCAGCATACAAAGCCTGTCCTAGTGAGTACAACTTGCAGGCTCTTCGAGCTGCTCGTAGCCAAGTCCAACAGACTGCCAGGAGATGTTCAAATGATTATTGGCTTCAGCTCTGCTCTCAGATACAGATAGCAGCGGACACAGGTAACATCAAGGGAATGTATGACGGTATCAAGCAGGCTTTAGGTCCAATACAGAAGAAATCCGCTCCCTTGAAGTCTACTACAGGCGTGATCATCCAGGACCGAGCACAGCAGATGGAACGCTGGGTGCAGCACTACTCTGAGCTATATTCTAAAGAGAATGTAGTAACGGAAGAGGCACTAAATAACATTGAGTGCCTGCCTCTCTTGGAAGAGCTGGACAGTGAACCAACTTTAGCAGAAATAAAAGCGGCCTTGGATTCCCTTGCCTCTGGCAAGGCACCTGGAAAGGACAACATCCCCGTTGAAGTTTTGAAGTGCTGTAAAGAGATCATCACCACTGAGCTGTATGAACTCTTTTGTCTTTGCTGGAGAGAAGGTGGAGTACCACAGGACATGAAGGACGCAAACATCGTCACATTGTATAAGAACAAAGGCGACAGGGGTGACTGCAATAACTACCGTGGTATCTCTCTTCTCAGCGTGGTAGGGAAGCTGCTGGCCCGTGTTGTGCTGAAGAGACTTCAGGTGCTTGCAGACAGAGTGTATCCAGAATCACAGTGTGGTTTTCGAGCTAATAGATCCACCACCGACATGATATTTTCCCTCCGACAGTTGCAGGAGAAATGCAGGGAACAACAACAGCCACTCTTTGTGGCCTTCATAGATCTCACAAAGGCCTTTGACTTGGTTAGCAGGGATGGACTTTTTAAAATACTTCCCAAGATTGGATGTCCACCTCAACTCCTTAATATCATCAGGTCCTTTCATGAGGAAATGAAGGGCACTGTAGTTTTCGATGGCTCAACATCAGATCCCTTTGACATCCGAAGTGGAGTAAAACAAGGCTGTGTCCTTGCGCCGACCCTGTTTGGGATCTTCTTTGCTGTCATGCTGAAGCAGGCCTTTGGAACTGCAACAGAAGGTGTCTATCTCCGGACTAGATCAGATGGAAAGCTCTTTAATCTCACTAGATTGAGAGCGAAGACCAAAGTCCAACTGAAATGCATGCGGGACTTCCTCTTTGCTGATGATGCAGCCATTGTTGCCCACTCTGCTGAAGACCTCCAACAACTCATAAATCATTTTAGCAAGGCCTGCCAAGACTTTGGACTAACTATCAGCCTGAAGAAAACACAAGTCATGTGCCAGGGCGTGGACTCACCTCCCTCTATTACTATCTCCATGCAAGAACTGGAGGTTGTTCATGAATTTGTGTACCTTGGCTCAACAATCTCTGACACTCTCTCCCTAGATGTCGAGCTGGATAAACGCATTGGGAAAGCAGCTACCATGTTCTCTAGACTCACAAAGAGAGTATGGCTTAATAAGAAGTTGATGGCATACACCAAAATACAGGTGTATAGAGCCTGTGTCTTGAGCACACTCCTATACTGCAGCGAGTCCTGGACCCTTTGTGCACGGCAGGAGAGAAAGCTGAACACCTTCCATATGCGTTGTCTCCGACGCATTTTTGGTATCACCTGGCAGGACAAAGTTCCAAATAGAGTAGTCCTAGAACGAGCTGGAATTTTCAGCATGTATACAATATTGAAACAGCGCCGTCTACGTTGGCTTGGGCACGTCGTGAGAATGGCTGATGGCCGGATTCCAAAAGATCTCCTGTATGGAGAATTAGTGAAGGGAAGCCGCCCCCGAGGGAGACCACAGCTGCGTTACAAGGACATCTGCAAGCGGGATCTGAAGGCCTTAGGAATGGACCTCAACAGATGGGAAACCCTGACATCTGAGCGTTCAGCCTGGAGGCAGGCGGTGCATCATGGCCTCTCCCAATTTGAAGAGACACTTGTACAGCAGACCGAGGCAAAGAGGCAGTCCCGAAACAAGCAAAACCAGGGAGCTGGACAGGGGACAGATTGGATTTGTCTCCAGTGTGGAAGGGATTGTCACTCTCGAATTGGCCTTCTCAGCCACACAAGACACTGTTCCAAGACCTCCACACAGAGCACGATACCATAGTCTCTCGAGACTGAAGGATGCCTACAATCTAGACCTTTGCCTCTGTGCGAAAGGCTAAACAAAGAGGAGCAGATTTAAATTCAGAATTGTTTCTATTGTCAGAATTTAAAAAGGGGGGGGACTGATATACGAATATGGCCAAAATGAGCTCCTCATGCCTTCTTATCAGGAGCTCTGAATATAGCTCTTTCCACATTCCATGTGTTTCTATGGTTTCTATTCAGTGTGAATCCTTTGATGTAACTTAAGATGACAACTTCGACTAAAGCTCTTTCCACATTCCATGCATTTATGTGGTTTCTCCCCAGTGTGAGTACTTTCATGTGTCCTAAGATTAACACTCTGACTAAAGCTCTTTCCACATTCCATGCATTTATGTGGTTTGTCCCCAGTTTGAGCCCTTTGATGTGACCTAAGGTGACTACTCTGACTAAAGCCCTTTCCACATTCCATGCATTGATGTGGTTTTCCCCCAGTGTTAGCCTTTGGTGCAACCTAAGTGTATAACTCTGATTGAAGCTCTTTCCGCATTCTATACATGGATACAGTTTCTTCCCTTTGTGAGTTACATGATGTCCACTGAGATTATATGCATTTATGTTAGGGGTCAGGGAATTTTTTTACCTTTTACCCCCCAAAAAATTTATATACACTGACATTACCCTCATGATTCGAAAGGAAGGAAATCATACATTATTTGAATTAAAAATATTATTGAATCTACACAGGCTGTGTACCGAACTAGCAGGATGCACCAAATTTGATAAAGGTGTGCACTATTTTTGCTGGAACACATTGCACTCCAGCCATGGTGTGGTATAGGGAGTAGTAAGGTGTCCAACATGCCTAGCAAGTTGCATTAAATTTTTGCTAGCTGGCAGAGGATCATTAGTGGCTGCCAGAGTGGTGCTAGCAATGACATGCTTGCTAGAGACAGCCAACACAGAATTTTTTTTTGGGGGGGGGAGGCTTTCCCTACCACTTTAATCATTCTATGTGTGGTGTGCGAAAAGGAACAAACCAGGCTAAAGTTCATGTTACCCACCCTGGTGCCACAACCCAGTATCAAAGGACCAGTGTGCTTTTTTTATCATCATCAATGGAAAACTCAACAGTGGCCAGAGGACTAGAAAAGATCAGTCTACATCCCAATCCCAAAGAAGGACAGTGCCAAAGAATGCTCTAACTACCATACAATTGCACTCATTTCACACGCTAGCAAGGTTATGCTCAAAATCCTCCAAGGTAAGCTTCAGCAGTATGGGGACCGAGAACTCCCAGAAATACAAGCTGGATTTCAAAGGGGCAGAGGAACTAGAGACCAAATTGCTAACATGCCCTGGATTATAGAGAAAGCCAGAGAGTTCCAGAAAAACATCTACTTCTACTTCATTGACTATGCAAAAGCATGGCAGAAAGTGAGGACTTAAAGAAGCTCTTAATGAGGGTGAAAGAGGAGAACGCAAAAAATGCTCTGAAGCTCAACATAGAAAAAAAAAAACCAAGATCCTGGCCACCGGTCCCATCACCTCCTGGCAAACAGAAGGGGAAGATATGGAGGCAGTGACAGATTTTACTTTCTTGAGCTGCATGATCACTGCAGAGGGTGACAACAGCCACGAAATTCAAAGATGCCTGCTTCTTGGAAGCAAAGCAATGATAAACCCAGACAGCACCTTAAAAAACCACCCTCTCCCTGCCTTAATTCAGTTTCGCTTTTGCTTGACTGGCTGTTCATTTTCAGTTTTGAGTCAGTCAGTCTGTCTGTCTGTCTGTCTCTCTCACAGACAGGCAGACAGACACAGACACAGACACAGACACACACATACACTCCATTTCCTCCCTCCCTCCATTTTCTCCAATTACATACATTTAAATAAGCCTGATGAAGTCCTTGGTCTCTCGCACCTTGCTTTCCTTTCCTTTCCTTTCCTTCCCTTGCTTGCTCCTTTCCCGCCTTCTGCTTGCTTGCATTCACTTCCGGATGAAGCACTCATTCAGAAGCCCCGGATTGATTGATTGATTGCCTGGACTAATCCCCAGCTGCAAACTATTAGGGAAGCTTATCTCCCTGATCTCAAAAACAAATGGAGCATTTAGAAGTCCGCTGCTTCAAGGAAGGAAGTAACAGGACAAGGTAGATTACAATCTGAGCTTGGCTGCAGAGGGTGGGGGTGGGTGGGAGGGAGGGGAGTACCAGCCTGCTCATTACCCCCAGGATTTTCACTTTTACCCCATTTGGGGTAATTTACCCCAGTTCCCTGACCCATGATTTATGTGGTTTCTCCATTGTTTGAATTCTTTCACGTGATGTCCGTTCCTGCCCACTTGGATTTTCAATTCTCTGTTTTCTTGTTTGGTTATGAGTTCCTGCCCAGGTTGCCCCAGATGTTGAGTCATGGAGGAGGAAGGAAAGGCAGGCAATAAGGTGGGGAAAGAGAACGAGGGAGGAGATGAGGCCGGACCAGAGAGTTTTACTTTGGGCTTGAGGTTGGAAGGGCTCTCCACTGAGGGACCTTTTGGAGGGAGGTGTAATGAAGGGATGGTCGTTTCCACAACCAAAGAAGTACATGAAATTCAAAGTATATTGATTTTTTTTCCTTCTCAAATTCTCCCCAATGATTGTAACTTTAGTTTCCAGAAAAATAGAAGTTGATTAAAGAGGAAAGTTGATTAAAGAATCAATCAAAGTTGATTAAAGAGGAAACAAATATCTGAATTAAAGGATTGTTTAGCAAAAATGAATAATAAGAGGGAAAACAGGTCAGTGTTAGAAAGAGTAAAAGTGGATTGAGAGGTTTAAGTCAAAACTGAGGGAATTGTTGAATACAATTCTATAAGTATTGACAGGATCTGAGCTACAAAATATGTATAGCTAGAATACAGCTGAGTTGATTGTGACTGTTGGAGAGATCCTGGGAGAAGCCTGTCTTCATGCTACATAATGGGAGAAGAACTTTGGCTTCAGGACTGATCATCTGGTAAATGAACTCTGGACTAATTTACAAGGACTTCAACTGTGATTTATGTATTGAATCCTGTATTATTCTACAGATTCTGTTTCTTCCAACATTACTTCTCACTTGAGATTTGTATTAAGTCAAATGCCTATATTGCACACTTTCCACCCTTTTACCTTTCAATTAGTAGAGGGCCGATCCAGGAATGCTGCCTGGAAGCCAAACACAGATAGAACCAGAGAATCATGGAAAAGTGAAGTTGGAAGGGGCCTACAGCTCAACGCAGAAATACAGTCAAAGCAGATCTGCCAGGTGATGATCCAAAGGAGTCAAAACATAAAACCCAGCAGGGAGCCAGAGGCTGAAGGCCATACATCGGGATCCTGTTTGGACTTTGGTACAGCTTGTTGCATCTTGTCTGACCTCTTGCTGGAGCTAAAATATTGGGTAGCGGGCTTGGTCCATAACAAAACAGTCGTAGTGCCAGAGGACTGGAGGATAGCACACGTCACACCAATCTTTAAAAAGGAATGGAGGGGGGAGCTGGGAAACCGCAGGCTGGTAAGCCTAACGTCTTTGCCCTAGGAGTCAGTGGAAAGCCTTATCCAAGATAAGAATCTTAAAATACACAGGACAAGCCTTGCTGAGGGAGAATCAGAATGGCTTCTCTAAGGGCAAGTCTTGCCTCACAAACTTTTTAGAACTCTTTGAAAATCCCAACAGGCATGTGGATGTGAACAAATCGGTGGATATTGTCTACCTGGATTTTCAGAAGACGTTTGACACGATCACTCGCCAAAGGCTGCTGAGAAAACACCACAGTCAGGGGATAAGAGGGCAAGTCCTCTTATAGACTGAGAATTGGTTGAGAACCAGGAAAGAGAGAATTGTCAATGGGCAATTTTCAAAAGGGAGAGAGGGTGACAGCAGTGTGCCCCTGGGATCTGTCCTGGGATCCGTGCTTTTCAACCTGTTCATAAATGATCTGGAGACAGGGATAAGCAGTCAGGTCGACAAGTTGGCAGATGACACGAAGCTTTTCCAGGCAGTGAAGCCCACAAGGGATTGCGAAGAACCCCAGAAGGATCTCTCCAAACTAGGAGAATGGGCAGTAAAATAGCAAATACGTTTCAATATAAGAAAATTTAAGAAAATGTAAAGGAATGCACACTGGGGTATGAAATTAAATCTTTTTTTCATGAGCTAATGCTTTCTGAACAGTCTGTGACAGATCAGGAAATAGATCTTGGAGTTCTGGTGGACAGCTCGAACAAAGTGTCCACCCAGTGTCTGGCACCAGTGAAAAAGGCCAATTCGATGGCTCCAAGGATCATCCTAGGGATCATATTTCCTTATCAACTGTGCCGTTAGTCTGTAGAACTGCTTGCCACAGAATGTGGTGAGGACATTTGGACTAGATGCCTTGAAAATGGGATTGGAGAGATTTCTGGAAGAAAAGTCCATCACAAGTTACCAGCCATGTAGGGATGTATAATTTCGAGGTTTAAAAGAAAGGTACGTCAAAAGGCCAGTGGTGGCACTGCGGGTTAAACTGAAGAAGCCTCTGTGCTGCAAGGTCAGAAGAACAGCCGTCGTAAGATCAAATCCATGCGAGTGAGGTCCCGTCACTTGTCCCAGCTCCTGCCAGCCCAGCAGTTCAAAAGCATGTTAAAATGCGAGTAGATAAATAGGTAGCATCTCCGTGGGAAGGTAACGGCATTCCGTGTCTAGTCGCGATGGCCATGTGACCACATGACCAGGGCTCTTCTGTTAATTACATTATATTATATCCTCAGAGCCAACAGCCTCTGAACAGGCAAAAGCTGCCAGCTTCCACTCCACCCCGAAGAAGAGATGATATGGGTAAGGGCTCTGATGCCACCACAATGGCATTTTCTACACATCTGGAGTTCATAGCCCTGAAAATAAAAGAAATAAAAGTTGCCCCGTCCTTTGCGGGATGGGCCGATGGGCCACTTATTCACTTTCCTGCTTTGCTTTCTTTTCCAGAGGGTTAGCAGGGTGTTTTTGTTTTGCTTTTAAATCAAAAACTACAAATGCCCAGTAACCCCTTTCAAGATGATCACAGGGACTTACTTCTAGTAAAAGATTTAGAATTCCAACCTACAGATCGGGTCTTTCCCTAGTTGTGCTAAAGGGAGTTTGGACAAGAATGAAGTGAGTATATTTCTTCATTTTGTTTATTTCAGTGAGTCTGATCAAGGCCCTACTAGCCAAATGAAGCAGCAACAGCAATAAAAGGAGAAGGCCAGGGTCAAAGTAAAGGAGTATTTTTAACTCTCCAGCTATTTCTTGGATCATCTGTTATGGGGAGGCACCAAAGTGTGCTTAACAATGACGTTCACAGAGTGCTCAGAATTCTGGATGCTCAAACCAAACAAGAAAAGTTAGGTTGTGTTTTATTTTCCCTCTTCCCATAATTGTCTTCTCCCTCCCAAGAGCATCAAGAGAAGAGACCATTATACAGCTGGGAAACCTTTCTACTGGGGTAAACAGGAGAGAAGAGGATGGAGCCGAAAGATAAGGGAAGTGCAGATGCAAACAGGAAAGGAGAAAAGAGAGAATGTGGAATGGAGGAACCTTCCCAGAGGAGACGTGGACTGAGGAGACGCTGCACCTCTTGCTTCTGCTGGTGTCAGCCTCAAGGGAAGCCCCACATAAAGAGAATTACGGTAGTCTATTATTGAGACTATCTGTGTGTGGACCAATCTGGAGAGTGACACTGAAGGAGAAGGGCAGAACAGAAATGACATTAAAGATAAACAATTACAGTGGGGTCTCGACTTACGAACTTAATCCGTATTGGAAGGCAGTTCTCAGGTTGAAATGTTTCCTTCCTGAATGTGACTTTGTCATGTTTATATTGAATGGGACTACATCCCCATCTCTCTCTCTTCTTCCGGCAGCAGAACAAGAGGAACAGAAAGGGAGCCAACAAAGAAACGGCAGGCAGGGAGGCAGGGCAGGGCAGGGCAGGGCAGGGCAGGGCAGGGCAGGGCAGGGCAAGGCAAGGCAAGGCAAGGCAAGGCAAGGCAAGGCAAGGCAAGGCAAGGCAAGGCAAGGCAGGAGCATCTCATGCTGGGCTCCGAAATAAAAGCTCCTCCATCCCAGTGAGGAGGGGGCAACAGCACGGAACAAGAGAGCGACAGGACCTGCTTCTCGTTAACACCTGTAATGAAGGAAGCAGCATACGAGATAGTATTTCTACCACATGTGATGAAAGCAGTAGGAAACAAGAGCAAATATTTCCAACTATTTATTTAAAATATTTTACCCCACCTTTCCCCTGCCTTGTAAAACCCACTTCTAATTAAGCCACCTCTTGAAATCTCACTTACCTTGCAAATGCTGGAGGGATCTGGAGTTTGGCTTTTTGTTTTTCGTCTCAAAAACAGCAAAGAAAACTCAGCTCAGTCTCACCCCTTCCTAGGAGAAAAGAAAAATATCAGCCTGGACGCTTTATGGATAAAGCAAATCAAAAATGTTTCCTTCCTGGATGTGATTTTGTCATGTTTATATTGAATGAGGCTCCATCCCCTCTCTTTCTCTTCTTCAGGCAGCAGAAAAGAGGAACAGAAAGGCAGCTGACAAAGAAACCACAGACAGACAGACAGACAGACAGACAGACAGACAGACAGGAAGGAAGGAAGGAAGGAAGGAAGGAAGGAAGGAAGGAAGGAAGGAAGGAAGGAAGGAAGGAGGGAAAAGCATCTATTGCTGGGCTCCGAGATAATAGGCCCCCAATCCCAGTGAGGAGGGGGCAACAGCAGAGAACCAGAGAGCAACAGGACCTGCTTCCTACTGGCACATGTGATGAAAGCAGCAGCAAACAACAGTGTATTTTTCCCACTATTTATTTAAAATATTTTTACCTCAACTTTCTCCTTTAAAACAGCCCAAGGCAGCTTATGTAAATTTTTAAAACAGAAAATCAACATTTAGAAAACACCATAGCCTGTGTGATGTAGTGGACTGAGGGTTGCACCAGGCCCTCTGTTCTCAGGGGAGCATTTGTTATTTTTGTCACCCCAAGGATCCCAACGCAGGGGGCGTCTCCAAAGGGGCTCCTCGGCCTCAGGCAGAGTTCAGGTCTCAGGACTTTTCTCCCCTCCTGTCTTCCAACCCCCAACCTTGCTGAGGCTTCGCTCTTCCCTTTGAGCTCACTGGATACCTCACAGGGGCTTATAGGGGCAGCAACTGAGGGAGAGGGTTGGAGGTAAGAGGGAGAATTCCCTAGGAAGGAGGAGCGAGGGGCAGGTCTTTTGCACAGCCAATGGCCCTGAATTGTGCCTTCAGGACCTAAAGACCAGAACAGTTTTGGCCCTGCAGGAAGAACAACATCGACCAGGAGACCCTTCCTTTCATCCTTCGCTAGGAAACATCCGAGGGAGGAAAGTCCACCACCTTCTCTCTCCTGCTTTCTCTCCTGACTGATTTCCGTAAAAAGGCAGTCTCTGTTCACAAACAACACAACAAGGAAGCCGCCAAGAAAAGGGGTGGAAGTCATCCCCCCCTCCTAAAGTTCATCCTCAGCTCAGGATCTGGTCTTGAGATGGACTGGAGTAGCCCTTCTCTCTGCTGGATCATCCAGGAAAATACAAATACACACTCACACAACACACAGAGAGACTCAGAGAAACAAACACACAAAGTGTGTGCAAAAGAGCAAGAGGTCTGGCAGACATTCCCCTCGCAGGAAGGCACAGGGTGGACTCCCTACCTTGCAAACCCCACTTCTCCTGCTCGCCCCCCAAGTCCTCCACCTCCCGCCTGCCCCCCATCGCAGCCCCCTTTGCCTCTCCAGCCCCACCTGGGGCTGAGCCTTTAAGGGAGGGAAGGGAGGGGGGGTGTCCTTCGTCATTAGAGGGAGGCGGGAGGGGTGGGGAGATGGGAGGCAAGTTACTTTCTCTCCCGTTCCTTTGTTTCCATCCACCGGATGCTCGCAGGATTGAAGGGAAGGCAGAGTCTCCTTACCCCCCCCCCCGGCACACATATACATACACCCCCCCACGCACCCCCCCACACGAGATATTGAAGCCATAGGGCAGGGGGTTTTGGTCTCCCTGCGTCTAGGAGGGAGATATCCAAACCAGAGATCCTCTCCCGTTTGAATTCCCCTTCCTCTCCCTCCAGAGGTGACCCAGAGGAAAAAACTGCCCTGCACGCACGTCGAGCAGGGCAAACCACAACGGGGCAGCATCGGCAGTACCTGGGGAAGCACCTCCCCCCCCTTCCGTCGAGACTGGCGGGAATCTGGATATATCTCTCCTTCCCCATGCAAATCTCACCCCCTAACCCAACCCCGATCTGCCCCCCCAATCCAGCGCCCACCTCGTCCAGGTCCCGATCCGGGAGGCGCCCCAAAAGCCCCGCTTCTCTCCTCCAGGCGCCTTTCTTGGGCCGAAGGGGAAGAGGCAGGCGCAGCGATCCCCGCCTCTTCCGGCTCCCGTTCAAAGGGCGTCAAGGGGAGGGGCTCTTCCTTCGCCTTCGTAGCTCTATGTTCCTCCCCTTCCCCCTCCTGCATGAACTCGGGGGGAAAGGCAGGAACAAGGCGGGGGGGGGGTTGAAGGCTCCAAAGAGGAGGAAAATGGCGGGAGTGCGGAGCTTCTTCCGGGCGGCCCAAGTTCTCCCACTTCTGGTGGAAGGAAAAACTCAGACGAGACACAAGAGTTCCCGTCACCAGAGTCTTTTCACAAATATTTGAAGAGAGAAAAGGAGGCAAACGAGCAGGGAGTTCAGGCTCTCCGACCGACCCAGATTTTGTTTCTCTCCTTCCAAAGGGAGACTCACAACAGCCGAGGAGAAATGAGGTCACATCAGCTTCTTCCATCATCTGCCTGCACAGCAGGACGCTCCACTTTGTCCTCATTAATACCAACTGCTCTGTCCCGCCTTGACCGCACATCTTTTTTTTGTTAATAAATTCCAAGACACGTCGTGAAACATCTCAAATTGTTTTCCATTATTTTGAATTCTATCTCCCAAAGTAGATCAAATTGTTTCTCACATCGCTAAGGGATCTAAGGAGGGACATCAAAATAAGTAAATTGCAATACACCTTTCATATAAAATTTAAAATAGTAACAGCTCAAAACCCAGCAAGCTCAATCAGTGGGGAAGTTTGTGGGGGACAGAGTGATTATTTTCCCTTTCTCAATGAATGCACTCCCACCTTTTTGGTTGCTGATTATGCTGATCACATGACCCGTTCAGGTCTCCTTTAGCTCAAGATGCTGCGTTTCTCCTACCCCCAGAGAAGATCATGTTGGCTGTTTTCCTCTTCTCTTTTCATCCCCAACTTTATTTATCCCCTTTCTCCTCCTCTGACAGAATCATGATCTCTCTTCTCTAATCTTTATACTTGCACTCACACCCTTTTCTAGACCTTCCCCTGATGTGTAAGTGGGTATAAACTACCAGATTTTGTGGAGACAGGGGTTCTCCACAATGTATTTCCATGCATGTATTTCTTGCTTGTCTTGCATGTAGCCATTGGTTCAGGCTTTCAAAAACATCCACCCACATTATAGCATGGATCTTGCTGATCAGTTTCTCAGCAGAACACAGAACATCTAGACTTCAGGGACTTTAGCCCTCATTTCACTGAATATCTAGCACCGGTGGGTCTCATGCTAGAATTCCCGCAGTGTTCTCCAGAAAAGTTGGTGTCAGTTCAGCGCCAGTGCAAAGCATATCAGGTAAAATCCAAAGAAATGAAACAAGGCAAAAACATGTGGCCCCTTTCTGCTCCGTCAAACATATAGGGAACCTATGAAATCCTGGATGAAATAATCATTTCACAAGTCAAGAATAACAAATACTCATGGGTATGCAGTTACATCTCATATGCAGTGGTTTCTGGGCTATGTTTGGTGCTCGGTTGTATCATAAACATTCCTACAGGAGACAGAGAAGAGATGACAGGCACGAGCAAAAGGGAGTGGGGGAAAGAGGTGGGGGTGAAGAGTGTTAAAATCTCAAGGGAGAGTGGGGTAACAGTATTTACAAGAAGAGAGGAGGAGAACCATGAATGAAAATATAGAGAACATTGACTGTTTTTCTATGAGAAACGTGATGAGAGATGGCCCTGGTAGTGATGAACGAAATAAGAGGAGCCATACTTAACGGTATACCTTTTAACATTTGGTAATGGCTTAAGAAACCCGCCTCTTCCGGCTCCCGTTCGAAGGGCGTCCAGGGGAGGGGCCCTTCCTTCGCCTTGGTAGCTCTAGGGGGAGGAGAAAGAATGGCAGAATGGGGGGGGAAGTGAAGGGTTATGCTACACGCTCAAGCTCTCCTTTGCACGTGGGAGTCTTTCCTGGCGTGAGGGGGGGCGTTGAAGGGTACAAAGGCTCCAAAGAGGAGGAAAATGGCCAGAGTGCGGAGCTTCCTCTGGGCGGCCCAAGTTCTTCCACTTCTCGTGGAAGGAAAGACTCAGACGAGACGCAAGAGTTCCCGTCACCAGAGTCTGTTCACAAATAACGCGAGGAGAGAAAACGAGACAAACGGGCAGAACCTTTCCTGCGTCTTGAGTTCAAGATCGCTCAGAGCAGGGAGTTCAGGCTCTGTTTGGCCTTTACCGCACATCTTTTTTTCATCAATAAATTCCAACTCCACTACAATTTCAAAACCTTGACCGTCTCTTCCTTCCCGGTCCTTGTAAGCCCAGGGCAAACCTGTCCTGTTTGGCTCAGGAAACGTTGGGAGGGAGTATGGGGAGGGGAATCGGGCACTTCAACCTGGCAGCTGGACTTCTTCTCCACTAAATCAGGATGAGGCCCATTTGCCAGGACTCACCTGCCCGAGAACCTCACCTGGAGGATGGAGAATCTTCCCCAATCGATGGGGGTCTGGACCATGACAGGGTGCTTGACCCAGGTGAGGGCTCGAAGTGCTCTTGCAATGGGGCACCTGGTCTGTTCCCAAAGGGAGCGGCCGTGAGGAAGGGACAATGGGTTTTTGGGGAAGGAAGGAAACAAACTCGCTTTGCCATGACTCTAGAAAAGGGTTGGGATCCTTAGCCCACGGTCTCCTGGTGTGGCTACATATTTACTCCGCCCTGTTTCATGAAACCAGGAAACTTCATCTGGTGTCTCTTACACAAAAGCACTTCATGGAAGAGGTTAGAAGAAAGGACTAAATGCACCATATAGGGGAAATAATTGGAGAACCCTCAGGCGGTGGTGGAGAAGTCATCTCCTCCATGCAAGTCCCCCCTGTTCCATGCAGAGTCTGAAGGTCTCCCTGTCAGGGACGCTGGAGCAGCAGGAGCTTTCTGCCAATGGGAAGGGGGTTGGACTAGATTACCTTTGGATTCCCCGACGGTTCTCTTGTTGGTAGTTCTCCACCTTGGGGAACCCAGGAGTTCCTGGATGGCTCTTCCCACAAACCCAGGCCAGCAGAGCTGGTTGGGAAGGTTTCCTATGACTGTAGGAAGCCAAATTGCAGAAGAAAATACTGAACAATATCCTCATGTAGAACAATACAAATCATTGTTAGGAAGTTTGCAACACATAGCCTTATGGACAAGGCCTGACATATGTAATGCAATTAACATTCTAAGTAGATATTCAAATAATTCAAGCCACAAAAACTGGACAGATCTAAAGAGAGTGTTAAGATATCTAAAAGGCACAACAGATCTGAAACTTAACATTACACCAGTGGGTGAACTAACAATTAAATGTTATGTGGATAGTGACTGGGCAAATGATGCAGAAGATAGAAAGTCCACATCAGGTAATGCCATAATATTTGGAAACACTTTGGTAGATTGGTCAGTAAAGAAACAAGCATACCTAGCATTATCAACCTGCGAATCAGAATTTGCATCAATTTCACAACTATGTACAAGTCTGGTATGGATTAAACAATTGATGAAAGATTTGGGAATAGACCAAAATGATCCAATTACTGTATATGAAGATAATATGGCATGTATAAAATTAGCCAACTCTGAAAAGGTTAAAACAAGAAGCAAACATGTGGACATCAGATATCACAATGTGAGGCAAGCGGTACAATAAGGGATAATTACCCTAAATTATTGCCCAACAGAAGAAAATCTGGCAGATATACTGACGAAGCCTCTGTCAGAACCAAAATTCATTAAAGGTGTACAAATGATGGGAATGAAATGAATATGTAATATGTATATGTCTAACAAACATGTAAAATGTACACTGTATAAATGAAATGTATATGTACAGTATACAATAACCAAATGAAGGTCTGTATACATGTAAAATTAAAATGTAAAACAATATATATATAAATAAGAACCAGAAACTCAGAGACAAATGGGAGGAGTGTCGTGGTATGGTTAAACCGGCATTTGTTCCCTGAGATTCTGGAAAGACTTACTAAAAGAACAGCTGCAAGACATCACAGCTGTAGCTGATAAGAGACATTGTATATAAGGCAAAAACGCCAGTACTTGGTGTGGGTTAATGTTGGTGAAGAGTTACGTGTGTAGGAGTGTTCGTTTGCTGTTAACTGCTGTATATCTACTGTTATTTTCTACTACTACTGCTTATCATCTCAAGTAAAATACCTCTAAAGAAGGACTGACTTCGTTCATTGTGCTTCTTACTGCTGGACATCTGCTAAATTCTTCAAACAAAACACAACACAATACTCACATCTTAGTTGTTTAAAATGTTTTCATATATTTCATGCATCTCTATACTGCTGACTTAGTGCTACTGTCAGTGTTTTACTGCAGCATGATATAAACAAAATCATCATCCAAACACACCTCAAATTGTTTTTCCCTATTTTGATTTGTATCCCACCCGATGTAGCTCAAATTGTTTTTACCACTCCATTGAGAAATACAAATTTTTCTAAGAAATCTAAGGAATAACATCAAAATAATAAAATTGCAATAGACCTTTTATATAAACTTTAAAATATTAGCAGCTCACAACCCCAGCGAGCTCAATCACAGGGGAACCTGGTGGGGGACAGAGTGATTTTTTTTCTTTATCAAAGAATGTGCCCTGTCCTGCTTGGTTGCTGATTATGCTGATTACATGGCCCATTCAGGTTTCCTTTAGCCCAAATGCTGCATTTCTCTTCCCCCCCACGGAAGATAATGTTGGCTGTTTTCCTCTTCGCTTTCTTCCCCACTTTTATTTATTCCCTTTCTTGTCTTGTGCCAGGGTCATGATCTCCCTTCTCTAGCATTTATACTGGCTCCTACACCTTTTTCCAGACACCCTTCCCCTGGTGTATAAGTGGATAGAAACTAGTGGAATATTTTTTGAGACAGATGTTCTCCAGAATGTCTTTCTGTGCATATATTTTTTCTTGCTTAAAGCCATTGGCTCAGGCCAATGTTACATTTCACATGCAATGATTTCTGGTCAATGTTTGGCAGTAGATTCTACCATAAACATTCCTACAGGAGACAGAGAAGAGATGACAGGTGTGAGCGAAAGGGAGTTAGAAGAAGAGGGGTGGGAGTGTAAAGACTGTTAAAAACTCAAGGTAGGGGTATAAGAGTACAGTGGTGCCCCGCATAGCAATGATAATCTGTGCACCAAAAATCGCTGCACAGCTATTTCGTCGCTATGTGAAAATAAAAAGCCCATAGGAATGCTTTAAAACCTGTTCAATGCGTTCCTATTGGCAAAAACCACACCTTTAAGCAAAAACTCTCCACATGGCGGCCATTTTATTTATTTATTTATTTATTTATTTATTTATTTATTTATTTATTTATTTATTTATTTATTTATTTATTTATTTATATCCTGCCCATCTGGTCTGGTTGACCACGCTGGGCGGCTTCCAATAAGAATTTTAAAACAGTCCATAACATATACAATAATAACACAAATAATAAATGAAAGAAAAAAGAAAGAAAGAATGTGGTCGACCAGACCAGATGGGTAGGATACAAATCAAATAAATAAATAAATAAAAAATAATAAATAATAAATATTGACAGGAGGGAAGGCCTGAATATACAACCATGTTTTTAGTTGACTCTTAAAAGTGCCCAGTGTAGGGGCCGCATGAATAACCAGAGGAAGGTTATTCTAGAGGCAAGGAGCCACTGCTGAGAAGGCCCGGTTTCGTATCTTTTCCCTCCGGGCCTCCCTCAGCGTTAGGCTCCTCAGCCTCACCTCCTGGCTCGTGCGGATGGTCCGAATAGATCTAGGTGGGAGCAGGCGTTCTGCCAAGTATCGGGGTCCTAAACCATTTAGGGCCTTATATGTAAGCATTAACACTTTGAAGTCAATGCAGAAACGGATGGGCAGCCAGTGCAGCATGGCCAGAGTAGGAGAGATATGTTGGTATTTTCGCTGCCCAGTAAGCGAGGAATCGGCACGAGAACACAGCGGGTGGCCATTTTTTTACCCGGTGGGCATTTTGGAACCACTGATCAGCTGTTGGAAAATCATAGCTATGCTAAAATCGGTAAGCGAAACAGCGTACCGATCATCGCAAAGCGATTTTTTTCCTATCCAAAACATCGCAATTTGATCGTTTTTGCGATTGCAAAAACTTAATCGCTATGCAGATTCATCGTTAAATGGGGTGCCCGTTAAGCAAGGCACCACTGTACATAAAAGAAGAAGATATCAGAGGAGGAACCATGTGAAGAGAATATTTTAGACTCCTGAAGTGAGATGGCTCTAGTAGTTGTGAAAGAAATAAGAGGGGCAGTAGTTAACAGTTAAAAGTTTTACATTCGGTAATGGCTTTCAAAACCTAGGCTGATATTCAGTCCACATACATGAGTGCCAATCATGCGTATGAATTTTAACTCAGCTGTTTACCTTTGCACTAGTGCCAAGGAATGAGGCTGTGGAGGGAGTGTTGCTCCCACAGGACAGCATTCCTGCGTGGAACGTGATCTGTGAGCAATTGTGTGGGTCTGTTTGTGATAAAGACATCGGGTTAGGTGGACTTTACTGGCAGCTGTCACTCTGAAGTAAACCTTTTTCAAAGCCTGCCAACAATCATCTGCTGAGTTCTTTCCTTGGACATGCATGAACTGAATGTTCTCCAAGTACAAAATAAAACTAGATGACACCCTCACAATTCCTACTCTTGTTCATCAGGGTCATCTGGTGGAGTTTCAGCAACAGTTCATATTTTGTCTCTTTTTGAAACCATCTCCATTTTTATGGACCATGACATGGAATTCTTACCATTTAACTTTACTAGAGGAAATCCTCCCATTGCTGCTGAGTTAGATTGCAGCTTTGAACATTAAATTCATTTCCTTCTGTCTCTAGCCATCCTCTTACCTCTCCTGGGCTTGACAGGCAGGAACGCTGACCAACTCTGTGCCCCTGAGAGCTCCCAGCACCTCTGGACTCCCTCAGGACTCGCAAGTCACTCACCAGCGACTCACAAGCTTCCTTGAGCAGCGGAAGTGTGCTGGATACAGAACTTGTGTCAAGTATTTGTGGGGTGAGCTGAGCAAAGCAGGGGTAAAACCAGCCTCCAAGGTCCTCTCAGAGAAGAAAAATATGAGGCAACAGCTTGTTCCTCAAAGCTTATATTAAATATTCCAACAGCATGTTGTCTAGCAATTCTCCAACTCTCCACAATATATTTGTGTCTCTCTGCACAGTATATAGTACAGGTAACCAATCATACCTCATACGAGGTGATCTCATATGAATCACCTCAGCCTTCTGCCACATCAGCAGGACTTTGCTTGATGCTCAGCTGCACAAGATGCCTGATAAATAAAATCCCTTATCCATCCAGCCTACAATGTCAATGTTTTCTATTACAATCCTTGTAATTTCCTGGCATGATTTTGTCTTCTTTATGTTCAACGATGTGATAGACAGGCCAGAAAACCATACCTGGCCATCACAATAGAACACTGATGTGAGAAGCAATGACAGTACAGGAGGGCGGAATCAAGGAAATAAAAGGGGACAGAGCGACAGTTATATTCAGTTAGAACTAGTGAGGAGACAGTTTTAGGCAGTTAGGGCCAGAGTTGTGTTAGAGAGAATAATAATAGAGAGAGAAAGAGATAAGAATAGGACAAGTATTGGAAAGTTTATGCGATTAAGATTAGACAGAGTTAAACATGTTAAGAAATAAATATTTTAATACCTTGGTTAAAGTGAATCTAAATAAGCAAATATAAATGTATCCAAAGCAACGTTTTTTTAATCAATAATAAGAGACCATCCTTGATTTTCTGTATATGATTTACATACAAACACATAAATAAACATTGTTATTTTGGACCACACTGATCTAATAGTCATATTTGATATAGAGAGGAACAGATCCTCTGGTGGCAGCGAAAAAGGGTTGAAAAGTACATGTCATGCCCGAAAGGGAACCTGGGTTTGTAGAGAAAGAAACAGGGGAACTGGTTGTGTGTGACATAAAGTGGCAGCTTAGCGGTGGGATACGAATGAAAAATAAATCCAGTGAGCCAAAATAAATTTGTGAGTAGCGGCGGGATTCGACGAGAAAGAAATCCAGTAAGCCAAAATAAAGAAATTTTCTGGTTCTGGGATTCAAAGTGAATGAATGCCAGTAAGCCAAAAGGAAAAGAAATCCTCTAAGAAACCTGGTTGTCAATAGTCCAAGTGAAGGAGTAGGAAACCCTAAAGCTCACTGTGAATAACTTAGTAGGGACTCCTGATTGTGGAAAGACAAAGGCAGGAAGAAGACTCTGAGGAGATTTCTGTAGTTAAAATTTTACCTCAAGCTGAGAGTGTAAGCAAAAGCAAAAAAGCGTGCTGCTTATATACTGCCCCATAGCACCTCAAGCACTCTCTGGGTGGTTTACAATTTAATTATGCAGGCTACACATTGCCCCCCCCCCAGTGAGCTGGGTACTCATTATACCGACCTCGGAAGGATAGAAGGAAGTCAACCTTGAGCCTGCTACCTGGGATTTGAACCCCAGGTCATGAGCACAGTTTTAGCTGCAGTACAGCAGTTTAACCACTGCGCCACAAGGCTCGGTAAGAACCAAGAGGGCTAACTTTAGATCCCAAAGCTCTGAGAAAGGGAGCACTGAGGGAATCAAAAGTGGAAGCCAAGGTCTAAAGGAATAGCTGAGGTGAATATAAGTGAGGCTTACAGAAGAGAAATACAGTATTTCTGAAACAGCTGAGTGGCTGGAGGCCAAAAGAAACAAAGTATCAGGCACATGGAGCGGAGAAGTTGGTGCCTAAAGTAAAAAAGTAGCAATCCTAGGCTTTCAGGGAAAGCTACAAAGTATCAATTTCTCTAACACCGAAGAAAAGAAAAAAGAGGTCCTTTTTAAAAGCGAGGCATGTCTACGTATTTGAATCTGGAAGAAAACAACCTGTCAACTTATTCAAAATAAAAACGGTTGGGTATGCCTTCCAAGAGAGTGAAGAAGGCAGTTATGGAACTAGCTGAGAGTCAGACTTTACCTCAGGAAGGGGGGCTTTCTGTCCAGGAGAGTCAGGAGAAAGGAGATGGCTCAGGGAGAGAAACTGATTTAACCTCCCTTGAGTTTCAAAAATGGAAATTTGAGAAAGAACAGGAATTTCAGTTAAGAAAATTACAGCTGGAAGCAGAGGCCAGAGAAAGGGCTGAAGCCAGACAGCTGGAAATGAGAGAAAAGGCAGAGGCCAGAGAAAGGGAGATGGTCAAAGAACAAGAAAGAGCAAAAGAAAGGGCAGAAGCCAGACAGATGGAAATGCAGGGGGAAAGAGATGGAACATCAACATCAACTAGAGATGAAAAAATGGAAATGCCATCTCTAAACACTAATAACAGTAACAGTACAAATGAAGGGGTCTCAAGAGCAGATCTTAAGAAATTCCCTCAACTTAAAAAGATTGTCCTGAATCTTTTCTAATTTCATTTGAGAAAACGTGCTGGGATTATGACATTCGGGGAACAGAACACATGCTAGTACTAAGGTATTTAATTAGTGGTGAATTATCTGAAATTTACACTAACATGTCATTAGACCAAGCTAGAGATTATGAGACCTTTAAGAAATTAGTTTTGTTAAGATTTGAAATAACTACTGAAAACCTCAGATGCAAATTTAGACAGTTAAGTAAGAAGCCTGACGAATTATATTCACAATCGGGGGCAAATCTAGTTAGACATTTACAGAAATGGATAGAAACTTTAGAGAACATGCAGAACCTCATAGGATTGGAACAATTGAAATAAGATATTTAGAGACAAACAACCTAAAACAGTACAACAGGCTAATGAATCTGCAGATTTAATATAAGAGATTAGGAGTTCAAAATATTCTGAAGTGAAATTGGGCAGAAACTTTGAAGAAAGAAAAAGAGAACCCAAAGATTTCCACAAAAACAAATAGAGAGATGGAAGCCATTTTAGAGAGAGACCCTCAGAGCAGTACCAACCGAAGGGTAAAAGCTTTGAAGAAAAGGGAGACAAACCCCCTTATAATGAACAAAGAAATTTAAAAACTTGTTTTGGTTGTGAAAAAGCAGGTCATTTTATTTTAAATTGTGAATTTATTAAAAACAAAGAAATGGGACAATAGAAAACAGTGGGAGTTGTACCTAAAATGATGTACTATATACAAAGCAGGATGAAAATTCTGAGGTAAGCCAGAATGACAGTTTAACTGACAAAACAGTGAGGCAGGAGCAACTGCCTCCTCTAGCAGAGATTGCCCACTGCTATTACATTAAAATCAATATGGAATTGATGAAATCATCTGGAGAAAATGTTAATATTAATAACATCAAATATCTAGCATTGAGAGACTCTTGCTCTCAGATAACTATATGCCATACATATAGGAGGAATTGGGACAGAATTAATTAAGCTACCCATGGCTAAAGCGCATATAAAATATAAAGAGTGGACTGGTATATTTAAAGTAGACATTACAAATCAGATTCATACTCCATGTTTGATTGGGTTAGACTTAACAAAGCATGTCAAAAGTGTTTTAATCACTACACGCTCACAGACAGAAAAGATAGAAAATTCTGATTATAATAGTGAGGTTCTGTTAGCACCCAATTTTAGGTTTCAGTTGATTTTAGTTCTCCGGCAGGGAATAACAGATAAAGATAGTGCATCAGTCAGACTATATGTGAATCAATTGTTATTTTATTAAACATATAGCTGGACTCCTGTCTTAAAAGGCAGATCGGATGTCCCATCATTAATGGAAAACAACATTTTAATAAGATTCTTACACTAAATACAATAAGCACAGCATCCCCCATATTGGTCTCCTGAATCTTATGTGCGCCTGTTGGGTCATCCTATTGGCCATGGTAGATGTGAGAAAAATATCCAAATTGCATCCCAGGGTTAGTGGCTGCCATGTTTGTGAATTTGAGTGAACCATTGTGTAGTTAGAAACATGTTACAGTCTTTTGCCTGAAGCACTGTGAATGTTATCTGTGTGATAACGTAGGAAAGTTTCTGTGAGTGCCAAGCGGGATGGATCAGGAGCACCAAGAGAGAAATGAGGATACAAAATACATTGGCTATAGAGAATACATATAAATGGAGATGCAAAAATGCATATAGAGTATCATTATAGTAAGGAAATAGTGAAATCATATTTCAGTTACAGGTACAGGTATGATTACTTGTGTAAGTACATGTGAATCAAATAGCATGTGTTATCTTAAATTGTAAATCCAGTACTTCGTATATATTATATCAGAACCTCATCCTTGCCCCCTATCTATCAGTTCCTGATGAAGATATATGTTTCTGTCAATCACCTGAACTTCCAGAAGGTGTAGCTGTCATAAAGTCTCAGAAAAAGATTTTTAAACAAGAAGAAAATGATTATACAATGCAATAATCTTTTAATGCAGTCAAAGAAAAAACAGTAATTCCAGAATCCCCTAAAAGATTCTTTATAGACAGAAGTATCCACAAACAAATGGTTATCCCTTTTGAGTACAGAGATGGAGAAAGAAATAAAAGAATATGGTCAAAGCCATGAAATCTACCAAAGACAGGGGGATCCTGATTTAAAAATGAGACCTATAGTAGTGGGAATAATTAAAGAAAACTTAGTGAAAAACTTTAGTGATAAACCCAATAGTGAAGAAAAGAAGAAAAATTATAATTGCAATAAGTATATGGAAAACATTAATAAAACCCTCAATTCACTGACTCATGAACACTTAGAGAGGTCTACAGTTGATATAGATGATTGGAACTGGATAAAACATGTTAAGGGTAGTTTTATATATACACGCTCACAAGGAAGTCAGAAAGCACCCACTACAGCAACAGAAGAAAGTTGGGGAGAAAAAAATTTCATGCAGGGTCAGATTAATAATTGGTTTGAAGAGGGTTATAAGATTATGGAAAAACCCAAGGAAAAGAGTTTTGCCCAGGAGATAAAGGAGAACAATAATTTGGAGGGTTGTTTAAAAGTGTTCGAAAATCCCACTCTATTGTTCTCTGAAAGTACTGAGAAACTCTGTACGGACAAGGAACTTGTAACTAAAGAAAAGTCCTTAGCAATGACAGAGCCTAACTTAAAATTGAATCCTGAAAAAGGGAAAAACTTACAGGCGGCTCAGGAAACATATTATCCTGAGGTTGCAAAACTGAAAACTTTAGTTAGAAGTAAATTGCAGTTAGCAGAGTCAGTACCTAGGGAACTGGTGCAACTAAACCAGAGGTCTGAGAAGCTGGGTAACTCTGTATCTGCACAAGCCTCTGAAATCCTGCAATGCAAATCCCTATATAAGAAACTGCATAATAAAGAAATACAGTGGTGCCCTGCATAGCAACGATAATCCGTGCAGCAAAAATAGCTGCAAACCCGTTTAATGCGTTCCTATGGGCAAAAAACTCACCTTTAAATGAAAATCCTCCATACGGCGGCCATTTTCGCTGCCCGATAAGCGAGGAATCCAGGGGAAAACACAGCGAGTGGCCATTTTTTTAATCCAGTGGCCATTTTGGAACCGCCGATCAGCTGTTGGGAAATCATTGCTATGTGATAATTGGTAAGCGAAACAGCGTACCAATCATCGCAAAGCGATTTTTTACTATTTAAAACATCGCAATGCAACCGCTTTTGCGATCACAAAATCTTCATCACTATGCGCATTCGTCGTTAAACTAAGCGCTCGTTAAGTGAGGCACCACTGTAGAACTAGAGGAGACTATGTGTACGTCCGAAATTAATCAAGGAGTTAATATTGCATCTCAAGGAAATTTGCCTTTGAATCTGAAGGTGACCCAGTATAGTGTTTTCCCAACTAGAAAGAAACTGGGTGAATTTATGGGCAAGAAGAAAGGCGTAAACTTTAGCTTTGTAAATAAAGAAAAATCCAGAGATGTAAAAGAGGTTAGGAGAGTAGTTCAAGTTAACGTGATGAAGCTGAACTATAGAAAAGAAAATATGGTCCTAAACCGAATGAAAGAAGTGAATAGGAAAAAAATATTACTTGAAATATTGAGAAGGAAGAGGTGTGCCATATTTTATATTTCAATGAGTATTAAGCAAATTTACTCTAGCCCCAGAAAAAATGAAAAAAGCTAGAGTAAAAGCTATGATAAGGATGGCAGGCTATAGTTGTCGCTGGGAAAGAAATTCCAGATATATAACCTCTCCTTTAAAAATAATAAAATCTAAAAGATAAGAAAATCCAGAGGTCGAGCAGATGTAACAAGATCTTAGAAAAGCTGCAGACTACATTAAAGAGAGGTCGGCATAGTATCCAGAGAGATCATCGTATCCAGAGACGTCGCTGTGTCCAGAGAGGTCATGTCGAGAGAGGTCCAGAGTTCTGGAGTAACTTCATCCTCATTGCTGGTGTGTCCAGAGTCGAACCAGGAGCCGTGCTGAGCCAGGTGGACAACAAGAAAGACCGAGCAGGTGAAAGACATTTAATTGACAACTCAAGCAAAAGAAAGACTCAGAATAAGATTGCAGACGCATAGTCTTGATGACCCAGTGGATAACAGAAAGCAATGAGACGTGTTATCAGAAGAACAGAAGATTGAAGAAAGAACTACGGAGAACTGTATTAAAATATAACTTGGAGAATATGTATATAAGTCATATGTGATATAGAGAGGAACAGATCCTCTGGTGGCAGCAAAAAGGGTTGAAAACTATATGTCATGACCGAAAGGGAACCTGGTTTGTAGAGAAACAGGGGAACTGGGTGTGTGTGTGACAAATGGTAACCTGATGTTGGGTTCCATGGTATGTCACCCGGGAGGAAAAGAATCACACCCATCTCTCACCTGTAAAATGCAAAAGGAAACAGGCCAGAATGAGATTGGGGTTATTGGCTGAAAGAGTAACGTTTTCCTACAGGTGATCTAGCTGGACATCTTGAGATAAACTGGTAGAATCTTGGAACGGAAAGGAAGAGAAGCCTCGAAAGATAGTTTATTCAGTATGAAATCCTTAAACTTCACTTTTGCTCCCCTTTCCATCATTTTCTCCCTTTTACTGCATGCACTTTGATTTTTGAGCCATGTTGTTCTCTGCTCTAACTAACGGGTACTTCTGTCACTTATTCGTTCAACTCTTATCCATGTAAGGAAGCATGGAGTTTGTCTACTGTTTCCTTGGGATCTTCTCAAATCTTACTTCCCTGGCAGGCAGGTGATATGGAGGGAATTTTCCCCATCCCTCAGCTATTCAACATTTCATATGTGCGCCACTGTCACTCAAAACCTTTCCACAAACCACTTTTAAAATTACTCCCATGTGGATTTTTTTATGTATCCTTACGTTTCTGCTCAGACTGAAGCTGTTCCCACATTCTGTCCATTTCAAAGGTTGCCACTTTGTATGAGATATTGGATGAATAGGAAGATGAGTGCTTTTATTAAATATTGTCTTACATTCCGTATATTTCTATGGCCTTTGCCCTGTATGATATCTTTGATATCTACAGGTCAGAACATCATTAGGATACCTGACTTCACAGGAATCCTACAGAAATTTAAAGACCTCCCATGCAAGGAAGAGACTATAATTTGTGAAAATGATATGATTGCACTTATAAAAAGATACTTAATTTATTGTTACGGCATCAAGCCATACAAAATTGAATACAAAACTTCAAAGACTGGCATGCACTACAAAGTCATACAAAAGGTAAAATATCTAAAACAGCAAATATAGCAATGTAAGGCCAAGGTCTAAGGATTTAGCTGTCTAGTCTGTCTGCTATAGCATGCCGCCCAAAATTTTGCTACCAGTTCTGTAGTAGTCCGATTTTGGTCGGTTAACAATTGATTACAGTAGTCTGAATGCGATTGGCCTGCCATATCTTTTAAGAGTGGTGTAATATATTTTCCTCGGATCTTATTATGCCTGTTACACCTGAGCATCATGTGCTCGATAGATTCTATCTCACCAGAGCCACAAGGACAGAATCTCTGTTCCCTCGGGATTTTCTTAAATCTGCCTTCCAGCATTGCGGAAATGAAAGCCTCACATCTAGCCAGAGTAAAGTCTTTCCTAAACTTATACCTCGATACCTGGCGGAACGCCTACTCCCACCAAGTTCTACCCGGGTCACACGGGTGAGCCAGGAGGTGAGGCTGAGGAGCTTAACGCCGAGGGAGGCCCGAAAAGAGAAAACAAGAAATAGGGCCTTCTCGGCGGTGGCTCCTCACCTTTGGAATAACTTACCTCCTGGTATTCGTGGAGTTCCCTCGCTGGGCACCTTTAAGAACCTATTAAAGATTTGGATGTTTCGGCAGGCCTTCTCACCAGATTACTCTTGATTTTCTTCTCTCCTTTATTGTTTCCCTACTTTTAATTGTTGTTGTAATTATGCTGTTTTATGTTATTGTATTTTATCTCTGTTGTTGGCCGCCTAGAGTAGTCCACCGTGACTAAATAGGCGGGATATTAAATAAATAAATAAATAAATAAATAAATAAATAAATAAATAAATAAATAAATAAATAAATAAATAAATAAATATACGTTTCCAGCTGTGATAGATAGGCCATAGGGAGTGGACGATATATATGCGTGTCTATTGCTCTGAAATTGGGGCATCTACTGAGATCTACCTGTCTCTCCATATCCGTTAATCTCTGTGTAAGGGCTGATTTTGCTTCATCCCATTGCATACTTAATATTGTTCGTGGAGAGAATCCCATTACTTGCAATTTATTTAGGACCGCTTTTAACCAGCTCGATTGGAAGTTGTCTTCTAGGAGTAGGTGTGTTAATCCCTGTGATTGAAAGTTTATTTTAAGCCAGTACTGAAGGGAGGGTAGTACAATTTTGGCTACCATTTTTAGTGAGCCGGTCTCTAATCGGATTTGTGCATTCGTTACGCATCTAGGGACTTCAAGTATTGCTCTAAGGAATTTTGACTGAACCCGCTCTATCGGGTCAAAACTACTGGGTGAAGGCCCCTTAAAGGTGCCATAGAGCATCTGGCTGACCACCTTTGCTTGAAAAAGTTTTTGGGCTGCTGGAATATAACGACCCCCTATTAGTCTCTTAAATATATGCGGTAAACTATATGCTAGGCATCTGCAGGACAAATTCGAGACCTGATTGATCGAAGAAAATAGGATTGCTGTAGAGCAAGCCGGTTTTAGAGAGGGTAGATCCACCATGGACCAATGTCTTATTATTCAACATCTTATAGAAAAATATGCGACAAAAGGTCCAACCTCATTATATGCTGCATTCGTCGACTTGAAAATGGCTTTCGATTCAATCTCGAGACAGCAACTATGGGGCAGTTTAGAAGCCACCTCAATAGATAAACGATTACTTCTATTGTTGCGTGTGCTACACAATAATACCAATCTTAAGGTCAGGCTCAATAGGAAAGGGAATTTAACAGAACCGATTAATACCTATAGAGGAGTCAGACAGGGCTGCTTACTGGCCCCCTCATTGTTTAATTTATATATAAATGACATAGTAGAACATGTGAATTCTCCTAGTCTTCATTCTCCAAAATTACACCAAAGACATATTTCTATCCTTCTCTATGCGGATGACGCCATGCTTCTAGCGAGAACGCCAATTGGCCTAAAGAGAGCCCTTAAGAAATTTGCAGACTTCTGCAGAAAGAAGGAATTAGAAATAAATTATAAAAAGACTTATAAAAAGATGCAGGAATTGAAATTAAGATAATAGGGAAAATTTAAGGCATGTTTGAATCTAAAATACAAACACAGAGAACATTTCAATTTTCCTAAGAATACAATGATAAAAAGCAAAAACCCTTATTATTTTCAATGAAAGACATGCAAAAGTATTTAAACTTTAAAAATAAATATATACAAAGTAAAAACACTATTTGGTTCTAAGTGTGTTGTTAACAAACAGAACTTTTTTTCTCACCCAGCCATGTGTAAAATCCATTGCTGGCTGTCACTCGTTCATGGTTATTTTGCCGCTCTGCCAAGGACTTTCACTCGGCATCAGTTCCGTTGTCTGTTCTACTCCATGAAACCAAACATCTATAGATCTCTGTTCCCTTCTAATAACACTTTGTGTGAGATCTCTCCCAATATTTATATCCCTTTGTTCTGCATCAGTTAGAAAAACCAAATCTTCCCAAGGCTTGGGGTTCTCAGCCTCATAAATAACACATAATATATATTCATTTGTATTCTTTTTAAAACTCAATTACTATTTAAGAGTAAAGCCTTATAAAACAAATGACAGCTTTTCTCTCTTCACTACTTCCTTTTATTTAATCAGTTAGCCTTAGAACATCTTTATAACATTTCACATCTATTTTGTAGTATCTCTCTTTTAATTAACAATAGAAAATACATTACAAGTGGCGCTTCAAAATGGACTTCATTTTTTCTCTTTTCTCTCTGTTTTGCATTATGTCAGCATTTGGTTGCTTCTTCTTTTCAAAGGAAACCAGCACAAAACTGAATGAGCTCCTTATGCCTTCTTAACTTGTCAGGACCTCTGAATAAAGCTCCTTCCACATTCCATGCATTTCTGTGGTTTCTCCCATGTGTGTTCTTTCATGTTTTCTAAGGTTACCACTGTCACTAAAGCTCTTTCCACAGTCTATGCATTTATACGGTTTCTCCCCAGTGTGAATTCTTTGATGTGACCCAAAGTTACCACTGTGACTAAAGCTTTTTCCACATTCCATGCATTTATAAGGTTTCTCCCCACTGTGAGTTCTTTCATGTTTTCTAAGGTCACCAATGTTACTAAAGCTCTTTCCACATTCCACGCATTTATACGGTTTCTCTCCAGTGTGAGTTCTTTCATGTATCCTAAGGGCACCACTGTGACTGAACCTCTTTCCACATTCCATGCATTTATGTGGCTTCTCCCCAGTGTGAGTTCTTTCATGTGACCGAAGGTGACTACTATGACTAAAGCTCTTTCCACATTCAATGCATTCATATGGTTTCTCTCCAGTGTGAGTTCTTTCATGTGACCTAAGCTCATCACGCCGACTAAAGCTCTTTCCACATTCCATGCATTTATACGGTTTCTCCCCAGTGTGAGTTCTTTCATGGAAACTAAGGTGATCTTTTCGACTGAAGCTCTTTCCACATTCCATACACTGATGTGGTTTCTCCCCAGTGTGAGTTCTTCCATGTAACCGAAGGACATCACCGCGACTAAAACTCTTTCCACATTCCATGCATTTATGTGGTTTCTCCCCAGTGTGAGTTCTTTGATGTAAATTAAGGACACCACTCTGACTAAAGCTCTTTCCACATTCTATGCATTTATATGGTTTCTCCCCAGTGTGAGTTCTTTGATGTAACCTTAGGTGACTACTCAGACTAAAGCTCTTTCCACATTCCATGCATGTATGTGGTTTCTCCCCGGTGTGAGTTCTTTCATGTGACCTAAGATGACTACTCAGACGAAAGCTCTTTCCACATTCCATGCATTTATGTGGCTTCTCCCCAGTGTGAATTCTTTCATGTGACCTAAGGTGACTACTCAGACTAAAGCTCTTTCCACATTCCATGCATTCATGTGGTTTCTCCCCAGTGTGAGTTCTCTCATGTAACCTAAGGACACCACTGTGACTAAAGCTCTTTCCACATTCTTTGCATTTATGTGGTTTCTCTCCAGTGTGCGTTCTTTCATGTGATCTAAGGTTACCACTGTGACTAAAGCTCTTTCCACATTCCATGCATTTATGTGGTTTCTCCCCAGTGTGAGTTCTTTCATGTGATCTAAGGGTACCACTGCGACTAAAGCTCTTTCCACATTCCATGCATTTATGTGGTTTCTCCCCAGTGTGAGTTCTTTCATGTAACCTAAGGACACCACTGTATCTAAAGCTCTTTCCACATTCTATGCATTTATAAGGTTTCTCCCCAGTGTGAATTCTTTCATGTGATCTAAGGTTACCATTGTGAATGAAACTCTTTCCACATTCCATGCATTTATGAGGTTTCTCCCCATTTTGAGTTCTTTTGTGTATATGGAGGCTCTTGTTCTGATTAAAGCTCTTTCCAAGTTCCATAAATGGATACAGGTTCTCCGCTGTGTGTGTTCTTTGATGTCTACTGAGGTGACATGCATTTATGTGGTTTCTCCCCTTCATCAGTCCTTTCATGGGAAGTCCATGCCTGTCCATTCCGATTTTCAATTCTCTCTTTTCTTGCTTGATTTTGAGTTCCTGCCCAGGTTATTCCAGATGTTGCTGGGCAATTCCTCTTCTCCTGTTCATCATATGCTAGATTAGAAAAAGAAAAGAAACAAACACTTCCAAAATATGCAGAAATAAAGACTGATGTGTTCAGGCTCTAACTGAGTCAAGGAGGAGGAAAGAAAGACAGACAAAAAAGGTGAGGGAAGAGAAACATCAGGAATTTCTGAAAACAGGATAGAAAGCAGACCTGGTCAAGGAAAAAGATACTGAGGTAATAGAATCTTAGAACTGCAGAGATAAATGGGAAGTGAACTCCCAACCTCTGGCTCCAGACTTAGAAACCTTAACCAATGTGTATGGAAAGGGCGGGGGGATGAATTTGATAAACCACCTCTGTGAGAATAAAAGGAAAAATGTATGAAATTGAGAAGGTATTTGATCCCAGCAAAATTAAATATTTCAAATTATAAATGTGATATATTATAGTATATCAGTTTATGAAATCAATGTATCTTCTAGGATGTCACATCATGCAAAAAATAATAAACAATCTTGCCACAGTCATGGTGGCAAGTGGGACGGGCTTATACTCGAGTATAAGCTGAGGGTGGAAAATGCTGCACCTACTGGTAAATTTCAAAAATAAAAATAGATACCAATAAAATTACATTAATTGAGGCATCAGTAGGTTAAAGCCTTTTGAAAATACTGCCCTTCTGAGCTGAGACACACTTCACTGCTTGCGGAGGGAGGACTCATACTAGATGCTGCACTTATCTACTGCTCTACATAACATAGATGCTCTGCATAACAACATGGGGGTGGAGGATGGAGGAGGAAGGTGGGTACATAGAATATACAGAAGGAGGAGGATGGGAGTGTCCTGGAAGCAGACACTCCCCTAAAGATCTTTAAGAGACATAGCTGACAGGAAGGAGGGGGTGAATGGGCTTCCCTGGGCTTGTAAACAGAAATGCCCTCATTGTGACCTCTGTTCAGAGTGGTCTTTGAAATAATGACACACTGCTGGGGAAATGTTTTCATCTACAGCTCCTTCATTTGGACATAAACTGCTATTATCCTCCCAGCACGATGTCTACCTGCAGTCTGAAAAAATGGGAGTGTACTACAGAAAGCTGTAGTACAGCTTGGCAGAATTTGTATATAACACTTGGCAGAATTTGTATATAACACTTGAAAAGCCATAGAGAATCTCCATAGTGACATTGGAGAATGTCACTATGGAGATACAAGCAAAATTAAAGGCTGAAGTAGTTTCCCTGAAGAATATGGTTTTTGCTGTTGTGAAAAATATATAAAGGAGCTTGCGAGACACCGAGATAAGTTGTTTTAAATATATACTTTATCTAAGCCTCTTAGGGAAAAGGTACACGGGGATCCCTAGTAAATAAACATAACATCTAAAAACATATTACATACCATATACAATTGAGCAAAATATGCAACAGCATTCCAGGTAACGCCAATAAGTAGGCAAACTCAAAAGGTTCTACCTTGCACGTAGCTTTGCACCGTCCGAAGGAGGGTGTGGATGTGAGGGTGAAACAAACTACATTTATGAGGCTGATTAACTACAGGGAACACATGAGGTTCCTTCCAAGGTTATCCATTAAATAGAAAGACACGTTACATATTGAATATTACAACATTTGCAACAAAAGTTAGCCACTGATAGGATGCTCCTGCATCATGGCGGTCTGTGTGCATATATAAATCAGACATGTTGTATTTACCAAGATGCCTCAAAAGGACTAGTATGGGATCATGATGTGTTAGCAGGTTCTAAAATCTGCTATTAAGGGAGAAGTGTTAGGACCTTCAGATTTCCATCACAAAATCCATCGAGCCATTTTAATAAAATTAAAGAATTTGATGAATTAATGGAACATCTCCACTGTGAATTATGACGAACCCCTTCAGCCCAAAAGTGCAGCAATCCTTAAAAACAAAGAACTTGAGTTTGATCCTGATTATAGGGATCTGAAAGTACAAATTCCCCATTCATATATTGAATATAGGAAGACTGACTCTGCCCAAGATCGGCAGAAATATATCTCTCTAAAAACTCAATGAAGGAATTGTATAGAAAAATTTATTTTGGAGCAATACTGCAAGCTCCAGCAGGCAGTGCCCAGAAAAACAATAAACTATTTTGGGCTATTGTGGCCAGCTCCTCCAGGCTGGAAGTACAAGACCCGGCCATAATATCTCCACCAAGATGGGTCCAATATTTTTGAGACCGTCTTTTTGACAAAGATTTACTGTTAGACCCTCTATACCACTGGTTCTTAACCTTGGGTTACTCAGGAGTTTTGGACTGCAACTCCCAGAAGCCTTCACCACCAACTGTGCTGGCTGGGGTTTCTGGGAGTTGCAGTTCAAAAACATCCGAGTAACAAAAGTTAAGAACCATTGCTCTATACTCTTTTGTTCTCTCTGATCTTCCTGTTTGGCCACCACTAACCATAGAAGAGACCAAAGATCTAATCACTCAGTTACAAGCTGGAAAAGCAGCCGGCCCCGATGCCGTCCCACCGGACTTACTGAAATGCAAACTGGACTGGTGGGCTTCCCTTTTCACAGCTATAGCTAATTCTGGGATCTTGCCAAAATTCTGGACCAATGCAATTCTTGCCCCTATTGGTTAAAAAAAGGAACCCTCAACTCCAATAATTCTCAGTACAGTGGTGCCTCGTATAACGAGTGCCCCATTTAACGATGAATTCGCATAGCATTTTTGCCATCGCTTTTGCGATTGCATACCGATGTTGCCTATGGGGAAAAATCGCTTTGCGATGTTTTCCCCATATGCACCATTTTCCCCCAGCTGAGCGGCGGGAGCCTCCGAAGGAGTGCTCCCGCCGCTCAGCTGGGGGAAAATGCCTGCGGTGGCCTCGGAAGGACCCTTCCAAAGGGTCCTTCCGAGGCCACCACTGGGATTCCCCTTCCCTGCGGCCAGCTTCCCCGGCCATGGTCAGACTCTCAGGAGTCCGACCATGCATGGGGTAGCCTGCCGCCGGTCGGATCTAAGCCACGGGGAGAGGGTGGGGGGATCTGGATGCCTGAAAGGATCCGGATCTCACCACCCTCCCCCCGCGGCCTGAGGAGGGTGGGAGCGATGGCTGGACTCTTCGGCAGCCACCGCGGCTCGGATTCGAGCCGTGGCAGCTGCCGAAGAGTCCGGCCATGCCTCCCACCCCCCCACCTCCTGTGGCTTGAGAAGGGTGGGAGGCATGGCCGGACTCCTCAGCAGCCACCGCGGCTCGGATCTGAGCCGCGGCAGCTGCCGAAGAGTCCGGCCATCCCTCCCACCCCCCATCTCCTGCGGCTTGAGAAGGGTGGGAGGCATGGCCGGACTCCTCGGCAGCCACCATGGCTCGGATCCGAGCCGCGGCGGCTGCCGAAGAGTCCGGCCATGCCTCCCACCCCCCATCTCCTGCGGCTTGAGAAGGGTGGGAGGCATGGCCAGACTCCTCGGCAGCCACCGCGGCTCGGATCCAAGCCGCGGTGGCTGCCAAAGAGTCCAGCCATGCCTCCCACCCTCCCCCCGCGGCTTGGATCCAAGCCACGGGGGGAGGGTGGTGGGATCCGGATGCCTTTCAGGCATCCCGGGCTTGGATCCCACCCGCCGCCGGTTACCCAAGCCATGGGTAACCGGCGGCGGGTGGGATCCAAGCCCGGGATGCCTGAAAGGCATCCGGATCACCCCACCCTCCCACCCTCCTCTCACAGCTTGGATCCGAGCCGCTGCGGTTACCCCAGCCATGGCCGGACTTCCGATCTCCCCCCCACACACCGGGCAGCTTCTCCCGCTGCTCCCGATGGTTGGGAGGGGAGATCAGATCGGCTTCTGCCTTTCTTCTCCACAGCCCGGCTCCTCCCAAAGGACTATACCGAAGTTGCTTGCAGCAGCGGAAGAGGTGCCCGGTGGAGGAGAAATGACAGATCGGCTCCTGCCTTCTCCTCCACCGGGCACCTCCTCCACTGCTGCAAGCACAGTCAGGGCAGCCCTTTGGGAGAAGCCAGGTGGTGGGGGAGACGGCAGGAGCCGATGCCGTCTTTCCCCCCTCCCCCGAGGCTTCTCCCAAAGGGCTGCGCCCGATAGTGGGGGAGAAAACCGGATAATCCATTCCTATTGGAACAGATTATCCGGTTTTCAATGCATCTCTATGGGAAAACGCGTTTCACTTAACGATGTTTTCCCATAGCGATGTTTTTTTTGGAACCAATTAACCTCGCTATGTGAGGCACCACTGTAATTAGGAAACTCTATGCAAAACAGCTACTAATTAAACTTAATTCCAGGATCAATAATCAGGCATTGCTTGGCCCTGAGCAAGCTGGTTTCAGGAAAGGTAAGGCCACAGTAGATAACTGCTTCATACTTTCGCATCTTATTAACAAAACAGTTAAGCATGAAAATTCTAAATTTTATGTGGCTTTCCTTGATTTAAAGGGAGCTTCAAGTCAGTAGACAGAGAGTTTCTCTGCAAAAAACATGAAAATATGGGCATAGATAAAAAGACTCCTTTCCCTCATAAGAATTTTATACTCTGGGACAACATGCCAGGTTCATGCCGCTTGGAAATGTGAGTTATTTAATCAGTTTCTAACCAACAAGGGAGTGGAAGCAAGGCTGCATTCTTGCTCCCTCCTTAATCAACCTATTTACGAATGATCCAGCCCCCTTTGTGGTCATCCACCAAAACTGGGGACGCATCGTGTCCCGTTATTGCTTTATGCCGACAATGCTGTTATCATCTCTCGTGCCCGACCAGGTTTGAAACGCTTAATTAACAGAACTGTGGAATACAGTGGGGTCTCTACTTAAGAACTTAATCCGTATTGGAAGGTGGTTCTCAAGTTGAAAAGTTCTTATGTTGAATCTGCATTTCCCATAGGAATGCATTGAAAACCATTTAATCCGTATCTGCTCTTTTCCGTCCATAGAAACTACAGTGGAACCTCTACTTAAGAACTTAATCCGTTTTGGAATGGTGTTCTTAAGTTGAAACGTTCTTAAGTTGAAGCAAAATTTCCCATAGGAATGGACTGAAAACCAATTAATCCGTTCTGGCTGTTTTTTTGTTATGTAGAGGTGCGTTCGTACATTGAAGCATTAGTTCCCATAGGAACTAATGCAAAGCTGGTTAATACATACTCTACCACTAGGGGGAGAATTTTTTTAACCTAAGATGACCTAAGGTTAAAAAAAGAGCAGGAAAGGTTTTTTTCCCTGTTCTTATCTTGGATTTCTGTTCTCAAGTACAAGCAAAATTTAGCAAATGGAGCTGTTCTTAAGGTGGATTGTTCTTAAGTAGGGACGTTCTTAAGTAGAGACCCCACTGTACCTGGACAAAAACAAAATGCAACTAAATTATAACAAATTCAAAACTTTGGCTTTCTCAAAGTTGTGGAAGCCATTTCAATGGAATCTGAATGGGCACAAAATAGAACAGGTGAAAGAGTATAAATATCTAGGCATCCTGTTCCATTACAAACATTTCTGGTCTCTATATAGCAAATGGGTTATAAATGTAACTAGGTTCACTGGTTAGGCGATACTTCATTTCTATTATAATCCTGACAGTTGTTATCGCTTTACAGGTTTTTAAATCCAAAATTATCGCACAACTATCATATGGCATCCCAATCTGGTTAAATGCCATGGATATCACAAATAAACTGATACAATCTCAATTCTTATGTAAATAGCTGGGGCTACCAAACTGTGTTCCCTACTCGGTGCTTTGTCTAGAGACCAGATTTTCCTCTTTGGAAACGATGGCTTGGCTGAAATCATTTCAATTTTGGCTAAAACTTTTCTAAAACTCTGACCCAGATAGTTTATTATATCAACTATTTCTGGACTCTAAACCTCCCTTTGGGTCGACTGCCCTTTTTAAAAAACTGGAATGGATTGGCTTAGATAGCGCCTCCTTGGGCTCACTAAATCAAGGGCAAGCCCTCCCAATGATCAAAAGAAGAATTTTGGACATAGAATTCCAGGAACTATGGAATGCAGCCAATAAGACCTCTTCACCACTGTCTTCCCACATCCCCTTTGAACCAGCTGCTTTCCTTTCCCTGCTTAAGTGTCCACAAAAATGCAGCTCCTTCTCCCTAGCCAGATGCAATGTCATGCCTGCAGCCTTGCTATATGGTAGGTTCAAAGGAATCCTGTACCTCGAAAGACACTGCTCATGCGCGCAGGGTGCACTGGAAACTCTTGCCCACGTGTTTCTGTGCTGTCCACTCCACCAGCGGGATTGCTCCAAATTCGTGGCACCGATCCTGTCAATATTGGAGGGGAAATCTAATGTGGACAAAGCCTGTTTTATTTTTTTCTGTGGAAGTGCCAAGCATTCTGGAAAGAATAACAGATTTAATGGTTGTTCTGGGTTTTTCGGGCTCTTTGGCCGTGTTCTGAAGGTTGTTCTTCCTGACGTTTCGCCAGTCTCTGTGGCCGGCATCTTCCGGCATCTGTGGAAGATGCTGGCCACAGAGACTGGCGAAACATCAGGAAGAACCACCTTCAGAACACGGCCAAAGAGCCCGAAAAACCCAGAACAACCATTAGATCCCAGCCGTGAAAGCCTTCGTGAATATATAATAGCGGATTTCTTCAATTCAATTGTGAGAAAGCAAAGTCTTGCTTTCAATAAAATGTTTTTGGGGGATCGGGCTTCTGCTTTCCTACCTTCTGGATTTTGTATGCTTGGGGCACTTAATGAACCAGTTCGCTTATGTTTTATGCTCTTTCATGCCAATAAAGGTTTGTCTGTTTGTCTGTTAACAGACTTGATTGGCAGGAATCGTGATGATAGGGATAGAACTTATGAAGAGCTGAATTCAGGTTCATGGGATCGGTCTTGGATAACTTCATGGATGCCGGATTTCTTCACCTTACTATACATTGTAATTGGAATTGTGGTTCTCACTATTTTGGGATTATTTGCATTTGCTATACAGTGGACCCTCTACTTACGGAATTAATCCGTATTGGAACGGTGGCTGCAAGTCGAAAAGTCTGTAGGTCGAATCTCCATTGACCTACAATGCATTGAAAACCGATTAATCCCATAACTGGCAGTTTTTATTCTATTTTTGTTCCATTTTGTTTTTTTTTCTGGTCTGTAAGTCGATTCTCTGGCTGCAAGTCGAATCTAAATTTTGCGGCCAGAGAAGTCTGTAACTCGAAAAGTCTGTAAGTCGAGCCGTCTGTAAGTCGAGGGGCCATTGTATCTAGACTTTTGCCTCTGTGCGTTGCTTTTTATTACCCAGGAAAGGGTAAACAAAAATGAGCAGATGGGTAAACAAAAATGAGCAGATTTAAATTTAACATTGTTTCTACTGTCAGAATTTAAAAACGAGGGAGTGTTACCTGGATATGGCCGAAATTAGTTTTATTCCTAGTTTTGGGGTACAAAATCTTATTCTACATATTCTATTTTTTCCAACATTACTTCTCTCTTGAGCTTTGTATTAAGTAAAATGCCTATATTTCACAACTTCCACCCCCCTCACCTTTCAACTAGCAGATGGCCCATTTAAGAATGCCACCCAGACGCCAAACACAGATAGAATCAGAGACTCATGGAAAAGTCCAGTTGGAAGGGGCTTAGAAGGCCATCAAGTCCAAACCCCTACTCAGCGCAGGAATACAGTCAAAGCAGATCTGCCAGGTGATGATCTAAGTTTTCCTTGAATGCCTCCGGTGTTGGAGCACTTCAAAATAGTCAAAACATAAAACCCAGCATAGAGCTGGAGGCTGAAGTCCATAAATCTGGGACCTGCTTCGTAACCTAAACATATTAATAAGGTAGGGAAGTTGGTATACACTTTCTTCCAGACAGAGTGGCGTGTTCTAAAAGAAGGTCATCACGGGGAGGTGAGCACATCCCAAACATCTATAAGGGAACCCATTTGTTTGTTTTCCACATGTTTGTATCCAATTAGGTGTAGGATCCAAATATTAATTAGATTTTAGCCAATGAGTTTGTAGAACTTTAAGATTCTTTGTTATGATATAATGTTCCTGTACACTGTATTTTCGGGGTCTTCTCTGCCTTTAAGAAAAGTCCCAGATGATTTTTCAATGTATACTAAAAAATTGTACTTTGGTTCAGCTCATGGCGTCTTGTCTGACCTCTTGCTGGAGCTAAAATATTGGATAGCAAGCTTGGTTCATAACAAAATGGTCACAGTGCCAGAGGACTGGAGGATGGCGCATGTCAGCCTCAAGGGAAGTCCCACATAAAGAGAATTACTGTAGTCTATTCTTGAGACTCTCTGTGCATGGACCAATCCGGGGAGTAAGAGGGCATCCAGGCAGGGGCCCAGCAGCACAAGCCGTCTAAGAGGGAAATAGGTGAATTGGACCACGGGCGCCATCTAGTTATCCACTGCCAGCATTGGGACCAATGCCAGCATGCGTTGGGAACCACCCAAACCACAGACATCAGGGACACCCAGTCGGAGGACCCCCTTCTTCTTTTGGTTCAGCCTTAGTCTATTGTCCCTTTTATCCCCCCATTGAAGGAGAAGGTGGGAACAGAAATGACATTACCTGTTAATCAATTATCATAGGAATCCGAAGCAAAGGTGGATGGTGTAAAGCAAAAAAAAAAACCCCAGTCTGGATTGTCTGTTAAGGGGGAACAAGAAGGGAGCCTTGAAGGAGAATCCGCACATCGCAAATCAGGTTGACCAAAGTTAGCCTTTAATCAACAGGATCTGCCCTTGCTGACCATGGGGTTTGGGGTGAGCAGGATTCACATGTTTAACATAAACAAAAAAACCCGACACTTAAATAAAATGCAAAGAAAACCAGACGCCACCACTTTGCACATCTTCAGAGAGGAACTGTGGTGTAGTGGATGGAGTACCAGACTGGAAACCAAGAGACCTGGATTCAAATCCTTGCTGGGCCAGGGAAACTGAGAGGAGAGTGAGTGTGTGGCAAGGCTACTTAAGGGCACCTCTTGAAATCTCGCTTACCTTGCAAATGGTGGAAGGATCTGGGATTTGGTTCTTCGTTTCTGGTCCCCCCAAAAAAAGCAAAGAGAAATCAGCTCAGTCTCACCCCTTCCTAGAAGAAAAGGAAAAAGATCAGCCGGGAGGCTTCATGGATAAAGCAAATCAAAAATGTTTCCTTCCTGGATGTGCCTTCCTCATGTTTCTACTGAATGGGGCTACATCCCCATCTCTCTCTCCCTTCTTCAGGCAGCAGAACAAGAGGAACACAAAAGCAGGCAGGCATATCTTCCCGCGGACACATGCAATTAAAGCATCAGCGTACAAGATGGCATGTCTCTCATTGTTTATTTAGAATATTTTTGCCTTGCCTTTCTCATTATAAAGGACCCAAAGCAGAGTATGCACAACATGAAAAGGGAACATTTAAAAGTGAAAAACAGTAAGTCTACAAAATTTTAAAAGAATTAAATACTACACTAAGAATAGTAAACAAAATCAACATATGGGAAGGAAGGAAGGAAGGAAGGAAGGAAGGAAGGAAGGAAGGAAGGAAGGAAGGAAGGAAGGAAGGAAGGAAGGAAGGAAGGAAGGAAGGAAGGAAGGAAGGAGGTCTACTCTAGGGCCAGTTCCAACAGGGATAGAAGTCCAAGTGGGACAATGTACGTTTCTCCAAGGGGGAAGGGTCCTTGGAAGAAGGTGGAGTGACCCAGCGTGAGGGGGACTGGGGAAGACCCCATGCTGAGGGACCCTCTGTGCAATTCGGAGCACCCTTGTGTGGAAACCAACTGACCTGGAGAGATTTGGAATGGCACCGCGTTAAGGGAAACTATTATGACAAAAGACTCTGACACCAGGTGGAATGGTTTACCACTGTCAAAAAGACCTGTTAAATAGACCCACAGAATTTGAAATGCGCTACTCTCCGTCTCCCAATAAGAATGGTTTGGTTAAAGAACTATTGTCTTTTGTCGTCACTCAAAGAGAAAAGAGGGAACTGCTAGTTTTACAAAGTGAACCCTCTCACAGTCTCCCACTATTAATTTAAAATATTTTTACCCCACCTTTCTCATTAATAAGGACCCAAAGCGGAGTACGTACATCATGAAAATGCAACATTTAAAAGTGAAAAACAGTAAGTCTACAAACCTTTAAAAGAATCAAATACTACACTAAAAAATTTAAACAAATTCAATAAACAGGAAGGAAGGAGCATCTCATGCTGGGCTCTGAGATAAAAGCTCCCCCCGTCCCAGTGAGGTGGGGGCAACAGCAGGGAACCAGAGAGCAACAGGACCTGTGATGAAAGCAGCAGCAAAAAACAGTGTATTTTTCCCACTATTTATTTAAAATATTTTACCCCACCTTTCTCCTTTAAATGGACCCAAGGCAGCTTATGTAAATTCTTAAAACACAAGATTTAAATGTTAAAAACAGGAAGTCTAGAAATCTTAAAAAGAATCAATCCAATACTATACTAAGAATGGTAAACAAAATCATCATCTAGAAAACACCACAGCCAGTGTGATGTACCAGACTTAGGGTTGGACCAGGCCCTCTGTTCTCATGGGACCACCCCTTATTTTTCTTACTACAAGGATCCCAACGCACGTGGTGCAAAGGTGCCCCTCAGTCTCCGTGCCAAGGGCCCCATGTCGTGGGGTTGCCAACCCAAGATGGGCAGGGTTCAGGTCTCCGGACTTTTCTTGACTGCTGTCTTCCAACCCGCAACCTTGCTTAGGCTTCAGTCTTCCCCTTGAGCTAACTCAAAACTTCACAGGTGCTGGGAAAGGCGGCAACCGAGGGTGGGGGGGGGTCTTGGTATTGGTGTAAAAGAAAGCCTTTATACGATCACTTGGTCTGGAATGGACCCTTCAGAGCCATTCACTCCGCAAAAGACCTGCCAGGAGATGGAACGCCTGATAAGGAGAGGCCGGGCTGCCTTCCTGTCCTTCTTTCCTCCTGCCTTCCATGTGGAAATGACGGGAGCTCCTTCAGCCTCTTTCCAAAGCCCCTTTGCTCCACCCCATGGAGAGCCACGAATTGGAGGCAGGAGGGGGAATCTCTAGGCAGAAGGAGCGAGGGGCAGGTCTTTTGCACAGCCGATGGCCCTGAATTGTGCCTTTTCCAAAGACCACAACTGGCCCTGCAGGAAGAAGAACAACGTCCCCCATGAGACCCTTCCTGGGGAGATCTCCTTTTCGGCCTCTGCTAGGAACCATCCCAGGGAGGAAAACCCACCCCCTTCTCTGTCCTGCCTTCCTTTCGGAAAAAGACGGTCTGTGTTCACAAACAGCACAACAAGGAAGCCGCCAAGAAAGGGGGTGGAAGTCATCCCCCCCCTCCTAAAGTCGATCCTCAGCGCAGGATCTGGTCTCCTCCTCTCTGCCCCTTAATCCAGGAACAGAGATCTGCTCTCCCCCCCCCCTTTGAATCACCCTCCTCCTCCCTCCGGAGGAGACCCAGAGGAAAAAAAACTGCATTGCACTAAAGTCGAGCAAGACAAAACACAACCGGGCACCATCGGCAAAGCCAGGAGAAGCAGACTCCCCCCTCCCCCGAGACTGGCGGGGAGCCGGCCATCTCATCCCGCCCCCATGCAATTCTCAACCCCTCCATCTCCCTCCCTTCCAGCGCCCACCTCCGTCCAGGTCCCGATCCGGGAGGCGCCCCAAAAACCCCGCTTCTCTCCTCCAGGCGCCTTTCTTGGGCCGAAGGGGAAGAGGCGGACCCAGCGGTCCGGCTTCCGGTTCCTGTTCGAAGCACGTCAAGGGGAGGAGCTCATTCTTCTTTTTCGTACCTCTAGGTTCCTCCTCTTCCCCTCTGCACGAACGGGGGGCGGGCGGGGGGGGGAGGGAGAGAGGGAAAGGCAGAAACAAGGCGGGGGGGGGCGGTTGAAGGGCAGGAAGGCTCCAAAGAGGAAAATGGCGGAAGTGCGGAGCTGCCTCCTTCTCCACTTCTGGTGGAAGGAAAGACTCAGACGAGACACAAGAGTTCTCCGTCACCAGAGTCTGTTCACAAATATTTGAAGAGAGAAAAGGAGACAAACGAGCAGGGAGTTCAGGCTCTCAGACCGACCCGGATTGTGTTTCTCTCCTTCCAAAGGGAGACTCAAAACAGCCGAGGAGAAATGACGTCACATCAGCTTCTTCCATCATCTGCCTGCACAGCAGGACTCTGCACTTTGCCCTCATTTATTCCACCTCCTGAGCTTTACTGCAAATGTCTTTTTTGTTGTTGTTAATAAATTCCAACTGCATTACAATATCGCAACCTCGACCGGCTCTTTCTTCACGGTCCTCATTGGTCCCGCGCAGACCTGTCCTGTTCAGCTCGTGAAACATTGGGTTGGGGGGGGTGTATCGGGCACTTCGATCCTGGCAGCTGGACTTCTTCTCCACTGAATCAGGATGAGACCCATTTGCCAGGACTCACCTGCCCGAGAACCTCACCTGGAGGACGGAGAAGCTTCCCCAATTGATGGGGGTCTGGACCATGACAGTTGTATTAATTGAGTTAATACAACTTTTCTGCTATCAACCCTGTCTCATTGCCTGGTGTCTTCATCTCTCTGGGGAATTCCACTGGTCAGTACCACCTAGTGTCTCCTGGTAATACTGCAGCTCTGTCACAGTCCATGTTTTGTCTCTTTTTGAAACCACCTCCATTTTTATGGACCATGACATGTAGTTCTTACCGTTTAACTTTACTAGAGGATCTCCTCCCATTGCTGCTGAGTAAGATTGTAGCTTTGAACATTAAATTCATTTCCTTCTGTCTCTAGCCATCCTCTTACCTCTCCTGGGCTTGACAGGCAGGTACGCTGACCAACTCTGGCCCCTGAGAGCTCCCAGCACTTCTGGACTCTCTCAGGACCCATAAGTTACTCAAGAGTGCCTCATGTGCTTTCTTCTTCAGCGGAAGCGTGCTGGACGTAGAACTGGTGTCAAGTATTTGTGGGGTGCATAGAGCAAAGCAGGGGTACCACCAGCCTCCAAAGTCCTCTCAGAGAAGAAAAATACGAGGCAACAGCTTCTTCTCAAAGCTTATATTACAGTATTTACAGTCTTGGTACAAAACACTCCAACAGCATGTCGTCTAGCAATTCTCCAACTCTCCACAATATATTTGTCTCCCTCTGTATAATATATAGTACAGGTAACCAATCAGGTCCCGTCACCTCATGGCAAATAGAAGAGAAAGATATAGAGGCAGTGACAGATTTTACTTTCTTGGGCTCCATGATCACTGCAGATGGTGACAGCAGGCATGAAATTAAAAGACAGCTGCTTCTTGGGAGGAAAGCAATGACAAACCTTGACAGCATCTTAAAAAGCAGAGACATCACCTTGCCAACAAAAGTCTGCATTGTCAACGCTATGGTTTTTCCTGTAGTGATGTATGGAAGTGAGAGCTGGACCATAAAGAAAGTTGACCACCAAAGAATTTATGCTTTTGAATTGTGGTGCAGGAGGAGACTCTTGAGAGTCCCCTGGACTGCAAGGAGAACAAACCTATCCATTCTAAAGGAAATCAACCCTGATTGCTCACTGGAAGGACAGATCCTGAAGCTGAGGCTCCAATACTTTGGACATCTCATGAGAAGACTCCTTGGAAAACACCCTGATGTTAAGAAAGTGTGAAGACAAGAGGAGAAGGGGACGACAGAGGACAAAATGGTTGGACAGTGTCATCGAAGCTAACAACATGAATTTAACCCAACTCCGGGAGGCAGTGGAAGACAGGAGGGCCAAACTTTCCTGTTGTTCCTTTTATCTCTTGACTCCCTACTTTAGCATTCCAGTCCCCTAGAATGAGAAGAACATCTTTCTTTGGGGTCAGTTCTAGAAGGTGTTTTAAGTCTTCATAGAATTGGTCAATTTCAGTCTCCTCAGCATTGGTGGTTGATGCATAAACTTGGATGACTGTGATGCTGAAAAGTCTGCCTTGGATTTGTATTGAAACCATTCTATTTTTGAAATTATATTCCATTACAGCTTTTCCCACTCTTTTGTTGACTATGAGGGCTACTCCATTCCTTCTATGGGATTCTTGCCTACAATAGTAGATATGATAATAATCTGAATGGAATTTGTCCATTACCATTCATTTTAGTTCACTGACGCCCAGGATGTCAATATTTATTCTTTCCATCTCCTGTTTGACCACCTCCAGCTTCCCAAGGTTCATAGATCTTACATTCCAGGTTCCTAGGTGCTACATTCAATATGCCAGCAAGTCTGGAAAACCCAACAGTGGCCAGAGGATTGGAAAAGATCAGTCTACATCTCAATCCCAAAGAAAGGCAGTGGCGCTCCAACTACCGTACAATTGCACTCATCTCACATGCTAGCAAGGTTATGCTCAAAATCCTGCAAGGTAGGCTTCAGCAGTATGTGGACCGAGAACTTCCAGAAGTACAAGCTGGATTCCGAAGAGGCAGAGGAACTAGAGACCAAATTGCTAACCTGTGCTGGATTATAGAGAAAGCGAGAGAGTTCCAGAACAATATCTACTACTGCTTCATTGACTATCCAAAAGCCGTTGACTGTGTGGACCACAGCAAACTATGGCAAGTTCTTAAAGAAATGGGAGTGCCTGACCACCTTATTTATCTCCTGAGAAACCTATATGTGGGACAGGAAGCAACAGGTAGAACTGGCTATGGAACAACTCATTGGTTCAAAATTGGGAAAGGAGTACGACAAGTCTGTATATTGTCCCCCAGCTTATTTAACTTGTATGCAGAATACATCATGCGGAAGGCTGGACTGGAGGAATCCCAAGATGGAAATAAGATTGCTGGAAGAAATATCAACAACCTCCGATATGCAGGTGATACCACTCTGATGGCAGAAAGTGAGGAGGAATTAAAGAACCTTGTAATGAGAGTGAAAGAGGAGAGTGCAAAAAACGGTCTGAAACTCAACATCAAAAAAACTAAGATTATGGCCACTGGTCCCATAAACCTCCTGGGAAATAGAAGGTGAGACATGGAGGCAGTGACAGATTTTATTTTCCTGGGCTCCATGATCACTGCAGATGGAGTCAGCAGCCACGAAATTAAACAAAGCCTGCTTCTTGGGAGGAAAGCGATGACAAATCTTGACAGCATCTTAAAAAGCAGAGACATCACCTTGCCAACAAAAGTCCGAATAGTCAAAGCTATGGTTTCTCCTGTTGTGATGTATGGAAGTGAGAACTGGACCATAAAGAAAACAGACTGCCGAAGAATGGATGCCTTTGAGTTGTGGTGCTGGAGGAGGCTCTTGAGAATCCCCTGGACTGCAAGGAGAACAAACTTATCAATTCTAAATGAAACCCACCCTGAGTGCTCACTGGAAGGACAGATCTTGAAGCTGAGGCTCCAGTACTTTGGCCATCTGATGAGAAGAGAAGACTCCTTGGAAAAAACCTTGATGTTGGGAAAGTGTGACGGCAAGAGGAGAAGGAGATGACAGAGGATGAGATGGCTGGACAGTGTCTGTGAAGCCACCAACATGAATTTGACACAACTCTGGGAGACAGTGGAGAATAGGAGGGCCTGGCGTGCTTTGGTCCATGGGGTCACGAAGAGTCGGACACGACTAAATGACTAAACAAACAAACAAACAAAAAAGTGCAGTATTTTTCTTTGCAGCATCGGAATTTCCTTTCACTTCCAGGCTCGTCCACAGCTGAGTGTCCTTTAGGGTTTGGCCCAACCACTTCATTAGCTCTGGAGCTACTTGTACTTGACCTCTACTCTTCCTCAGTAACAAGGGGGGTGCTAGCAAATATTAAGTTAAGGGTTCCAATAATTTTGGCCAGTGCATTTTTGGGTTTCTTTGTGGAATTGTATCAGATTTGACTTTTCTTTTTTTGTGTTGTTCCAACACAAACCAAAAAAATGAACATGTGAGTACCAAAACATTTCAAACTGCAACAATTTTCTGAGAGAAGAGTAGCATTTTCTGACAGAATTGCAAGGGTACCAAAATTTTTGGCCATGACTGTAAATGTTGTATAGTAAAAAGTAAAATGGCTGTTTTTAACCTGAGTCATTTACTGAGTGAATTCAGATGTAGGTATCAATTTTTAAGACTTAATGTTGTATAGCTGGAGAAAATGATGTAACTTTATGAAAGCATGTGTAAAGGAGACATCTTATACAGTGGTGCCTTGCATAACAAGTGCCCCGTTTAATGATGAATCCGCATAGCAATACGGATTTAGCAATCGCAAAAGTGATCGCATTGTGATGACTCTAATGGGTGAAAATCACATTGTGATGATTGGTAAGCATTTCGTTTACCGATCTTCGCTTTGCGATGTTTGAGGAACAGCTGATCGGCGGTTCCAAAATGGCCGCCCGCAGCGTTTTTGCGCCGATTCCTCGCTTACTGAGGCGGTGAAAATGGCAGCTGTATGGGGAATATTCACCTAACAGTGAGTTTTGTCCCCATAGGAATGCATTAAACAGGGTTTAATGCGCTCCTATGGTTTTTTTTGCCCTGTATAGCGACGTTTCCGGATAGCGACGATTTCTCTGGAACGGATTATTGTCGCTATGCGGGGCACCACTGTACAGTGGACCCTCGACTTACAGACAGCTCGACTTACAGACTTTTCGAGTTACAGACTTCTCTGGCCGCAAAATTTAGGTTCAATTTGCAGCCGGAGAATTGACCTACAGACCAGAAAAAAACCCAAAATGGAACAAAAATGGAACAAAAACAGCCGGTTATGGATTAAATGGTTTCCAGTGCATTGTAGGTCAATGGAGACTCGACCTACAGACTTTTCAACCTGCAGTCATCGTTACAATATGGATTAATTCGGTAAGTAGAGGTTCCACTGTATGGTGTAAGTCAGATCACTTATTTCTATGCTACGTGTTGTATCATGTTATGCTGCCAGCTGAATATCTATGCTCTCTGTATATGTCGTGCACCCCCAGTGTCCCCTGTTTGCTTTCCCATTCACAGGTTCACCTTAAGACATGACTTGTTCTTCTCACCCTTTTTCGCTGCCACCAGAGGGTTTTACCCTCACTATACCAATTATGAATCTCAGACTATTGCTGCCAAATATAACAAGGTTTATTTATGGTTTGGTAGGTAAATCACAAAACAAAAATCATGGGTGTTCTTTTTATTATTCATTCAATAAATGTGGATTTGATTGTACTCATTCACTTTAATCTAGGTCTCACTATATTCTGACTGTCTATGTATTTATTATTTTTCTGTTGATTCCACCCCTCCTGTCCTCTCATAGGCTCCTGCACTAGAGCTCAAAAATGACTGACAGGAGTGTCGTGTGGGCTGTCTGCCACATACCTCCCCCCTTGGAAAGTTTGTGTCATGGGGTAACACTTACAGTAGGTTACCCTCATGAACAACTTTATTTATTTTATTTATTTATTGGACTTATATACCACCCCATAGTGCTACAAGCACTCTCCTGGACTGCAAGGAGAACAAACCTATCAATTCTAAAGGAAATCAACCCTGAGTGCTCACTGGAAGGACAGATCCTGAAGCTGAGGCTCCAGTACTTTGGCTATCTCATGAGAAGAAAAGACTCCTTGGAAAAAACCTTGATGTTAGGAAAGTGTGAGGGCAAGAGGAGAAGGGGACGATCGAGGATGAGATGGCTGGACAGTGTCTGCGAAGCTACCAACATGAATTTGACACAACTCCGGGAGGCAGTGGAAAACAGGAGGGCCTGGCGTGCTCTGGTCCATGGGGTCACGAAGAGTCGGACACGACTAAACGAAATGAAACAAAATATCTTAGTTCTCCAGGCAGAACTGAAAAGAATTGTTCTAGCCCAATACAATCGTGCCTCACTTTACGATGCCCCGCATTATGACGAAACCACATTACAACAATCTTTTTGCAATCACAATTGTGATCGCAAAACAATGGTTTAAATGTTTTTTTCGCTTTGCGATGATCGGTTCCCTGCTTCGGGAACCAATTCTTCGCAAAATGACGATTTTACAACAGCTGATCAGCTGTTTCAAAATGGCCACCGCGTAAACAAAATGGCTCCCCACTGTGTTTAGGGACAAATTCCTCGCAAGACAGGCAGCGAAAATGGCTGCCTATGGAGGATCTTCGCTGGACGGTGAGTTTTGACACCATTGGAACACATTGAAGGGGTTTCAATGTGTTTCAATTGGGTATTTTTGCTGTACAATGTTTTCACTTAACGGCAATTTTCCTGGAACGGATTATCGTCGTTAAGCAAGGCACCACTGTAATATTTTTTCATGTCCTTTAAAGTTTCAACATTAGCTTGTTCTAGCCATTTTCCAAATATCTGAGCAGACTGGTTCCTAACTGAGAATATGGTTCCTCAGGTTTTTTTGTCAATGCTCTAAATTTCTTTCTGAGGTGCTGAGCATTGATTCAAAATTTCACGAAAACCCATTTTCTGAATGCCTCATATTCTCTTGCTTGATCTTGTGGCATTTGCGAATAAATCTCAGCTAGTTCTCCATTTATTTGTGTTCTTAGAATGACCATTTTCTCTTCTCCTCGCACGTTACAATCCCAGCATGCTCATTCAAACAGGATCAAGAATGATTCGGGACAATCACCCTTTCTAAATTCAGGGAATTTCTTAATGTTCGCTTTTGAGATCCTCTCCGCTGTATTATTACTGTTGTTACAGTTTTATTTATTTATTTATTTATTTATTTATTTATTTATTTGATTTATTTGATTTATTTGATTTATTTGATTTATATCCCGCCCATCTGGGTAGCTTCCAATAAACAGATATACAATAAAAACACAGATTTTTCATAAACAATCCATAAGAAATACAGTACCAATACAAATAATAAATAGAAAAAGAATAAAGGAAAATTAGGTATTAACATGAGGGAAGGCCTGAGTATTCATCCATGTTTTAAGTTATCTCTTAAAGGTGCCCAGCATAGGGGCCGCATGAATCACTGGAGGAAGGTTATTCCAGAGGTGAGGAGCTACCACCGAGAAGGCCTGATTTCGTGTTTTTTCCTTCCAGACCTCCCTCCGCGTTAAGCTCCTCAGCCTCACCTCCTGGCTCACACGGGTGATCTGGGTAGATCTTGGTGGGAGCAGGCGTTCCGCCAAATATCGAGGTCCTAAACCATTTAGGGCCTTATAGATAAGCATTAAAACTTTGAAGTCAATAAAGAAATGGATGGGCAGCCAGTGCAGCATGGCCAGGGTAGGAGAAATATTTTGGTATTTTCTCACTCCAGTAAGGAGTCTGGCTGCTGCATTCTGCACCACCTGAAGTTTCCGCATCAGCCTCAAAGGCAGCCCCACGTAGAACACATTACAGTGGTCTAATCTTGAGATTACGAGTGCATGTACTAAGGTAGTGAGCGACCCGTGTCGAGGTAGGGTCACAGCCGGGCAATCCGCCAAAGATGGAAAAAGGTGGTGCGGACTACCAACGCCACCTGGGTTTCCATGGAGAGTGTCGGGTCCAGGTGTACTCCCAAGCTGTGGACCCCACTCTTTGTGGCCAGGGCCACCCCCCTCCAAACATGAGAGTCACCCAAGTTGCCATCCACGGGGCCATCCACCCTCAGAACTTCCAAGTTGTCTGGATTCAGTCACAGCCCATTTTCCTGCATCCATTGCAGTACAGTCTCCAAGCAGCGCTGGAGGGACAGGACGGCATCACCTGAAGCTGGTGAAAAGGCGATGTAGAGCTGGGTGTCATCAGCATATTGATGACACGATGCTCCACACCCCCTGATGACCCACCCAATGGCCTCATATAGATGTTGAACAGCATTGGGGAGGTAATCAACCCCTGTGGGACCCTGCAATTAAGAGTCCATGGGGCTGAAACATTCTCCCCAAGCTGCATTCTCTGGGGAGGGTCCTCCAAGAAGGAGGGGAGCCAGGCAAGAGCCAAACTACCGATCCCCAACTCAGAGAGCCTCCACAGGAGGATACCGTGGTCGACAGTATCAAAGGCCGCCAAGATGTGAAGGAGGACCAACAGAGATGCTTTACCCCTATCAGCCTCCCTCAACAGGTCATTGTACAGGGCAACCAATGTTGTCTCTGTACTGCGGCGTGGCCTAAAGCCTGACTGAAATGGGTCCAGGGCAGCTGTTTCCTCCAAGTGGGCCTGAAGCTGGTCAGCGACCACCCTCTCAACCACTTTGCTCATGAAAGAGACATTGGCGATGGGCCTATAATTGCCAATTTCATCTGCTGCCAAATTAGGTTTCTTTCTAATTGGGCCTAATGAGTGTCTCCTTGAGGGCAGATGGAAACCTGCCTTCAAGGAAAGACCCATTAATTATTGCTGTGCCCCATTCTGTTGTTTTCGGCCTGGTTGCTTTGATTAGCTAGGCCGGGCAAGGGTCCAAGGAGGAACTGGTGGCTCGACAGCGGTCAAGCACTCTGGCCACAGAATCAGGCGTCACAAGCTGAAAGGAGTCGATTGTTACTGGGCAAGACGGAGCGCTGGACATCTCTGCTCGACTTGCTGTATTCAAAAAAGGAGAGACCTCCCGGCAGATGGCCTCCACTTTAAATTTTTAAAAGGCTGCAAACTAGTCAGGTGAAAAACTAGGGGGAGGCCTACCACCCAGACCAGTTCTGGATAGGTCACACACTATACGGAATAACTCCGCCTGCTGATTTGAAGCTTCACTTATCCAGTTAGTGAAGAATGATCGAAAAGCAACCTTTGCCTTATTCAGGTAAAGGTTAGTTGTGACCCTAACAGCTATCAAATTATATTCCGTCGGGTTCTTCCTCCACCCGTGCTCTAGCCTTCTCCTTGTTTGCTTCATCACTTGAAGTTCCTGGTTAAACGAGAGCACTGGCCGAACTCTACGAAGGAGAGGGCGTTTAGGCGCGATCATGTCTATCGCCCTGGTAGCAGCGGTGGACCAGATGTCCAGCAGAGCATCGACAGGAGCGCTACCCAGGTCTGCCATGACCCCTCTAATGACATTCTGGAATCCAACAGGATCCAGTAGCCTTCGAGGGCGGACCATGGAAATTGGTCCCTGCTCCCTGCGAGGGGAGAGTGCCACTGTGAGGTTACATTTTATTATGCGGTGATCTGACCATGACTAGGGGACTGACTCAAGGTCAGTTACCATCAGACCACACTCACTCCAACTGGTGGAAAAAACCAGGTCCAGTGTGTGACCACCCACATGGGTGCGGCTGTTGACATGTTGGGACATGTTCAAGGAAGCCATGGTTTCCAGGAAATCAAGAGCTGGCCCAGAAATCTCTGCCCCGCATGCACGTTGAAATCACCCAAGAACAAAAGCCTCGGGGATCCCAACAGTGCCGGGGAGACAAAGTTGGCCAGCTCCGGAAGTGGCTGGGTCGTGGGGAGCATGGCAATCCAGCAAAATCCGAATACCATCCCTGGCCCCAATTGATATGTGGAGTGCCTCTAGACTCAGCTTTACCATTGAGGAGTGCCTAGTAAACTCCAAGCTGGATTTATAAACAATAGCTATTACCCCCGCCCCTCCAGTCTACCCTGGTGCTGGAAGGCATAACCGGGAAGGCAGATGAGAACCAGAGGAGGACCCCCCTCTCCACTAATCCATGTCTCTCCATGCCAGGTCTGCATCCTCCTCCAGGATAAGGTCATGAATCACCTGGGGCTTATTGGACACAGACCTGGCATTCAACAGCAACAGAGTTAGAGTGGAGGGCTGGCTGGGCTGGCTACCTCAATACTGAGGGTTGGACACAATCTCAGAACAATGAACAGCAGTCAAACATCTGTTCAGTGTTCTTCTGACACGAGTAGGGGCTGTGTCTGTCATGGTATAGGTTATTGAAACTAGAATGTAATTTCTAAATGTGATTTGCAGTCATGGAATTGTGTAGAAGGAATCCATCTAGTCTGTGTGTCATGTAACTAGATGCTTCTAGAAGCTGTTTTTGCTGAGAGCTAGTTGGATTTTCCCATGTAGCAGCCTTGGCCAGAGACTAAGGACCAAAGACATAACATCGAGGAAGAATGTCAACAACAACTGCAATTCCATGTGAAAGGGAGGTGGAGAGAGATGAGCAGTCCTTTGTCCTGATTGGCTTACATCAGTGGAGAGTGAAAGAGGGTGTTCCAGCATTAGAAGAAAATGGAGAGATGCTGACACAGAGAGAGAGCCTTTTTTGATTTTACCTTGGATTATGGATTTTTGTATGGACTTTGGAGTTCCCATTGCTATAGCTAGGATGTAGTTCATAGCAAGGATAGAGAATGGGGGGGCTCAGCCTTACCCACCTTTCTAGCTAGTAGTTCTTATTTTATTTTTATAGCTGAGATTTGCTGTGTTTCTAACTACCTTAGTGTATGCAAATGTATTTGGAATGCTATGCTTTGCAACAAACTGAATATCTCAAATTCTTTATTTTTCTAATGAAACAATAATACTTAAAAACTTATGTTTGGTCTTTTGAGCAGATAACCTGCTTAATTACTTAATTCCTTTTTAGGCCACAAGTATACTACTGAGTCCAATTAATTACCTGAGTTTTGCCGGTCTTGGCAGACTCTGAGACTCATGGTTTTATCTTTGTTTTTTTCAGTTAATTGTTAAATGGGAACAGACTTGGGAAAAGAGGGCCAGGAGTGACAGCCTAGTGGAGAAAAGGACTCATCTCAACTTAAATAGGGGTACCCTGGACTCTGGAACCTCTCTATTTCGAGCCCCAGCATTCTCTTAGGAGAGCTGAGTGCTTACAGTGCCAACGCTGTATGTCCCTCTACCTGTGATCACTGGGATGTTCAGAGGCCCCTCACTGGGTAGACAGGCCTTCCACTCCATATCAGTTTAAAGAGGAAAAAGTAAAAGAGAGGAATTACTCTAAATAATATCACAATTTTTAAACGCAAAAATACATAAAAACAAATACCATGTTATAAATAAGAGAAAAAAATCATTTAAAAGAAAAACCCACAAAGTTTAACCCCCACATGTAACCTTGGTCTGACCTCCTCCACCATCAAATCTTGTCCTTTTAGGTGGTACTGTTTTTTTAGATGTTGTCAGGCTTAGTATTCTTAAGCCTGATGTTATAAATATTAGTCATGTTGGTGGTGATAGATTGTAAGTCCTACTGCCAGGACAAGTCCCCAAAGTCCCAGAGGTCTCAATAAAGGTACAGGGATCGGCAGAGGATAGCAAAAGCAGCAAGGACCAGATGGAGAGCTTCTCACAGCCATTTCCTCCCTCAGGAAGCTGTTAGGATGCCATTAATCTCCCTAGGGGAGCAAGCGGGGGGAGGAAGTCCAGGGAAAGACATTACTAGCCAGGTTTCCAACATTACAGTCTCCAGGGTAAGCCGTTTAGAATCCACACCTAATAGCTCATGCTCCCCCGGCTACCTCTTCAGTTCTCTCACTCCTAGGGCTCAGAGAGTCTGCCGTTCACTTCACCAAGCATGCCCCCTGTTACAGTAACATTGACATCACCTGTCCATCACTGCTGAATCTGTATGTCATCTGCCAATAGCGTGACAGAAGGTGGGACATAAGAGGTGGAGCTAGTGTATATAAGGGGAGTGAATGGTGTGAGTGCTTTAGATTGGGACGAGATAGGGACCAGATAGGGTTAGCCTAGGGAGACAGGGTTTGAAGATATTGTGAAGTAAGAACTGTGCTATCTAGTGAGGGTCTGTGAGAGAGTGTGTGTGAGAGTGTTACTTTATTATAGTGATTGCCTTATTATTTTTCTTCAAGTGATTTACCATTCCTTTTGTTGTACACAATAAACACAAGTTCTTTTATTTTGAAATCATACATTGGCCTGAAGTATTATTAGAGGGATAGGTTGGTGGCAGCGTGAATTGAGTGTGATTGAGTGTGACGTAATAGCCCCTTTGTGACGCATGAAGAGTCCGTTACACAACAACCAATCAGGTAACCTTAACCTCATCCCAGGTGATCTCATATGAATCACCTCAGCCTTCTTGCTTGTCAGCAGGTCTCAGCTTGATGCCCAGCTGCACAAGACGGCTGATAAACAACTTCCTTTATCCATCCAGCCTATGATGTCAATGTTTTCTATCATAATCCTCGTAATTTCCTGACATTATTTCTGTCTTCTTCATGTTCAATGTAATCTGAAATTGGGTTCCATGTATGTCACCTTGAAGGAAAAGAATCACACCCTTCTCTCACCTGTAAAATGCAATGGGAAACAGGCCAGAATGAGATTGGGGTTATTGTCTGAAAGAGTAACGCTTTCCTGCAAGTGATCTAGTTGGATATCTTGAGATGAACAGGGTGAATTTTGGAATGGAAATAAAAATGTTTTATTCAGTATGAAATCCTTAAACTCCATCTTTATTTCCCCTTTTCCTTATCCCCCCCCTTTTTTTTCTGCATGCAGATTTTGGGAAGGAAAGCAAATATCAAAAGCCACCTGATGTTTTACTGAAGAAACATGAGTACAATGGAGGAAGACAACCAATTTGGGGGCAAAGAGAACAGCAAAGATGCAAGTCAGCTGTCCCAAATGGAGAGAAAGCAAGCTTCAGCTTCTCAGGGTGCTGGAATCCTTGAGCATTCGGTTCTAGACAGTCATGAAAGAAAGGAGAAGAGTAAATGTTCAGTCCATGCAAAAGGTTTCTGCCTTAAACAGATATTTCAGAACTGTAGAAAGCAGAAACTGAATAATTGTGTGGGGTGTGGGGAAAACTTAACTAGTCAAAACACCTCCATTTAAAATCCCAGAGGGAATTGAACCCCCAGAAATATGAGGAGCATGGAAGACCTCCTGTCAGCTGTCACCCATCGGACATTCACGCTCGGGTTTTCCTGCCTCGGAAATGTAGCCCTTTTTAGCTTCTCCATGGTATTGCCCAGATAATGTTCTGAATAAAAAGTCCAGCTTATATCTGCTGTGTATAATTGTAAAATTGGAGAATGGACTGAGAAAAACAACACCTATTTCTCGTGAGAAGGAGGGGAATGCTTCTATCACCTTATGCCGTGATTGGATGACAGCGTGAGAGACAAAGAAGAAGGGCAGTGCCAAGAAGACTGAAAAAGGAACTTTTACTATGTGCAGTGTTCCATCTTTTTTTCTATCTTTTTTCCATCTTGTTCCTATTTTTCCTTTTTGGATGGAGCCTTAGATTTTGCTAGGTCTTTTTGCCTTCTGCCCCGTGCAGGGAAAGGACTGGGGAAGATGCAGGGAGTCAAGAAAGAAGAGAAGGGGGGCTTTGTGCCTTTTGCCTACCCTAAGGAAGCTTTTAGAGATTTTTAGAGCTATTGCATTTAAAAGAGAACTATTGCTTTAATTGTACTTTGTAATAAACCTTGAAAACCCTTGTTTGCTATGCTTTTGCATCAATCTCACTTTATTCTGTAAATCTATATTTTTTTCAATAAAAATAATTATAAAATCTTTGGGTCTCTTGAACAGTGAAGCTGTCATAGCTACAGTATACCCTGAGGGGGAAGCAAGGCCACATTAAGCTACTGAACCAAGTAGATCTTAGGACTACAAAGCTCATGTGTAACTTCTTATTGATCTTTCCTAAGGGTCAACAAGTATCTTTGTAGGGCAGACTTGTAAGAAGTTTGTTGTACGCACTGGCTGAGGTCACCAGGACTCAAGCCAGCTGCATAGGGATGCTCAGATTTCCAATTACTCTCTGTCCAACCAACCACGTTCTCCCTCACAGGAAACTTGGTCATGACAGTGAACGATAAAAGATTGACTGTGCCTGATATTTCCAACCACCACTGCCACAACCACCAACTTCAAAAGGCAGAAAAAGCTGCCAAACTCCCTCCAGAGGAAAGCAGAAAGCAGGACGAATCTCTCACTATGTAACATTCTACTTTGAGAAGAGGGAGCCATGTTAATCTGTGCAAGTACATCGGGCAAAGTCCAAAGGAAGAAAACAATGCAAACGGAAACAAAACTAAAACAGACAAAAAGATGTGGCACTTTAGAGACTATTCTATTTGAATGTGAGCTTTTGCAGATCTTCAAACATATCGGGGGGGGGGAATGAAATATTCCCTCATATGGATCCTCTGCTCTCATTTTTCCCCCTATATTTTCTTCTCCCCCCACTTGGGTTTTTCACTGATCCTGTTACCATTCAATTTTAGCTTTTAATTCTCTGGCAGGAAAAACAGATAAAATAGTGCATCAATCAGTCTATGTATAAGCCAATTTTATTCAAACATACATATGACTGGGCGTCATTCCTAAAAACGGAACGAACCCCCTCATTAATGGGTAAAAGCAATTTATACAAAGAACAATAAAACACAGCATCCCCTCATTGGCCTCCTGAACTCCATGTGTGCCCGCTGGGCCATCCCACTGGCCGTGGTAGACATGAGAAAAATATCCAGCTTGCATCCCAGGGTTTGTGAATGTGTGAACCATTGTGTATTTTGAAACATGTTACAGTCTTTTGCCTGAAGCGCTGTGAATGTTATCTGTGTGATAATGTACGAGTGTGCCAAGCGGGATGGGTCAGGAGCACCAAGAGAGAAATGAGGATACGAAATACATTGGCTATAGAGAATACATATACATATACAAAAATGCATATAGAATAAGGCATGATTACTTTGTAAAATGCTGATTATGAATGCTAAGTACATATGAATCAAATAGCATGTGTTTATGAATGCTACGTACATGTGAATCAAATAGCATGTGTTGTCTTAAATTGTAAAGCCAGTACTTTGTATATGTTATACCAGAACCCCCTGTCTATCAATCCTACCAACCCCACTTCCCCACTCTTTTGCTATTGCTTGATTATCTCCTTTCTGTCCTCTGTGGGAATGTTTACAGTAGAACTGAACACTAAACATAGGCCATAAATGTATGTGAGACTTAACACACCCCAGATTCTTAAAGCCAAATAATGTTTTGCATTTTTACTTGTGGCTTCTATATTTCATTCTGCATTTCATTTTTATGTCTGAAGAAGTGGACAAGATCCACAAAAGCTCACATTAAAATGTAACAGCTGGTCTTTAACATGCCACATCTTTTTGACTTTTTTTAGTTTTGCTTTGTTTTTGTTTGTTTGTGGCTTGCCTGATACAAGTACGCACAAGGATATAGAAGCATAAGAATAACGTGAGTCCAAGCCAGAACCTCAACAGGCACCTCCATTACCCGGAAGTACCGCCAACTCTCTCCTGAGGGGGAAAAGCACCAGTGGCTCCCAAACTCCTATCTTAATTAGTAGGTGCCATCAAGTCCAAGCGCACCTATATATAATGACTGTAAAAGAGCTTTCAAGGTAAGGGAGGTATTGAAAGACTGTTTTTACCAGTTCCACTTCCCCACAGTGAGTTTCCATTGAGAGAGTGGGGATTCAAACTCTAGTCTCCGGTGTCCTAGTCTGTCAAAGTTGGCCCCTTGATCTGTAAGGACCTCTTTGGGGAAACCCAGTCTGGAGAAAACCTGCATCAATTCTCAAGCCAGGACCTTAGCTGTGTGGTTGATCTCAAAGGTATAGCCTCCGGGTATCTAGTCGCATAATCAATAATGACCAGTATATGGGTATGGCCCCCAGCTGAGCGTATCAAAGGTCCCACTATGTCTATACCTATCCTCTGGAAGGGATGGTCCATCAGAGGCATGGGAATCAAATCAGCCCCTAGTATTCGCTTTGCCTGGGTCTTCTGACACTGAGGTCATGTAATATAGTATTCAGCTACATCCCTTTCCAATCCTGGCCATCAGAACCTCTGCTTCACCCGTACTTTCATTTTCCTTTCTGCGAGATGACCAGCCATGGGAATATCGTGAGCCAACTCGAGAATGTTCTTTCTCCACTTTTGGGGAACCACCAGCCTCTTTTCCCCGTCCTCATCAACACAATACAACAAACCCTCGTACAATTCAAGCCCCCATTGACCCCTTACTATAGTTCCCGCTTATTTGGCCTCCTGTAGGTGCTTCTGCAATGTAGAATCATCTTGCTGCCACATTCTCATTTGTTCTTGCGACGCGTCCTGCAAAAAAATCCAACTCATCCTCAGCCCTCTTGCAATCTCCTTGCAGCCCGTCCTTGAGTGTCTCTATCGCGCGTTGTCCGACCCAATCCCTTCCCAACAACATTTCCCTCAACAATCCTGGTACCACCCCTATGTTCATCCTTCTCTCATCATCTCCCATCTTCACATTAGCCCACATAGTTTGATACCTCTTGGTATCCCCGTATATGCATTTAACCACCAACCCCTCATCTTTCTTTTCACCTTCCAAGTCTCACACAAGTGTCTTGCCGCAGCCAGTATCAATCAGTGCCTTTTTCCTTTCTACATTAACCCACATGTCCACCTCCAGCGCTCCGCTGCTGTCAATTTTGGCAGAGCCGAGGCAACCTGTTGCACAACCCACAAACAGTCTGTCCCTGGGCAATTTTTTCTTACACAGCCGGGAACCCCACATCCATAACATATAGGTCACCTGTTTTTGCCCTTGCGCTATCCGGTCCCCCATCCATATATACGCTGGTCTACAGTAATGGGCCTCATAGGTTTAGGGCCCATAGGCTCCAACCCTTTTTCCCGTGTCTTTGCTTATCCGCTCATCTCGACACCATGCTGCAGAATAGGCCCTGCACCCAAGGGAGGAGCTTCTCCATGTACTTTACCTCGCTTCCCCCACGGGGTGGAGCTCTCCCTGATTGACTCTTCTGCTGTACTGTAATCCTCCAATAGGTGGAGTGCCTCCTCCAAAGTCTTTGGGTTCTTCTGAACCCATCCCTTCACATTTGTTCCCAAGGTGTTCACCAATTGCTCCTTGGTCTTTCCCTCCGGCTTTAACCACCACATCACTTTCGCTCTCATGCATTGGGCCAACATACAAGGATGTGCACCCAGTTTCCACCGCAATTCCCTAAACTGTTTTCGATATGCTTCCTCAGTGAGATCCAATGTTCACAGAATTGCAGTTTTAACCATCTCGTACTGTGTAATCTTTTCAGAACTAAGCGTGTCTACCACCTCTTGCAGCAGTCCAGTGAGGCACAGAATAAGAATTAGCATCCACTGTTCCTTTGGCCAACCTGCTGCCAATGCCACTTTCAAACGTATGCAAATAAGCCTCAGGGTAATCTGCTGCACTCATCTTCTGTATCCTAATTGGTGCAGGTCCCGCGACTAACACTCCTCTGACACACACCGGGTTTCTCTGTCCCCTTTCCTCTTCCACCTCTTGTCTTTGCATCTGCCTTGCTAATAGTATCTGATGTTTGGTAAGGTTTTCAATTATTTTTGCCTGCCTCTCAATGACTTCTTGAAGTTTAGTCAGTTCCTCCTTTCCTGCCTTAGGGGCTGCCCCACGTTGGGTGCCACTGTGATTGGGTGTGTCTTCTGCTGGAGGCGGCTCCTGGGTTTGCACAGGAAGGATAGTCGGAGGCAGTTCAGAATTTCCAACATTATTCCTTTTATTTTTAAACAAGTTCAAATCAACTTGCTCGAACGGGTCCATTAAAATTAACTCAGGCAAAATTCTGTAACTTCTTACTTTAACATCAGGGGTTCTCAGATCACTCCTTATAGAGGGGCTGGACCAAGCTGCTCTTGATCCGTCATTGAAATCAGTGGGGTGCTCCTCATGGCACAGCATGGGTGCCTCACCCAGTGCCACTTGCGTGGTGGATGTAGTAAAGAGGGACTGGGACGGATCACCCTCCTCCCCCCACACTGATTCTGTGGGTACACATTCTATGGGTTCTAGCTCTTCTCCCCTCGCGCGGTAGTCTTTAGGATCAGCCAACAAACCTCCTCCCAGCTGGAGCTTCAGAAAGTCCTTCATTAATTCATGTAATTCCTCCTGCCCATAGCTTAGCTCGGTTTGTACAGCCTGGTCTCTCCTCTCCGGTTGCTCTCCGCCTGTTACAATTCTAAAACTTTGTGCATTTTCTCCCTCTTTTATAACGTCCTTCCAGACAATTAGGTCCAGCTCCTCCCCCTTCTCCTCAGCCAGACATGCTGTGATGAGATGGGATATGTGATTAAAATCTTATATTGAACATGGGTTTTGTAATTAAGAAATGTGCAAGAGAGGTTCCATCTTGTTTCTCCGTATAAAGGATCTTTGCTATGCTGACAGGGTGTTTGATAGTGAGAGCTAGGAGAATGCTTTTCCTAGAGCATGAGAAGGAACTTTGTGATAAGATAGATGGGTATTGTTATGACTCTTTGCCAACCACAGAAACCCAAATAACCTCTATTACCCATGAGAGAGAAAGTCAGGTGGTACAACAGGACTGTTTGCCTAACGACGGACTGTGATTGGATGACATAGTGAGAAGGAGCAGATAAGGAGTTACAAGTTACTCTTGAAAAAGGAACTTTTACCTATGGACATTGTCTTTTGTGACCCACCCTTAAGTCTTTCATGACCTACTCTTAGGTCACTCATGGCCTACACGCATGGATTGCTCATACACGCAGACAGGGAATATTCTTGCCTCTTTTCATGGACTATTCTTATGGACCACTCCTATGGACTATTCTTGTGGATTATTCTCAGGACAATGGTATATTTGATTTTACAGGATTTTTCCTTTTGTACAGTATTTACAGGATTTACAGGATTATTTACAGCATTTACAGGATTATTAAGGACTATGGACTTTTTCTGACATAATTGGGCTATTTTGTTTTCCTAGTGGATTACCTTATTGGAACTGTTTCTACTCATTTTATTGGCTTTTTGAATTCTTTTACTGATTTTGGACACCGGTATATTTTTCATGTTTTCTTTGCCTCACTACATTTTGGTAATTAACCAGCATAATGCTTATTTGCTTGCTTTTGCATAAATTGAGCTTTACTTTAAGAAGCTTACTTTTTCTTTAATAAAATAATGATTATAAAAATCAATAGGTTTCCTGAACAGTAAACTTGTCTTGGCCTAGCATACTTAAGGAGTCCTGCCTGTGGTGCATAAGGAGTCTAAGGACTACAAAGCCCACATGATTTTCTATCAGTAATATACAAAGGTACAAGGGTGTTCTTATTAGGGCAGACTTGTAAAAGGGAGCTTTGACACGCCTAGCTGAGTTCTAGGACTCCCTCAGCACATTTTAGGGTGTCCAATCTCCTAATTACTCTCTGTCTGAGTATTCACGCATTCTCCAGGGAACCGTGTTTGTCACACACACCTCCAGTGACACTTTCCATTCTTCCATCTCCTGGTCTGTCTCTACCAATATGCCTTCAACGCAGCCACGACTTCCCTCTGGAATCTGTTCCGTGGAGGACGGCACACCTGCCTTCTCCCCTTTACACTTCCCCCTCCTTTTAGCTGACTAAATTCTTTATTCTTTGAGGTCTGACACTGAGAAATGAAGTGTCCTTTTTCTCCACACTCATAGCAAGTTTTGGGGCTTTGTTCAAAGTAAGGGGGCTTGTCTTCCCTTCAATGGTTTTATACTTCCGTTGATTCTGCTCTGAGGGTTTGTCCCTAAAATGACTTCTAGTAGTCTGTTTCTTCCTGTGGTTATCCTTGAACTCTTTGTGTCCTCCCAGCTTCTACCATCAAATTTTACCTCTGAAAATTTCGGGCCTTTGTTTTCTGATATATAATCAGCCATCTCACTTGCTTGATGTACTGTTTTAAGCTATTTACATCTGACAAAATATCTTAGTTCTCCAGGCAGAACCGAATAGAATTGTTCTAGCCCAATAATATTTTTCATGTCCTCTAAAGTTTCAACATTAGCTTGTTCTAGCCACTTTTCCAAATATCTGACCAGATTGGCTCCTAACTGAGAATATGATTCCTCAGGTTTTTTTGTCAATGCTCTAAATTTCTTTCTGAGGTGCTCAGCATTGATTCCAAATCTCGCAAAACCCAGTATTCTGAATGCCTCATATTCTCTTGCTTGATCTTGTGCATTTGAGAATAACTCTCAGCTGCACTTAGAGTTCTTAGAATGACCATTTTCTCTTATCCTCTTACGTCAGAATCCCAGCATGCTCATTCAAACAGGATCAAGAATGATTCGGGGCAATCATGCTTTCTAAATTGAGGGAATTTTTTAATGTTCACTTTTGAGATCCCCTCCGCTGTATTATTACTGTTGTTACAGTTTAGAGATGCCAATTCTAATTTTTTCATTTCTAATTGGTATTCCATTTATTTTGCTCTCATTTCCATTTGTCTCCTTTCTGTTTTAGCTCTTTCTTTTATTTCTGTCTGGCTTCAGCCTCATACCTAGTCCTTATTTCTAACTGTCTGGCTTCAGATTTAGCTTTGAGCTGTAATTGTTGTCTTTTCTCAGCTCTGGCTTTTTCTCTCATCTCTAATTCTTTTAATTTAAATTTCTGCTGCAATATACACCTTTCAAAGTCCTGGGAGGTCAACCCAGTTTCTCCCCCTGAGGCCTTCTCCTGAGCCTCCTCTTGCTCTCTCATTTCAAGAGAGCTCTCCTCTTCATGAGGTAAACTTTGCACATCAACTCCCTCCATAGCTAACTTTTTCTCTCTATTAGAAGACATGTTTCTATGTTTTTCTTTTGACAAGTTGTCTGGTTTTTCCCCCCCAGAGGCTGACAGGCAAGCCTAGGTTTAAAATCTTTTTTCCTTTTCTGTGTTAGAGAGACTGAGACAATGTAGCTCTCTGTTGGCAGCTGCAGCTGGCTACTTTATTTCTTTAGGCACTGTTCCTGTGTCTGAGACCCTGCTTCTTTTAGCTTCTAGACAACCAGCTGTTTTCGAAATATTTCTCTTCTTTACATCTCAGTTTCAGTCACCTCAGCTATTTCTCTTGACCCTGTCTTCCACTTAGGTCCCCTCAGTGCTCCCTTTTCTCAGGGCTTTGGGATCTAAAGCTAGCCCCTAGGTCCTTCCTTTCTATGCATGAGGTAAACTTTTAAACCCAGACTTCTCTTCAGAGTCTTTTCCCTGCCTTAGCCTTTCCTAACATCTACGATCTGGAGTCCCTTTCCAAGCTGTTCACTAAGAGCTCTAGGGTTCCCTACTCCTTCTTCCACCACCTTCGACTATCAGGTCCCTCAGACTCAGAAGATTTCTCTTCACTTAGGCTCACTGGAATTCATTCATTTTGAATCCCACTGTTGCCACCACTTTTGTCGTACACCCCCAGTGTCCCCTGTTTGTTTTCCTACTTACAGGTTCACCTTCGAACATGACTTTTTCTTTTCACCCTTTTTCGCTGCCACCAGAGGGTATTATTTTCACTGTACCAATTATGAATCTCAGACTATTGCTGCCAAATATAACATGGTTTATTTTATTTTATTTTTTTTTTTTTGGACTTATATACCGCCCCATAGCGCTACAAGCACTCTCCGGGCGGTTTACAATTTAATTATACAGGCTACACATTGCCCCCCCCCCAGTGAGCTGGGTACTCATTTTACCGACCTCGGAAGGATAGAAGGCTGAGTCAACCTTGAGCTGGCTACCTGGGATTTGAACCCCAGGTCGTGAGCACAGTTTTAGCTGCAGTACAGTGTTTTAACCACTGCGCCACGAGGCTCTATTTATGGTTTCGTAGGTAAATCACAGAAGAAAAATCATGGATGTTCTTTATTCATTCAATAAATGTGGATCAAGGTCTCAATATATTCCGACTGTCTATGTATTTATTACTTTTCTCTTTTATATTCTCTAACACACCAACTTTCCAATATCTTGTCTAAATACTTCATAATCCTCTCCCTAACTGACTCCCTGTCTCACCCCATTCTGTTGACTCTGCCCCTCCTGTCCTTTCATAGGCTCCTGCACTAGAGTTCAAAAATGACTGACAGGAGTGATGTGTGGGCTATCTGGGACAATGTGTAAAAAGACTAAGTTGAATTTTCTCAGTGTTATAGTGTCTTTGCAACCTGATATTTTCTAACTGCTTATATCCTGAGAATACATGAAAACAAATTCTCATCAGGGTTCAACCACCAACCACTCCAACCACTACCCACAGCAAAAAAGAGGCATAATCAAAACACTGGTAGACCGTGCAAATCGGAACTGTGAAGCTCAATTTCTTAGCACCGAACTCAACCATCTGAAGTGGGCCCTACAAGCAAATGCCCATTCTAAGAAAGAAATCACAAGTTTCTCAAACTGAGAAAACAACATCAAACTGAAAAAGAGCTACCCACAAATGAAGTATTTCTGCCATATAAATGGGTAATGGACACATGGGAAACTTTTGAAAAAATACAAACCGAAAAAAATCGGTAGTAGCTGACCATGCCGCAAAACATGCTGGACATGAAATCCTATTTCAAAACACCGAAGTACTGGACACCACCACCAATCATCATGTTAGACTACACAGGGTCTAACTACACAGTTGGTGTGAGATCTCTCCAATATTTATATCCCTTTTTTGTATTCGTTCTTGCCATTTCATTGGACCATTTCAGCAACGTGGAGAGGGGGGATTCGCTGCTTAGATAACAGCCTATCATCCATATTACTTTACCCAGGCCTCGTGCTCTGGAGAGGACACTTCTCGATTCTGAACACATTACCATAGTCTCTCGAGACTGAAGGTTGCCTATGTAGTGTTGTTCTGCATCAGTCAGCAAAACCAAACCTTCCCAAAGTTTGGGTTTCCTAGCTTTCACTTTTAATAGACTTCTGATGCACCTCTGAGAAAGCAGTTTTCAGTTTTAGGTCGATAAGTCTTCCTCCCATAAAATAATTTTTTCAAAAAATTCAGAGAATATTTTCTCTTTGACTGAAGCTCAGTCTACATTCTGTGTATTTCTATGGTTTCTCCCCCATTTGAGTTCTTTGATGAGAACTAAGGCTATTTGTCTAATTCAAGTATTCCACATTTTATGCATTTACATGATTTATTTGATATGAACAAAGATAACTGCTTCTAATAAAACTCTTTTTACATTCCACATATTTCAATAGTTTCTCCCAACTGTGATTTCCTTGATGTAACAAAAGGTTACTACTGTGACTAAAGCTTGGTCTGTAGAAATATATTGTGAAACGCTGTTTCTATGGATTGAAAACGGTGATGTAGAGTCGGACAAAACAGGATATAAATATAAAGGGGAACCTTTATCTTTATGGTTACTACTCTGTCTGAAACTCTGCACATTTCTTTCCAAATTCCACTCTATGTGGTTGCTCCCCAGTGTGAATTCTTTAATGTAATTAAGGTTTTCTTCTCTGACTGAAGCTTTTTCCACATTCCATGCATTTATATGGTTTCTCTCCAGTGAATTCTTTGATGTAACCTGAGGGTAGAACTGTGACTAAAGTTTTTTCCACATTCCATGCATATATGTGGTTTCCCCCCATTGTGAGTTCTTTGATGTAACCTAAGTTTACTACTCAGATTGAACCTCTATCCACATTCCACCCATTTATGTGATTTCTCTCCAGTGTGAGTTCTTTGATGTGACCTAAGGGCACTACTCCCACTAAAGCTCTTTCCACATTCCATGCATTTATATGGTTCCTCCCCAGTGTGAGTTCTTTGATGTAACCTAAGCTCATCAGTCCGATTAAAGCTCTTTCCACATTACATGCATTTATGTGGTTTCTCCCCAGTGTGAGTTCTTTCATGTGACCTAAGTCGACTACTCTGACTGAAGCTTTTTCCACATTCTATGCATTCATGTGTTTTCTCTCCAGTGTGAATTCTTTGATGTGACCTAAGGTTATAACTCTGACTAAAGCTCTTTCCACATTTCATGCATTTATGTGGTTTCTCCCCAGTGTGAGTTATTTGATGGGACCTAAGGGCACTACTCTGACTGAAGCTTTTCCCACATTCCATACATTTATATGGTTTCTCCCCAGAGTGAGTTCTTTGATGTAACCTAAGCTCATCAGTCCGACTAAAGCTCTTTCCACATTCCATGCATTTATGTGGTTTCTCTCCAGTGTGAGTTCTTTGATGTGACCTAAGGTGACCATTCTGTCTGAAGCTCTTTCCACATTCCATGCATTTATGTGGTTTCTCTCCAGTGTGAGTTCTTTGATGCAACCTAAGTTTACTGCTCTCACTGAAGCTTTTTCCACAAACCATGCATTTATTTGGTTTCTCTCCAGTGTGAGTTGTTTGATGTGACCTAAGACCACCAATGTAACTGAAGCTCTTTCCACATTTCATGCATTTATGTGGTTTCTCTCCAGTGTGAGTTCTTTGATGCAACCTAAGGACACTACTTCCACTAAAGCTCTTTCCACATTCCATGCATTTATATGGTTTCTCCCCAGTGTGAGTCCGTTGATGTATCCTAAGGGTACCACTCCTACTAAAGCCTTTTCCACATTCCATGCATTCATGTGGTTTCTCCCCAGTGTGAGTTCTTTGATGGGACCTAAGTTTACTATTCTGACTGAAGCTTTTTCCACATTCCGTGCATTCATGTGGTTTCTCCCCAGTGTGAGTTCTTTGATGTGACCTAAGGTTACTACTCTGACTAAAGCTCTTTCCACATTCCATGCATTTATATGGTTTCTCCCCAGTGTGGGTCCTTTCATGTAACCTAAGGACACTACTATGACTAAAGCTTTTTCCACATTCCATGCATATATGCGGTTTCTCCCTAGTGTGAGTTCTTTGATGGGACCTAAGGGCACTACTCTGACTGAAGCTTTTCCCACATTCCATGCATTTATATGGTTTCTCTCCAGTGTGAGTTCTTTGATGTAACCTAAGTTCACCACTCCGACTAAAGCTCTTTCCACATTCCTTGCATGTATGTGGTTTCTTCCCAGTGTGAATTATTTGATGTGACCTAAGGTTAGAAGTCTGATTAAAGCTTTTCCCACATTTCATGCATTTATATGGCTTCTCCCCAGTATGAGTTCTTTGATGTAACAAAAGCCCACCACTGTGACTAAAGCTCTTTCCACATTCCATGCATTTATATGGTTTCTTCCCAGTGTGAGTCCTTTGATGTGACCTAAGACCACCAATGTGACTAAAGCTCTTTCCACATTCCATGCATTCATGTGGTTTCTCCCCAGTGTGGGTTCTTTGATGTAACCTAAGGACATCACTGCGATTAAAACTCTTTCCACACTCAATGCATTTGTGTGGTTTCTCCCCAGTGTTGGATATTTGATGTGACCTGAAGTGACCACTGTGACCAAGATCCTTCCGCATTCCATGTGTTGATAGAGTTTCTCCCCTGAATGAACTCTTTGATTTGTACTGACGTGACATGGTTTTATGTGGTTTCTCCACTCCGTGAGTTCTTTCATTTGATGTCCATTCCTGCCAACTTGGATGTTCAGTTCTGTTTTCTTGATTCAATATGAGTTCCTGCCCAGAATGCCCCAGGTGTTCCTGGGAAATTACTCTTCTCCTGGTCATCATCTGGTAGATTAGAAAAAGAAGTGAAGCAACCACGTCAGAAATCTGCAGGGATAAGGAAAGACCCATTTGGTCTGAGCCAGAGTCACAGAGGAGGACGGAAAGAGTCCATGCACTTGTAATCTCGAGGTTAGACAACTGTTATGCATTCTATGTGAGGCTGCCTTTGAAATTGATGCGGAAGGTCCAAATGGTGCAGAATGTGGCAGCCAGACTTCTCATTGGGGTGAGAAAACATCAGTATATTTCCCCCAATCTGGCTGCCTTGCCTTGGCTGCCCATTCATTTCCAAATTGATTTAAAAGTTTTAATAATGACATACAAAGCCCTAAACGGTTTAGCACCTTGGTATCTAGTAGAATGCCTCCTCCCACCTAGATTTACTTGAACCCCTCATTCTAGATGAGGAGCCAAACGCTGAGGGCAGCCCGGAGAGAATCAACAAGTGACTGGGCCTTCTCAGCAGTAGCCCCTTGCCTCTGGAACAGTCTGCCCCCAGAGATCTGTCTGGCTCCCTTGCCGGGTGTTTTTAAGAGCAAACGTAAGACCTGGCTCTTTAAGCAGGATTTCCCCTGTTATCACTGGATTATTTTCCCCAACTTGAACTACACCATTACTGTTATTTTCTATTTTATTATTGTGAAGGAGAAGTGAGAAAAGAGAGTGTGCCATCTCCACTAGAAGGAAATACAGTAACAGAAAAGTCAGAAGGAGGAATAGATGAGAGGGGATAAGATGTGGATAGGAATAAAGGGAAAAAGATTGAAATTTGTCTAGTGGAGGAAGGAAAAGGAGAAAAAGAGGAGGAAATGAAGTTTCCTATCTGGGAGGATGGAAATTAAAGAGGTTACAGAAGAGAGAGTTTTCAGTGTCCCAAGAAATCCAACTGGAGAAAAGAAGGATAGGGACTGAAAGGCGCACCGTCTCATAGAAGATTTAGCAAATCTTTAAGTGGGAGGACTATCACCTGACCCAATAGCGAAAAGAGATGAAGTAAAATCACAGAGACTATCAAATGGACGGTGGTGGTATTTCCAAGGGACAACGGTCACTCGAGGAAGGCAATTTAGCCAGATGCAACCTTCAATAAACCCCCACCAGACTTGCAAACATTTCTGCTAATATTTCGAATAAGTGCTGGAAATGTAAAAACCAAGATGGAACCTATTACCACACATGGTGGACATGTGAGATTGCAAAGAAGTATTGGGTCAAAATTCATACATGGATTAAACAAATGACTAAGCAAGGAATACAATTTAAACTGGATTTTTTTAATTGGGATTAATACCAAATAATATAAATAAGCAAAGTTATTATATAATATCACATGTCCTGGCAGCTGCTAGATTAGCATGGGCACAAGTATGGAAAGAGGGAGACCCACCAAAAGACGAATTGATACTGCGCAGAAATGGACAGACTTACAAAGAGACTAAAGGGCAAGAAAAATCAACTTATTATGAAAGCTGGAACATGTTCTATGAATGGTGGAAAATAAAAACTTCGTAATAAATAGAAAGTAAGTGACCAAAATGAATAATGAGGAGAAGACACTGCTGAAAGAAATGGGTTATTATACAAAAGGCGTTTAGGCTAAGCTTTACAGTACGTATTGTTTGTAGACAGAGACTTAGGCATATGCATGTATATATGTGTCTATGTATGTTTATGTATATGTGTATATGTATTAAAAATAAAAATAAAAATATAAACCCCCACCTGAGGGAGACTGGGCACGCCACCCATGCTGTGACATCATCTGCGCGATGAGGAGTGCCCCTCTGAGGAAGCCAACTAACAAGGAGCACTTTGGTCCAGCTCCTTTATAAAGATGGACAAGAATTTTCAAAAAAATGATACCGGAACTTTATGATCAGTTACCAGATCCAAGTTGTTTTATTCCCACTAAAGTTATTGTTGATTCTCTTGAAGCTAAAGTTAATAAACCTGTTACTGTTTAAAATGAGTCTCCATGGTACTTTCCAACGCAAAAATTGTAGTTGCATTCAAACAACACAGAACCCAGTCACAATTATACTGTTTTACTTTATGCATTATGAATATAATGACTGTATTATGAATATATGTATTACGAATATAACTTTTGTAGAATTGTCTCGTCTAAAGTGAATGTACCGAAGATCAATTTTTAAATTATTTTTTATCCTCATTCTTTTAATTTCCCCAATGATTGTACTTGTTTCCAGAAAATTAGAAAGGGATTTCTTGAAGTTTATTAAAGAGGAAACAAATATTTGAATTAAAGGATTGGTTAGCAAAAATGAATACCGGGAGGGAGGGGGAGGACAGTGTTAGAAAGGAAGAGTAAAAGTGGATGAATGTGATGCAGCAACCAAGTGTAGGGTAAGAAGACACAGTGTGCTCTAAATGCTGCACATCACACAAGTACCTTGTTTTACAAAATCAATGCGTCCTCCGAGATGTTATGTCATTCAAAAAATACATAAACTGGAACGCGGATTGCCATAGCGATGGCAGCAGTGCTAAAAACCTGCAGGTGCGAGGAAGCGTCCTTCGCAAACCAGAAGAAATGGGGGGGAAGTAAACTGAGGTATTATTTCGAACTCATTTCCATTTGTAAACCAGAAATTACATAAACTACTGTATGTTGCAGCTTTTAAACTAAATCCTGGAGGATTGCCGACAGGAGCTGAGCGGCGTCCATTTTGGGACTCCTCATCCCTGTGAAATGAGGGTGGAGACGGTAGACAGCCACAAAATGATGACAGTGTAGGAATCAGGACTGGGAACGTGATGGGACGGAATAATTGGGTCCACTGGAAGGAGAAGCAAACAAGCAACTCTTCTTGGGGGACCCCATACGAAGGTGCTGTTAGGCAAATGCCTGAAGCGTCTAAGCGAAGATGGGAGAGCTGGAACATTTGGAGGGGAGGATATAAGATTGATATAGTAGCCATAACAGAAACCTGGTGGGATTCAGAGAACCAGTGGATGCCGCAATCCCAGACTATACATTCTATAGGAGGGATAGGGAAGGGCGTGTTGGAGGTGGGGAGGCCATCTAGGTCAAAGAAGGGGTAGAATCCAGCAAAGTGGAGATGGACAGAAAGCCTGACTCCATCATAGAATCACTGTGGGTTAAACTGCCAGGCACAGGGAGCAATGTGTTGGGGGGAGTACCATCATCGTCCAGATCAAAAACGTGAGGGGGAAAAGTTTGAAATACACAGAGAAATCAGGGTGGTGTCCAAAAAGGACAGGATGGTAATTATGGGAAACTCCAATTATCCTCACATTGACAAGACAATATGTGCTTCTTGACATGCTAAACGACTGTGCCTTGGAACAATTTCTCATGGAGCCCACCTCAGGAGAGGTGATCTCATATTGTGTGGTTCTCAGGACCGAGTTAGGGATGGGAATGTCACAGAGTTGTTAGGGAATACTGACCATGCTGCCATCTCTTTCACCTTGCATGTTGGGGGGAGAGTGTCAAGCAAATCTGACACAAAAACCCTTGATTTCCAAAGGGAGGACTTCCCTCAGATGAGGAAGCTAGTTAGAAAGAAGTTGAAAGGAAAGGTAAAAAAGAAGAATCTCTCCTAAAGGCATGGAGTCTTTTTAAAACAGCAGTAGTAGGCAGAGTGGAAGTGTATGCCACAAAAAAAACCTAAGTCCAAGAAAGTACTGGCAGGGTTAACGAGCAGAGAGGCTTTGAAGGGAACGAGGGGTCCTTCTGTAAATGGAAATCCCTCCCAAATAAAAAATAAAAAATAAAAAGGAACAGAAACTCTGGCAAAAGAAATGTTAGAAGATAGTACAGAAGGCAAAGAAAGATGTTGTGGAACATATGGCCAGCAATATAAAGAGGAATAATGAACACTTCTTTAAATATGTTAGAAGCAGGAAACTTGTCAGAGAAGTGGTTGGCCCTCTGGATGGTCAAGGACAGAATGGGGAGGGAAAGGGGGACTTGGAGATTGCAGAGAAATTAAATGAGTTCTTCTCATCTGATTCTGCTGCCCGAACTCCCCTTTTTGAATAATGAAGTAAATCAGATACAAGTTATTCTATTCGAACCACAGATGTCACCAGGAGGTCTTCTCCGGGGACCTGGAAATGATCAACAGGGACTCAAATGGGAAGGAGCTTTTTTCCAGCAGTAGAGGCAGCAGAAAGCTATAGAGACATTCCCACCTTGGCTGAATTTGTATATAACAGTGGTTTCCCTGAAGAATATGGTTTTACAACACTGATAGGATTCTCCTTGCATCATGGCGGCCTGTGTGCACATATAAATCAGACACGTTGTATGTACCAGGATGCCTCAAAAGGACTAGTATGGGATCATGGTGTGTTAGCAGACTTGGTTTGCAGGAATCATGATGACAGGGATAGAGCTTATGAAGATTTGAATTCAGGTTCATGGGACCAGTCTTGGATAACTTCATGGATGCTGGATTTCTTCACCCTGTGATATGTTGTAAATGGAATTGTAGTTCTTATTATTTTGGGATTATTTGCATGTGTTATATCTAGACTTCTGCCTCTGTCTGTTGGTTTTTGTTCAACTCCAAGTCCAGGAAAGGCTAAACAAAGAGGAGCAGCTTTAAAATCAGTGTTATTTCTATTGTCAGAATTTTAAAAGGGCGGAATGATATCTGGATATGGCTGAAATTAGTTTTATTCCTGGTCTTGGAGTAGAAAACCTTATTCTACATATTATGTTCTTAGCAACATTACTTCTCTCTTGAGCTTTGTATTAAGTCAAATGCCTATATTTCACACCTTCCATCCCCTCACCTTTCAACTAGCAGATGACCCAGTTAGGAATGCCGCCCAGAGGTCAAAGAGATAGAATCAGAGACTCTTGGAAAAGTGTAGTTGGAAAGGGCCTAGAAGGCCAACAAGTCCAACCCCCTGCTCAGTGCAGGAATACAATCAAAGCATATCTCTCAAGTGATGATCTATGTTTTTCTTGAATGCTTCCAGTGTTGGAGCACTCCAAAATAGTCAAAACATAAAACCTAGCAAGGAGCTGGAGGCTGAAGGCCATAAATCTAGTTCCTGATTGGACTTTGGTTCAGCTGGTTGACTTCTTGCTGGGGCTAAAATATTGGGTAGTGGGCTTGGTCCATAACAAGATGGTCACTAGTGCCAGAGGATAGCACATATCACGCCAATCTTTAAAAGGGAAGGAGGGGGAACCCGCAATTACAGACCAATTCTATAATGTCTGTTCCAGGGAAGACAGTGGAAAGCCTCGTCCAAGATAAAATCTTAAAATACACAGAACAACAAGCCTTGCTGAGGGAGAATCAGCATGGCTTCTGTAAGGGCAAGTCTTGCCTCACAAACCTTTTAGATCTCGTTGAAAAGCTCAACAAGCATGTGGATGCGGGCAAATTGGTGGATATTGTCTATCTGGATTTTCAGAAGGCATTTGACGCAGTCCCTCCCCAAAAGCTGCTGAGAAAACGCCACAGTCGGGGGATAAGAGGACAGGGCCTCTTATACACTGAGAATTGGTTGTGAACTAGGAAACAAAGAATTGTCAGCAGGCAATTTTCACCATGGAGAGAGGTGAAGAGCGGTGTGCCCCAGGGACCTGTCCTGGGACCGGTGCTCTTTAACCTGTTTATAAATGATCTGGAGACAGTGATAAGCAGTGAGGGTTGCAAATGACACTTTTCTGGGTGGTGAAGACCAGAAGGGATTCTGAAGAACTCCTGAATCATCTCTCCAAACTGGGAGAATGGGGGGGGGGGAGTTAAATGGCAAATGTGTTTCACTTTAAGAAAATGTAAAGTGGAGTGTTGGAAGAGTGGGAAGAAAGAAAATATTTCCTTATTAAGAGTGTTGTTAAGTCTGTAGAACTCCTTGCCACAGGATGCAGTGGTGACATCTAGACTCGAAAAAAATATGTAATCATTAATAACTTGAAGGCAATGTGGAAACAAATGGGTAACCAGTATAAGGCTGCCAGAGGGGGAGGGAAATATGTTAAGAAAACCATACCCTCAAATATCACCACTTTGCACATGTTCAAAGAAGAACTGTGGTGTCGTGGATGGAGTGCCAGACTGGAAACCAGGAGAGCTGGATTCAAATCCCTGCTGGGCCAGGGAAACTGAGAGGACAGTGTGTGTGGGAAGGCTATTTAAGCCACTTCTTCAAATCTCGCTTACCTTGTAAATGTTGGAGGAATTTTGTTCTTCCTTTTCGGTCCCAAAAACAGCAAAGAGAAACCACGTCAGTCTCACCCCTTCCTAGGAGAAAAGAAAAATAGAAAAGATCAACCTGGACTTCATGGATAAAGCAAATCAAAAACGTTTCCTTGCGGAATGTGCCTTCGTCATGTTTCTCTTGAACGGGGTCACATCGTCATCTCTCTCTGGTCTTCTGGCAGCAGAACAACAGGAACAGAAAGGCAGCCAACAAAGAAACCACAGGAAGGGAGGGAGGGAGGAAGGAAGAAGGATCTCATGCTGGGCTCCGAGATAAAAGCTCCCCGCGTCCTAGTGAGGAAGGGACAACAGGGAACTAAAGAGCAAAAGGACCTGCTTCTCCTTGACACCTGTGATGAAGGCAGCAGCATATAATATGATATTTCTACCACTATTTATTTAAAATATTTTTATCCCACCTTTCTCCTTTAAAAGGGCTCAAGGCAGCTTACTTTCATCACCAAAAGGCAACATTTAAAAGTTAAAAACAGCAAGTCTATAAACTTTAAAAAGGTTTAGGGTTAACCAATGCTACACTAAAAATAGTAAACAAAATCAACATCTAGAAAACACCAAAGAAAGTGTGATGTAGTGGACCGGCGGTTGGACCAGGCTCTCTGTTCTCATGGGACCATCCCTTAGTTTTGTCACTTCAAGGATCCCAATGCAGGGAGCATTTCCAAAGGTGCCCCCCGACCTCCGTTCCCTCCCTGCCAATGGCCCTGTGTCGTGGGGTTGCCAAACCATGGTGGGCAGAGTTCAGGCCTCAGGACTTTTCTTGCCTGCTGTCTTCCAACCCCCAACCCCCTCACTCCAAACTTGCCAGGGGCTTGAAAAGGCAGCAACCGACGGAGGGGGTCTTGGTGTTGGCTGCCCCTGCTGGAAAGGAAAGCATTTAACAATCACTTAGGTCTGGAATGGGGGGATTCCCTCTCACAAAGCTAAATGAACGGAACTATCTGACTTGGTCAGTTAAAGCTGAAATGCTGCTGAGAAGGGAGGATTTGGGGAAGATTGTTTCCAATCCCCCCCCCACTGTCCTGAATGAGGAACAGATAAAGCAAAATGAGAACGCTTTAACAACAATAGTTCTGTGCTTGGAGGACAGCCAATTAGTACACGTGCGTGGACTGACCTCAACTAGGCAGTGCCGGAACGCTCTGTTGGCAGCAAATTTGCTTTCACATGTAAATTATACAGAGCAAGACTTGACCATGATGGAAGCAGGTCAGAGCACTTACAGCAGATGACAAATCTGTTTGTGGAGCTTGAGCAGAGGGGCATGCAGTTCACAGAGAATCACAAAGTGTATGTGATCCTGAGCAGTCTTCCAGAAGACTATGATATGTTAGCAACAAGCCTTCAATCTATGCCAGAGAGGGACCTAATCCTGGAGTATCTGACAGGCAGATTGTTGGAGGAAGAGGAAAAAAAGGAATGAGAGGTTCCAAGTCAGAATGAGAGATGACATCCCACACCGGAGGAGACCTGTTTCCAGGAGCAACGGAGAACAGACAGGAAATGCTCTTGCTGTAAGACGCTGTTTCAAGTGTGGATCGGAAAAGCATTTGCAAAGGAACTGCAGAAAAAAAGAAACTAGCCGGAGAAGCAGAGGCAAGAACTAAGGGAGATTTCTCTTGTACAGGCTTCTGAGAACAACTCCAAGGTCATCACCTGGATTCTTGACAGTGGAGCTGTTTGTCATTTGACTCATAAATCAGAGCTATTTTCTTTCCTAGGTGCTTCAAAACACAGCTATGTAAGCCTGGCGAGTGGAGAGAAATCGTCAGTAACAGGAGAGGGAACAACTTACGTTCCAGGGTTGCAAAGGGAACTACATGGCATTTTGCATGTGCCCAATGTAGACTGTAATATCCTAAGTGTCTCATGTTTGGACAAGAAGGGGTTTACAGTTACATTTGCTGAAAGCACATGGGAACAGGGTGTGTGCCACAGCAAAACCTGAAAATAATTTATATGTACTGAAGGGAAGAACACAAAACAATGTAACACATGGCATAGTCAAAAACACACCATCACATGACCAGTGTGCTGATCTGATGCACAGGAGCCTGTGTCATGTTAATTACAGGGTGGTAAAAAATGCAAAAGATGGCAAAAGGTTTGAAAATGAAACCCTGTAAGAATTTTCTGGATTGCAATGTATGCAAACTTACATAATCAAAGGTCCAAAGAATAAGCAAGGAAAGTAACAGGCAAACACAGAGGCCTTCCCAGTTGGTCCATTCAGATGCTATAGGGCCTCTAGCGCCATATATGGGAAGAGCTAAATATGTTTTAGTCTTGGTGGATGACCACACACGTTTCTCATTCTGCTTTCTCATAAAAAATAAGGCAGAAGTGTTCGACCATTTCATCAGGGCATCGGTGAACTTGGTGGAAAGATGTTATAGCCAAAAGGTTCTCCAGTTGCAGACAGACAAGAGGGCCTCAGTTCATGTCTGGAAAGTTCCAGATGTGACTGAAAAAGATAGGGATACATCATTTTAAAAAGTCCCTAGTCTCCATTTCAAAATGGTGAGGCAGAACACAGGAATGGAGTCCTGCAAACCGAGGAAGACACCTTGTTAGCAGATGCTAACATGAGTAACTTGGACTGGGGTGCGGCATTTCAGACGCTGAACTATATAGTTAATAGAATTTGGTCTTCTGCCATAGAACAGACCCCATATTTCATGTTATATGGCAAAGAACATTCCCTGCAACATATGAGTGTTTGGATGCAGTGCCTGGTTTGGTGTGGGGGAAATAAGAGTTTGTCACGTGTTCCATGAACCTAAGTAAGAATTATCAAGAGTTGTTGCTTCTGCCTGAGGCAGAGAAAATGAAATTGCAACAAGTCATGAAAGAAGAGTTACAATCTATGGATGACCATGGAGTGCTTACAGAAACCACATTGCCACCAGAACACAAAGCAATTGGGAGCAAATAGGTCTACAAAAGAAAAATGCAGAAAGGGGAAAGAGCCCCTTGAGAGAAAGGAGGCAAAAGGGTCCTACCCTTCGCCCAAAGAAAGTAGGAATCCAAACCAGCAAAGAGAGGAAATGGGATAAAAGGGAAAAGGGGACCTCCCCCCGTGGGATATGAAGGGAAGTGAAAAGGAAGGAGGGCACCCACTGGGAAGACCCCATCTTGGTCCAGTTCAGCCTTAGTCCATTGTTCCTTTATCCTCCCATTGAGGGAGAAGGTGGGAACACGTGTAGTTACCTGTTAAGACATTATCATAAGAGTCCGAAGTACAGGTGGATGGTGCAAAGCAATATCCCCCAGTCTGGCTTGTCTGTTCAGGGGGAACAAGAAGGGAGCCTTGAAGGGGAACCCCACAACCCAAATCAGGATGATCAGGTTTGCTTCTTATCAAGAGGACCTGCCCTTAGAGACCATGGGTTTGGAGTGAGCAGCATTGAGATATTTAAAACAAAAAACTAAACAAAATGTAAATTAAATACTGTAATCAATCAATCAATCAATCAATCAATCAATCAATCAATCAATCAATGTCTTCTATTTTTACCCTGCCCATCTAGATTCAAGAATGTACTCTGGGTGGCTTAAAAACAGCATTCCGTAACTTTGTTCATGCAAGCAATAAAGATCAATAAAGAAAACAGGATCCAAGATGGGATAAGGAAGCTATGTAATGAGAGGGGGAATGGGAGAAGAACGAAGTCTTCAGCTTGTTTTTAAAAATTCTCAGCGAGGGTACCATTTGGATCTCTGGGGGCAAGGTGTTCCAAAGACGAGGGACCACCGCTGAGAAGGCCCGGTTTCTTGTTCTCTCCTTCCAAGCCCCTCTTGGGGTTAAGCCCCTCAGCCGCCCGGTCTGGCTTGATTGAGTGACGCCAGTAGAGCTAGGTGGGGACAAGCACTCTACTTGGTATCGAGGCCTTAAGCCACTTAGAGCTTTATATGTAACCATTTATATCCTACAAAGTAGGATGGTCTAGAGTAGACATGGTCTAGAGAGGCAGGGTAAAAATCCAATAAATAAATAAATAAATAAATAAAGTTACATAGAATTAATAAAGATATATCGGATAAATGCTGGAGGAACTGTGGACAAAATGGAACTTTGGAACTGTAGCAGAATGCTAAAAGGTGACATCATTCCTCCCTGTCCATCACAGCAGCTAAGGGGGAGGAGCCAAGGATGGAGCAGGAGGGGCGGAGCTAGAGTGACAGTTAGGGGGGTTGAGAGGACAGATAGACAGTTGAAGTTAAAGAGAGATAGAAAGAGTCAGGGACCAGAAGATGCAGAGAGAGGGTTTAGGAATAGATCTAAGGGGGTTAGGAAAAGAAATTGAAAAGTTAAAACACACACTGTACAAGGAGGAATGAATGCACAAGCACTACTTGAAAGATATTGATTTTAAGCATACAACAGCTCAGAATGCAAGTAATTCAAAATACTTTAACATCTGAAATAGTTCTCTGGTGATTTTACTTTTTATTTGTTCAATAATAAAAGAGTACTTAATCAAAACCCCTGATTCCTAAGTTATATGACCCGTTGGGGTTGCAGCTCCTGTGTGAGACATGAATTGGTATTAGGAGAATACCTGGTGGCAGCGTGTTTACCTGTGTGGAGCCCAAAGGAATAGGGACAACAAAAGGGTGATCGCCACAGGAACGTATGTGGATTTCTTGCCCCAAAACAGAAGCATTCTGGCATGAGCTAATTAGATGGATAGAGACACTGATCAATCAAAAAATAGATATGAATGAAACGTTATTGTTATTTTCATTATTTACAGGGGGAAATGAGAAACTTGAAAATAAAGAATGAGTAGCAAATCTTACAGGCACCGCAAGATCTGAGATCACTAGAAATTGGAAAAATGCTCAAGATCTCTCTTTACAAGCATTTATGAGTAAGATATGACATACAATGTTGATGGAAAAAATGACTAATAAAGTTAGACTATATAGAGGAGAAATAATGCATAGTCAACTCACTAAAAACTGGAAGCCTATATTAAAATATGCCAATAAATTAAATCTCAAGACACGTGGTTTGGAAAACAATTTGGAGCATTTAGATTGTTGGTCGTTATTTCTGTAAGATGAGACGGGGTATGATGTAAAGGTAATTTTTAGAAATGTGGGGAACAGCAATTGGTCAACAGTTAAATTATATAACAAGTAAGATGACAGTTTACTATGTTAAGTCTTGTATTTAATTTATTAGAAATTAAAAAGAAAAAAAGAAACAGAAAAAAGTTAAACAGCAACACTTTGTACATGTTCAAAGAAGAAGTGTGGTTTCGTGGATGGAGTTGCCAGACTGGAAACCAGGAGAGCTGGATTCAATTCCCTGCTGGACCAGGGAAACTGAGAGGAGAGAGTGTTGTGTGTCAAGGCTACTTAAGCCACCTCTTGAAATCTCGCTTACCTTGTAAATGTTGGAGGAATTTTGTTCTTCCTTTTCGGTCCCAAAAACAGCAAAGAGAAACCACGTCAGTCTCACCCCTTTCTAGGAGAAAAGAAAAATAGAAAAGATCAGCCTGGAGGCTTCATGGATAAAGCAAATCAAAAACGTTTCCTTGCGGAATGTGCCTTCATCATGTTTCTGTTGAAGGGAGTCACATCCTCATCTCTCTCTGGTCTTCTGGCAGCAGAACAAGAAGAACAGAAAGGCAGCTGACAAAGAAACCACAGGAAGGAAGGAAGGAGCATCTCATGCTGGGATCCAAGAGAAAAGCTCCCACCGTCCCAGTGAGAAGGGGGCAACAGCAGGGAACGAGAGAGCAACAGGACCTGCTTCTCGTTGACACCTGCGATGAAGGCAGCAGCGTACATGATGGCATTTCTACCACTATTTATTTAAAATATTTTTACCCCGCCTTTCTCGTTTAAAAGGATTCAAGGCAGCTTACTTTCAACACCAAAAGGCAACATTTAAAAGTTGAAAACAGCAAGTCTATAAACCTTTAAAAAGTTTTAGGGTAAACCAATGCTACACTAAAAATAGTAAACAAAATCAACCTCTAGAAAACACCACAGGCCGTGTGATGCAGTGGACAGAGGCTGGACCAGGCGCCCTGTTCTCATGGGACCATTTGTGACTTTTTGTCACTTCAAGGATCCTAAGACAGGCAGCGTCTCCAAGGACCCTCCTCAGCCTCCGTGCCAAGTGCCCTGTGTGTTGTGGGGCTGTCAACCCAAGGCGGTCAAATTTCAGGTCTCAGGAAAACAGCAAACAAAGACACACACACACACAGTGTGTTTAAAAGAGCAAGAGGTCCAGTGGAAAGGTGCAGGGAGAACCCCCACCCTCGCAAATCCTATTTCTCCTGCCCGCCCTCCAAGTCCTCCATTTCCCGCCTGCCCCCCCCAGGGCAGCCCCATTGCCTTTCTGCCCCCCCCCAGGACTTTGGCCCTTTAAGGGAGGGAGGGGGCTGTCATTAGAGGGAGGCGGGAGGGGGAGATGGGAGGCAAGTTACTTTCTCTCCCGTTCCTTTGTTTCCATCCACCGGATGCTGGCGGGATTCAAGGGAAGGCAGGGTCTCCTTACTCCCCCCCCCCCAAACACACACCTACACAAACACACACACACTCGATGAAGCCCTAGGGCCTTGCAGGGGGGGTTTGGTCTCCCTGCATCTAGGAGTGAGATATCGACCCTAGAGATCCTCTCCCTCCTTTGATTCCCCTCCCCCTCCCTCCCGAGGAGACCCAGAGGAAAAGACTGCCTTGCACAAAAGTAGAGCAAGACAAAATCGGGCACCATCGGCAATGCCCGGAGAAGCAGCTCCCCCCTCCCCGGACACGGGCGGGAAGCTGGCTCTCTCTCTCCCCCCCCCCCCACCCTGCGAATCTCACCCCCGCTGCCTTCACCTTAACCGCCCCTTCCAGCGCCCACCTCCGTCCAGGTCCCGATCCGGGAGGCGCCCCAAAAGCCCCGCTTCTCTCCTCCAGGCGCCTTTCTTGGGCCGAAGGGGAAGAGGCAGGCGCTGCAGGATCCCCGCCTCTTCCGGCTCCCGTTCAGAGGGCGTCAAGGGGAGGGGCTCTTCCTTCGCCGTCGTACCTCTAGGTTCCACCCCGACCCCTCTTGCACCAACGGGGTGTGTGTGTGTGTGTGTGTTTGTTTGTGATTGTGTGAAGGATAGGAAGGCTCGAAAATAAAATGGCCGATTGCGGAGCTTCTCCGGGCTGCCCAAATTCTCCATCACCAGAGTCTGTTCACGAATATGGGAACAGAGAAAACGTCATGTTTTTCAATGACGAAAGACTTAGTAACTAGGTCACCAATCATCTTTCCTGTTTCACACCAGCACAACATTCTGTTTTATGCAGTCTTTTACACACTTAACTTTGTGATATACAACAAACTGTCAATTACATTTCTATACAACTCTGGTTGTTCAAAGGGTTTACTTTCTTCACTCTGTTGAAAATTACATACCGTTGGAGTCTTTACTTTCTAACATCTCATATTTTTCTACCAGTTGTTCAATTTTGCTTTTCTGTGAGTGAGAGAAAAATTACCATCAAGGATCCCTTTTGATTTCCTTCACTACAAACTGAATTGCATTATTGTTTTCTGCTTTTACAATACGGTTCCTTTTCTGTAATTTCTTTCTTGACTTCTTGACTTACGCTTCTTATACAACATAGAACAATTCCTTTTTATGTGTTTTTCACAACCACGATTGTAGCACTTCTTTATTTCATTTATCTTTAAAGTATCACGACACCTTCTCCTGTATATCTGTGATTATTTCTTTCCTTAATTGTATTTCTTCTTCCTGTCTTCTCTCCCATTCCTCTCACAGTTTTCCAGAAAAAATTCAAAAGTTAAATTTGTTGGCGTTGGGCCAGAACTCTGGGGTGTTAATAAGGCACAGACCTCAAGAAAATGTCCTAGAGGCTGGTTAAATCCCACTTTAACGTTAGCAGAGCAAAGAGACTTAGAGACTGAGTGATTGAGTGACTTAGAGATTTGGACATGTGGAGAAAACAACATGAGAGAGTTCTTAATACTTAGATTATATTTATTACGGCAAAACATATATACCTATTTACAGAGTAAGGAACATTTGGCATAGTAACATAGTAACAAATCCAAAAGTTAAATTAGCTTCAGCCATAGCTTCCATGGCACCAATTAATCCATCCCAGGATTCATCAAGGGAGGATAGGATTACATAAACCTTGTTTAGGTCTGTGAACATCATCTCTCTTTCTTGTAATTCTGCAGAGCCCTTTAATTGTTTGTAAATGTTCACGCACTGAGCCTCCTTTACTGAGCTTTGTTTGATATATCTTTTTTGCCAAATAAACTTTGCTTCCTGCTGTTTTCCTTACATACAGTTTTTTAAAGCAGTTGGCTGTCCTCCAAGCCAAGGATTATTGTAGCTCTGGATTTTTCTTCTCTATGCAGCCATGAGAAGAAGGAATGTCTGTGGGGGAGTTGTTTATCACAGGTTTCGTCCTTCCTGAACATTTCCATCTTCACACTCCAACTGACATAGTTTCTTTCATTCAGCCTTCCCAGTGGCATACTGGGGCTAAGAGACATCGCCATCATTGGAGTTAATTTCTGGCTTCCTTTTTAATTTTAATTTTACTTGTCGTTTTGTTTTTCAAGGCAAGGCTCTGGGCTTGAATGGGCCCATGACCCTGATGGGTTTGGTTGCCCCCTTTATAAATAAGAGGGACATAGTGATGCTGTGGGTTAAACCGTAGAGCTTCTAGGCTGCAAGGTTGAAAGATCAGCAGTTTGAACCCACGCAACGGAGCTCCCATTGCTTGTCCCAGTTCCTGCCAACCTAGCAGGTCAAAGTAAAGGTAAAGGTAAAGGTTCCCCTTGACAATTTTTGTCCAGTCGTGTTCGACTCTAGGGGGCGGTGCTCATCCCCGTTTCCAAGCCATGGAGCCAGCATTTTTGTCCGAAGACAATCTTCCGTGGTCACATGGCCAGTGCGACTTAGACATGGAACGCTGTTACCTTCCCACCAAGGTGATCCCTATTAATCTACTCGCATTTGCTTCCTTTCAAACCGCTAGGTTGGTGGGAGCTGCGACAAAGCGATGGGAGCTCACTCCGTTCCATGGATTCGATCTTACGACTGCTTGGTCTTCTGACCCTGCAACACAGGCTTCTGTGGTTTAGCCCACAGCGTCACCACGTCCCTCCCAGGTCAAAATGTGAATAGATAAATAGGTACCACTATGGTGGTAAGGTAACAGCGTTCCATGTCTAGTCACACTGGCCACCTTTCTCACAGTCAGGGGAGGGGAATTTGACACTCATGGCCCTCCAAAGTGTATGTGTCTGTTAGGGGTCAGGACACCAGTGTTTCTACCTGAAGATAGAGAATGGATAGAAGGACCAAATCCTTCTTGCGGGTTCTCTGTCATCTGGGTGAAGCCAGAACCTCAGAGAAATAGAAAGGTGTCCAATGCCTCCATCTGCAAATCGATGCACTCTTCTGAGTGTGTGCTTGATCTCTGAAGCCGAGCCTTCTGCTCTAGTCCTGTCTTTTGGATGACAGGAGCAAAAGCCATAGGATCTTCATCAGTTCCCCCCTTGAGGAGGAGGAGGATCAGGTGAGGGAACTTTTTGTCTTGGGAAAGGAAGCTGCCCCCTCTCTGCGATAGGGGAGAGAAGAGCTAATAGGATGGAAAGAAGAGTGTGGGGAAGTCACAGAAAAACCCCCACGAATGCCCCTGATTATTCTACAGAGGCCGCCTCGTGCAATGAAGTAGCGTAGGTTGCCAGCACCCTGGGCAAGGTAAGTCTTGTGACCTGAACCCATGAACCAGCCACTGTGATAAAGTACTCTTATTTACCCACAAATGTAACTTGCATCACCCATGGTGGAGGTTGTGAAGAAAGGTAAGTTAAATCAGATCATTCAAATTGATTCAAATTGATTCATTATGCCATGGATGGATATCCTCATGGAGACCCTGGCAAAGGCCCAATATATCAGTGCATTTGATCTGATCAAAGGCTATTGGGAGATCCAGGTAGATAAGGATGTTTCCGAGATATCTATCATGCATATCAGCTTGTTGAACTGCATCCAAGAGTGTTGAAGGGACCGGCTGAAGAACTCTCAACCACTGATTATAAAGCGGCCACAATACAAACATCTACAAAACAAAGCAGTCATAACTAGAAGTCAATATGAACTTGTCAAAAACAAATCCTGCCAGACTAATCTGATCTCACTGTTTGATTGGGTAACCTCGCTGATAGGAGGAATAGTTTAGACATCTTATATCTTGACTTCACCAAAGCTTTTGTTAAAGTGCCCATGATATTCTGATTAGCAAGCAAACTAGGTGTGGGCTGGATAGAACAGCTGGCAGGCTACAGAACCCTACTCAGTGGGTGATTAACACCTCCTTCTCCAACTGGGAGGAGTTAACAAGTGGGCTACCCCAGGGCTCTGTCCTGGGCTTCGTGCACTTTTATTAATGATCCGGATCAGGAGGTACTGGGAATGTTAATCACATCTGGAGATAACACAAAATTGGATCAAATAGCTATTACCCTGGAAGACAGAAACTACATTGAAAATTGATCTAGCAGTATCACTTTGAGCAGTGGGCTGAAAACAACAAAATGAAATTCAACATGGATAAATGTGCTCTGATCCATGGGGTCACGAAGAGTCGAACATGACTTAACAACTAAACAACAATAACTAAAATGCAGAAAAAGAAGCCAAACACACAGTTACAAAATGGAGGATACTTCAGGACCAAGAAAGATCTTGGGATTGCTGTAGAGCCAACAGTGTGATGTGGCTACAAAAAAGGGAAATGCAGCAATTTCAGTCTCTCTTTTCCACTTAGCTAGGCTGAACTTCACAGACTACACATTCTGTAGGGACGGGACAGCATCCACCTGTTCAGTCTGCTCCTTAGAGAGCTGTGGGCCAGCATGTCAGGCTCATGGAATAGGAAATCGAACCCATGTTACACACGGCACTGACAAAGCACTCTAACTTACCCACCAGTGTAACTTACATCACCCGTGGTGGGGCTTGTGAAGAAGGGTACTTTTGGAAACATTCTGTCAGGACTGGAACCATGCAACCTTAGTTAATGCAGGATCAGCCTCATCCCTCTGGGGGAAAACTGTTCTAGAGATTGCAGGATTGGGCTCTTTCCCTGCAGCTGTTGCCCAGCTCCTCAGGAGTGCCACCGGTGGAATCTGAGGACTGGGCTAAATGAGAACAGCCTTTCCCTGCAGATCTCTGCCTCAGCAACAATGATATCTAGCCGTGCTGTGGTGTTATTCCTATCTTGCCTAGCCTGCCAGCTTCGTTGTCCCAGCCCTGCCTGGTGGTTTCTCCTATGTCTGCCTACCTTGTTGTTCCTGCCTTGATTCTCCTTGCATCCCTAGACCTGCTGCCTTGATCCTGTTCCCCCTGGCTTCGACTCCTGGACTGTCTGACTACAATTTGCATCATCCTTCTACTTGACGGCTGTTTGGAATCAAAACCCCAGCTGGTTGGTCTGTGCTTGGGCTGTGGGGCTGTTCCTACCTTGTTCCTGTGGTCTTGCTCTGGACTGGGTCCTGGTCTCTTTTCTATTAGACCCTGGCAGTTTGCTGAGGCCACTTGTGCCATGATCCAGTCATCCTGTCCACAGATGTAACCCACGTCATCCAGGCTCTACAAGCAGAGGTCCTGGCCCTGCGTTCCCAGGTTGCTGCACTTCAGAATGTATCAACACCTTCACCACCAGTTCGGACTCCAGCACCCCCTTTGCCAATCTGTTTTTTGGGGGATCGCAAGGAATTAAGGGGGTTCATTAACCAATGCCAGCTTCTTTTTTGTATGTGTCCTGATGCCTACCCTAGTGAACAAAGCAAGGTGGCACTGATGGCCAGTTTGCTGTCAGGCCCTGGGTGTCTCCTCTGCTGGAATCAGACCATGCATCATTTGGGAGGTCTGACTCTGTTTTTACAGGCTCTTAAGCAGATGGTTGGGGATACGAACCGGCAGCATTCAGCTGCAGCGTTGGCTCTGCAGTCACTAAGACAAGGCTGCTGATCAGTGGCTGACTATGCAGCTGAGTTTCACTGCCTTGCAGCTGACAAGGGTCTCCTCAAATTGGGAGAGGCCATGCTGTACCACCTGCCTCCAGGCTGAACACTAAGATGCCAATATTTCCCAACTATTGAGGTCCATTCCTAACCCGCTTGCAGATATTCTTCTATCACAGCTGTGGTCTCCCACTGGGGTGATTTTCCTGCATTAATTCTCCATACAGGGGATATTTCAGAATCCGACAGTTATTCTCGCAGCATGCCTGAGCCAAAGTAGATGGTGCTGTTTCAGTACAGTGGGGTCTTGACTTGCGAAAGGCCCGAGGTACGTACTTTTTGAGTTACGTACTTCTCCGTCCGCAAAAATCCATTTTGATTTGCGAACGGAGAATTGACGTATGAACCTCGGGCCGCTGGGGAGGAGCCGGGAGCAAGGCGAGAGGTCGCCGCTCGGCCCACGCGAGGAAGGGCGGCGATCCTGCCCGGCGAAAGGGTGCCCGAAGGAGCCGGCGCTTGCCCTCCCAGGAGCAGTGATCACGATGGCCATCCTGCAGAGCCCCCAGCAGAAGCTGCCGCTCCACGCCCTGATCCCGCTGGCCGGGGAGGCAGCAATCCTGCCCGGCCTGCCACGCCTTTTCCTGGTCCCCGGGAGGACCCTGCTGGCTCCCGAGGGCAGCCTCCACGTGGCTGTGGTGACGCTGCTGGCGGCTCAGCCCGAGCTGGCAGGGCCGAGGGCGGAAGGCAGCAGGGGCGCCTTCATCATTGTGAGCCTCCTGTGGGGCCCGCCCGCGCTGCCGCTCCGCGCTCTGATCCTGCCAGCCAGGGAGGCAGCCCTCCTGCCCTGCCTGCCACGCCTCTTCCTGGTCCCTGGGAGGACCCTGCTGGCTCCTGAGGGCAGCCTTCGCGCGGCCCGAGCTGATCCCCATCGCAGGAGGGGCTCCAGCGGACTTTTGAGCCCCACGCCGTGGCCCGGCTCCTCTGAAGTCCAGCCCCGCAACCAGCTCTGCCTGTGCTGCCCCTTCTGGGCCCCAACTGACGACACGCCTTCCCTTCCCTTCCTCAGGGTCCCGCGCCATAGAAACAGTAGTTTCTATGGACGGAAAAGAGCATATACGGATCAAATGGTTTTCAATGCATTCCAATGGGAAATGCAGACTTGACCTGTGTACTTTTTGACTTGCAAACCGCCTTCCGATACGGATTAAGTTTACAAGTCAAGACCCCACTGTAATGTATACATGCTAAAAAATTCCATGTCATTCTAGGACTTCTCTATTTAGAACTTTGTCCTGCCAGGTGATGCCAAAATGCATTGGAGACAATGCTTATGGAATGTGTTCAGCTTCTTCTCCTTCCATGCAACTGGAGAAAATGGGTGATTCTCACAATGAAACCAGACGTGGAGGTTCAATATTCCCAAACATCTAGAGATGTGTGGTTTCTCCTGTGGGCTCCAATAAAGACAACTGACCCACCGGTGTCCTGCCAAAAGCCCTCTCTGAGGGGTTGGTCCATCTCTCCCTTTCTCTCTTCAGCTAGCATGCCTCTCTCCTCCATGATCTCTCTGACTCTCACCTCTTTCTCTCCCCAATAGGAGGGTTTCTCCAGTCTTACTTCTCTCCCTTTCATCAAGTTCTCCCACTGTTTGGTCTAGGATTTTCCACTCATATTCACTCCCAGCCTTCTAGTAATATGCTCTCCTCCTTTTCCCCTTCTACCTCTCCCCCTTCTTGATTGTTCCCCCTTATATATTTCTCTACCCTCATCCTGTCTTATTCCTCTTTTTTGTCCTGAACCTCTGCTGCTCCTAATGTGCCTTATCTGGTAGATCCTTTCTTTCCTGTGATGGGCCTTCTGCTTCTCTCACTGGAACTTACACCTTAGACACTCTGCCTCCGGCGCTCCATGGGCTTCTCCCTCCTCTTCTCAGGAAAGGATGGCACTCCAGTCATTGGGATGGGTACAGCCCGACTTTCTCCCTCACACGACAGCCAGTGACAAGGTGTTCGAAGCTCTAATGGGAATCTCATAGAAAGTATTTTCATTGTTGCAATGATTCCAGGCAATTCCAAAATTGTGTAATTCTTTACAAGTTCATTTATTGACATCATTTCTAGATTCCATATTTAAATACAGTAATTCCAAAAAAAATATGAAAGGCAGTCTTACACGTGAGAGGAAAAAACTGTAGCGATAGATCTTCAAATCCAAAAGTCATACAATTATGTAAAAACTTCAGACTAACTTAAAATAGTGGTTGTTGTGGGTTTTTCAGGCTCTTTGGCCGTGTTCTGAAGGGTGTTCTTCCTGATGTTTCGGCAGTCTCTGTGGCCGGCATCTTCAGAGGACAGGAGTAGGAACTCTGTCCACAGCAACAGAGCATAGACAGAGTTCCTACTCCTGTCCTCTGAAGATGCCGGCCACAGAGACTGGTGAAACGTCAGGAAGAGCAACTTTCAGAACATGGTCAAAGAGCCCAAAAAACCCACAACAACCATTAGATCCTGGCCATGAAAGCCTTCACGAATATATTAAAATACATCCTTATACCTTGTAAAAAGATGCAGGAATTTAAAATTAGGTTATAAGCAAAATTTAAGACATGTTTGAATCAAAAATAAAAACACATTAAAACACTGGAGTTCATATTCTACAAAGACAAAGACTACATCTTCTGAATACTTCAAAATTCCTAAGAATTCAATGATAAAAAGCAAACACCCTTAAGTATTCTTGAAGGCTTTCACAGCTGGTATCTGATGGTTGATGTAGGTTTTTTGGGCTGTTTGACCGTGTTCTGAAAGTTTTTCTTCCTGATGTTTTGTCAGTCTCTATAGCTGGCATCTTAAGAGGACAGGGGTTAGAACTCTACCTGTGTTGTGGGGGACAGCTTTTCTGTCTTCACTAATTGTTTTTCTTTTATCTGATAGCTTTAGAACATACTTCTTTTACTCTTTTTACACTCATTTTGTAAAAGCTTCCACTGTACAACATATTTTTATACTCATTTGTTTAACACAAGGTTCCATTCACTGATACATATTTTGTTAATTAACGGTAGACGTAAAGCACGTCACAAGTGGCACTTCAAAATTCACTAGTTTTTCACTTTTCTCTCTGTTTAACATTACGTCAGCAATTTGTTATCTATTCTTTCCAGTGGAAACCAGCACAAAAGTGAACCAGCTCCTTATGCCTTCTTAACTTACCAGTAGTTATTCTACAAAAACAAGGTGCTGCAATATAAACTATATCCCCAGCTATAATTTTTCTAAAGGCTTTCACTTTTAATGGACCTCTGATGCACCTTTGAGAAAGCAGTTTTCAGTTTTAGGTCAAGAAGTCAACCTCCCAAAAAATAATTTTTTAAAAGAATTCATACAACTAATATTATCTCTTCGACTGAAGCTCAGTCTACATTCTGTAGACTCTTTTGAGCTCTTTGATGAGAACTAAGGCTATTTGTCTAATTCAAGCTTTCCACATTTTACGCATTGATATGATTTACCGTATTTGCCGGTGTATAAGGTGACTGGGTGTATAAGACGACTGTCCAACATTCCCACTCAGAATGCAGAGTTTGTTATATACTTGCTGTATAAGACTACCCCCTCTTCCGCATGCGTGATTCTGCTTTGGCTGTATCATGGGGACAGTTCCTTTTGTCCCTTTTGGTTCCTTTTCGGAAACAGCCAGGGTTTGCTGGAATAAGGAACAGCAGAGAGGCAGCAGCCATTTTGGAGGCAGCAGCCATTTTGAGAGGCAGCAGGCTCTCTGCTGTTCCTGGCAGTCAGCTGCTCAGCGCTAGAGTCAAGCTGTTCCCAGGCTAGGAGCAGGGCTCTACTCGGTCTTACTACCAGGTAAGTGACTTTGCTGGGAGACAGGGAGGGTTTGCTGGACATGCACCCGGCATACAAGACGACCCCCCCCCACTTGGAGGCGTGTTTTTCAGGGCCAAAAAGTCATCTTGTGCACCGGCAAATACGGTATTTGATATGAACAAAGGTAACTGCTTCTACTGAAACTATTTTTACATTCCACACATTTCTATGGTTTCTCCCAACTGTGAATTCTTTCATGTAACCTAAGATTACCACTGTGACTAAAGCTTTGTCCATAAAAAATAGTGTGAAACGCTGGATCTATGGCTTGGAAATGGTGATGTGGAGTTGGACACAACAGGTCATAAATATAAAGGGGAAACTTTATCTTTACTGTTACTACTCTGACTGAAGCTCTACACATTTCCTTCCAAATTCCACTCATTTATGTGGTTGCTACCCAGTGTGAATTCTTTGATGTAATCTAGGTTTTCTACGCTGATTGAAGCTTTTTCGACATTCCATGCATTTATCTGGTTTCTCCCCAGTGAGTTCTTTGATGTAACCTGAGGGTAAAACTGTGACTAAAGCTTTTTCCACAGTCCATGCATTTAAATGGCTTCTCCCCAGTGTGAGTTCTTTCATGTGTCCTAAGCACATCACTCCGACTAAAGCTCTTTCCACATTCCATGCATTTATGTGATTTCTCCCCAGTGTGAGTTCTTTCATGTAACCTAAGTTTACAACTCCGACTGAAGCTTTTTCCACATTCGATGCATTTATGTGGTTTCTCCCCAGTGTGAGTTCTTTCATGTGACCTCAGGCCACCATTCTGACTGAAGCTCTTCCCACATTCCATGCATTTATGTGGTTTCTCTCCAGTGTGAGTTCTTTGATGCAACCTAAGAAAACGACTCTGACTGAAGCTTTTTCCACATTCCATGCATTTATGTGGTTTCTCTCCAGTGTGAGTTCTTTGATGTGACCTCAGGCCACCACTGTGACTAAAGCTCTTTCCACATTCCATGCATTTATATGGTTTCTCCCCAGTGTGAGTTCTTTGATGTACCTTAAGGGCACCACTCCCAATAAACCTCTTTCCACATTCCATGCATTTATATGGTTTCTCCCCAGTGTGTGTTCTTTGATGTAACCTAAGGCCACCACTGTGACTAAAGCTCTTTCCACATTCTATGCATTTATGTGGTTTCTCTCCAGTGTGAGTCCTTTGATGCAGCCTAAGTTTACTGCTGTCGCTGAAGCTTTTTCCACATTCCATGCATTTATGTGGTTTCTCTCCAGTGTGAATTCGTGAATGTAACCTAAGGTTACCACTTGAAATAAAGGCCTTTCCACATTCCATGCATACATGTGGTTTCTCCCCAGTGTGAGTTCTTTGATGTGACCTAAGGGCACTACTCTGACTGAAGCTTTTTCCACAATCCATGCATTTATATGGTTTCTCCCCAGTGTGAATTCTTGAATGTAACCTAAGGTTACCACTTGAAATAAAGGTCTTTCCACATTCCATGCATTTGTATGATTTCTCCCCAGTGTGAGTTCTTTGATGCGACTTAAGTCCATCACTCTGACTAAACCTTTTTCCACATTTCATGCATACATGTGGTTTCTTCCCAGTGTGAATTATTTGATGTGACCTAAGGTTAGAACTCTGATTAAAGCTTTTTCCACATTCCATGCATTTATATGGTTTCTCCCCAGTGTGAGTTCTGTGATGCAACGAAAGCCCACCACTGCGACTAAAGCTCTTCCCACATTCCATGCATTTATACGGTTTCTCCCCTGCATGAACTCTTTGATTTGTACTGATTTGACATGTATTTACATGGTTTCTCCCCTCCGTGAGTTCTCTCATTTGATGTCCATCCCTACCAACTTGGATGTTCAATTCTCTGTTTTCTTGCTTCAATATGAGTTTCTGCCCAGAATGCCCCAGGTTTTGCTGGGAAATTCCTCTTCTCCTGGTCATCATCTAGTAGATTAGAAAAGGAAGTGAAACAATCACGTCAGAAATCTGCAGCGATAAGGAAAGACCCATTCCGTCTGAGCCTGAGTCACAGAGGAGGAAGAAAAGACACTCCAAGCACTTGTAATCTCAAGATTAGACAACTGTAATGCGCTCTATGTGAGGCTGCCTTTGAGATTGATGCGGAAGCTCCAAATGGTGCAGAATTCAGCAGCCAGACTTCTCATTGGGATGAGAAAACATCAGTACAGTGATGCCTCGCACAGCGAGGTTAATCCGTTCCAGATTAACCCTCGCTGTATGAAAGCATCGTTGTACGGGAAGGAAGAAGCCATTGGAACGCATTAAACTTAGTTTAATGCATTCCAATAGCAGCTTTACTCACCGTACAGCGATGCTTCTCCGATGGCCAGCAGCCATTTTCGCGCCCTCCCCTCACTTAATGAGGGCACGAAAATGCTGCACGTGGCCATTTTGGGGCTTCCGGTGGCCATTTTGAAGCCGCCGAACAGCTGAATGGCGGGTCGCAAAGCGAAGGTCGGTAAGCAAACCGCTTACCAACCTTCGCTCTGTGATTTTCCGCCATAGGGGCCGTCGGTGTGCGATCGCATTTGCGATCGCAAAAACGGCCCCGTTGTGCGAATTCGCCGTTCTACGGTGCACTCATTGTGTGAGGCACCACTGTATATTTCTCCCACTCTGGCTGCCTTGCCTTGGCTGCCCGCTTGTTTCCATATTGATTTCAAAGTTTTATTGATGATATATAAAGCCCTAAATGGTTTAGGACCTTGATATATAGCGGAACACCTCCTCCCACTTAGATTTACTCAAATCCCTCATTCTAGCCAGGAAGGGTGGATGAGGAGCCAAATGCTGAGGGAAGCCTGGAGAGAATGAACAAGAAACCGTGTATTCTTGGCAGTGGCCCCTTGCCTCTCGAACAGTCTGCCCCCAGAGATCAGCCTGGCTCCCTCACTGGGTGTTTTTTAGAGCAAACCTAAGACCTGGCTCTTTAGGCAGGATTTCCCAACTGTCATCACCTGATTATTTTCCTCATCTTGAATGACATCATTACTGTTATTTTCTATTTTATTATTGTGAAGGAGAAGTGAAAAAAGCGAGTACACCATCTCCACAAGAAGGAAATACAGTAACAGAAAAGTCAGGAGGAGGAATAGATGAGAGGGGAGAAGATGTGGATAGGAATAAAGGGATAAAGACGGAAATTTGTCTAGTGGAGGAAGGAAAAGCAGAAAAAGGGGAGGAGATGAAGTTTCCTGTCCAGGAGGAGGAAATAAAAGAGGTTACAGGAGAGAGGGTTTTCAGTGTCACAAGAAATCCAACTATAGAAAAGAAAGATAAGGAGTGACAGTCCCATAGAAGATTTCTCAAATCTTTAAGTGGGGGGACTATCACCTGACCCAATAGTGAAAAGAGATGAAGTAAAGATCACAAAGAATACAGAATGGTTGATGGTGGTATTGCCAAGGGGCAACGGTCGCTTGAGAAAGGTAATTCAGCCAGATGCAATTTTCAACAAACACCCACTTGAGGGAGACTGGGCACGCCACCCATACTGTGGCACAATCTGTGTGGTGAGGATTGCCCCTCTGAGGAAGCCAACCGACAAGGACCACTTTGGTCCAGCTCCTTTCTAAAGCGGGATAATACTTTTCAAAAAAATGACACTGCGACTTTATGATTAGTTTGTTTTTCGTTTAGTCGTGTCCGACTCTTCGTGACCCCATGGACCAGAGCACACCAGCCCCTCCTGTCTTCCACTGCCTCCAGGAGTTGTGTCAAATTCATGTTGGTTGCTTCGCAGACACTGATCAGTTACCAGATCTAAATTGTTTTATTCCCACTGAAGTTATTGCTGATTTTCTTGAAGCTAAAGTTAATAAACCTATTACTGTTTAAAATGAGTCTCCATGGTACTTTCCCATGCAAAAATTGGAGTTGCATTCAAACAACACAGAACCTAATCACAATTATACTGTTTTTATTTTATGTATTATGAATATAATGAATAAATAAATATTTGGTAGCTGTAGATCTGCAGACCTCCTTTAATCATTAGAGTAGAACTCTATTCTGAAAAGTCTATTTGATGTGATTTCATTTTCCCATTAAAAAGCTGTTTAAATAAAAATGTGAGAGGGGGAACTGCAGATCACTTAGCGATTATACAAGGTGGTCACGACTCAAAAAAAGGTTGGGAAACACTGCTCTACATGGATGTTAAGAAGAGATCACCATTATCAGCAGTAATTATACTCAGTGGAGAAAGGACAAAATGAACCTGAGATGAACTTCTTTAATTAGAATGAACCTGAGATGAACTTCTTTAATTAGAAAAAAGAGGAAAAATACTATTACTATATATAATCGAATAAGGAGGAATAAATATTACTATAACTAAAAGATTATAAAAAGCAGTATTTTGAGAAGTTGAAATTAGAAATTAAAAATAAATTAAATGATTATGTGAAGATCAGCTATCACACTTTGGTAGAATTGTCTCATCTAAAATGAATGTACAGTACCGAAGATCAATTTATTTTTTCCCCCTCATTCTTCTATTTTCCCCAATGATTGTACTTGTTTCCGGAAAATGAGAAAGGAGTTTACTAAAGAGGAAACAAATATTTGAATTAAAGAATTTGTTAGAAAAAAGTAATACCGGGGGGGGGGAGGCCAGTGTTAGAAAAGAAGAGTAAAAGTGGATGAATGTGATGCAGCAACCAAGTGCAGGGTAAGAAGACACAATGTGCTCATCAGTTCTAAATGCTGCACATTACAGTAGTACTCCCTGACTGCATTGTCTGAGGGGGCAGGACTTTGGCTTTAAATTAGTGCCAGCAGAAGCTCTAAGCCCCTTTCCTGAGAACGAAGCAGAGGCAGGAGGGAGCTGTGCTTGGGGGACATTTTATTTGGTGAGATCTTTTCTGGTAGGCTGACCTTTGTACTCCCTGACCGCATGGTCTGAGGGGGCAGGGCTTTGGACTTAAATTAGTGCCGGCAGATGGTCTAAGCCCCTTTCCTGAGGAGAAAGGAGAGGCAGGAGGTTCTATTTTTGACTCTAATCTGCTAAACAGGAAAGTCAAATAGCATTTCATATACCTTGGGGCAGGAATGTTTAGGAGCAGGATCATACTTCTGCACTATAAGGGAGCAGGGTGGGTAGGTGGGGCTCGTCAGCCATGGAAAACAGCCCATCTAGGAGAAGGAAAACTGATTTCAAACCTCCGATGCCTTGTGGGTATATCCACTGATGGAAAAGGCTTCAGAAGATAACCTCAAGGCAAAATCCAGGACCGGAGTTCCATTCTGGCAACTTGCTGCTTGGGTAACAGCCTATCCCGCATATTATTCTACCCAGGCTTCATTCTCTGGAGAGGACACTCCAGCTTCGCATACAGTGTCGAAATAACACAGGAACTAGCAGTTACTGGTTATAAGTCTTTCCTATAATAATAATAATAATAATAATAATAATAATAATAATAATAATAATAATAATAATAATAATAATAATAATAATAATAATAATAATAATAATAATAATAATAATAATGATGATGATGATGATGATGATGATGATGATGGTGATGCCCACGTAGGAGAAGAGAGGTTAGATATCTTAAATCTATCCCCTCTTCTAGTCCTACCCCCAACCAGACGGTATCAGGTGACCACACCAGCAAACCCTTGAGCCACTGTTGATGAATGCCAGGTCAGTACAAAATAAGACTGCCCTCATCCATGATGTAATTCTGGATGAGGATGCTGACTTGGCGTGCATTGAGACCAGGGTGGGAGAAGAGGGTGGTATACATCTCTCCCAGATGTGTCCACCTGGGCATTTAGTCCAGCACCAATGTCGCTTGGAGGGTCAGGGAGGAGGAGTTGTTATAGTCTATAGGAGTTCTACCTCCTTGACCAGGGTTCCTGTCCCTTTGAGAGGAGGTCTTGAGGGCCTGTATTGTCTGCTGGGCTTATGAGACAGATTAGAGATTCTGTTGGTGCACCGCCCACCCTGCTGCGTACCAACAGTCTCCCCGCCTGAGCTGACGGAGGTCGTCTCGGACCTGGTGTTGAGGACTCCCAGGCTGTTGGTGCTTGGGGACCTCAACCTCCATGCCAAGGCTGCCTTGACTGCGGCACCTCAGGACTTCATGGCCGCCATGACAACCATGGGGCTGTCTCAATATGTCATCGACCCAACACATAAGAAGGGCCATACCTTGGACCTGGTTTTCTCAACCGAACTGGAAGATAGTGGTTTGTATGTGGAGAGGCTGGTTGTGACCCCATTGTTGTGGTCAGACCACTTCCTGGTCAAGTTTAGTCTATTAGCTTCTTCTTCCCTCTGCAAGAGTGGGGGATCTATTAAGATGATCCGCCCTTGCAGGCTAATGGATCCAGATGGTTTCCTGAATGCTCTGGGGGATTATCCGTCTGATATGGTCGGCACTCCTGTCAAAGCTCAGGTCATCCTATGGAATAGGGAGATGACCCTGGCGGTTGACACGATTGAGCCTAAGCACCCTCTCCCTGCAAGCAGAGTCCAGACAGCTCCTTGGTATACTTCTGAACTGCGGGCGATGAAGCAAGAGGGGAGACGGCTGGAGTGCAGGTGGAGGAAGTCCCACTGGGAGTCCGATCGAACACGACTTAGAGCCCATTATCTATTTCGTGGCAATACGGCTGGCGAAATGGCAATATTTCTCCAGTCGTATTGCTTCCTCAGAATGTCATCCAGCAGAGCTGTTTTGGGTGGTCCGGGGTCTTCTTCAACTGGGAAAACCGATGGAGGTCCTGGACTGCTCATCAGCTCACTGTGATGAGTTTGCCATTCATTTTGAGGGGGAAATCGCTCAGATTCACAGTGGGCTGGACTCTACCATTAGTGCAGAATCAGAGGGCGTGTCCAGTGTGCCGTGCTTAGGTCAAATATTAATGGATGAGTTTCAATTGTTGACACGTGAGGATGTGGACAGGGTGCTTGGATCTGTCTGTTCTACCACCACCCGGCTTGACCCTTGCTCATCTTGGCTCATTGGCAGAACTGCCAGGGGGTTCGCACTTGGGTCCAGGAGGCTGCGAATGCCTCTTTGAGAGAGGGAGTGGTGCCTACTGCCTTGAAAGAGGTGGTAATTCGGCCACTCCTTAAAAAGCCTAACCTGGAGCCAAGGCTGGTGGTTAACCATATATTATAGTTAATATATAACATATAGCTAGATACAGTATTATAGTTACATGTTATATATTAATATATACATTAAATAAATAAATAAATAAACTACCTCTCAGTTGTAAACCTCCCCTATTTGGGCAAAGTGTTGGAGCGGGTTGTGGTCAGGCAACTCCAGGCGCTGCTGGATGAAACAGATTTTCTGGATCCATTTCAATCGGGTTTCAGGCTGGGTTTCGGCATTGAGACTGCCTTGGTCGCCATGCACAATGACCTTTGCTGGGAGAGACAGGGGGAGTGTGACTCTGTTGATACTCATGGACCGCTCAGTGGCTTTCGACACCATCAACCATAGTGTCCTTCTGGTTAGGCTGGCTGGGTTGGGAGTTGGGGGCACTGTTTTACGGTGGTTCCGCTCCTTCCTAGCTATCTGGACCTGATAATGGACTGGATGAGAGTTAATAAATTTAAACTCAATCCAGACAAGGTGGAAATGCTGTTAGTGGGTGCTTCACCAGACAGGCTTGAGGGCCATTTCTCTGCCCTGAATGGGTTTACACTCCCCCTAAGGGACAGGTTCTGCAGTTTGGGGGTGCTCCTGGATCCCAGTCTAACACTGGAAGCCCAGGTGGACTCAGTGGCCAGAGGCACCTTCCTTCAGCTGCAGAAATTATACCAGCTGCGGCCCTACCTGGACGGGCAGAGTCTCATGACAGTTACACACGCACTGGTAACCTCTCACATAGATTACTGCAATGCGCTCTACATGGGGCTGACTTTGAAGACAGTCCGGCGATTGCAACTGGTCCAGAACTGAGCTGCGCAGCTGGTGAGTGGTGGTGCCACTAGGGAACATATTAAGTTACATTGGCTACCAGTTGCTGCCCAGGCCCAATTCAAAATGCTTGTTTTTACATATAAAGCCCTAAACAGCTTGGGCCCTGGATACCTGAAGGACCGCCTCCTTCCATAAGAACCTACCCGGCAGTTAAGGTCTAGCCAGGAGGCCCTTTTGAAAGAGCCGTCCCTCAAGGAGGTAAGAGGGAGGGCTTGCAGACAAAGGGCCTTTTCGGCAGCTGCCCCCAGACTATGGAACGCCCTCCCGACTGAGATTCGTCTGGTGCCGACGCTGATGACATCTTGGCACCAGCTGAAAACCTTCCTGTTCCAGAAGGCTTTTAATTGAAATAATATCAACTATGGGTCCTGATAGCAATTTTCAGAGTATATATCTTAATTTGATTTTAATTGTTTTATCTTTTTATTGTATTTTGATAGTTGTAAGCTCCCCAGAGACCTTTAGGTAGACTTACCTATAGACTGTAGACTGAGCCTGGCTCCTCATACTGCCTTGGTAGCCTCAGAACAGCAGGAAAAAGAGCGCCAAACAGCTCAGAGCTGGCACCAAGCAGCCACCCCCATCCCCCCCGCAGGCAAAGCATGTCTTTCAGAAGCCTCCCGGGTGCTTTTCCACTGCTGAACAAGCCCCGGGAGGCTTCTGAAAGCGGCGCTTTGCTACAGGGGGTGGGGGTGGGCCTGCCCCTGCCACCCACCTACTGACCCCCACAAGGCAAAGCACCACTTCAGAGGCTTCCCTGGTGCATTTTCACTGCCTGTTTACCTGCCGGTAAAGCCCGGAGAAGCCTCTGACACCCTGCACCAATGAGCTTTGAGGTGGGGAGGGGGCGGGAGTGGAGAAGAGCACACACATCCCGCTCCCCCAGCAAAGCACCACTTCCAGAAGCCTCCCGGGGTTTCATCTTGCGAAACAGGGCCATAGGAAAAATTGTCTTGTGAGGCACCAAAACCCTCGCCGGACCCAATCATCCAGCGAGTTTTTCGTCCCGTGAGGCAATCGTCTTGCGGGGCAACGCTGTAACATACAACATGCAGGACTGCAAAAGTGTACAGACTCCCATGACAGTAGATTTTCAAAAGTCAGATAATGAACGCAAAGAGTTTGAAGAACAAGAAATGGACCAAGCACCAATTGGAAGTTTACAAGATCTAGCAAACTGGACAAGGCCAGATATTGCTGTGTATTCCAAAGCCAACACAAAAACACTGGTTGGGGGTGAAAAGAATATTTAGGTACCTAAAAGGTACCCTTGACACATGTTTGTTAATGCAACCTTCTAGTGATTTAAAATTAAAGGTTTATGTAAATAGTAATTAGGCAAACAACATACCTGAAAGGAAATCAGTATCAGGTTTCACAATAAAGTTTGTTGAGACGGTGGGATGGAAATCAAGGAAACAAAGTTCTGTTGCCACATCCACTGCTGAGGCAGAGTTTGCTGCTCTTTCAGAAGTGTGTTCAGAGCTGGTGTGGTATAAGCAATTGCTTATAGATCTGAAAATTAAAATGGATCAGGCTGTAACAGTGTTTGAGGACAACACTGCATGCATACAGATAACAACCACAAAAAATGAGAAGCAGAAGCAAACACATTGGTATTAAATATCACAATGTTGTTGTTGTTGTTGTTTAGTCGTTTAGTCGTGTCCGACTCTTCGTGACCCCATGGACCAGAGCACGCCAGGCCCTCCTATCTTCCACTGCCTCCCGGAGGTTGGTCAGATTCATGCTGGTAGTTTCGATGACACTGTCCAGCCATCTCATCCTCGGTCATCCCCTTCTCCTCTTGCCGTCACACTTTCCTAACATCAGGGTCTTTTCCAGGGAGTCTTCTCTTCCCATGAGATGGACAAAGTACTGGAGCCTCAGCTTCAGGATCTGTCCTTCCAGTGAGCACTCAGGGTTGAATCACAATGTTAGAGAGTCAGTAAAAGAAAAACTATTTCAGAAACAGAAAAGAACATGGCAGACATTCTAACTAAACCACTGAGTGTGCAAAGACACAGAGAACTAACTGAAGAGTTGGGAGTATGTTCTGTTCAGGTGTAAACCAGGAAGGATGTCAAGGATAATTTCCACACTGAGGCAGAACAAGGCCTATGATAATCAGCAGCCATATTTAACAGGTGTGCAAAAAGCTGAACCATACAATCTGGGATGATGCAATGTCCACACTGATTGGCTGTGCATGCGTATAACTGCGTAAACATGTGGACAAGATATATGGATCTCTTCTAACGAATGTCATGCTGCTGGTTTGTACTGCTAAACTTCTATATATAACGTAAATACACTTGGTGTTGGAAGAAGCTGTCTTTGTGTGATTCAACTGGACTGCCTGGACTGAAACAAAACTCTGCTAACTTACACAAACATTTTATTTTCCTTCTTCCGATAATCATCTTGTCCTCCTCAAGGACATCAGGAAAACCCCAGGCATAGCCCTACCTCCCTTCCATCAGCTGACATCTGTTTCAGGCTCGTGAAAGAAGTCTTGGGAAGTCCAGGCTGAAATGTCCATTTCCCTTCCTTACATCATTTTAAATTTCTTAATTTGGAATCATTCCCTTGCTTGTCCCACATGGAGGAGACCCACCAGCCAGCCTGTGGGAGTTTGTCAAGGCAACTCCGAGGTCAATGAGATTAATAATCAGATCTTTAATTTGGTTTTCCCTTTCCAAAGTTCCCCAAGGCAGAAGAGGCTTCTTCAGTTTAATCTGAAGGATCCCAAAAGGGGGAAGAAGAGATTCACAAAAGCCCCTTGAGAGAAAGGGGGCAAAAGGGTACTATCCTCCACCCAAAGAAAGTAGGAGTCCGAGCCAGCAGAGAGGAAATGGGACAAAGGAGAAAAGGGGACCTCCCACCCCCCGTGGGATGTGAAGGAGATGAAGAGAGCCCAGTTTTTTGTTCTCTCCTTCCAGGCCCCTATTGGGGTTAAGCCATTCAGCCGCCCAGTCTGGCTTGATCGAGTGACCCCAGTAGAGCTAGGTGGGGACAGGCGCTCTACCGGGTATCGCGGCCCTATACTGCTTAGGGATTTATATGTAAGCATTTATGTCCTACAAAGTTACACAAAATTAATAAAGATATATTGGATAAATGTTGGAGGAACTGTGGACAAAAAGGAACTTTGAAACATATGTGGATTTCTTGACCCAAAATAGAAGCATTCCGGCAAGAGCTAATTAGATGGGTAGAGACATTGACCAATCAAAAAACAGATATGAATGTAACATTATTGTTATTTTCATTATTTACAGGGGGAAATGAGAAACTTGAAAATAAAGAACGAGTAGCAAATCTTAAAGGCACCACAAATCTGAGATCGCTAGAAATTGGAAAAACGCTCAAGATCTCTCATTACAAGCATTTATGAATATGACATACAATGTTGATGGAAAAAATGACTAATAAACTTAGACTATATAGAAGAGAAATAAGGCATTGTCAAGTCACTGAAAACTGGAAGCTTTTATTAAAATATGCCAATAAAATAAATCTCAAGACACGTGGTTTGGAAAACAACTTTGAGCATTTAGATTGTTGGTTGATATTTCTTTAAGATGAGACCGGGTAGGATGTAAATGTGATTTTTAGAAATGTGGGGAATAGCAATTGGTCAACAGTTAAATGATATAACAAGTTAATTGACAGTTTACTATGTTAATCTTTGTATTTATTACTTGTAACCCAATGGATTGTCTTTTCTTTAGAAATTAAAAAGAAAAAAGAAAAAGAAAAAGTGTAAGCATTAATGTGAAAACGAAAGGGTAACCAGTATAAGGCTGCCAGTGTGGGGGAAATATGTAAAGAAAACCATACCCTCTGTCATGGAATGATTTATGTGGATTAAATCTTGTAATGAGGATGGGATATGTAGTAATGAACAATGTAAGATGGATTCCATATTGGTTCTCTGTATAAATGATTTCTGCATGCTGAAAGTGTGTTTCTAGAGGGAAGTGGGAATGTTTTCCTGTAGGCCTAAGGAGGACATTCCTAGATAAGAAGACTGGTCATTTGTTTTGGCGGAATTGCAGACATACTGAAGAAAACAACACCTGTTTCCCATGAGAAGAGAGAAGATAAGGAGGGACTGTTTACCTGACTTCATGCCGTGATTGGATGACAGCATGAGAGACGGAGAAGAAGGGGGGTTACAGCTAAGCTTGAAAAAGGACAATATCTTTTCTTTTGACCTTTCCTGATTTTTCATTCTTGGACTTTTTGGACTACAGTGGTGCCTCGCACAACGAATGCCTCACACAACGATGAATTCACACAACGATGGCTTTTTCTGAAAAATTTGCCGCCTCACACAACGATGTTTCCTATGGGGAATTTTCGCACAACGATTTTGGGACCATGCTTCACACAACGATTGCATTTTGGGTCCCCTGTTTCACTGAACGATGTTTGCAAAAAAGAGCAGGAAAGGTGGCTGTTAACAGTTTTAAATGCTTGGAATCGTTAGTGCACCTTCTAAAATGGGTGCATACTTAATTTGCCGTTGATCTGACTTTTCGTTAATTTTTTGTGAATTTTTTCTTCCCCCATAGGAAACAATGGAGCTGTCAGATTTTGACAGCTGTCAAAAGTTGGGGGGGGGGGAAATTCACCATTAATTAACAAAAAGTCAGATCAAAGCCAAATTAACTTTTGCATCCGTTTTAGAGGGTGCAGAAGCTATTCCAAGCATTTAAAACCATTTTTGACCCTTTTATGACACACTTAAATTTGCAAACATTGACTTCGCTAAACCATTAAAATGCATTGGAAAGGCTGCAATGCATTTGAATGGAGGAAACATTGTTTCACACAACGATGTTTCCTATGGGGATTTTCGCTTAAGGACGGCAATCCGTTCCAATTGGAACGGATTAACCGGTTTTCAATGCATTCCTATGGGAAATGGTGTTTCGCAGAACGATGATTCACACGATGAATTTTTTGGAACCAATTAACATCGTTGTGCGAGGCACCACTGTACAGTTTTTTCTAGGTCTTGTTGCCTGCTGTGCAGTGCAGGTAACAGACTGATAGAGATGTAGGTTATTAGGTCGAAAGGGGGGTTTTATGCCTTCTGCCCACCCTAATAGATTTTTTTAAAAGATTTTCTAGGATTTTCAGTGTTTCTGTATTTAAAGAGAAGTGTTGCTTCATTTATATTTTGTATCAAGCCTTGAAAATGATAAAATGCTGGCTTATGCGTTAAACTGACTTTATTTTGTGAATTTCTATATTTTTCTTAATAAAATAATAATTATAAAAATCAATTGGTTTCTTGAACAGTGTAGCTTTCTTAGTATTACCCTGAGGGGGAATTACAGGGCCACACTTTGCTACTGAGTCCTACCCAGATTGAGCAAAGTGAGTCTACTGACTACATAGCTCGTGTGTATTTATTTTTTGGAATTTTCTAAGGTTGCAGAAGTATCTTTTTAGGGCAGACTTGTAAGCAGAAGTGTTGGAGCGGCCCTTGGCTGAAGTTACCAGGACTCGAGGGAGCACAGGCTTCTAATTAGTCTCTGTCCGAACGGTCAAGCATCTCTTAGGAGATCTGAGCGTGACACCCTCAAACAGCAACACTTTGCACATGTTCAAAGAAGAAGTGTGGTGTCCTGGATGGAGTGCCAGACTGGAAACCAGGAGAGCTGGATTCAAATCCCTGCTGGGCCGGGGAAACTGAGAGGAGAAAGTGTGTGTGGCAAGACTATTTAAGCCACCTCTTGAAATCTCACTTACCTTGCAAATGGTGAAGGGACCTGGGATTTCGTACTTCCTTTTCGGTCCCAAAAACAGCAAAGAGAAATCACCTCAGTCTCACCCCTTCCTAGGAGAAAAGAAAAATAGAAAAGATCAGCCTGGAGGCTTCATGGATAAAGCAAATCAAAAACGTTTCCTTGCGAAATGTGCTTTCATCATGTTTCTGTTGAAGGGGGTCACATCCTCATCTCTCTCTGGTCTTCTGGCAGCAGAACAACAGGAACAGAAAGGCAGCTGACAAAGAAACCACAGGAAGGAAGGAAGGAAGGAGCATCTCATGCTGGGATCCAAGAGAAAAGCTCCCACCGTCCCAGTGAGAAGGGGGCAACAGCAGGGAACCAGCAACAGGACCTGCTTCTCGTTGACACCGGCAATGAAGGCAGCAGCATACAAGATGGTATTTCTACCACTATTTATTTAAAATATTTTTACCCCGCCGTTCTCCTTTAAAAGGACTCAAGGCAGCTTACTTTCATCACCAAAAGGCAACATTTAAAAGTTTAAAACAGCAAGTCTATAAACCTTAAAAAGGTTTAGGGTTAACCAATGCTACACTAAAAATAGTATACAAAATCAACCTCTAGAAAACACCACAGACCATGTGATGTAGTGGACCGAGGGTTGGACCAGGCGCCCTGTTCTCACGGGAACATTTATTATTTTTTGTCACCTCAAGGATCCTAACACAGGCAGCATCGCCAAAGGCGCCCCTCAGCCTCCGTGCCAAATGTCCCGTGTCGTGGGGTTGCCAACTCAAGGCGGGCAGAGTTCAGGTCTCAGGACTTTTCTCGCCTCCTGTCTTCCAATCTCCAACCTTGCTTGTTTTATTTATTTATTTATTCATTCATTCATTCAATTTATACCCCACCCCCCTAGACAGCGTCTATTCAGGGCAGCTTACAAAATCATAAAATTATAACAATAAAAATATCACAATCAGAATAAACAACATTCATAATCATAAAAACATTTGGACAATAATATAGTGTGATCAAGATGGGGAATAAAAGAACAGAAAAGATAGAATTCAAGAACTGACAGCAGCGAAAGCCTGCCTGAAGAGCCAAGTTTTTAAATGGCTCTTAAAAACACCCAGCGAGGGAGCCAGGCAGATCTCTGATGGAAAGCCATTCCATGGTCGAGGGGCCACTGCTGAGAAGGCCCGGTTTCTTGTTCTTTCTTTCTGGGCCTCTCTCGGCGTTAGGCCCCTCAACCATCCCTCCTGGCTATGCCGAGTAATTCGGGTAGATCTGGGTGGGAGAAGGTGATCTGCCAAATACCGAGGTCCCAAACCGTTTAGGGCTTTATACTTCATCATTAACGCTTTGAAGTTGATGCAGAAGTGAATGGGCAGCCAGTGTAAGGCAGCCAGAGTGGGGGAGATATGCTGGTGTTTTCTCACCCCACTAAGAAGTCTGGCCACCGCGTTCTGCACCATTTGAAGCGTCATCAATCTCAAAGGTAGCCCCACACAGAGCCCATTACAGTGGTCTAATCGTAAGATTACGAGCACGTGGACGAGAGTAGTGAGGGACCCCCCATCAAGGTAGGGTCACAGGTGGGCAATCCACTACAAATGAAAATAGGTGGAGCAGGCCACGGATGCCACCTGGGTTTCCATAGTAAGCACCGGGTCCAGATGTATTCCCAAGCTGGAGACCTCACTCCGCGCAGTGAGACCCCCCCCACAAAGAGAGGGAGTGTCACAAACCACCAACAAGGGGGCCGCCCGCTCTCAATACCTCCATCTTATCTGGGTTCAGCACGGCCTCCAGGCAGCGCTGAATGGACAGAATGGACAATCCCAAAGAAAGGCAGTGCCAAAGAATGCTCCAACTACCACACAATTGCACTCATTTCACACGCTAGCAAGGTTATGCTCAAAATCCTCCAAGGTAGGCTTCAGCAGTATGTGGACCGAGAACTCCCAGAAGTACAAGCTGGATTCTGAAGAGGCAGAGGAACTCGAGACCAAATTGCTAACTTGCGCTGGATTATGGAGAAAGCCAGAGAGTTCCAGAAAAATATCTACTTCTGCTTCATTGACTATGCGAAAGCCTTTGACTGTGTGGACCACAGCAAAATATGGCAAGTTCTTAAAGAAACGGGAGTGCCTGACCACTTTATCTGTCTCCTGAGAAACCTATATGTGGGACAGGAAGCAACAGTCAGAACTGGTCATGGAACAACTGAGTGGTTCAAAATTGGGAAAGGAGTACGGCAAGGCTGTATACTGTCCCCCAGCTTATTTAACTTGTATGCAGAATACATCATGCGGAAGGCTGGACTGGAAGAAGCCCAAGCCGGAATTAAGATTGCCGGAAGAAATATCAACAACCTCCGATATGCAGATGATACCACTCTGATGGCAGAAAGTGAGGAGGAATTGAAGAACCTTGTAATGAGAGTGAAAGAGGAGAGTGCAAAAACGGTCTGAAACTCAACATCAAAAAAACTAAGATCATGGCCACTGGTCCCATCACCTCCTGGGAAATAGAAGGGGAAGATATGGAGGCAGTGTCAAATTTTATTTTCCTGGGCTCCATGATCACTGCAGATGGAGACAGCAGCCCTGAAATTAAAAGACGCCTTCTTCTTGGGAGGAAAGCGATGACAAATCTTGACAGCATCTTGAAAAGCAGAGACATCACCTTGCCAACAAAAGTCCGAATAGTCAAAGCTATGGTTTTTCCTGTCGTGATGTATGGAAGTGAGAGCTGGACCATAAAGAAAGCAGACCGCCGAAGAATTGATGCCTTTGAATTGTGGTGCTGGAGGAGGCTCTTGAGAATCCCCTGGACTGCAAGGAGAACAAACCTATCAGTTCTAAAGGAAATCAACCCTGAGTGCTCACTGGAAGGACAGATCCTGAAGCTGAGGCTCCAGTACTTTGGCCATCTCATGAGAAGAAAAGAGGCCTTGGAAAAAACCCTGATGTTAGGAAGGTGTGACGGCAAGAGGAGAAGGGGACGACAGAGGATGAGATGGCTGGACAGCGTCTGCGAAGCAACCAACATGAACCTGACACAACTCCGGGAGGCAGTAGAAGACAGGAGGGCCTGGCGTGCTCTGGTCCATGGGGTCACGAAGAGTCGGACACGACTAAACGACTAAACACACACACACGAAGAAGGTGAAAAAGAGATGTAGAGCTGTGTGTCATCAGCGTACTGGTGACACAAAGCCCCACACCCCCTAATGACCCCACCCAGCGGCCTCATATAGATAGTAAACAGCATTGGAGAGATAATCGACCCCTGTGGAACCCCACAATTGAGACTCCACGGGGCCGAGACACTCTCCCCAAGCTGTACTCTCTGGGGATGGTCCTCCAAGAAGGAATGGAGCCAGGCAAGCGCCAGGCCACCAATTCCCAGCTCAGAGAGCCTCCCCAGGAGGATACCGTGGCCGACGGTATCAAAGGTGGCTGAGATATCGAGGAGGACCAGAGCGTTAGTTTCATCAAACAGCGCCTGAAGCTGATCAGCAACCACCCTCTCTAGTACTTTGCTAAGGTAGGAAACATTGGTGACGGGCCTATAATTGCCAATTTCGTCCACCACCAAATTTGGTTTCTTCCTAATGGGCCTAATGAGTGTCTCCTTGAGGGCAAGAGGAACCTTGCCCTCCTGGAGAGACCCATTAATTATCGCTGTGGCCCATTCCGTTGTTATCGGCCTGGCTGCTTTGATTAGCCAGGCAAGGGTCAAGAGAGGAAGAGGCTTCGCTCTTCCCTTTGAGCTCACTTCCAACCTCACACGGGCTTGGAGGGGCTGTAGTCAAGGGTGGGGGTCTTGGTGTTGGCTGCCCCTGCAGGAATGCAAAGTGTTTTATGATCACATGGTTGAGAAAGGAACCTTCAGAGCCATTCACTCTGCAAAAGACCCGCCGGGAGAGGGAATGCCCCAGAAGGAAAGGCAGGGTTGCCTTCCGGTCCTTCTTTCCTCCTGCCCTCCATGTGGAAGGACCGGGGCTCCTTCGGCCTCTTTCCAAAGCCCCCTTTGCTCCACCCCATGGAGAGCCAGGAATTGCAGGCAGGAGGGCGAATCCCTAGGAAGGATGAGCGAGGAACAGGTCTTTTGCACAGCCAATGGCCCTAAATTGTGCCTTTAGGACCCAAAGATCAGAACAGTTTTGGCCCTACAGGAAGAAGAACAATGTCTTCCAGGAGACCCTTCCTGGGGAGATCTCCCTTTCAGCCTCTGCTAGGAAACATCCCAGGGAGGAAAGTCCACCACCTTCTCTCTCCTGCTTTCTCTCCTGCCTGCCTTTCAGAAAAAGACGATCTGTGTTCACAAGCAACAACACAACAAGGAAGCCGCCAAGTGGAAGTAGAGGCAGCCCCTCCTCCTGCCTCCAATTTGAGGCAGATCCGGTTAGCCCTCCTCTCTGCCAGTTAATACAGGGGGGGGGGACACAGACACACAGAGTGTGTGTAAAGAGCAAGAGGTCCAGCAGACGTCCCTCCTCAGAGGGAAGGTGCAGGGAGGACCCCCTGCCTCGCAAATCCCATTCCTGATGGCTCCCCAAGTCCCCAGGCGCCTCCGCCACCTCTCGTCTGCCCCCAGTGCAGCCCCATTGCCTCTCTGGCCTCCCCTGGGACTTTGGCCCTTTAAGGGAGGGAAGGGGGGGTGTCCTTTGTCATTAGAGGGGGGAGATGGGAGGCAAATTACTTTTTGGCGTTCCTTTGTTTCCATCCACCAGATGCTCGCAGGATTCATGGGAAAGCAGGGTCTCCCCCAAACACACACCTACACCCACACACGCACTCTACGAAGCCCTAGGGCCTTGCAGGGGGTTTGGTCTCCCTGCCTCTGTGGGTGGGATCGGTACCCCAGAAATCCTCTCCTTCCTTTGATTCCCCTCCCCCTCCCATCCCCCCCAGAGGAGACCCAGAGAAAAAAATGTCTTACACGAAGGTTGAGCAAGACAAAACACAACCAAGCACCATTGGCAATGCCCGGAGAGGCAACTCCCCTCCTCCCTGGATACGGACGGGGAGCTGGCTCTCTCTCTCTCCCCACCCTGCAAATATCATCCGCCGCCCCTCACCGCCACCCCGATCTTCCCCTCCAGCACCCACCTCCGTCCAGGTCCCGATCCGGGAGGCGCCCCAAAAGCCCCGCTTCTCTCCACGTGCCTCCTTCCGCGAAGGAAACTCCCACTTCCGGGTGGAGTCAAGGGGAGGAGCTTTTTCCTCGCCTTCGTAGCTCTAGGCTCCACCCCGTTCCCCTCTTGCACCAACCGTGTGTGTTCGTGTGTTTGTGATTGTGTGAAGTGTAGGAAGGCTCGAAAATAAAATGGCCGAGTGCGGAGCTTCTCCGGGCTGCCCAAGTTCTCCGTCACCAAAGTCTGTTCACAGATAAGGGAAGAGAGAAAACTTCATGTTTTTCAATGACGAAAGGCTTACTATGTCACCAATCATCTTTCTTGTTTCATAGTAGGACAACATTCTGTTTTATATAGTCTTTTACACACTTTGTGATATACAACAAACTGTCAATTACATTTCTATACAACTCTGGTTGTTCAAAGGGCTTACTTTCTTCACTCCTTTGAAAATCACATGCAGGTTTACTTTCTAATATCCCATATTTTTCTAGCAGTTGTTCTATTTTGTTTTTTGTGTGTGAGAGAAAAATTAACATCAGGATCCCTTTTGATTTCCATCCCTAAAAACTGAATTACATTCCCCAAACCTTTTACTTCAAAGTATTTTTCTATTTGTTTTTCAAGTTCTTCGCTCCACTTTTCGGTTTTACATATGAGAAGAATCTCACCTACATAAATTAGACGAAATACAAACCTTTGACCATTTTGTTTTATAGATCAACATGAATCAGCTATGGCTTGTTTGAATCCTTGCATTTTTAAAATTTGATTAACCTTTGCATTCCAACATCTAGGACTCTGTTTTAAACCATAGATAGATTTACTTAGTTTACACACTAGGTTTGGATTTTCAATGAATCCAGCAGGTTGTTCCATATATAATGTTTCTTCTAAATCTCCATATAGAAAAGCAGTTTTAATATCATACTGTAAAGGATTTAATCCATGTATTGCAGCTAATTTTATCAATAATCTAATTTCTTCATGCTTTACTACTAGGGCAAACATTGCATGATTATCTTTGCCATATTTTTGATTCTATCCTTTGGCTACTAATCTTGCTCTATATCTTTCAATAACTCCTGAACCTTTTTTTATTTTATAAACCCATTTACAACCTATTGATTTTCTCTCTGGTGGTAGTGTGGTTAAAGTCCAAGTTGAATTTTTTTCATGCTTTCTATTTCCTGGTGCATTCCTTTCTGCTAATTTCTAGCAATGTTTGGTGCTACTTTAGCTATATCTGTATAAGGTACTGACTTGGTATCAGTCAGGTGGTTTCCCAAAATTTGATCTTTCTGATCTCCTGAGTGTTTCATGTGATGGACTTGGTTGTGGACTTCCTATTTCTTCCTTTTGTTCTTCACTTTCTATTTCCTCTGACTGGCTATCCACAGGTGTTTCTTTTCTAATTTCCATTTGCTGATGTTCTGGTGAACTAGTTTCATAAGCTGATTGTGAATCATTTATTCCTGTGTCTAATTTAATGAATTTTCCTTCTGAATTCAAATTCTGCTCATTTACTTTAGCACTTCTGCTTACAGTTACTCTATACAGAGGTGCCTGCTTGACAACAACCCCACTCGATGACAAAATCGCTTGACGACGGTTCCTATGGGTTTTTTCACTTTACGATGATTAGGTTGCCCTATGGAGGATCTTCGCCGCACACGCAGGTATTTCCCCCACTGGAATGCATTAACCGGTTTTCAATGGATTCCAATGGGTTTTTTCGCTTGACGACGATTTCGCTTAACAGCGATTTTCCTGGAACGGATTATTGTTGTCAAGCAGGGCACCACTGTATTTTTTTTTTGGCAACCACACATGGTAACAAGAATTCTGAAATCCCAAAAAAATCCCCCTTTCCCCCTCTCGAACTTAATTTTCTCCTCCTTTGTGCTTTAGGAATGTGAATCTAATATTCAGAACCAAATGTCTTTAAATGATTAATTTTAGGTATACTGCCATGAAATTTTTCAAATGGTGTTGAATTTACTGCTTTAGAGTAGATTCTGTTTTGAATATAATTAGCATAGGTATGGCTCAACATCAAAGTCCAGCTGAAATGCATGCGGGACTTCCTCTTTGCCGATGATGCAGCTGTTGTTTCCCATTCTGCCGAAGCATTTTAACAAGGCCTGCCAAGACTTTGAATTAACAATCAGCCTGAAGAAAACACAAGTCATGGCCTAGGGTGTGGACTCACCTCCCTCTATTACCATCTCCAGACAAGAATTGGAGGTTGTTCATGACTTTGTGTAATCTCTGACACCCTCTCCCTGGATGTCAAGCTGGATAAACGCATTGGCAAAGCAGCTACCATGTTCTTTAGACTCACAAAGAAAGTATGGCTTAATAAGAAGCTGATGGCATATACCAAGATCCAGGTCTATAGAGCCTGTGTCCTGAGCACACTCGTGTACTGCAGCGAGTCCTGGACCCTTTGTTCACAGCAGGAGAGAAAGCTGAACACCTTCCACACACATTGTATCCAACACATTTTTGCAATCACCTGGCAGGACAAAGTTCCAAATAGAGTAATCCTAGAATAAGCTGGAATTTTTAGCATGTATACATTACTGGAAAAGTGGTATCTATGTTGGCTTGGGTATGTCATGAGAATGGCTGACGGTCGGATTCCAATATATCTCCTGTAAGGAGAATTAGTCCTGGGAAATCTCCCCAGATGGAGACCACAGCTGCGATACAAGGATATCTGCAAGCAGGATCTGAAGGCCTTAGGAATGGACCTCAACAGATGGGAAACCTTGACGTCTAACCATTCAACCCGGAGGCAATTTGAAGAGACCCTTGTCCAGCAGGCTGAGGCAAAGAGGCAGTCCCAAAAGCAGCAAAACCAGGGAGCTGGACAGTGGACTGATTGTATTTGTCTTATATGTGGAAGAATGGTCACTCTCAAATTGGCCTTCTCAACCACACTAGACACTGTTCAAAGACCTCTATTCAGAGCACGTTACCATAGTATCTCAAGACTGAAGGATGCCTACATGTAATGCCTTTTCTCCAAAATGTTCTTGAAAGAGTATATCTTGCTAATATCTATTTCTTCTTTCTGCTATCCCATTCTGTTGCGGAGAATAAGGTCCTGTTAATTTATGTTTAATTACTCCATTAGATAAAAAAACTCTAGAGAAATGGAAGTAAATTCACCTCTATCAGATAGTATTTCAGCTATTTTCTCATTATACTTTGCTCGTAACCATTACGATTGTTTAAGTTTCTCCTTTGTTTTTCAATAGCTACACAAATCCAAATCTTGAAAAATAATCTACTATTATATTTTGGACCGCCTAAAGAACTTTGAAAGGGACGTAGTGGTGCTGCGGGCTAAACCGCAGAAGCCTGTGCTGCAGGGTCAGAAGACCAAGCAGTCGTAAGATCAAATCCACGCGACGGAGTGAGCGCCCGTCGCTTGTCCCAGCTCACACCAACCTAGCGGTTTGAAAGCATGCAAATGCAAGTAGATAAATAGGGACCACTTCAGTGGGAAGGTAACAGCATTCCGTGTCTAAGTTGCACTGGCCATGTGACCATGGAAGATTGTCTTCAGACAAACGCTGGCTCTATGGCTTGGAAACGGGGATGAGCACCGCCCCCTAGAGTTGAACATGACTGGACAAAAATTGTCAAGGGGAACCTTTAAAGAACTTTGAAATGGACCTGTGTGAGCAGAGAGACATCAGTGTGCTGTCCTCCAGTGCATCAGCACCCGACGAAGATCACGTTGTATAGAGGGGGTGCTGGTGGAGATAGAACAGGAGAAGAAAATAGAGAGACAAGCAACAGAGGTTTGCTTGGCTGATGATAAGGGGGTTGAGCAAGAAATAGTGGTCTAATCTTGAGATTACGAGCGGATGGACCAGAGTGGTGAGTGCCCCAACATTAAGATAAAGACGCAGCTGGGCTATCCGCTGCAGATGGAAATAGTCAGAGCGGATCACTGATACCACTTGGGTCTCCGTGGTGAGCGCCAGGTCCACTCCCAGGCTGCGAACCTCACTCTTTGCTGTGAGAGTCACACACCCCAAAAGAGAGGGAGTTTCCCAAACCGCAGATAGAGGGGAGGGGCCACTGACACTCAGGACCTCCATCTTGCCTGGGTTTGGCCTCAGCCCATTCTCCTGCATCCATCGCAGTACAGCTTCCAGGCAGCACTCAAGGAACAGGACAACATCCACTGAGGAAGGTGGAAAAGATAGGTGTCATCAATGGATTGATGGCACAAAGCCCCACACCCCCTGGTGACCCCCCCCTGCGGCTTCATATACATGTTAAACAGCATTGGAGAGATGATCGAACCCTGCGGAACACCACAATTGCTCCACAGGGCCGAAGCACTCTCTCCAAGCTGGACTCGCTGAGAGCAGTCCTCCAAGAAGGATAGGAGCCAGGCAAACACACTGATTCCTAACTCCGAGAGCCTCCCCAGAAGGATGCCGTGGTCGACGGTATCAAAGGCCACTGAAATGTCGAGGAGGACCAGCAAAGACATATTGCCCCTGTCAGCCTCCCTCAAAAGGTCATCCAACAGTGTGACCAGCACCATTTCCGTACCATGGCGCGGCCTGAAGCCCAAATGAAATGGGTCCAGTGCATTGATTTCATCCAAGAGCCTGCAGCTGATCAGCCACCACCCTCTCCACCACTTTGCTAAGGAAAGAAACATTGGTGACGGGTCTGTACTTGCCAATGTCATCCACCGCCAAATTTGGTTTCTTCCTAATGGGCTTAATGTCTCCTTGAGGGTGGGAGGAACCTTGCCCTCAAGGAGAGACCCATTAATTATCACAGGGGCCCATTCAGTTGTTACAGGCCTGGCTGCTCTGATTAGCCAGGCCAGGCAAGGGTCAAGGGAGGAGGTGGTGGCCTGACAGCGATCAAGTGCTTTGTCCACCAAATCTGGCATCACAGGCTGAAAGAGTTCGAGTCTCATCGGGCAAGGTGGTGAGATTTTCAAAAAGAAGAGAGATCCCGGCGGATGGTCTCCACTTTAGATTTTTAAAATGCTGCAAATTGGTCAGGTGAGATGTTAGTGGGTGGCCCATCACCCAGAACAATTCCGGATAGATTGTAAACTATACAGAAAAGTTCCGCCTGCTGATTTGAAGCTTCACTTATCCAGTCAGCGAAGTGTGATCATCTAGCAGCCTTCACCTTAGCCAGGTAATGGTTAGTCGCGATCCTGACAGCTTCCTTATTATAATCAGTCAGTTTGCCTCTCCAAATGCACTCTAGACATCTCCAATTTTGTTTCATAACTCGTAGTTCCTGATTATACCAGGCCCCTGGCCATGCTCTGAGACAGAGAGGCCTCTCATGGTATCCTGGAATCATAGCGGATCCAGTAACCTTTGAGGGCGGACCATGAAAATAGGTCCCTGCTCCCTGCAGGGGGGAGTGGCACTGAAAGGTTACATTTTATTAAGTGATGATCTGACCGTGACAAGGGGACTGACACCAGGTCAATCACCATCAGACCACGCGCGCGCCACTCAGTGGAAAATACCAGGTCTAGCATATGGCCACCCACATGTGTGGGACCGTTGACATGTTGGGACATGTCCAAGGAAGCCATGGTTTCCAAGAACTCAAGAGCTGGACCGGAAACCCCTGCCTCTGCATGGATGTTGAAGTCACCCAGGACCAAAAGCTGCGGGGACTCCAACAGTGCCACAGAGACAAAGTCTGCCAGTAAGGAGGCGGCTGGGTTGCAGAGAGCGCAGTAATCCAGCAAGATCCATTTACCATCCCTGGCCCCGATAAACACATGGAGGGCCTCCAGACCTGGTTTCACCATTGAGGAGCGCCTAGTAACCCCTAGAGTGTTTCTATTAACAATGGCTACTCCCCCCCCCTCCAGTCTGCCCTGGTGCTGGACTGCATAACTGGGAGACAGGCAAGGGTCAGGGGAACTTCCTCTTCCCCACCTACCCAAGTCTCAGTTATACACGCCAAGTCTGCATCCTTCTCCAGAATCTTGAATAATCTGGGATTTATTGGACATGGACCTGACATTCAGCAGCACCAGTTTTAGTGTGGAGGGCCGGCTGATCTGACTACATTGAGACTGGTGGTTGGTCACAGCCCCAGAACAGTGAACAGCCTTCAATCATCTGTTCACTGTTCTTCAAACATGAGTAGTGGCTGTGCCAACGCCATATTTCCCTCTACCCGTAATCACCCGGATGTTCGAGAAACTCCAGCTGGGGGGGGCAAGTCTTCCACTCCATGTCACAAAGGAAAACAAAACGGAACCCACAAAATACACTAAATTAATACAATAAAACAATAATGACAATAATAACAAGATAGTAATTAAACCAATTAATCCAATATTGATTAATCATTAAAACATAAAACAATTTTCTAGATTAAACGAATTATCAACTGAAAAATTTTATCAGACTGACAATTTAGATAAAATTTAATTTAGAAAATTTAAATGACATTTCAATTAAACTAAACAAAACAAAGAAAAGAATAACACAATAAAGTAAATAAATAAAATAAGAGCACTATAATAAACTAATACAGTGGTGCCCTGCATAGCAACGTTAATCCGTTCCAGGATTAACGTCGCTATCCGAAAACATCGCTAAACGGAACAAAAAAACCCCATAGAAATGCATTGAATCCTGTTTAATGCGTTCCTATGGGGCAAAAACTCACCGTTCAGTGAAAATCCTCCATAGGGGCAGCCATTTTCGCTGCCTCGGTAAGCGAGGAATCCATCCAGAAAACTGCTGCAGCCATTTTGGAACCACCCATCAGCTGTTAAAAAAGCATTGCTTTGCCATGATCGGTTCCCCAAGCAGGGAACCGATCATAACAAAGCACTGCCAACTAGCCAGCTAGCCAGCCCGGGAGACACCAGCGTCTTTGGGCAGCAGACAAGCGAAGGCTTGGGAGGAGGGCCACCGGAACACCCGGGCCTTGCCCTGCCTCCTGGCTCTCCCCAAAGCACCCCTCACCCCAGTCTCAGCCGCCTCCGCCAGCAGCGGCGGGAGGAGGGCTGCCAGAACACTCGGGCCTTGCTCTGCCTCCCGGCTTTCCCCGAAGCACCCCTCACCCCAGTCTCCCCTGCCGCCGCCAGGAGGAAGGCCACCGGAACACCGGGGCCTTGCCTTGCCTCGTGGCTTTCCCCCAGCCACCTCCTCATCCCCTCCACTGCCGCCGCCGGTCAGCTGGGGGAAGGTACGGTGAAGGGATGGCTCCCCACCCCCATCCTCCCGAAGCTGGCATTTCAGCACAGCTCCGGGGGGGGGAATCCCTTCCCCCTCCCCTCCTGAAGCCGACGCTGAAGCCGGCATTTCAGCACAGCTCTGGAGGATGGGGAGGGGAATCCCTTTCCCCCCATCCGCCCGAAGCCCCACCCATCAGCTGTGCGAAAATGGGGCGTAGGGAGAAAATCGCAGAGCGCTTTCCCCCATTGAAAACATCGTTTTGCAATTGCTTTTGTGATCGCAAAATCATCATTGGTATGCGGATTATTCGTTAAACAGGGCACCCGTTAAGCGAGGCACCACTGTAATCACAAATAATACATACAAAAATATATTATAAAAATAATATACATAATGTATATACAATGTATATACAGTGGTGCCTCGCTTAATGAGCGCCCCATTGAGTGATTAAATTGCTTAACGAGGGGCTCTGGGCCATCGCTGGAGCATTCGCTCAGCGATGGCCCCTATGGTGTTTTTTCGCTTTGCAATATTCGCTAAGCGATTCGCTTAGCAAATATCGCATAACGAAGCGGGGGAGAACAGCTGATCAGCGGTTCCAAAATGGCCGCCGGAAGGTCCGTGCTGCATTTTCGCGCCCTGCCCTCGCTTACCGAGGGCGCGAAAATGGCAGCGCTATGGAGGAAGATTGCTTAACGGTGAGTTTTAAAGCCATAGGAACGCATTGAACAAAGTTCAATGCGTTTCTATGGCTTTTTTTCCGTTTAGCGATGTTTCGCTATAGTGACGGTTAATCCGGATTAACCTCGCTATGCGAGGCACCACTGTATATCCCACAATTATTACCCACACACACACACACCTATGGTCCTGTTCTACCTTGCTTTGTCTAATTATGTTATCATTCCTAATGTTATTAAGGTAGATGTTATTGGGTATGTTGAAATACAGTTCTTACAGTTCTTACAGGTGAGGCTGATATTGGAAGTTGCAGCAGAAGGCAAGGGAAGCAACAGCAGCACAGGGATTGAAGCTGGAAATGGTGCTGCTGTTGCCATTTTACTCCTACAAAATGCAGTTATTAAATCATCGCTGGCCAAGCTAGGGGAGCAAGCAGGGGAAATGAGTCCTTGCAATATAGTTGTTGTACCTTCCAACATGTTGTTTTGTCAGACAGCAGAGGCCCCCAACGAGCAACTTTATCACCTCGCAGCGGCTTTTCAGCTCTTTCCCAGCTGTAACTTCAAACACACCACCTTGCTCTCTCGAGGCTTGCTCTCCCCCAATGCTTTCAGAGCTTTACAGAGTCCTCCCGCAACCACAATGACTCAGCAGTCCTCTGACATTCACTGGACTCTGACTCCCACCAGGCTCCTGACCCAGCAATCTCCAGCGATGGTTGCGATGCTCCGGGACTGCTCAATGTCACTCTGAGCCCCTATAGTCAGTCACTGTTGGCCCCACAATCCGAGCTCCAGCGTCAGTTTTCGTCTGCCTCCATCTCTGCAATCACCAAAAACTTGCCTCACTGCTCACCTCACTAGCTCGAGCTCGCAGCACAATCTCCAAGCCTCCAAACAATCCCCCTCACCACCACAATGCAATCAAGTGAGACAAGCAAAGAGCCCAATTGAGGCAAGCAGGACAAAAACAAAGCAGAACAGGACAGAAAACAAAAAGAAAAATGAAAAATGAAAGAAAGGAAAAAGGAGAAGACAAACCGGTGCAGCGGCAAAAATGCTAGCCGCCCGCCACCAGCGCCATCTTGAACAGATGCCACCAGCGCATCAGATTTGACTTCTATCAGATTTGACTTTTCTTCTGGTTTTTTGTTTGTGTGTCTGTTGCTCCAATGCAAACCAAAGAAATGAACATGTGAGTACCAAAACATATGCAACTCCAACAATTTTCTGGCAGAAGGGTTGCATTTTCTGGCAGAATTGCAAGGCTGCTAAAAATTTTGGCCATGACTGTAAATGTTGTACAGTAAAAAATAAAATGGCTGTTTTTAACCTGAGTCATTTACTGAGTGGATTCAGGTGTAGGTATCAAGGTTTAAGACTCAATGTTGTATAGCTGGAGAAAATGATGTAAGTTTATGTAAGCATGTGTAAAGGGGACATCTTATCTGCTGTAAGTCAGATCACTTATTTCTATGCTACATGTTGTATCATGTTATGTTATGCTGCCAGCTGAATATCTATGCTCTCTGTATATGTCACGCACCCCCAGTGTCCCGTTTCCTTTCCCACTCACAGGTTCACCTTAAGACACAACTTGTTCTTTTCACCCATTTTTGCTGCCACCAGAGGGTTTTACCCTCACTGTACCAATTATAAATCTCAGACTATTGCTGCCAAATATAACAAGGTTTATTTATGGTTTGGTAGGTAAATCACAGAAGAAAAATCATGGGTGTTCTTTTTATTATTCATTCAATAAATGTGGATTTGATTATATGTAAGCTTGCTTGTACTCATTCACTTTAATCAAGGTCTCAATATATTCCTACTGTCTATGTATTTATTACTTTTCTCTTTTATATTCTCTAACACGCCAACTTTCCAATATCTTGTCTAAACACTTCACAATCCACTTACTAACTGACTCCCTGTCTCACCCCGTTCTGTTGACTCCACCCCTCCTGTCCTCTCATAGGCTCCTGCAGTAGAGCTCAAAAATGACTGACAGGAGTGATGTGTGGTCTGTCCGTCACATACCTCCCCCCTTGGAAAGTTTGTATCATGGGGTAACACTTACAGTAGGTTACCCTCATGAACAACGTATGATATAACCTACCAACATTTAAAATATCTTCTTTAAAACATCTCAGTTAAACCTATGCCATATATACTCATTCAATTACACAGTTTAAAGCATATTAATATTATTACTTTATATTTAAATTACATTTAGCAACATTTTTATTACTTACAATACAAACCTTACTTACCATTAATTCATATATAACTTACATTTTAGTTAATTTTCAAAGAATATACACTTAGAACTTTTAATTAGAATAGTTTTTATAACATTCCCTTTTGTCAGTCTTCTTGACAAGGCATCGGCCACCACATTTTGAGTTCCTTTAACACTCTGGATCTCAAAGTCAAAGTCTTGTAGGAGTAGGGCCCACCTCATTAATTTACAGTGGTGCCTCGCTTGACGAGGATGAGCCATTCCAGCAAAATTGCTGTAGAGTGAAATCCTCATCAAGCGAAATAATAAAGCCTGCTGAAATGCATTGAAAACCATTCAATGCATTCCAATGGGTGAAATACCTCAGCGTCCAGCAAAGATCCTCCATAGAGCGGCCATTTTCTGCTCCCTGTATAGCGAGGAGTCCATCCCTAACACAGCGGGGAGCCATTTTGCACAGCGGGTGGATATTTTGGAAACCCGGCAATCAGCTGTTTTGATCGTCGTAAAGCGAAAAATTGGCTCCCGAAGCAGGGAACCGATCGCCATCTAGTGAAAAAAGCCCATAGACGCATTGTAGCAATCGCAAAAAACCCATCGTACAGTGAAAAAAACATCATTCGGGATAACCATCTAGAGAGGCATCACTGTATTATTGTTCGCTCTGATACACAGCAGTGGGGAATGATCTGTGCAGAGAACAAAACGTCTTCCCCATATGTACGGTTTGAGCTTCTGTAAAGAGCATACAATCACTCACCTTCTATGATGCAAAGGTGTCTCTCACCAGCCTTCAGCTTCTTGCTCGGGAAAGTCACTGGGTGAAGGTTGTCCTCCTGGCTCAGCACGGCTCAATGGAAATCTGGTGCTCTCGGGACAGGACCGGTCATCTGTGCAGTTTTTAGCTCCTCGAAGGCCTCCTCACAGTTGTTCGACCACTGGATCTTGTCAGCTTTTCTTTTATGGGTTATGTTCACTAAAGGGGCCTCTATTTTGCTGAAGTTCTGGATAGAGTGCCTATCATAGCCAACTAACCCTAAGAAAGATCTGACTTTTTCTTTATTGTTGGTCTTGGCCAGCTACTGATTACTTCAATCTTCAATGTAAGGGGTTTGATTATGCCTCCCCCACCATTATGGCCTAAGTATTTTAACTCGGAGTTACCCAGTTGGCATTTACTAGCCCTCACTGTTAATCTGGCCTCATTTAACCTTAGTAGCACTTTCTTAATGTGGTAGAGGTGATCTGTCCACGTTTGACTATAGCTTCTTACATCATTGATGAATGCTACAGGGAATACTCTAAAACTGATTAAGTTTACATGGACCACTCTTCGACCTTCTTCTCCCTCCTCCTGAATTATGTAATTTACTTCCTATATCTTGGATTTTATTCTAAAAGGACCTGCCCATTTTTATTGCAGCTCAGTCTCTTTTATAGGCCTCAACATCAGGATTTCCTCTCCAGGACTGAACGATCTTTCTCTGACCTTTTTTCCCTGCCATAACTTTTGCTTCCCTTGCTGGCTCTGCAAGTTTTCTGCAGCTAACTTCAGAGATTGTTGCAGGGAATTCATTAAATTGTCTATGCACTGGATCACTGTCTATGCACTGGATCACTGTCTCAGGGTCTTCTCCTTTTTATTCCTCCCAATTTTGTCTGAGTAAATTCAAGGGTCCCCTCACTTTCCACCCAAATAACAGTTCAAATGGACTGAACCCCGTGCTTCCCTGGGGTACAGACCGGTCTGCATATAACAAAGCTTGTATCTTGTGATCCCAGTCATTGGGGTTTTCAGCTGTATAAGCTCTGATCATTTGCATTAGGGTCCCATTAAATTTCTCCACTACTCCATTTGTCTGGGGATGGTATGGGGTATGTCACAAAGTTGGCACAGCCTTTTCATTAATCTGGAAGTGAATGATGTTCCTAAATCAGTGACAATTTCTGAAGCAAAGCCCATGTGACACATATACAGTGGTTCCTCGCTTAACGGGCGCCCCGTTTAATGACGAATCCACATAGCGATGAAGATTTTGTGATCGCAAAAGCGATTGCATTGCGATGTTTTAAATAGGAAAAAATCGCTTTGCGATGATCGGTACCCTGTTTCGCTTACCGATCATCGTATAGCGATTATTTTCCAACAGCTGATCGGCAGTTCCAAAATGGCTGCGGGGTAAAAAAATTGGCCACCCGCTGTATTTTCGCCCGGATTCCTCGCTTACCGGGCAGCAAAAATAGCCGCCATATGGAGGATTTTTGCTTAAAGGTGAGTTTTAAGGCCACAAGAACGCATTGACGGGGTTTCAATGCATTCCTATGGGCTTTTTAAAACTGCATAGCGACGAAATCGGATTATCGTTGCTATGCGGGGCACCACTGTAGTTCTATGAGGCATTTGCCACAGGTTCGGTCACTATATAACACAATGGAACGGCTTCTGGATATCTGGTGGCATAATCTATTATTTTTAAAATGAAACAGTTTCCCCTTCTAGTTACTTTAGGTCACTGTTTCTTAACCTTGGGTTACTCAGGAGTTTTGGACTGCAACTCCCAGAAGCCTTCACCACCAACTGTGCTGGCTGGGGTTTCTGGGAGTTACAGTTCAAAAACATCCAAGTAACAAAGGTTAAGAACCACTGCTTTAGGTAATGATCCCACAATGTCTAGGCCTATGTGTTGAAATGGGGTTGATATAATTGGTAAAGGGCACAATTTAGCTTTAGTTTTATCATTACCAGTACTCTGCCTCTGACATATATCACAGCTTTGGCAATATGATCTTATTTGTTTCCCCATCCCAGGCCAGTAAAAATTTTGTGATAATAGCCTTGCTTTTTGCGTGTGTTTCCCAAATGAGCAGCAAAGGTGTCTGTATGTCCCTTTTCTATGATCTTTTCCCTGTACCTAAATGGGATGACCAGTTGTTTGTGGATGCTTTCCACTCCCCTCTTAGGATTTACCAAGACCTTCCTATATAACAGGTCTCTGTCCACAAAGAATCTTTCAGGGTACTCAGGGGTTATTGGTCCTTCTCTGGCCAACTTAAAGCATTGTTGTAAAGTATAATCCTGTCTTCATTCTTGTCTAAAACTGTTTTCATGAGGATTCCTTATATCCAGTACCTCAGCTAGTTCATTTGCTTCATTTTCTCCTATTTCTTCATCAGGGATCTCACAATTTTCATCAGGTAGTTATCAAAACAGTCTTGACTTGCTTAGATAAATCCAGCCCAATCAAACAAAGGCCAGGAATTTGATTTGTGATGGCTACCTTTCACATTCCATTCCACACTTGATTTTTCATGTGTACTTTAGCCATGGGTAGTTAATTCAGTCCCTATCCCGTTTATGATTATTTTTTCATATTTCATGAAATCTCCCAGAAGGTCAATATCAGAATGACACAAAGTTCCTTTAGAGCATGACTCTCTCAAAGCTAGATACTTAGTATGATTTATATAAATAATTACTGCAGATCAACGAAGCAGCTCCTGGTTGCTTTCAATAAAATAACATTGCACCACATTTGCTAAAGGCAGCTGTTCTTCCTGGACATCAGCTCTAGCAGTCACTGCGCCATTTTCAACTGCCTCATTGTTCTCTCTCTGCTGTTGTATACAGTACACTTTCTTGAGCAAACTTCCCCCTCCTTTTAGCTGAATAAATTCTTTATTCTTTGAGCTCTGACATTGAGAAATGAAGTGTACTTTTTCTCCACACCCATAGCAAGTTTTGGAGGGTTTGTTCAAAGTAAGGGGGCTTCTCTGAGCTCTTTCTTTCTGTCCTCCCAGCTGCTACCACCATATTCTACCTCAGAAAATTTCAGGATTTTGATTTCTGATGTATTAACAGCCATCTCGCTTGCTGTACTGTTTTAGGCTGTTTATCTCTGACTAAATATCTTAGTTCTCCAGGCAGAACCGAATAGAATTGTTCTAGCCCAATAATACAGTGGTGCCCCACATAGCGAGGTTAATCTGTTCCAACTGGGCCCAAACTCACCATTCAGTGAAGTTTCCCCATTCAGCCGCCATTTTCGCGCCCTCAGTAAGTGAGGGCAGGGCGCGAAAACGCTGCACGCGGCCATTTTGGGCGTCCGGTGGCCATTTTGGAACCACCGAACAGCTGATTTTAAAAATCGTTATGTGAAGATCGGTAAGCGAAACGCTTACCGATCGCCGCAAAGCGATTTTTGCCCCTTGCAACCATCAGTATGCGATCACATTAGCGACCCCAAAAAACGGATCGCTATACGATTTTCTCGTTAAACGGTACACTCGTTAAGCGAGGCACCACTGTATTTTTCATGTCCTCTAAAGTTTCAACATTAGCTTGTTTTAGCCATTTTTCCAAATATCTGTCCAGATTGGCTCTTAACTGAGAATATGGTTCCTCAGGGTTTTTTTTGGTCAATGCTCTAAATTTCCTTCTGAGGTGCTCAGCATTGATTGAAATCTCGCAAAAATATGAGGCATTCAGTTTTCTAAATGCCTCATACAGTGGGCCCTCTACTTACGAACGACCCTAGTTACGAATGTTTCAAGATACAAATCCAACCTCATAGAAAACAACAGGACCTACTTACGAACTTTGCCCAAGTTACGAACCTGATCCATAGAAATAGTGGGCCCTACTTACGAACCTGTGGTTCAAGTTACAAACAAAAAAAACCGGTGAGGGAGGAGGGGAAAGAGCAAACTTTGAACTTTCAACTAACTGTTGGCCAGCAAAGAGGGTAGTTGTCTGCTTCCTTGCTCTTCCCAGCATTTACAGAATGGATAGAGAGGCAGTCTTCAGACTGCCTGGTACTGCCTTGTACTGGTACAGTGTTGTATGGACAGTACAGTACAGTGTTGTAAAATTTTTGGCTTTTTTTTAAAAAATGGATTTTTTTATTTTTGACATTCTTTTTTTTAAACAGAGAGACTGCCTGTTCTGGGTGAGTACACTACAGTACTATATGTTTTTACTTTACTGTACAGGGTTTTTTGCAGCTCATTGTTGGGTGGGTAGGGCTAGGTGGGGGGGGGTTCTGAGCTCTGATGGCTCTTGCTGGGTAGATTTTACAGTTTTAAAGTGGCTGCATGCTTGCTGGAATCTTTCCTTGCTGTGTGTGTCTCTGTGTGTGTGTGTGTTCTGAATCTGTCTGGTTAAAATGTGGACCCAGAGGGCATTTTTGCAATGGAGGCATGGGTCTTGATGGGTAGATTTTACAGTTTTAAAATGGGTGCATGCTTGCTGGAATCTTTCCTTGCTGTGTGTGTCTCTGGGTGTGTGTGTGTGTTCTGAATCTGTCTGGTTAAAATGTGGACCCATGTCTCTCTTTGTGCTGAGGAATTCTGCTGGGAAGAAAGCTTGCTTGCAAGCAGGGTAAAATGGAGTTCAGAGCCATGTCTCCGTGCTGAGGAATTCTGTTGGGAAGAAAGCTTGCTTGCTTGCAAGCAGGGTAAAAATGGAATACAGAGCCATGTCTTTCTTTGTGCTGAGGAATTCTGTTGGGAAGAAAGCTTGCTTGCAAGCAGGGTAAAAATGGAATTCAGAGCCACGTCTCTTTGAGCTGAGGAATTCTGTTGGGAAGAAAGCTTGCTTGCAAGCAGGGTAAAAATGGAATTCAGAGCCATGTCTCTCTTTGGGCTGAGGAGTGTTTTTCAAGGTGTTCTGTTGTCTGAAAGGTGCTTGTTCCCTCTCTCGTTTGCTGTCCCTTCCCCCCCAAAAAAAGTTGCTTGTCTTGGCTGAAAATGTGCTTTTCAAGGTGTTCTGTTGAAAAGGTGTCTGTTCCCTCCTTCCCTCCCTCTTTTATTTCCTTTTTAAAAAACCTGTCATCTTAGGTTAAAAGGGAAAAAAAGAAAAAAATCTGCCCCTAGTGGTAGGAACGGATTAACCGGCTTTGCATTAGTTCCTATGGGAACTAATTATTCGAGTTACAAACTGCTGCTCAACTTAAGAACCAGAAACAGCCGGAACGGATTAAATGGTTTTCAGTGCATTCCTATGGGGAATGCTGATTTGATTTACAATATTTTCAGCCTACAAACTTCCTTCCGGAACGGATTAAGTTCGTAAGTAGAGGGCCCACTGTATTCTCTTGCTTGATCTTGTGCATTTGAGAATAAATCTCAGCTAGTTCTCCACTTTTTTGCATTCTTAGAATGACCATTTTCTCTTCTCCTCTCACATTATAATCCCAGCACGCTCGTTCAAACAGGACCAAGAAGGATTTGGGGCAATCACCCTTTCTAAATTGAGGGAATTTTTTAATGTCCAATGTTGAGATCCCCTCTGCTATATTATTGTTGTTGTTACCGTTTAGAGATGCCAATTCTATTTTTTTTTTCATTTCTAATTGGTATTCCATTTCTTTTGCTCTCATTTCCATTTGTCTTTTTCTGCTTCAGCTCTTTCTTTTATTTCTAACTGTCTGACTTCAGCCTCAGTCCTAGTCCTTATTTCTAACTGTCTGGCGTCAGCCTCAGCTTTGAGCTGTAATTGTTGTCTTTTCTCAGCTCCGGCTTTTTCTTTCATCTCTAATTCTTTTAATTTAAATTCCTGCTGAAATCTCCACCTTTAAAAGTCCTAGGAGATAAACCCAGTTTCTCCCCCTGAGGCCTCCTTCTGAGCCTCCTCTTGCTCTCCCATTTCAAGAGAGCTCTCCTCTTCATGAGGCAAACTTTGCACATCAGATCCCTCCATAGCTAACTTTTTCACTCTCTTAGAAGGCATGTTTCTATGTGTTTATTTTGACAAGTTGGCTGGTGTTTTTATCAGAGGCAAAACCTATAAAGTGTATCCAGTCTAGATAAAGATAGCTACACAGTAATTTATGAAAAAGGGAGTTGCAAACTTATGAAAAATAGTGCACAACTGGCAATTGGTTATCTAAAAACCACCTTTACTTGATGAGTCAGAGTAAAGTGAGTAAAGTTGCTACATACATAGTCAGCAATGCAGGGCCACATGAAAAATACATACACAGCCTAGATAGAAAGTTAGGGCATACAAGTTTTGGAGTGTTTAGATTAGGCATCCTTCAATCTCGAGAGACTATGGTAACATGCTCTGAATGACTTGGAACAGAATCTAGTGTGGCTCAGGCCAACTTGAGAGTAACAATGCCTTCCACACTGAAGACAAATACAACCTGTCCACAGTCTATCTCCCTGATTTTGCTGGTTTCAGGAGTGCCTCTTTGCCTTGGCCTGCTGGACAAGGGTCTCATCAAATTGGGATTGGCCATGCTGCACCACCTGCCTCCAGGCTGAACACAAAGATCTCAATGTTTCCCAACCATTGAGGTCCATTCCTAAGGCCTTCAGATCCCACTTGCAGATATTCTTGTATCGCAGCTGTGGTCTCCCTCTGGGGCGATTTCCCTGTACTAATTATCCATACAGGGGTATTTTGGAATCTGACCATCAGCTATTCTCACAACATGCCTGAGCCAAAGTAGACAGTGGTGTTTCAGTAATATACACATGTTAAAAATTCCATGTCATCTCTATTTGGAACTTTGTCCTGCCAGGTGATGCCAAAAATGTGTCAGAGACAACGCATATGGAATGTGTTCAGCTTCCTCACCTGCTGTGCACAAAGGCAGGAGACCCTTAGAGCTGACACGATTGGAGAAAAAGGGTCATTCTCACAATGAAACCAAACTGTGGAGGTTCAATATTCTTAGAAATCTAGAAATGTGCAATTTCTCCTGTGGGTTGCAATAAAAACAACTGACCCAACGGGGTCCTGCCAAAAGCCCTCTCTGAGGGGTTGATCCATCTCTCCCTTTTTCTTTTCAGCTAGCATGCCTCTCTCCTCCATGATCTCTCTGCCTCACTCTCTCACCTCTTTCTCTCCCCAATTGGAGGGTTTCTCCGGTCTTACTTCTCTCCAACTCCTTTCTGCCTCTTCGTGATGTATCATCAAGTTCTCCCACTGTTTGGTCTAGGGATTTTCCATTCATATTCACTCCCAACCTTCTGGTAATATCCTCTCCTCCTTTTGCCCTTCTACCTCTCCCCCTTCTTGATTGTTCCCCCTAATATATTTCTCTACCCTCATCCTGTCTTATTCCTTTTTTTTTTCTCCTGCACCTCTGCTGCTCCTAATGTTCCTCATCTGGTGGATCCTTCCTTTCCTCTGATGGGCCTTCTGCTTCTCTCACTGGAAGGTACACCTTAGACACCCCTGGCTCTTTATTTCCAGACTCTCCAGTCTCTTCACTGGTCTCGACCTTTGATTCCTCAACCCGGAACTATCTCTACCCACCTTGTTTTCTCTGTGAACCTTCTCATCTTTCTATCTTCCCATTCTCCCCATGGAGGTTTCACTTCTCTGATGGGTCATATGTTCTGCCTCTGGCACTCCATGGGCTTCTCTCTCTTCTTTTCAGGAAAGGATGGCACTCCAGTCATCAGGGTGTGTACAGCCCGACGTTCTCCCTCACACAGAGAGCCAGTGACAAGGTGTTCTAAGCTCATCTGAGTATCCCATAGGAAGTCTTTTCATTGTTGCAATGATTCCAGGCAATTCCAATATTTCTTAATACTCTACAACTTTATTTATTTACATCATTTCTAGATTCCATACTTAAATATAGTAATTCCAGAAAATGAAAGGCAGTCTTACACATGAGAGGAAAAAACTGTAGTGACAGATCTTTAAATCCAAAAATCATACAATTACGCAAAAACTGCAGGCTAACTTAAAATGCATCCTTGTACCTTGTAAAAAGATGCAGGATTTTAAAATTAGGTTATAGTTAAAATTTAAGACATGTTTGAATTAAAAATAAAAACACATTAAAACACTGGAGTTCATAATCTAGAAAGACAAAAACTACATGTTCTGAATACTTCAACATTTCATAAAAAGCAAACACCCTTAAGTATTTTTGAAGGTTGTTGTGGGTTTTTTGGGCTCTTTGGCCATGTTCTGAAGGTTGTTCTTCCTAACATTTTGCCAATCTCTGTGGCCGGCATCTTCAGAGGAAAGCCTCTGCGAATACATACTCTTGAAGGCTTTCACAGCTGGGATCTGATGGTTGTTGTAGGTTTTTTGGGCTGTTTGACCGTGTTCTGAAAGTTTTTCTTCCTAACATTTTGCCAGTCTCTGTGGCTGGCATCTGAAGATAGGAGTTAGAACTGTGCCTGTGTTGTGGTGGATACCTGAGTATTTGTAGCTGTGGATCAGCTTTTTCTCCTTTTCAGGAGAATGAGTGATTATGGTGATCAAGGTCTTTTTAGTGGGAGTGTATTGTTGTGATAAGGGAGGAGATGATCTGTCACTGTGATTCATGGGTGTCATTAGCTAGTCTTTTGTATGCAGTGATCCTTGTGGTTGGGTAAACTGTTGATTTTTTGAAGGTTGTATTTTTCAGTTCTGGCAGCCACACTTGAGTTTTAGACTTTCTTCTTTTTTGTTGAAGCTCTGCTGGTGTTTGTGAATTTCAATGGCTTCCCTGTGCAGTCTTAATATAATGATTGCTGGCATTATCCAATACTTCTGTGGTTTGACTTCGTATTGGGACACAAGGTCTACAGAAAAACCCACCCACACAGACCAGTACTTATACAAAAATTCCAAACACCACCCACAACAAATAAACAGGCATCAAATCTCTGGTAGACAAATGAAGTATTTCTCCCATACAAATGAGTAATGGATGCAGGGGGAAACTTTTGAAAAAACACAAACCAAAAAAATCGGTAGTAGTTGAACATGCCGTAAAACAAGCTGGACATGAAATCCTGTTTCAAAACACAGAAGTACTTGACAACACCACCAATCATCATGTTAGACTACACAGGATCTAACTACACGGTTTGTGTGAGATCTCTACAATATTTATATCCTTTTGTTCTGCATCAGTCAGCAAAACCAAACCTTCCCAAGGCTTGGGTTTCCCAGCTTCTGAGAAGCACAGATGCTGAGGATCAAAGGATTTGGTCACCTCTGACCCAGTGCAGTCTAGGGCCCAAAGAGACCAGAGCTTCAAAATGTCTGAACAAAATTTCCACTCCTTTCAATCCCTGCCATTACAAAGCAATCTACTCTCAATACAGTAGCATAGAAATGCCTAGTTCATAATTAATACAGAATATATATTCATTGGTACCCTCTTCAGAACTCAGTTACTATCATTGTTTATGAGGGTAAAGACTTATAAAACAAATAAGAGCTTTTTTGTCTTCACTACTTGTTTTCCTTTTATCTGATAGCCTTAGAACATGCTTCGTTTACTCCTTTTACACTCATTTTGTAAACACTTCCATTGTACAATGTATTTTATACTCGTTTAACACAACGATCCATTCACTGATATATATATTTTAATTAACAGTAGAAGTAAAACACATCACAAGCGGCACTTCAAAATTCACTTGTTTTTCACTTCTGTCTCTGTTTAACATTACGTCAGCATTTTGTTGTCTATTCTTTCTAGTGGAAACCAGCGCAAAACTGAATCAGCTCCTTATGCCTTCTTATCAGTAGTTATTCTACAAAAACAAGGTGCTGTAATATAAACTATATCCCCAGCTGTAATTTTTCTAAAGCTTTCACTTTTAACAGACCTCTGATGAACCTCTGAAAAAGCAGTTTACAGTTTTAGGTCAACAAGTCTTCATCACAAAAAATAATTTTTTAAACAAATTTATACAATAGTATCTCCTCGACTGAAGCTTCGTCTACATTCTGTGTACATCTATGGTTTCTCCCCCATTTGAGTTCTTTGATGAGAACTCTACATATTTCTTTCAAAATTCCACTCATTTATGTGGTTGCTCCCCAGTGTGAATTTTTTGATGTAACCTACCTTTACTACTCTGACTGAAGCTTTTTCCACATTCCATACATTTATGTGGTTTCTCTCCAGTGAGTTCTTTGATGTAACCTGAGGCTACTACTATGACCAAAGCTTTTTCCACATTCCATGCATTTATGTGGCTTCTCTCCTGTGTGAGTTCTTTCATGTGACCTAAGCTCATCACGCCGAGTAAAGCTCTTTCCACATTCCATGCATTTATGTGGTTTCTCCCCAGTGTGAGTTCTTTGATGTAACCTAAGTTTACTACTCACACTGAAGCTGTTTCCACATTCCATGCATTTATATGGTTTCTCTCCTGTGTGAGTTCTCTGATGTAACCTAAGGTGACCATTCTGACTGAAGCTCTTTCCACATTCCACGCATTTATGTGGTTTCTCCCCAGTGTGAGTCCTCTGATGTAACCTAAGTTTACCGCTCTCACTGAAGCTTTTTCCACATTCTATGCACTTATGTGGTTTCTCCCCAGTGTGAGTCCTTTGATGTAACCTAAGACTGCCAATGTAACTAAAGCATTTTCCACATCCCATGCATATATGTGGTTTTTCCCCAGTGTGAGTTCTTTGATGTGACCTAAGCGCACCACTCTGACTGAAGCTCTTTCCACATTCCATGCATTTATATGGTTTCTCCCCTGTGTGAGTTCTTTGATGTAACCTAAGGGCACTACTCTCACTAAAGCTCTTTCCACATTCCATACATTTATGTGGTTTCTCCCCAGTGTGAGTTCTTTGATGTAACCTAAGTTTACTACTCTCACTGAAGCTTTTTCCACATTCCATGCATTTATGTGGTTTCTCTCCAGTGTGAGTCTTTTGATGTGTCCTAAGGTTGCAACTCTGACTAAAGCTCTTTCCACATTCCATGCATATATGTGGTTTCTCCCCAGTGTGAGTTCTTTGATGGGACTTAAGGACACTACTCTGACTGAACCTTTTCCCACATTCCATGCATTCATATGGTTTGTCTCCAGTGTGAATTCTTTGATGTAACCTAAGTTGACTAATTGAAATAAAGGTCTTTCCACATTCCATGCATTTGTATGATTTCTCCCCAGTGTGAGTTCTTTGATGTAACTTAAGGGCACCACTCCGACTAAAGGTCTTTCCACATTCCATGCATATATGTGGCTTCTTCCCAGTGTGAATTACTTGGTGTGACCTAAGGTTAGAACTCTGATTAAAGCTTTTCCCACATTTAATGCATATATATGGCTTCTCCCCAGTATGGGTTCTTTGATGTAATGAAAGCCCATCACTGCGACTAAAGCTCTTTCCACATTCCATGCATTTATATGGTTTCTTCCCAGTGTGAGTCCTTTGATGTGAACGAAGACCACCAACGTGACTAAAGCTCTTTCCACATTCCATGCATTTATGTGGTTTCGCCCCAGTGTGGGTCGTTTGATGTAACCTAAGGATATCACTGCGACTAAAGCTTTTTCCACACTCCATGCATTTATGTGGTTTCTCCCCAGGGTGGGATATTTGATGTGGCCGAAATTGACCACTGTGACCAAAGATTTTTCCACATTCCATGCGTTTATATGGTTTCTCCCCTGTATGAACTCTTTGACTTATACTGAAGTGACATGTTTTTACGTGGTTTCTCCCTTGCTTGAGTTCTTTAGTTTGACGTCCATTCGTACCAACTTGGATGTTCAATTCTCTGTTTTCTTGTTTCAATATGAGTTTCTGCCCAGGATGCCCCAGGTGTTGCTGGGAAATTCCTCTTCTCCTGGTCATCACCTGGTAGATTAGAAAAAGAAGTGAAGCAACCACATCAGAAATCTGCAGGGATAAGGAAAGACCCATTCCGTCTGAGCCTGAGTCACGGCAGTCAGACTTCTCATTGTGGTGAGAAAACATCAGTATATTTCCCCCACTCTGGCTGCCTTGCCTTGGCTGCCCGTTCGTTTCCATATTGATTTCAAAGTTTTAATGATGACATATAAAGCCCTAAATGGTTTAGGACCTTGATATCTAGTGGCATGCATGCTCCCACCTAGATTTACTCGAACCCCTTGTTCTAGCCAGGAAGAGCAGCTGAGGAGACAAATGCTGAGGGAGGCCCAGAGAGAATGAAGAAGAAACTGGGCCTTCTCAGCAGTAGCCCCTTGCCTCTGGAACAGTCTGGCCCCAGAGATCTGTCTGGCTCCCTTGCCGGGTGTTTTTAAGAGCAAACTTAAGAACTGGCTCTTTGGGTAGGATTTCCCTCCTGTTATCACGTGATTATTTTCCCCATTTTGAACTACATCATTACTTTTATTTTCTATTTTATTATTGTGAAGAAGTGAGAAAAGAGAGTACACCATCTCCACTAGAAGGAAATACAGTAATAGAAAAGTCAGAAGGAGGAATAGATGAGAGGGGAGAAGATGTGGATAGGAATAAAGAGATAAAGATGGAAATTTGTCTAGTGGAGGAAGGGAAATGAGAAAAGGGGGAGGGGATGAAATTTCCTATCGGGGAGGAGGAAATAAAAGAGATTAAAGAAGAGAGAGTTTTCAGTGTCCCAAGAAATACAACTGGAGAAATGAAGGATACGGAGCGAAAGGCACACAGTCTCATAGAAAATTTCCCAAATCTTAAAGTAGGACCACTATCACCTGACCCAATAGTGAAAAGAGATGAAGATCACAAAGACTACGGAATGGACGGTGGTGGTATTCCCGAGTGGCAACGGTCGCTTCAGGAAGGTAATTTGGCCAGATGCAACCTTCAACAAACCCCCACCTGAGGGAGACTGGGCACGCCTCCCATGCTGTGGCACCATCTGCACGGTGAGGAGTGCCCCTCTGAGGAAGCCAAATGACAAGGAGCACTTTGGTCCATCTCCTTTATAAAGACGGACAATAACTTTCAAAAAAATGACACTGGGACTTTATGATCAGTTACCAGATCCAAGTTGTTTTATTCCCACTAAGTTGTTTTATTCCCACTAAACCACTAGGTTTATTAACTTTAGCTTCACCTGAAGCTAAATTTAATAAACCTGTTACTGTTCAAAATGAGTCTCCATGGTACTTTCCCGTGCAAAAATTGGAGTTGCATTCACACAACACAGAACCCAATCACAATTATACTGTTTTTATCTTATTTATTTATTTATTTATTTATTTATTTGACTTATATACCGCCCCATAGCGCTACAAGCACTCTCCGGGCGGTTTACAATTTTTAATTATACAGGCTACACATTGCCCCCCCAGCAAGCTGGGTACTCATTTTACCGACCTCAGAAGGATGGAAGGCTGAGTCAACCTTGAGCCGGCTACCTGGGATTTGAACCCCAGGTCGTGAGCACAGTTTTAGCTGCAGTACAGCGTTTTAACCACTGAGCCACGAGGCTCTTCTTATATATTATGAAAATAATGAATGAATAAATATTTGATACAGATAGATTTGCAGACCTCCTTTAATCATTAGGGTAGAACTCTATTCTGAAAAGTCTTATTTTGATGTGATTTCATTCTCCCATTAAAAACAGTCTTCTACATGCTTCTTACAGAACAATCACCATTATCAGCAGTAATTATACTCAGTGTGGAAAGGACAAAATGAACCTGAGATGACCTTCTTTAATTAGAATAAGGAGGAAAAATAGTATTACTATATATAATAGAGTAAGAAAGAATAAATGTTAATAAAATAAAAAGATTATAAAAAGCAAAATTTTGAGTTGAAATTAGAAATTAAAAATAAATTAAATGATTATACAATCAGCTATCACACTTTGATAGAATTGTCTCATGTAAAATGAATGTACTGAAGATCAATTTTTTTATTTTTTTATCTTCATTCTTTTATTTCCCCCAATGATTGTACTTGTTTCCAGAAAAATTGAAAGGAATATATCAAAATTTGTTAAAGAGGAAACAAATATTTGAATTAAAGGATTGGTTAGCAAAAATGAATACTGGGGGAGGGGGGAAGGCCTGCGTTAGGTTAGGTTAGGCATCCTTCAGTCTCGAAAGACTATGGTAGCGTGCTCTGTGTGGAGGACTTGGAACAGCGTCTAGTGTGGCTGAGGAGGCCAATTCGAGAGTGACAATCCCTTCCACACTGAAGACAAATCCAATCTGTCCCCTGTCCAGCTCCCTGGTTTTGCTGCTTTTGTGATTTCCTCTTTGCCTCGGCCTGCTGGGCAAGGGTCGCTTCAAATTGGGAGAGGCCACGATGCAGTGCCTGCCTCCAGGCTGAACGCTCAGATGTCAGGGTTTCCCATCTGTTGAGGTCTATTCCTAAGGCCTTCAGATCTCGCTTGCAGACGTCCTTGTATCGCAGCTGTGGTCTCCCTCTGGGGCGATTTCCCTGCACTAATTCTCCATACAGGAGATCCTTTGGAATCCGACCATCAGCCATTCTCACGACGTGCCCAAGCCAACGTAGACGTCGCTGTTTCAGCAATGTATTCATGCTGAAAATTCCAGCTCGTTCTAGGACTACTCTGTTTGGGACTTTGTCCTGCCAGGTGATGCCAAAAATCCGTCGGAGGCAACGCATATGGAACGTGTTCAGCTTCCTCTCCTGCCGTGCACAAAGGGTCCAGGACTCGCTGCAGTACAGGAGTGTGCTTAGGACACAGGCTCTATAGACTTGGATCTTTGTATGTGTCGTCAGCTTCTCATTGAGCCATACTCTCTTTGTGAGTCTAGAGAACATGGTGGCTGCTTTGCCAATGCGTTTATCCAGCTCGACATCCAGAGAGAGGGTGTCAGAGATGGTTGAGCCAAGGTACACAAAGTCATGAACAACCTCCAATTCTTGTGTAGAGATGGTAATGGAAGGAGGTGAGTCCACGCCCTGGCCCATGACTTGCGTTTTCTTCAGGCTGATTGTTAGTCCAAAGTCTTGGCAGGCCGTGCTGAAACGATTCATGAGTTGTTGGAGGTCTTCAGCAGAGTGGGCAACGATGGCTGCATCATCTGCGAAGAGGAAGTCCCGCATGCATTTCAGTTGGACTTTGGTCTTCGCTCTCAATCTGGAGAGATTAAAGAGCTTTCCGTCTGATCTAGTCCGGAGATAGACACCCTCGGTTGCAGTTCCAAAGGCATGCTTCAGCATGACAGCAAAAAAGATCCCAAAAAGTGTTGGTGCGAGGACACAGCCCTGTTTCACTCCGCTTCGGATGTCAAAGGGGTCTGATGTTGAGCCGTCAAAAACTACAGTGCCTTTCATTCCCTCATGGAAAGATCTGATGATGTTAAGGAGACGAGGTGGACATCCAATCTTGGGAAGTATTTTAAAAAGGCCATCCCTGCTAACCAGATCAAATGCTTTTGTAAGGTCTATGAAGGCCACTAAGAGTGGCTGTTGTTGTTCCCTGCATTTCTCCTGCAGCTGTCGGAGGGAGAATACCATGTCAGTGGTGGATCTATTAGCTCGAAATCCGCACTGTGATTCTGGATAGACTCTGTCTGCAAGCACCTGGAGCCTCTTCAGAACAACACGGGCAAGCAGCTTCCCTACAACGCTAAGAAGAGAGATGCCACGGTAGTTATTGCAGTCACCCCTGTCTCCTTTGTTCTTGTACAATGTGACAATGTTTGCATCCTTCATGTCCTGTGGTACTCCACCTTCCCTCCAGCAGAGACAAAAGATTTCGTACAGTTCAGTGGTGATGATCTCCTTACAGCATTTCAGCACTTCAGCAGGGATGTTATCCTTTCCAGGTGCCTTGCCGGAGGCGAGGGAGTCCAAGGCCGCTTTTATTTCTGCTAGGGTTGGTTCGCTGTCCAGCTCTTCCAAGACAGGTAGGCACTCAATGTTATTTAATGCTTCTTCGGTTACTACATTCTCTCTGGAATATAGCTCAGAGTAGTGCTGTACCCAGCGTTCCATCTGCTGTGCTCGGTCCTGGATGAGCACACCTGTAGCAGACTTCAAGGGAGCAGATTTCTTCTGTATTGGACCTAAGGCCTGCTTGATACCGTCATACATTCCTTTGATGTTACCTGTGTCCGCTGCTAACTGTATATGAGAGCTGAGCTGGAGCCAATAGTCGTTGGAGCATCTCCTGGCAGCCTGTTGGACTTGGCTGCGAGCAGCTCGAAGAGCTTGCAAGTTGTACTCGCTAGGACAGGCTTTGTATGCTGCTAGTGCTCTTCTCTTAACCTCGATGGCTGGCATTAACTCCTCTGAATGGGCTTCGAACCAGTCAGCCACCTTTTGGGTCTTCTTGCCAAAGGTGGACAAGGCGGTGTTATAGACAGTGTTCTTGAAGTGTTCCCATCGTTCAGGTGCATTTGCAGTAGCTGGACCTGGAAGGGCTTCCTCAAGTGCTTGGGCAAATTCTTTCACTTTTCTTTGATCGCGAGTCTTTAGAAAGGAAAAGTAAAAGTGATGAATGTGATGCAGCAACTAAGTGCCGCATTGCACTTGGTTGCAATGTAAGGGGAAGAAGACACAGTGTGCTCATCAGTTCTAAATGCTTGAGGAAACCAATCTTGACAAGAGGACACCCTCAAGGAGATCCCTTCTTCAGTTAATGGACCTGTACACAGTCACATTGAGGATACTCCTCATGGGGAGGGAATTAGGGAGTTTCTAGTAGTAGGCAACTCGATCGTCAAGAAAAGAGAGTGTGGTGTTTCAGACGGTTGTGAGGAGCGCACAGTGACTTCCCTGCCTGGTGCAAAGGTTGCGGATGTTACGTCTCGTCTGGAGAGGCTGGGAAAGAGTGCTGGTGACAAGGTAGCACTGCTGGTGCATGTTGGCAACAAAGATGTGGGGAAATGTAGCCATGAGGTTGTGGAAGCCAAATTTTGGTTGTTAGGGAGGAAGCTCAAAGCCAGGACCTCAAAGGTAGCGTTCTCAGAAGTGCTACCTGTTCCACACACTGAGATGTAAAAAACAAATAATTGTAAGCAAAGTATGTAACACGATATTTGACAAGCACAAACCAATGTAGATTGATTGAAAAACTAATACAATGTTTTTAAAAAAGAAGTACTACCTGTTCCACACACTGGACCAAGTAGACAGGCGGAGCTAAGGGGTCTCAACCTGTGGATGAGATGGTGGTGTCAAGGGGAGAGGTTTAGATTCATTTGGCTCTGGGTGATGTTTAGGGACAAGCCAGGATTGTACAAGCGAGAAAGGCTTCACTTGAATGAACACGGAACTGGACTGCTGGCACGTAACATTAAAAGGGTGGCAGCTCAACTTTTAAACTGAAACCTGGAGTACAGCCGAAAAGAGCCGAGCGGCGTCCATTTTGGGACTCCTCATCTCTGTGGAATGAGGTTGGAGAGGGTAGAGAACGACAAAATGATGACAATGTAGGAATTCGCACTGGGAACGTGATGAGATGGAATTGTTGGTCCAGTGGAAGGAGAAGCAAACAAGCAGCCCTTCTTCGGGGACCCCATACACAAGTGCTTCTAGGCAAATGCCTGAAGCGTCTAAGTGAAGATGGGAGAGCTGGTGGGAAAGTGGTGGGATTCGGAGAACCAGTGGATGCCGCAATCCCAGACTATACACTCTATAGGAGGGATAGGGAAGGGCGTGTTGGAGGTGGGGAGGCCATCTAGGTCAAAGAAGGAGTAGAATCCAGCAGAATGGAGATGGACAGAGAGCCTTACTCCATCATAGAATCACTCTGGGTTAAACTGCCAGGCCCAAGGAGCAATGTGATAGTAGGGGGGGTGCTATCATCCTCCAGATCAAAAACTGGAGGGGGAATGCGGGGAAAATAATAATAATAATAATAATAATAATAATAATAATAATAATAATAATAATAATAATAATAATAATAATAATAATAATAATAATAATAATAATAATAATAATAATAATAATAATAATAATAATAATAATAATAATCCAGTTGACTTCCATCAGTCCATGGTAGGAAAAATAGTCCATAGTAAAGTTATAATCCATTATGGGAAAAAGCACGTGTCTGACCTTTCTCAGTCCAACTCCATCTTTTCCCAACTCCTTACCAATCTCCTTCTTCTTCCCAGAATTCTTCATAAGGAACACCCCCTCCTGGGTCTTGTTGTCCCGCCTAACTTTCTCATGGAGCTTCAGTTGTTATCATATTTTGTAGCAGGTTTATTTTGACTACGAAAGTCTCTGCTCTCTGCTCATCTTAGCAACGAGATAACCAGAGAGCGAAGCTTCTCTGAAACAGCATGAAAAACTTTCCTACTACAGAGCAGACTTTAAATCAAGATGGATGCTATTGGGACAATCTTAGGACTACATATCCCATTCTAATACACATAAAAACACAAATCATCACAACCATGAGGTCTTCTCCGGGGGCCTGGAAATGATCAACAGGGACTCAAATGTGAAGGAGCCTTTTTCCAGCAGTAGAGGCGGCAGAAAGCTATAGACACATTCACACCTTGGAAGAATTTGTATATAACATTTCAGGAGCCATAGATCTCTTAGAGAATGTCACAACTGAGATACAAGCAAAATTAAAGGCTGAAGTAGTATCCCTGAAGAATATGGTTTTGCAACAGAGGTTAGCCACTGATAGGGTTCTCCTTGCATCATGGCAGCCTGTGTGCGTATATAAATCAAAAACGTTGTATGTACCAGGATGCCTCAAAAGGACTGGTATGGGATCAGGATGTGTTGAACTCTCAAGCTATTTGTTGGATCATCTGTTAGGGGGAGGCATCAAGGTATGCTTAATAATGATGTTCATAGTCAATTCACTGAAAAGTGGAACCCTTTATTAAAATATGCCAATAAAATAAATCTCGAGATGTGGTTTGGAAAACAATTTGGAGCATTTAGATTGTTGGTCGATATTTCTTTAAGATGAGACAGGGTATGATGTAAATCTGATTTTTAGAAATGTGGGGAATATTTATTTATTTATTGTATTTATACCCCGCCTATCTAGTCATTTCGACCACTCTAGTCGGCTTACAACATACAGGATTACAAATTCAAGAAAAATTTATAATAATTAATTAATTAAATGATTCTGCAAGACGGGAAAAACACAAAATAAATCAAATAAAGAGAGAGAGAAAAAAAGGAAAGAGGACAGGAATTAACTGGAAGGGAAGGCCTGCCTATACATCCACGTTTTCAGTTGGTACTTAAAAGTACCCAGCGAGGGTGCAGCACAAATCTCCGGAGGTAGGTTATTCCAGAGGCGAGGAGCCACCGCCGAGAAGGCCCGGTTTCTACTTCTTTCCTTCTGGGTCTCCCTCGGTGTCAGGCTCCTCAGCCTCACCTCCTGGCTCGCGCGGGTGACACAGGTAGAACTAGTTGGGAGTAAGCGTTCCGCCAAGTATCGAGGTCCTAAACCGTTTAGGGCTTTATATGTAAGCATTAACACTTTGAAGTCAATTCGGAAACAGATGGGGAGCCAGTGCAGCATGGCCAGAGTAGGAGAGATATGTTGGTATTTTCTCACTCTAGTAAGGAGTCTGGCTGCTGCATTCTGCACCACTTGAAGTTTCTGCATCAGCTTCAAAGGAAGCCCCATGTAGAGCGCGTTACATTAGTCTAATCTAGAAATTACGAACGCATGTACTAAGGTAGTGAGCGCCCCTGTGTCTAGGTAAGTTTGCAGCCGGGCAATCCGCCAAAGGTGGAAAAAGGCAATGCGGACTACCGATGCCACCTGTGTTTCCATGGTGAGCATCGGGTCCAGGTGTACCCCCAGGCTGCGGACCCCACTCTTCGCCGCCAGGGCCACCCCCCCAAACATGAGGGAGTTTCCCAAGCCACCATGCACAGGGCCACCCACCCTCAGAACTTCCATCTTGAACGGGTTCAGCCTCAGCCCATTCTCCTGCATCCATTGCTGTACAGTCCCCAGGCAGCGCTGGAGGGACAGGACGGCATTATCTGCAGTTGGTGAAAAGGAAATATAGAGCTGGGTGTCATCAGCATATTGATGACACGATGCTCCACACCCCCTGATGACCCCACCCAGTGGTCTCATATAGATGTTAAACAGCATTGGGGAGATGATCGACACCTGTGGAACCCCACAATTGAGACTCCATGGGGCCGAAATACTCTCCCCAAGCTGCACTCTCTGGGGGCGGTCCTCCAAGAAGGAACGGAACCAGGCCAGAGCCAAGCCACCGATACCCAACTCAGAGAGCCTCCCCAGGAGCATACCGTGGTCAATGGTATCGAAGGCCGCTGAGATGTTGAGGAGGACCAACAAAGAAATTTTACTGCTGTTGACCTCCCTCAACAAGTCATCTCTGTACCGTGGCATGGCCTGAAGCCCGACTGAAAAGGATCCAGGGCATCTGTTTCATCCAGATGTGTCTGAATCTGGTCAGCCACCACCCTCTCGACCACTTTGCTCATGAAAGAAATATTGGCGATGGGCCTATAATTGCCAATTTCATCCGCCGCCAAATTAGGTTTCTTTCTTATGGGCCTAATGAGTGTCTCCTTGAGGGCAGAGGGAAACCTGCCCTCAAGGAAAGACCCATTTATTATTGCAGTGGCCCATTCTGTTGTAATCGGCCTGGCTGCTTTGATTAGCCAGGCCGGGCAAGGGTCCAAGGAGGAGCTGGTGGCTCGACAGCGGTCAAGCACTCGGGCGACAGAATCAGGCGTGACAGGCTGAAAGGAGTCGAAAATGACCGGGCAAGACGGAGCGCTGGACATCTCTGCTCGACTCACGTGTTCAAAAACTTTAGATTTTAAAAAGGCTGCAAAATGGTCAGGAGAAAAATTAGGGGGAGGCCTATCATCCAGACCAGTTCCGGATAGGTCGCGCACTATACGGAATAACTCCACCTGCTGGTTGGACGCTTCGCTTATCCGGTTAGCGAAGTAAGTTCGACAAGCAGCCTTTATCTTAGACAGGTAAAGGTTAGTTGCGACCCTGACAGCTATCCTATTATAATCTGTCAGGTTCTTCCTCCATCTACGCTCTAGCCTTCTCCTATGTCGCTTCAGGGCTCGAAGCTCCTGGTTAAACCAGGGCGCTGGACGAGCTCTACGAATAGCAATTGGTTAACAGTTAAATTATATAACAAGTAAGATGACAGTTTACTATGTTAAGCTTTGTATTTATTACTTGTAACAAGATGGATGGTCTTTTCCGTAGAAATTAAAAAGAAAAAAGAAAAAGAAAAAATGTAAGGATTAATACCTTGAAATCAATGCGGAAACAAATGGGTAACCAGCATAAGGCCACCAGAGTGAGGGAAATATGTAAAGAAAACTATACCCTCAAACAGCACAACTTTGCACATGTTCAAAGAAGTGTGGTGTCGTGGATGGAGTGCCAGACTGGAAACTAGGAGAGCTGGATTCAAATCCCTATTGGGCTGGGGAAACTGAGAGGACAGTGTGTGTGGCAAGGCTATTTAAGCCACCTCTTGAAATCTTGCTTACCTTGCAAATGGTGGAAGGACCTGGGATTTCGTTCTTCCTTTTCGGTCCCAAAAACAGCAAAGAGAAATCACCTCAGTCTCACCCCTTTCTAGGAGAAAAGAAAAATAGTAAAGATCAGCCTGGAGGCTTCATGGATAAAGCAAATAAAAAATGTTTCCTTGCGAAATGTGCCTTCATCATGTTTCTTTTGAACAGGGTCACATCCTCATCTCTCTCTGGTTTTCTGGCAGAAGAACAAGAACAGAAATGCAGCCAACAAAGAAACCACAGGAAGGGAGGGAGGAAGGAAGGAGCATCTATTGCTGGGCTCCGAGATCAAAGCGTCCCACGTCCCAGTGAGGAGGGGGCAACAGCAGGGAACCAGAGAGCAACAGGACCTGCTTCCCACTGACACCTGCGATGAAGGCAGCAGCATACATGATGGCATTTCTACCACTATTTATTTAAAATATTTTTACCCCGCCTTTCTCATTTAAAAGGGCTCAAGGCAGCTTAGTTTCATCCATCAAAAGGCAACATTAAAAAGTTAAAAACAGCAAGTCTATAAACCTTTAAAAAGTTTAGGGTTAACCAATGCTACACTAAAAATATTAAACAAAATCAATATCTCGAAAACACCAGAGAAAGTGTGATGTGGTGGATCAGGGGGTGGACCAGGCTATATGTTCTCACAGGAGCTTTTCTTATTTTTGTCACCTCAAGGATCCCAACACAGGGAGCATCTCCAAAGGCACCCCCAACCTTCGTTCCCTCCCTACCAAGGGCCCTGTGTCGTGGGGTTGCCAAACCATGGTGGGCAGAGTTCAGGCCTCAGGACTTTTCTTGCCTGCTGTCTTCCAACCCCCAACCCTCTCACTCCAAACTTCCCAGGAGCTTGGAAAAGCAGCAACCGAGAGAGGGGGTCTTGGTGTTGCCTGGCCCTGCTGTAAAGGAAAGCATTTAACAATCACTTAGTCTGGAAGCAGGAATGGGAGTATTCCCTCTCACAAAGCTAAATAAACGGAACTATCTGACTTGGTCAGTTAAAGCTGAAATGCTGCTGAGAAGGGAGGATTTGGCGAAGATTGTTTCCAATCCCCCCCCCCCGCTGTCCTGAATGAAGAACAGATAAAACAAAATGAGAAGGCTTTAACAACAATACAGTGGTGCCCCGCATAGCGATGATAATCCGTTCCGGATAAATCGTCGCTATTCGGATTCGTCGCTATCCGGGGCAAAAAACCCCATAGGAAGGCATTAAACTCTGGAGTATTACGTACAATTCTGGTCGCCAAACCTCAGAAAAGACATTGTGGAACTGGAAAAGGTGCAGAAGAGAGTGACTTAAAAGATGACGGGTCTAGGGCACCTCCCCGGTGAGGAAAGACAACAGCGTTTGGGGCTCTTTAGTCTAGAGAAAAGTTGTCTTGAGACGTATAAAATTCTGAAGGGGAAGGATAGAGAGAAGCTCTTTTCCCTCTGACAAAATACCAGAACCAGGGGACATCTACTCCAATGGAGTGTTCGAAGAGTGAGAAGAGAAGAAAGAAAATATTTCCTTATCAAGTGTGTTGTTAAGTCCTTGCCACAGGATGCGGTGGTGGCATCTAGCCTAGATGCCTTCAAAAGAAGATGGGATAGATTTTTGGAGGAAAAGTCCAACACAGGTTAGAAGCCATGAAGGGAATATACAATCTCAAGGTTTAAAAGGTACAGACTTCAAAAGGCCAGATGCAGGGAAGGTGTATTGGGAGACAGGTCTCTCGTCATCTCGTGTGGTCTCAAAGGCATCAGGTAGAGCCAATGTGTGATATAGGAAGTTGGATCAGATGGGTCCTTGGCCTGATCCAGCAGGGCTCTTCTGTTAATTATGTTATATTTCCAGAGCCAACAGCCTCTCAACAGGAAAAGCTGCATCCTTCCACTCCACCCCAAAGAAGAGATGACATGGGTAAGGGCTCTGATGCCACCACAATGCCGATGGAGACAGCACAGGGCTGAAAGATGGTGTTTCTCAGGCTTTGACCGATCGCTTTGCGATGGCCCCTATGGGGAAAATTCGCTTTGCGATGATCACAGGGAAGCGATGATCCCAAAGCCCCACCAATCACCTCAGTCTCATCCCTTCCTAGGAGAAAAGAAAAATAGAAAAGATCAGCCTGGAGGCTTCATGGATAAAGCAAATCCAAAATGTTTCCTTGCAGAATGTGCGTTCGCCGTGTTTCTGTTGAACGGGGTCACATCCTCATCTCTCTCTGGTCTTCTGGCAGAAGAACAAGAAGAACAGAAAGGCAGCCGACAAAGAAACCACAGGAAGGGAGGGAGGGAAGGAAGGAGCATCTCATGCTGGGATCCAAGAGAAAAGCTCCCACCGTCCCAGTGAGGTGGGGGCAACAGCAGGGAACCAGCAACAGGACCTGCTTCTCGTTGACACCGGCAATGAAGGCAGCAGCATACAAGATGGTATTTCTACCACTATTTATTTAAAATATTGTTACCCTGCCTTTCACCTTTAAAAGGACTCAAGGCAGCTTGCTTTCTTCACCAAAAGGCAACATTTAAAAGTTTGAAGCAGCAAGCCTATAAACCTTAAAAATGCTTAGGGATAACCAATGCTACACTAAAATTAGTAAACAAAATCATCCTCTAGAACAGGGGTGTCCAACCTTTCACCTTCCCTAGGCCACATTAGATGATGAAAATTTGGTTTGGGCCGCATGGGGGCAGCCCTAGCCGTCCTCTGCAGCCCCGCTCCAAGCACACTTACCAGCAGCTGCGATCCCAGACAGCAGAGGCTGCCAGCTTCAACTCCGGTGGCTTTATGGGGCCGGGAGGGGGTCCAGCTATTGACGGGGATGGCGGAATGAAGTCACACAGCCCCCCCTCCCCTTCCCTCCTGCTCCTTCCTTCCTTCCCTCTCTCCCCCTCTATTGTTGTGACATGTCCCGGCCACATTCCGGCGCAAGCGCCGGCAGTGTAACTTGAAACTTTGGAATTTCTTTAAAAATAAAAAATTGCACTGGGCCACATTACGAGCTGACCTGGGCGGCATGTGGCCCTTGGGCCGCAGGTTGGTCAAACCTGCTCTAGATTAACACCACAGCCCGTGTGATGTAGCATGGGGTTGAGGTCAGCAGGATTGAAATCTTATTTAAAAAACAACACTTAAATAAAATGCAATGAAAACAATACCGTCAAACAGGAACACTTTGCACATGTTCAAACAAGAAGTGTGGTGCTGTGGGTGGAGCACCAGACTGGAAACCAGGAGATCTGGATTCAAGTCCCTGCTGGGCCGGGGAAACTGAGAGAAGAGAGTGTGTGGCAAGGCTACTTAAGCCACCTCTTGAAATCCCACTTACCTTGCAAATGTTGGAGGGTTGTGGGATTTGGCTTTTTGTTTTAGGTCCCAAAAACAGCAAAGACAACTCAGCTCATTCTCACCCCTTCCTAGGAGAAAAGCAAAAGAAAAACATCAGCCTGGAGGCTTCATGGATAAAGCAAATCAAAAATGTTTCCTTTCAGGATGTGCCTTCGTCATGTTGCTGTTGACCAGGGTCACATTCCCATCTCTCTCTCTTCTTCGGGCAGCAGAACAAGAGGAACAGAAAGGCAGCCAACAAAGAAACCACAGGAAGGAAGGAAGGAAGGAAGGAAGGAAGGAAGGAAGGAAGGAAGGAAGGAAGGAAGGAAGGAAGGAAGGAAGGAAGGAAGGAAGGAAGGAAGGAAGGAGCGAGCATCTATTGCTGGGCTCTGAGATAGAAGCTCCCTCCCGTCCCAGTGAGGTGGGGGCAACAGCAGGGAACCAGAGAGCAACACGACCTGCGATGAAAGCACCAGCAAACAACAGTGTATTTTTCCCACTATTCATTTAAAATATTTTTACCCCACCTTTCTCCTTTAAAAGGGCTCAAGTCAGCTGATGTAAATTTTTAAAACACAAAATCAACATCTAGAAAACACCACAGCCTGCATGATGTAGTGGACGGACAGTTGAACCAGGCGCCCTGTTCTCACAGGACCATTTTTTATTTTTTGTCACTTCAAGGATCCTAACACAGGCAGCGTCTCCAGAGGCACTCCTCAGCCTCCGTGCCAAGTGCCCTGTGTCATAGGGTTGCCAACCCAAGGTGGGCCGAGTTCAGGTCTCAGGAATTTTCTCACCTGCTGTTTTCCAATCCCCAACCTTGCTTCGGCTTTGCTCTTCCCTCTGACCTCACTCTAAACCTCGTAGGGGTGGGAAAGGCGGCAACCGTGGGTGGGAGTCTTGTTGCCAGCTGTCCCTGCTGTAAAAGAAAGCATTTTGCGACCACTTTCTCTGGAACAGACCCTACAGAGCCATTCACTCCGCAAAAGACCTGCCAGGAGAGGGAACGCAATAGAAGGAGAGGCCGGGTTTCCTTCTGGTCCTTCTTCCCTCCTGCCCTCCATGTGGAAATGACCGGAGCTCCTTCGGCCTCTTTCCAAAGCCCCCTTCGCTCCACCCCATGTACAGCCATAAATTGGAGGCACGAGGGAGAATCCCTAGGAAGCAGGAGCGAGGGGCAGGTCTTTTGCACAGCCGATGGCCCTGAATTGTGCCTTCAGGACCCAAAGACCAGAACAGTTTTGGCCCTACAGGATGAAGAACAACGTCCTCCAGGAGACCCTTCCTGGGGAGATCTCCCTTTCAGCCTCTGCTAGGAAACATCCCTGGGAGGAAAGTTCACCACCTTCTCTCTCCTGCTTTCTCTCCTGCCTGCCTTTCGGAAAAAGACGGTCTGTGTTCACAAGCAACAACACAACAAGGAAGCCTCCAAGTGGAAGGAGAGGCAGCCCCTCCTCCTGCCTCCAATTTGAGGCAGATCCGGTTAGCCCTCCTCTCTGCCAGTTAATACAGGAAAACACAAAAACAGACACACAGTGTGTGTAAAAGAGCAAGCAGTCCGGCAGACATTCCCCCTCAGAAGGAAGGTGCAGGGCGGACCCCCCTCCCTCGCAAACCCCATTTCTTCTGATTGCCCCCCCCAAATCCCTGGGGCGCCTTTTCCACCTCCCGCCTTGCCCCCCCCCAGCGCCGCCCCCTTTGCCTCTCCAGCCCCACCTGGGACTTTGACCCTTTAAAATAGGGAGGGGATGTCATTAGAGGGAGGAGGGGGGGGAGATGGGAGGCAAGTTACTTTCTCTCCCGTTCCTTTGTTTCCATCCACCGGATGATCGCAGGATTCAAGGGAAAGGGTCTCCTTATCCCCCCCTCCCGACACTCTCTCTCTCTCTCTCTCTCTCTCTCACACACACACACACACACACACACACACACACACACACACACACACACACACACACACACACACACACACACACACACACACACACACACACACACACACACACACACACACACACACACACACACACACACACACACACACAAAGCCCTAGGGCCTTGCAGGGGCGTCGGTCTCCGTGTCTCGGGGGGGGGGATCTGGACCCCAGAAATCCCCTTTCCCCTCCCTTAGACGAAGGTTGAGCGCGACAAAACACAACCGGGCACCATCGGCAATGCCCGGAGAGGCAGCTCCCCCTCCTCCCAGGACATGGGCAGGGAGCTGGCTCTCTCCCCACCCTGCAAATCTCACCCCACCTCCCGCGATCTGCCCCCCTCTCCAGCGCCCACCTCCGTCCAGGTCCCGATCCGGGAGGCGCCCCAAAAGCCCCGCGTCTCTCCTCCAGGCGCCTTTCTTGGGCCGAAGGGGAAGAGGCAGGCGCAGCGATCCCCGCTTCTTCCGGCTCCCGTTCAAAGGGCGTCCAGGGGAGGGGCTCTTCCTTCGCCTTCGTAGCTCTATGTTCCTCCTCTTCCCCCTCCTGCACCAAAAGGTAGGGTGTGTGTGTGTGTGTGTGTGTGTGTGAGAGAGAGAGAGAGAGAGAGAGGGAGGGAGGGACGGAGGGAAGGAGGGGTAGGAAGGCTCGAAAATAAAATGGCGGGAGTGAGGAGCTTCCTCCGGGCGGCCCAAGTTCTTTCACTTCTGGTGGAAGGAAAGACGCAGACGAGACACAGGAGTTCCCGTCACCAGAGTCTGTTCACAAATATTTGAAGAGAGAAAAGGAGACAAACGAGCAGGGAGTTCAGGCTCTCAGACCCACCCGGATTGTCCATCTCTCCTTCCAAAGGGAGACTCACAACAGCTGTGACGTCCTCCTTTCACGTCACAATGGTCACGTCACTCTCATTCACACTTTACACACTGCCACCAACCACACTTATTGATCTGACTCATCAGACAATGGTATGGATTTCAAAATAAAAAGGATTGTTTATTGAGAAAACATAAATAATAGTAAATCACTGTGGAAACTAAATAAGGCAATCAATGTGATAAAGTATCCCCCTCAATCACTCTCTCATTCAGACCTACACTAGCACAGTACCTCATAACATGAATAAACAGGCCCTAACACACTAACCAAGTTCCTAACCGAACCCTATCTCATCCCAATCTTCCCATCTCCCAATTCTCCCAATTTTCCGCTCACCACATTCACTCCCCCCTTATATACATTAACTCCACCCACTGAAGTCCCACCTCCTGTCCTGCCATAGGTAGATAAACTCCAGCCATAGCAGTGACAGGCAGGTGACATCATCACAGCCGTTACATACCTCCCCCCCTTATAAAGTTGTTTTGCGATGAAAAGCTAAAGTGCTTTTCATTCCAAAACAACTGCACATGAAATATACGAATACATACCCCCATATAACCATAATATAACCACGTAACATTTTTAAGCATGAACATATCTTCTTAAATATTAGTTAGGCATCCTTCAGTCTCGAAAGACTATGGTACCGTGCTCTGTATGGAGGACTTTGAGAAGCATCTAGTGTGGCTGAGGAGGCCGATTCGAGAGTGACAGTCTCTTCCACACTGAAGACAAATCCAATCGGTCCCCTGTCCAGCTCCCTGGTTTTGCTGCTTTTGTGACTTCCTCTTTGCCTCAGCCTGCTGGGCAAGGGTCGCTTCAAATTGGGAGAGGCCGTGATGCAATGCCTGCCTCCAGGCTGAACACTCAGATGTCAGGGTTTCCCAACTGTTGAGGTCCATTCCTAAGGCCTTCAGATCTCGCTTGCAGATATCCTTGTATCGCAGCTGTGGTCTCCCTCTGGGGCGGTTTCTCTGCACTAATTCTCCATACAGGAGATCCTTTGGAATCCGACCATCAGCCATTCTCACGACGTGCCCAAGCCAACGTAGACGTCGCTGTTTCAGTAATGTGTTCATGCTGAAAATTCCAGCTCGTTCTAGGACTACTCTGTTTGGAACTTTGTCCTGCCAGGTGATACCAAAAATCCGTCGGAGGCAACGCATATGGAAGGTGTTCAGCTTCCTCTCCTGCCGTGCACAAATGGTCCAGGACTCACTACAGTACAGGAGTGTGCTTAGGACACAGGCTCTATAGACCTGGATCTTCGTATGTGTCGTCAGCTTCTTATTGAGCCATACTCTCTTTGTGAGTCTAGAGAACATGGTAGCTGCTTTGCCAATGTGTTTATCCAGCTCGACATCCAGAGACAGGGTGTCAGAGATGGTTGAGCCCAGGTACACAAAGTCATGAACAACCTCCAGTTCTTGTGTGGAGATGGTAATAGAAGGAGGTGAGTCCACGCCCTAGCCCATGACTTGTGTTTTCTTCAGGCTGATTGTTAGTCCAAAGTCTTGGCAGGCCTTGCTGAATCGATTTATGAGTTGTTGGAGGTCTTCAGCAGAGTGGGCAACAACAGCTGCATCATCTGCGAAGAGGAAGTCCCGCATACATTTCAGTTGGACTTTGGTCTTCGCTCTCAATCTAGAGAGATTAAAGAGCTTTCCGTCTGATCTAGTCCGGAGATAGACACCCTCGGTTGCAGTTCCAAAGGCATGCTTCAGCATGACAGCAAAAAAGATCCCAAAAAGTGTTGGTGCGAGAACACAGCCCTGTTTCACTCCGCTTCGGATGTCAAAGGGGTCTGATGTTGAGCCGTCAAAAACTACAGTGCCTTTCATTCCCTCATGGAAGGACCTGATGATGTTGAGGAGACGGGGTGGACATCCAATCTTGGGAAGTATTTTAAAAAGGCCATCCCTGCTAACCAGATCAAATGCTTTTGTAAGGTCTATGAAGGCCACTAAGAGTGGCTGTTGTTGTTCCCTGCATTTCTCCTGCAGCTGTCGGAGGGAGAATACCATGTCAGTGGTGCATCTATTAGCTCAGAATCCACACTGTTATTCTGGATAGACTCTGTCTGCAAGAACCTGGAGCCTCTTCAGCACAACACGGGCAAGCAGCTTCCCTACAACGCTAAGAAGAGAGATGCCACGGTAGTTATTGCAGTCACCCCTGTCGCCTTTGTTCTTGTACAATGTGACAATGTTTGCGTCCTTCATGTCATGTGGTACTCCACCTTCCCTCCAACAGAGACAAAAGACTTCATACAGTTCAGTGGTGATGATCTCCTTACAGCACTTCAGCACTTCAGCAGGGATGTTATCCTTCCCAGGTTACTTTCCAAATACCCATCTGCAAAAATATACACATAAGTAATAATACAGTCACAGTATCAATTTGCAACTTTTTACACTTAATTTTTTTTAAAGAGTCCATATTTACTCATCTGGCGTCTTCAGGTCTTCAGGATAAGGTGTCAGTAACAAAGTTCATTGTCCATTTGACAACCTTACCCTCTAAGTCATAGTCCTGCAAAATGCGAGCCCACCTCATTAGTTCACAGTTCTGGGCTTTCATAGTCTTTAGCCATATAAAAGGTGAGTAGTCCATGCACCAAATGAAATGTCTCTTCCAGATGTAGGCCTTCACTTTCTGGATCGCGTAAACGATGGCCCAACACTCTTTTCCGATGGTCGACACATGCTTTTCTTCCTTTCGAAGTTTCTGGATCAGGTAGGACACAGGATGCTGGTCTCCGTAGTCATCACATTGGTACAGCACGGCTCCTACCCCGGCCTTCAAAGTATTGATGTGGACGATGAATTCTTTATTTAAGTCTGGAGCATGCAACACAGGGCGGTTGGTTGATGTTTCTTTTAGCTTTCCAAAAGCCACCTTGCAGTCATAGGACCATGGAACAAGGTTACTGGTCCTTTTTTTCATCAGCTCTGGATCATTTCGTTGTAACACTCCTTTGGCTACATCAGGTTTGCTGGAGAAAACCGGCTGATACTTATTAACCAATGTTTTATTTATTTTATTTATTTATTTAATTAATTTATATGCCGCCCACTCTACCCAAAGGTCTCTGGGCGGCTTAGATCACTCTGCTGTTCTATGAATAGAGCAGGGCTGATCTGCACCTCCTCTGAAATGAACTTTTGCTGACCCCTCCCTTTCCAGAAAGGTAACTCATGTTCTCTTTTATCAGCTGCTTTCATTTCAAACAGCACATTTTTTTCTTCACTATAAGAAGGCTTAAGGGCATTTACATGAACAACCCCTTTGTTTAGGTGTTCAACTCCCTCAAGAATGTCATTGAAGTTACTCATTTCATGAATAACTCCATATGGACTGTTCCAGTTCAGTTGTAACTTGTTCCCCTTGATGGGCCTCACCAGAAAGACCTCATCTCTAGGAATAAACTGAAGTTCCCTAGCCTTTTTGTCATACCACATTTTCAGTTTGACTTTTTGTGGTCTTAGATTCTCAGCAGCCAAATCTAGATTTCTTTCGAGGCTGTTTACCACAGAGTCTATACATGTGATCACATTTTGGGGGCCTTCTTTAACAATCTGATCCCAATTTTGCTTAATTAGATCAAGTAGACCCCTCACATGTCTCTCAAATAATAGCTTAAAAGGGCTGAAACAAGTACTCTCTTGTGGGACTGATCTGTAGGCATATAAAGGTAACTGTGAGTTTTGGTCCCAGTTATTATGGTTCTCAGCTAAATAAGCTTTAATCATCCTCATGAGGGTTCCATTGAATCTCTCTGCCAACCCATCACTTTCCGGATGATAGGGAGAATTCTCTAATTGTTTTACTCCACAAATCTGCCACAATCTCTTCATAAGTTTGGAAGTAACTGATGTTTTTATAAGGTCTGCTTCAATACTTTTAACAGGTGTAGAGATTTCTGGTAAAGGGCACATCTTAACCTCAGTTTGGTCACTGTTATAACTCTGTTTCTGGCACATATCAACTTTCTGACAGAAATTTCTAACCTGTTTTTCTATTTCAGGCCAATGAAACTTCTGGGTTATTCTCTGGTTGGTTTCAATTATACCCAAATGTGCATTAACTAAGACTGAATGTCCCTTTTCCAAAATTATTGAATCATATTTATCTGGTACCATTAACTGGCTTCTAATCTCAAGTTCCCCTTTTGAAATATTTATCTGTTTTTCTCTGTATAGCAACCCTTGTTTAGGGGATAATCCTTTGCCAGCCACTTTTCCAAAACAGCCTTTTAAAATAGGATCTGTTAGCTGCTCTTGGATAAAAATATTTTCCTGAGGTATTTCCAGAGAAATTGCCTCAGCTTGGGGTAGATTTCTAACTTCCTCTTGAGAATCAGTAATCTTTCCTGCTGCCTCATTTTGTTCTGGTAGTGATTGTGTAATCACAAAGGCACTCTTGACATGTTTTGAGAGATCAGTGCCTATAAGAACTGATGCAGCAGCAATGGGAATATTTTCATCATAACTTGAGATCACCCTCTAAATGTATCAATTTTAGAGAGCTTAGCTGCCTCTGCTTTTGTTTCTATGGCTACAGAGCTACCTCTAGAGGAAGTCATCTGACTGTTCTGTATGCAATATACAGACTTGGTCTCTTTTAAATTCACTTTGTTAGGAGAAATTTCTTTATTTTGTTTTGTATTAAAACACTGGGAAGCAATGTGTCCCCTCCCCTGACAAGCGAAGCAAATTTTCTCTCCCCATGAGCTTTTGCCAGCAAATCTTTCTGATTCTTCTTTTCCCTCCAAAACCTGGCTCTTGGCCTGGCTCTGTCCTGAAGGCTTTTCAACAAAATGGCCACCCACTTTCTGCTGGCTCTGAACTAGCCCTTTGGAATACTTAGGGTAGTCTTGCCATGTTTCCCTCATGTTTTCTTCAGAATAATTCAGGTTTTGAAGTTGTGCCTTAACCTGTGTACCTTCTTTTGGTTTCGGAATAGTTTGTGGCTTTATCTTTCTTTCACACTCATAAACCTCATCCACTTCCACTTTGGATTGTAAACCTTTTCCCTCAGAAAACTCTATGCCGTATGCATCCTTAAAAACTTGCCTTAATAGACTAAACCCAGACCTCTGTTTCTCTTTCAGTTGTTCAATATATCTATTTTCCATTTGCTTAAATATATTGTCAATATTTTTTATCTCTTCCATATACCTATCCCAGTCATCATCCCTATTGGATTTTTCCTCACTATTTATTTTCATTTGGCAAGTGGTGCAGCTTTGACAAAATTCTTTTATTTCTTTTCCCATTTTTGGCCAGTAGTACTTCTGGGATATTTTCTGCTTAGTCTTTGCCATCCCTAAATGTCCCGATAGGGTGTCTGTATGACATTTTTCCATTACTTTCTTTCTATATTTAGAAGGAACTACAAGCAATTTTTCCTTCTTGGAGTTTATTAAGATCTCTCTACATAAAAGGCCTTCTTCACAATAATATCTCTCATGGTTCTCAGGGGTTACTGGACAATTGCTAACCATCTTAAAGCACTGCTGCAAGGTTGGATCTATTTGTTGATCCCATTTGCTAAACTCAATAGAGCCCTTCCCCTTTGAGTTCTCCATTTCTATTTCTTTTTGTTTCATTCTCTATATATGTTCACCATTAGATTCTTCCTGCACTGAGGCGAATCCTTTCTCGCCACTAAACTCATCTCCATACCCAACAGACATCTCGGGAGATTTTGGCTCACTTTCAGCCATTTGGCTACGTGTTAAAGGCATGTTACTATCACAAAAGGCTCCTTACTATTTTCAAGCCTCTGTGTAAAAATACTATTTTTCTGTTCTGTGCTCAGGTCTGATATTTATTAGCAGTGTACACCAGCTGATCTGGCTAGGCCTTTAACTGTAACTACGCTCCACTGGTGTGTCCTTCTACCCTTTTCCCTGGGCCTCTTGCCCACTAAGGATACTTTATCTTATATTACTGCCTTTGGCTGACTCCAGTTTCACCACAGCTCTACCCTCTCTCAGGTGCTATTTACCATGGAGATCCCTCAGCTTGCTGCTCTTGGTCTGTCCCCTCAGAGTTTACCTAACTCAGGACACTCTGACCAAGTCACCACAGCTTCCGCTTTTGGGCCACTCTCCCTCACAAAATGGACACCACAGAGATCATATATCAGTTCTCCAACTCTGAAGCTCAAGCGCCTCTCCACTAAATTTGCTCCCCTTGAGTCAAATTCTAGAGAGTTACCCACGCTTTACACTTCAGGTGACCCTAACTGAAATCCTTTTGCTCTGGTCACTTTGGCCAAGGCTTTACTGGACAAGTCGCATCCCACACGCTGGACACCAATTTTATTGTGACGTCCTCCTTTCACGTCACAATGGTCACGTCACTCTCATTCACACTTTACACACTGCCACCAACCACACTTATTGATCTGATTCATCAGACAATGGTATGGATTTCAAAATAAAAAGGATTGTTTATTGAGAAAACATAAATAATAGTAAATCACTGTGGAAACTAAATAAGGCAATCAATGTGATAAAGTATCCCCCCTCAATCACTCTCTCATTCAGACCTACACTAGCACAGTACCTCATAACATGAATAAACAGGCCCTAACACACTAACCAAGTTCCTAACCAAACCTATCTCATCCCAATCTTCCCATCTCCCAATTCTCCCAATTTCCCGCTCACCACATTCACTCCCCCCTTATATACATTAACTCCACCCACTGAAGTCCCACCTCCTGTCCTGCCATAGGTAGATAAACTCCAGCCATAGCAGTGGCAGGCAGGTGACATCATCACAGCCGTCACAACAGCCGAGGAGAAATGACGTCACATCGAGCTTGGCGCTTACCACACACCTCTTTTTTGTCATTAGATTCCAACTGCATTACAATATCAAAACCTGGACCGGCTCTTCCTTCACGGTCCTCTCGGCCCCACACAGACTGTCCTGTTTGGCTCATGAAAACGGGGGGGGGGTCTTGATCAGGCACTTCAATCCTGACAGCTGGACGTCTCCACTGAATCAGGAGGACGTCCAGTGAGGACTCACCTGGAGGATGGAGAATCTTCCCAGATGGATGACGGCCTGAAGGGTGACGGAGCATGACCCGGGTGGGGCTTCAAACTGGTCTTGTAAGAGGGTGACCTGGCCTGGTCCCAATGGAGTGTCTGTGAGGATGGAACAATAGGCTTCTGGGGAAGGAAGGAAAGAAGCTTGGATTCTCAAAGGCTTTCTCGGCTGGGATCTGATCATTGTTGTGGGTTTTTCGGGCTCTTTGGCTATCTGTGGCCGGCATCTTCAGAGGACAGGAGTCAAAACTCTGTTTATACTCTGGTGGAGTTTGTTTGAAAGAAGCTTGCTTTGCCATGATTATAGAAAGGATCAGGATCCTTAGCCCAGGGTCTCCGGTTGGCTGGGCACCCCCACGAGTGCAGATCTGTATTGACCACAGCCTGTTTGATAAAACCATGAAGCTCGGTCCAAGGAAACGTGGTCAAATGTCTCTTCTCCATAAGGGTCTGTTACCGAAGAGGCTAGGGCAGTTGTCCAAGAGAAAGATTTGGGGAAGCCTCAGGAAGTGGTGGAGAACTCACCTCCTTCATACAAGTCCCCCCTGCTCCACGCAGAGCCTGAAGGTCTCCCAATCAGGGATGCTGGAGCATCAGCTTCTTTCTGCCAATGAGAAGGGGGCTGGACTAGATGACCTTTGGATTCCCTGTCAGTTCTCTGCTTAGTAGTTCCCAACCTTGGGGAACCAAGGAGTTCTTGGATAGTGCTTCCCAATAATTCATATCTTACTTATTAAACATCTGTTTCTTCATTTCATGCATTTCTATACTTAGTGCTTAGCTCTACTCTCAGTGTTTTGTGTGTGTGTGTGTTTAGTCGTTTAGTCGTGTCCGACTCTTCGTGACCCCATGGACCAGAGCACGCCAGGCCCTCCTGTCTTCTACTGCCTCCCGGAGTTGTGTCAGGTTCATGTTGGTTGCTTCGCAGACACTGTCCAGCCATCTCATCCTTGGTCGTCCCCTTCTCCTCTTGCCATCACACCTTCCTAACATCAAGGTTTTTTCCAAGGACTCTTTTCTTCTCATGAGATGGCCAAAGTACTGGAGCCTCAGCTTCAGGATCTGTCCTTCAAGTGAGCACTCAGGGTTGATTTCCTTTAGAACTGATAGGTTTGTTCTCCTTGCAGTCCAGGGGATTCTCAAGAGCCTCCTCCAGCACCACAATTCAAAGGCATCAATTCTTCGGCGGTCTCCTTTCTTTATGGTCCAGCTCTCACTTCCATACATCACGACAGGAAAAACCATAGCTTTGACTATTCGGACTTTTGTTGGCAAGGTGATGTCTCTGCTTTTCAAGATGCTGTCAAGATTTGTCATCGCTTTCCTCCCAAGAAGAAGGCGCCTTTTAATTTCAGGGCTGCTGTCCCCATCTGAAGTAATCATGGAGCCCAGGAAGATAAAATTTGACACTGCCTCCATATCTTCCCCTTCTATTTCCCAGGAGCTGATGGGACCAGTGGCCATGATCTTAGTTTTTTTGATGTTGAGTTTCAGACCGTTTTTTGCACTCTCCTCTTTCACTCTCATTACAAGGTTCTTTAATTCCTCCTCACTTTCTGCCATCAGAGTGGTATCATCTGCATATCGGAGGTTGTTGATATTTCTTCCGGCAATCTTAATTCCGGCTTGGGTTTCTTCCAGTCCAGCCTTCCGCATGATGTATTCTGCATATAAGTTAAATAAGCTGGGGGACAATATACAGCCTTGCCGTACTCCTTTCCCAATTTTGAACCACTCAGTTGTTCCATGACCAGTTCTAACTGTTGCTTCCTGTCCCACATATAGGTTTCTCAGGAGACAGATAAAGTGGTCAGGCACTCCCATTTCTTTAAGAACTTGCCATAGTTTGCTGTGGTCCACACAGTCAAAGGCTTTCGCATAGTCAATGAAGCAGAAGTAGATATTTTTCTGGAACTCTCTGGCTTTCTCCATAATCCAGCGCAAGTTAGCAATTTGGTCTCGAGTTCCTCTGCCTCTTCGGAACCCAGCTTGTACTTCTGGGAGTTCTCGGTCCACATACTGCTGAAGCCTACCTTGGAGGATTTTGAGTATAACCTTGCTAGCGTGCGAAATGAGTGCAATTGTACGGTAGTTGGAGCATTCTTTGGCACTGCCTTTCTTTGGGATTGGAATGTAGACTGATCTTTTCCAATCCTCTGGCCACTGTTGAGTTTTCCAAACTTGCTGGCATATTGAATGTAGCACCTTAACAGCATCATCTTTCAAGATTTTAAATAGTTCAACTGGAATGCCATCACCTCCACTGGCCTTGTTGTTAGCCAGGCTTTCTAAGGCCCACTTGACTTCGCTCTCCAGGATGTCTGGCTCAAGGTCAGCAACTACATTGTCTGGGTTGTCCAGGATATCCAAATCTTTCTGATATAATTCCTCTGTGTATTCTTGCCACCTCTTCTTGACGTCTTCTGCTTCTGTTAGGTCCCTCCCATTTTTGTCTTTTATCATGTTCATCTTTGCGCAAAATGTTCCTCTAATATGTCCAATTTTCCTGAACAGATCTCTGGTCTTTCCTTTTCTGTTATCTTCCTCTATTTCTTTGCATTGTTCATTTAAGAAGGCCCTCTTGTCTCTCCTTGCTATTCTTTGGAAGTCTGAATTCAAGTTTCTGTAACTTTCCCTATCTCCCTTGCATTTTGCTTCCCTTCTCCTCTCTGCTATTTCTAAGGCCTCGTTGGACAGCCACTTTGCTTTCTTGCATTTCCTTTTCTTTGGGATGGTTTTCGTTGCTGCCTCCTGGACAATGTTACGAGCCTCTATCCAAAGTTCTTCAGGCACTCTGTCCACCAAATCTAGTTCCTTAAATCTGTTCTTTACTTCCACTGTGTATTCATAAGGGATTTGGTTTAGATTATACCTGAGTGGCCCAGTGGTTTTTCCTAATCTCTTCAGTGTTTTACCACACCGTAATATATATGGTCCATGGCGTCATGAAGAGTTGGTCATGACTAAATGACTAACAACAACAGCCTCTGTAATTTCAGGGCTCGTTAATCCTTTAACAGTTTCTTTTCTGTTTTCTCTCACCTATTAAGAAATATCCATGCAGAGTCCACTCACATCATCGGGCAGTATATTTTCATTCTGTTGCTTCATGCTGCAGCTTCTGTCCTTCTTCCTCTCTCCTGCTTGTCTGCTTCTTCTCCTGCTCATGCTCTCACTCATATTTGCTTCTGCCACCGCCTTTACACTAATCTTGTTGTTTAGTCATTCAGCCATGTCCAACTCTTCTCCTTGCAGTCCATGGGACTCTCAAGAGTCTCCTCCAGCACCACAATTCAAAAGCAAAGACATCACCTTGTCAACAAAGGTCCGCATAGTCAAAGCTATGGTTTTTCCAGTAGCGATGTATGGAAGTGAGAGCTGGACCATAAAGAAGACTGACCACCAAAGAATTGATGCTTTTGAATTGTGGTGCTGGAGGAGACTCTTGAGAGTCCCCTGGACTGCAAGGAGAACAAACCTATCCATTCTGAAGGAAATCAACCCTGAGTGCTCACTGGAAGGACAGATTCTGAAGCTGAGGCTCCAATACTTTGGCCATCTCATGAGAAGAGTCTCTTGAAAAGACCCTGATGTTGGGAAAGTGTGAAGACAGGAGAAGGGGACGACAGAGGATGAGATAGTTGGACAGTGTCACCAAAGCTACCAACATGAATTTGACCCATCTCCAGGGAGCAGTGGAAGAGAGGATGGCCTGGCGTGCTGCGGTCCATGGGGTCACGAAGAATCGGACACAACTTAACGACTAAACAACAACAACACCTTGGAGTACCTAATACTGGGAAAACAAGGGAGGGACCCTGCGGCCGGGAAGAGGGAAGAAATATTGAGCTCTCAGTCTTGATTGGTGTGCATACCTGGTTAGGACATCCAGTTTTGCAAAAGTGCTTTTTTTAATAAAGGAGAGCTGTTCACAATTTAATGACTAAACAACAACAAACTTTTCTACTAAAACAAGGGGCTGCAATGTAAACTATATCCCCAGCTGCAATTTTACTAAAAGCTTTCACTTTTAATACACCTCTAAAGGACCTCTAGAAAAGCAGTTTTCATTTTTAGTTACAAAAAATCTGCATCCCATAAAGTTAATTTTTTTACATAGTTCACCCAACTAAGATTATCTCTTTTACTGAAGCTCAATCATTTCTTTACTTTCTCCTACATCTGAGTTCTTTGATGAGAACTCGGGCTATTGGTCTAGTTCAAGCTTTCCATATTTGATGTATTAGGATGCATTTGATATGAAGAAAGATGCAGTGGTACCTCGACTTAAGAACTTAATCCGTATTGGGTCTGCGTTCTTAAGTCAAAGCACCATTTCCCATAGGAATGCATTGAAAACTGATTAATCCGTATCTGCTGTTTTTCGTTCTTAAATCAAGGTGCTGTTCTTAAATCGAAGCATCAGTAATCCAAAACTGGTTAATCCGTATCTATCACTAGGGGGTCATTTATTTATTTATTTATTTATTCTTCTTTTGACATAAGGTGAACTTAGGTCAAAAAAAGAGCAGGATTTTTTTTCTTTTTCTTTCTGTTCTTAAGTCGAGGCTCCGTTCTCATGTCGAAGCAACTTTTTTCGAACGCAGCCATTCTTAACTCAAATTGTTCTTATGTAGGGACGTTCTCAAGTTGAGGTACCACTGTAACTGCTCCTACTGAAACTCTTTCCACGTTCCATTCATTTATGGGGTTTCTTCCCAGTGTGAGTTCTCTGATGTCTGCTAAGGTGAGCACTCTGACTAAAGCTCTTATCACATTCCATGCATTTATAAGGTTTCTCCCCAGTGTTGCTTCTTTGATGTGACCTTAGTTCACTACTCTGACTAAAGCTCTTTTCACATTGCATGCATTTATACGGTTTCTATCCAGTGTGGGTTCTTTGATGTGACCATAGTACACTACTCCGACTAAAGCTCTTTTCACATATCATGCATTTATACGGTTTCTCTCCAGTGTGGGTTCTTTGATGTGACCAAAGGTTAGCACTCTGACTAAAGCTCTTTCCACATTCCATGCATTTATACGGTTTCTCCCCAGTGTGAGTACTTTGATGTGACCTAAGGTGAGCATTCAGATTGAAGCTCTTTTCACATAACATGCATTTATACGGTTTCTCTCCAGTGTGGGTTCTTTGATGTGACCGAAGGTTAGCACGCTGAGTAAAGCTCTTTCCACATTCCATGCATTTATACGGTTTCTCTCCAGTGTGAGTACTTTGATGTGACCTAAGGTGAGCATTCAGATTGAAGCTCTTTCCACATTCCATGCATTTATACGGTTTCTCCCCAGTGTGAGTTCTTTGATGTGACCTGAGGTCACCACTCTGGCTAAAGCTCTTTCTACATTCCATACATTTATATGGTTTCTCCCCAGTATGAGTTCTTTGATGTGACCTTAGGTTACAACTCTGACTAAAGCTCTTTCCACATTCCATACATTTATACGGTTTCTCGCCAGTGTGAGTTCTTTGATGTGACCTTAGTTCACTAGTCTGACTAAAGCTCTTTTCACATATCATGCATTCATACGGTTTCTCCCCAGTGTGAGTTCTTTGATGTGACTTAAGTTTAGCACTCTGACTAAAGCTCTTTTCACATTCCACGCATTTATACGGTTTCTCCCCAGTGTGAGTTCTTTGATGTCTACTAAGGTGAGCTCTTTGACTAAAGCTCTTTCCACATTCCATGCATTTATACGGTTTCTCCCCAGTGTGAGTACTTTGATGTATACGGAGCATGTTGTTGCGACTAAAGCTCTTTCCACATTCCATACATTTATAAGGTTTTTCCCCAGTGTGAGTTCTTTGATGTGTACTAAGGTGAGCACTCTGACTAAAGCTCTTTCCACATTCCATGCATTTATACGGTTTCTCTCCAGTGTGGGTTCTTTGATGCGACCTTAAGTTAGAACTCTGACTAAAGCTCCTTCCACATTCCATACATTTATATGGTTTCTCCCCAGTATGAGTTCTTTGATGTGACCTAAGTTCACTACTCTGACTAAAGCTCTTTCCACATTCCATACATTTATACGGTTTCTCCCCAGTGTGAGTTCTATCGTGTATATGGAGGCTCTTCTTGTGACTGAAGCTCTTTGCACATTCCATATATGGATACAGTCCCTTCCCTGCACACGTTCTGTGATGTCTACTGAGGTGACATGCATTTATGTGGTTTCTTCCCTGCGTGAGTTCTTTCATTTGACATCTATTCCTGCCGACTTGAATTTTCAATTCTCTTTTTTACTGCTTGCTTTTGAGTTGCTGCCCAGGTTGCTCCAGATGTTGCTGGGTAATTCCTCTTCTCTTGTTCATCATCTGGTAGATTAAAAAAGAAGAGAAACAAACACTGTAGGGATAAGGAAAGATGCATTCAGTCTCCACCTGAGTCACAGAGCAGGAAAGAAAGACAGGCAAAGAAGGTGAGGAGGAGATGAGTCCGGAGCAGAGAGTTTTCTTTCGGGCTTGAGGTTGGAAGGGCTCTTCAGTGAGGACCTTTTGGGGGGGAGGAATCATGGAGGGAAGATCATTTCCACACCCAAAAAAGTAAGTCAAACTCAAAGTATATTCATTTTTCTTCTTCTTGAATTTAATTTGGTAGAGGCAGATTTACAACCCTCCTTTAATTATTAGGGTACAATCTTATTCTGAAAAGTCTATTTTTATGTGATTTCATTATCCCATTAAAATGCCTTTTAAATTAAAATTTGGCAGGGAGAATTACAGATCACTTAGCAATTATACAAGTGGGTCATGACTCAAAAAAGGTTGGGAAACACTGCCCTAGATGCATCTTAAGGAGAAATCACAATTATCAGCAGTAGTTATAATCAGTGTGGAAAGGACAAAATGAACTGGAATAAATCTGAAATGACGTTTACTTTGAATAAAGGGGGAAAATGGCTTGCATCCACGCTTCTTGAATCGTGTTCCTGTCTCTGAACTGTGGACTTTGACCCTGGACTACGCTGGTATTGAACTCTGGACTTTGGAGCTGGACTACGCTAGTATTAGACTCTGGACTCTGATCCTGAACTACACTGTGTACTGGACCCTGGACTTCATTCTGTGAGTTGATTTATGGACATTGGCTTTGCATTCTTGATATCCCTGACCCTGGACTGGCTTATCGGACTTTGGCTATTGTAACCCCTGGGAACGTGACAGATTGCTTCCACCCCTACACTTTTCCCAACGTGGAGGGAAAAGCAAACACTCAGGTCCGCTGAATGCTGTGCTTGCTCAGGTGCAGTTTCTTACTCAGACAGTTGGCCAGCTTCAACAGCAACAAATACATTACAAGCCGATGCTACTTCTCAAGCTAAGTGTCCTGTGCTTCCTCCTGAAAAATTTGAAGTGTGGAGGAGTTTCCAGCATTCTTGGCACAGTGTAAGCTGTACATTGAGCTGCGCACCAGAGACTTTCTCACAGACAAAACCAAGGTATGCTTTATAATCAGCTTACTCAAGGGTCAGGCAGCTAAATGGGCTACTCCTCTGCTCCTTGCTCCTTCACCCCTGCTAAATAATTACCAGGGTTTTCTGGAACATATCTCAGCCGCGTTTGCTAACCCCTTGCAAGCTGCCACAGCTAACAGAAAGATTCGGGCTCTAAAACAGGGAAAGGCTTCAGTCTCCCAGTATTCTACCGAGTTCAGACTCTTGGCTCAAGATTTACTCTGGAATGAGGCAGCTCTTATGGACCAATATATGGAGGGGTTAGCTGATGGGATCTTGGATGAGCTGGCACATGTAGACCGACCTAACACGCTGCAAGAGCTAATCACTCTATGCTTACGCATTGATGGTCGCTTGGAGAGCCGACGTTTAGCACAGGGCGGATCCCGCCTTCTGCAGTCACCCTTGCCAGTCCCCAATATCAGACTAGAGGATTCCGAACCTATGCAATTGGGAGCAGCTCGGCCCCGCCTCAGCCCTGAGGAAAAAACACGATGCCGCTCGCAGAATCTTTGTCTGTATTGTGGGGGAGCAGGACACTTTGCTTCTGGCTGTTTGGTGATGCGGCGTAACCTTGACTCTAGGAAACTGTTGCCAGTAAAAGAACTGCCCCATGTCTGAATGGACCCTCAGATGTGGGGCACTTAGCTGGGTCACCTGAACCATACCTTAGCATCCCGGGACCATTCCTTGTACCCATTAAACTCTGCCTGCCATATGGATGTTGGTTGTTTGTCCATGCCATGGTTGACTCTGGGGCAGATCGCTGTTTCATCGACACCGCTTTTGTGAAACAGCACCGGATCCCTGTACAGTGGGGTCTCTACTTAAGAACGTCTCTACTTAAGAACAATCCAACTTAAGAACAGCTCCATTTGCTAAATTTTTCTTCTACTTGAGAACAGAAATCCAAGATAAGAACAGGGAAAAAAACCTTTCCTGCTCTTTTTTTAACCTTAGGTCATCTTAGGTTAAAAAAAAAAATTCTCCCCCTAGTGGTAGAGTACGTATTAACCAGCCTTGCATTAGTTCCTATGGGAACTAATGCTTCAATGTACGAAAGCACCTCTACATAACAAAAAAACAGCCAGAACGGATTAATTGGTTTTCAGTCCATTCCTATGGGAAATCTTGCTTCAACTTAAGAACGTTTCAACTTAAGAACACCATTCCAAAATGGATTAAGTTCTTAAGTAGAGGTTCCACTGTAGTTTCTATGGACGGAAAAGAGCAGATACGGATTAAATGGTTTTCAATGCATTCCTATGGGAAATGCAGATTCAACATAAGAACTTTTCAACTTGAGAACCACCTTCCAATATGGATTAAGTTCTTAAGTAGAGACCCCACTGTACAGGATAAAGATGGATGTCTCCTCTGCTCCGGTCCTGTGACCCAAGAAACCCAACCGGTCATCCTCAGGTTCAACAGCATCAAGAACAACTACAGTTCAACATCGCCCGCATGCCCCGTTTTCCACTTATTTTGGGACTTTCCTGGCTCCGAACCCATAACCCCCTAAGGGACTGGGCACAAGGAGAGTTAAGTTTCAGGGACCTGTGTCCGCATCCGGAGCCGCCAGCTACCTTGGCAGCAGCAGGGTCAACGGACAAGTCTGTAATACTCTTGGAGTATGAGGACTTTGCTGATGTCTCCGAGAAGGGGGCTGACCAACTACCTCTGCACCGACCCTTTGACTGTGCTATGAATTTGGTGTCTGGGGCACCCCTTCCTGTGGCACGGATTTACCCTATGTCGGAACCCGAACTCGCAGCCTTGAGGGCCTTTCTGGATAAAAATCTGAAACGGGGATTCATCAGGCCATCTACGTCACCTCTGTCTGCCCCTGTCATCTTTGTTAAAAAGAAGGGTGGGGAGCTCCGCCCCTGCAATGACTATAGAGATTTGAACAAAATAACTATTAGAGACCGCTACCCTCTACCCTTGATCGGCGAGCTTCTGGATCACCTTAAAGGGGCCCAAGTCTACACCAAGTTGGATCTCCGTGGCGCCTATAATTTGGTGCAAATTCGTGATGGCGATGAGTGGAAGACGGCTTTTGGAACATGTTATGGCCAGTATGAATATCTAGTCATGCCTTTCGGATTAACCAACGTTCCAGCGATGATCCAGCGATTCACGAATGTCATCTTTCGGTACTTGCTCAATCACTTTGTAATCGTTTACCTGGATGACATTTTGATTTATTCCAGAGACCCCACTCGGCATACGGAACATGTTCGCCAGGTTCTACAACAGTTATGAGAACATCGACTCTACGCCAAGCTGGAGAAATGTGAATTTAACCTGCGAGAAGTCGAGTTCCTGGGTCACATTGTATCTCCCCAAGGAATCCAGATGGACCTGAAGAAGATTGAGACGGTACTGGACTGGCAGAAACCTAGGGATCGTAAGGATGTGCAACAGTTCCTCGGCTTCGCAAACTATTACCATCAGTTCATACCTCCTTTAGTCTTTGCAGCCATAACCACTCACTCCCTGGCTGAAGAGATTCGAGCCAGCCAAGCTCGAGATTCCTGGGCCAAGCAACGTCTGCAGGAACTTCAAGAGGGCTCGGTCAATGACTTTACAACCACCAGGGCCTCCTATTACATCGTGGACATGTATATATTCCTCCGGGGCCCCTCCGAGCCCAGGTCCTCCATCTGACTCATGACTCCCCTCCTGCAGGATATTTTGGTCAATACAAAACTCTGCACTTGCTCACACGAGAATTCGGTGGACCCAGGTTCGAGCTGACGTCGCCCGATATGTTGGCTCCTGTGAAGTTTGTCATCGAGCCAAGGACGTACCAGCTAAACCTTCAGGTCTGCTACAACCATTACCTGTACCGGCCAGCCCTTGGGACACAGTATCCTTGGATTTCATCACAGATCTCCCACGGTCACAAGGGTATACCTGTATCTTGGTAATAGTGGACCTGTTTACTAAGATGGCTCATTTTGTCCCATGTTCCAAACCTCCCACAGCTTCTGACACCGCCCAACTGTACCTCCAGCATGTTTTCCGCCTACATGGTCTCCCGATGCACCCAATTTCTGATCGTGGTTCTCAGTTCACTTCCCGGTTCTGGCAAGCCTTACACTCCAGTTTGGGTACCCAAGTGCACTTGTCATCCGCATATCACCCTCAAACAGATGGACAGACCGAACACACCAATGCCACCCTGGAACAGTATCTCCATTGCTACACCTGCTATCAACAAGATAATTGGGCTACCTTGTTACCCCTGGCAGAATTTGCTTACAACGCGGTACACACATCTACAGCTGGTTAAGTCCAGCTGTGTGTGGAACAAGATGGCGCTGGAGTTGGGCGACTAGCGTTTATCTCTCTCCGACCCAGTTCGCCCTTGGGACTTTTTCTTTTCTTCTCATTCTTTTTCTTTCTTTCTTTCTTCTTTCTTCCTTTCTTTTTCCCCCTCCTCTCCCCCTGAATGCCTGTGGTGTCTCCGTGTGCCTCCCGACACTAAAACTCACCGGGAGAATCGCGGAGTGTGGGGCTGTGCTGCTTCGACCCTTGGATGCGAGGTGGCTGTGGTTCGGGATGCAGAGCGGCTGCAAGCTTGAGGCGAGGAGGTGCGGAGCCGCAGCGGATCGCAGCCGGTTTGTCGCTGGAGGGTTCGGGAGCTGGGAAGCCTGTTTGGGAGCTGGGAAGCCTGTTCCTGCCTGGTGGAGCCGGTCTTGTGGAGTGGCTGGTGCGGTTGGAGCCCAGCGGACCGATGGAGGCCAGTGGCGACTGGACCTCGGGCGCGGGCTTGCCGCAGTTGGAGGTCCCTGTTTGCCTTTACTCGGCTCTGGAAGATCTGGTGGTGCTTTCTTGCGGGGGTCTGGAGGCCGACGGGATCCCAAACGAGCAGAGGAGAAGGGGATCAGAGCTGGCCGGAGCCAAGCAAAATTCGGCATCATCCTGGGAGTTAGGGAGAACCAGGTTTTCGCTAAGACGCTAGAGCTCTTGCGACCTGGCGCCATGTTGGCGGTTCTCTCTCTTATGTTTGGTCTTCCCGCTTGTTACTCTACATCCAACAAAGGCGCTCACCAAACTGATTCTCAAGCGCCGGGAACGACAGGGTCTAAACTTTCGCCACCTTGGCTTCTGGCGTTTCAGTCCAGGCTTGGAAAATACATCAACGTGGGCTCAGAGATAATAGTTAAAATCTGTAAGTCTCACCCCATGAACAAGAACTACAAATCAGCCCCACCACTGAGACTTCACTTAGGCATCCTTCAGTCTCGAAAGACTATGGTACCGTGCTCTGTATGGAGGACTTGGAACAGCGCCTAGTGTGGCTGAGGAGGCCGATTCGAGAGTGACAGTCTCTTCCACACTGAAGACAAATCCAATCGGTCCCCTGTCCAGCTCCCTGGTTTTGCTGCTTTTGTGACTTCCTCTTTGCCTCAGCCTGCTGGGCAAGGGTCGCTTCAAATTGGGAGAGGCCATGATGCAATGCATGCCTCCAGGCTGAACGCTCAGATGTCAGGGTTTCCCATCTGTTGAGGTCCATTCCTAAGGCCTTCAGATCTCGCTTGCAGATATCCTTGTATCGCAGCTGTGGTCTCCCTCTGGGGCGATTTCCCTGCACTAATTCTCCATAGAGGAGATCCTTTGGAATCCGACCATCAGCCATTCTCACGACGTGCCCAAGCCAACGTAGACGTCGCTGTTTCAGTAATGTGTTCATGCTGAAAATTCCAGCTCGTTCTAGGACTACTCTGTTTGGAACTTTGTCCTGCCAGGTGATACCAAAAATCCGTCGGAGGCAACGCATATGGAAGGTGTTCAGCTTCCTCTCCTGCCGTGTACAAATGGTCCAGGACTCACTACAGTACAGGAGTGTGCTTAGGACACAGGCTCTATAGACACTGAGACTAACGATAAGGCTAAAGGGTGGAAGATTGAAAAACCTGACTATATGGGGGGGGGGATAGCTATTATGATTTGCTGTTATTAGTATTCTAATTGATTTTTTACTTATTTTATATTTTATTACTTTGATTATTATTTTGATTATTTGACTACTTTATTTAATTTTGTTAGGTTTGATACTGTTGAGTTATATGTTTTTATTGATGTAATTTTGTATTGATGTATTTAATTTAATTTTGTATGGTAATTTAATTTTGTAATTTAATTTTGTACTGTATAATTTTCTCTTTTTTTTAGTATATTTGTATTAAGTTATTAGCTCTCCTTTCTTTCTTTTCCTTTTACTCTTTCTTTCGTCATGGTATGGGGGGCCTGCCCTCCCAGCGAGGTACATGCGCTTGTAATCTCAAGATTAGACCACTGTAATGCGCTCTACATGGGGCTACCTTTGAGGCTGCTGCGGAAACTACAGGTGGTGCAGAATGCTGCGGCCAGATTACTCAGTGGAGTGAGAAAATATCAACATATCTCCCCCACTCTGGCCGCATTGCATTGGCTGCCCATCCGATTCCGCATCGACTTCAAAGTATTGATGCTTACTTATAAAGCCCTAAACGGTTTAGGGACCTCAATACCTGGTGGAACGCCTTCTCCCACTAAGATCTACCCATGTCACTTGTGCGAGCCAGGAGGTGAGGCTGAGGAGCCTGACGCCGAGAGAGGCCCGGAATGAAAAGACTAGAAATCGGGCCTTCTCGGCGGTGGCTCTTCGCCTGTGGAACAACTTACCTCCTGAGATTCGCGCGGCTCCCTCGCTGGGTATTTTTAAGAAACAAGTAAAAACACTCATGTATAGGCAGGCCTTCCTAACAGCTTATCCCTGACGATCTTTTTTCTTCTTATATTCCTTTGATCTTTGCCTTTGCTAACTTGTAATGTAATGTTTTTAAAAACTATTGTTGTTGAATTGTAAGCCGCCTAGAGTGGTCGAATAAGACCAGATAGGCGGGATAGAAATCAAATAAATAAATAAATAAATAAATAAACAGACACCCTTTGAAGCCAACTATGGGTACCATCCTCGCTTTTTTCTGGCTACTATACCCTCGACCATGGTTCCTGCTGCCGATGCCCATATATGCGAATTGCAGGCCCTCCAAGACTTACTCCGGGAACAGCTTCAGCAGGCTAAAGAAGCGTATAAAACAAAGGCCAACCGGAAGCGACAAGAAGGGCCACCTCTGAAACCAGGAGACCAGGTCTGGCTTTCCACCCGTCACCTTCGCCGACCTGGCCGAACCCATAAGTTGGACCCTCAGTTTATAGGACCCTATGTAATCATGGAACAAATCAACCCTGTTGCCTTCCGGCTACAACTCCCAGATACTCTCCATGTCCACCCCGTTTTCCATTGATCCCTCCTTATTCCTGTCTCAACCCCGGACCCTGTTTGACCCTCGCCCCCGGCTCCACCTCCACCTGTTCTGATTGATGGTGAGGAAGAATATGAGGCCCATCAGGTCCTGGACTCCCGAATCCACCGAGGGGGCCTTCAGTATTTTGTGGATTGGGAGGGTTACGGTCCTGAGGATCGATCGTGGGAACCCGCCAGTAATCTACAGGCCCCTGATTTGATACAGCAGTTCCATGCTACTTACCCCAATCGACCCGGCCCATCTGAAGGGGGGAGTCCTGGAGAGGGGGATAGTGTCATGAGTGCTTCCGAAGACCTGGAACCGAAGGGTTAATTGTGGCTGAAGAGAATATGGAGAGATCAGAAACACCTGAACCGCCTCCAGATTCTCCTTCCACAGCAGACAGGCTTCGGGCCAGGCTTCGGGAAAGACTTAGGACAAGAATATCAGAGGATCGCTCAAAGGCTTTCCACAGACTTACATTCATCTAGTCCTGAGTATTTATTTATTTATTTATTTATTTTATTTCTATCCCGCCTATCTGGTCGTACTAGACCACTCTAGGCGGCTTACAACAAACAACAACAGCAAAATTTTAAAACATTACAATTTAAGAAAGATAGAAATTAAAAAGATATAGAGAGAAAATCGTCAGGAGTTTTCTGTTGGAAAGGCCCGCTTATACAATAGCGTTTTTAGTTGTTTCTTGAACATGCCCAGCGAGGGAGCCGCGCGAATCTCAGGAGGTAAGTTGTTCCAGAGGCGAGGAGCCACCGCCGAGAAGGCCCTATTTCTGGTCTTTTCCTTCCAGGCCTCTCTCGGCGTTAGGCTCCTCAGCCTCACCTCCTGGCTTGCACGAGTGACACGGGTAGATCTTGGTGGGAGAAGGCGTTCCATCAAGTATCGAGGTCCTAAACCGTTTAGGGCTTTGTAAGTAAGCATCAAGACTTTGAAGTCGATAAAACTATAAAACAGTTTCCAGTGAAGCCAGAAACTTCGTGGAAGCAAAGAGTCAAAACCTTGGCTTGCATCCATGCTTCTTGAATCATGTTCCTGTCTCTGAACTCTGGACTTTGACCCTGGACTACGCTGGTATTGAACTCTGGACTTTGGCTCTGGATTACGCTGGTATTGGATTCTGGACTCTGATCCTGAACTGCACTGTATATCGGACCCTGGACTTTGACACTGGACTTCATTCTGTGAGTTGATTTATGGACGTGACTTCCCTGCCTGGTGCAAAGGTTGTAGACACTACACCGATAAAGAGTGCTGGGGACAAGTGGTGGTGCATGTCGGCATGAACGACATGGGGAAATGCAGCCGAGCAGTCCTGGAGGTCAAATTTCAGTTGTTAGGGAGGAAGCTCAAAGCCAGGACCTCAAAGATAGCATTCTCAGAAGTGCTACGCGCAGGTCCAGCTAGGCAGGCGGAGCTCAGGGGTCTCAACCTGTGGATGAGATGGTGGTGTCAAGGGGAGGCGTTTAGATTCCTTTGGCACTCATTAATGTTTTGGGACAAGCCGGGCTTGTACAAGAGGGACGGGCTTCACTTGAACAAACATGGAACCAGACTGCTGGTGTGTAAAGTTAAAAAGAGCAGCTTTTGAATTGAATCCTGAAGGAAAGCCGACAGGAGCCGAGCGGCGTTCATTTCGGGACTCCTCATCCCTGTGGAATGAGGGTGGAGAGGGGAGAGAACCACAAAGTGATGACAGTGTAGGAATTAGGACTGAGAGTGTGATGGGATGGGATTGTTGGTCCACTGGAAGGAGAAGCAAACAAGCAGCCCTTTGTGGGGGACCCCCATACACAGGTGCTTCTAGGCAAATGCCCAAAGTGTCTGAGCAAAAAAGGGACAGCTGGAACATTTGGTGGCTAAGGAAAACACTGATATAGTGGCCATAACAGAATTCTGGTGGAACTGAAAGAAATAGTGGGATGCCGCAATCCCAGACTACAAACTCTAGAGGAAGGATAGGAAGAGGCATGTTGGAGGTGGGGAGGCCATCTAGGTCAAAGAAGGGGTAGAATCCAGCAGAATGGAGATGGATAGAGAGCCTTACTCCATCATAGAATCACTCTGGGTTAAACTGCCAGGCCAAGGAGCAATGTGATAGTGGGGAGGGGGTACTATCATCCTCCAGATCAAAAACTTGAGAGGGACCTTGAAATGTGGAGAGAAATCAGGGAGGAGTCCAAGAGGGACAGGACTGTAATCATGGGGAACCAAAATTATCCTCACGTTGACTGGGTCAATGCGTGCTCAGGTCAAGAAAGAGAGGCCGGGCTTCTTGACATGCTAAAGGATTGTGCCTTGGAACAATTTCTCATGGAGCCCAAGAGAGGACAAGTGACTCTGGGTTTAAAATTTTGTGGTAATCAGGATCTGGTTAGGGACATGAATGTCACAGAATCGCTAGGGAATAGTGATCATGCTGCCATCTCTTTCGCCCTGCAGGTTTGGGGGAGAGTGTCAAACAAATCTCCAGACACAAAAACCATTGATTTCTGAAGGGAGGACTTCCCTCAGATGAAGAAACTAGTTAAACAGAAGTTGGAAGGGAACGGGGGGGGGGGGGGGGAATCTGTCCAGAGTGCATGGAATCATTTTAAAACAATGGTAGTAGAGGCCCAGTGTAAGTGTATACCGCAAAGAAAGAGGGGCTCAGCTAAGTCGAAGGAGGTGCGAGCATGGTTGAATTACAGAGGCTTTAAAGGGAAAAGAGGGGTACCTCTGTATATGCAAAGCTTTCCCAAAGGAGGAAAATAAAAAGGAACACAAAATCTGGCAAAAGAAATGTAATAAGATGGTATGGAAGACAAAGAAATACTGTACTCCATTCTTGGACCAATCCGGGGAGTGACAATTGCATTCTGGGGCACAGCTGTGTAATCTGGGAAGTAGGCAGGTCAGAGCATGGGCGCTATCTGGCTGTCGATAGACAGCAATGGCTCCAAAAGAACCCCCAACGTGTGTTAGGAACCAAATCAGAGACATCAGGGGCACCCAGCTGGAGGAACCCAGTCTTGTTTGGGATCAAGCCTTAGTCTATTGTTCCTTTCATCCTCCCATTGAAGGAGAAGGTGGGAACAGAAATGATGTTACCTGTTAATCAATTATCATAGGAGTCCGAAACACAGGTGGATGGTGCAAAGCAAAATCCCCAGTCTGGCTTGTCCGTTAAGGGAGAACAAGAAGGGAGACTTGAAGGGGAACCCCACAGCCCAAATCAGGATGACCAAAGTTAGCCTCTTATCAAGAGAACCTGCCCTTGGGGAGCATGGGGTTGGGGTGAGCAGGATTGAGATATTTTTTAAAAACACTTAAAATGCAAAGAAAACAATAACCTCAAATAGCAACACTTTGCACATGTTCAAAGAAGACGTATGGTGTCCTACAGCAGTCCCCAACCTTTTTAGGACTGCAGGCCAGTTGGGGGGTGCAGGCAAGTGAGGCATGTCATGCTCACAGAGGGGCGTGTTGTGCTCACAGGTGTATGAGAATAACATGCCCCTCTGCAAGCATGACACTCCCTTCCGCAGGTGCAACATACCCACCGTGCGTGTGTGTGGGGGGAGAAGATCCCACTCTGCGGCCCAGTTGGTACCGGGCCGCAGACTGGGGGTTGGGGAGCCCTGGTGTAGTGGATGGAGTACCAGACTGGAAACCAGGAGACTTGGATTCAAATCTGAGAGGATTATGTGTGGCAAGGCTACTTAAGCCTCCTCTTGAAATCTCACTTACCTTGCAAATGTTGGAGGGATCTGGGATTTGATTCTTCGTTTTTGGTCCAAAAAACAGCGAAGAGAAATCAGCTCAGTCTCACCCCTTCCTAGCAGAAAAGAAAAAGATCAGCCTGGAGGCTTTATGGATAAGGCAAATCAAAAGCGTTTCTTTATGGGATGTGCCTTCGTCATGTTTCAATCGAATGGGGCTCCATCCCCATTTCTCTCTCATCTTCTGGCAGCAGAACAAGACGAACACAAAAGCAGGCAGGCAGGCGTATGTCAGGGTAGAATAAAAGCTCCCCCCATGCCAGTGAGGTGGGGGCAACAGTAGAGAACCAGAGAGCAACAGGACATGCTTCCTGCTAACACATGCGATGAAAGCATCAGCATACAAGATGGTATTTCTCCCACAATTTATTTAAAACAATTTTACATCACCTGTCTCCAAAAACCAATGCCCCTGATCCATTCCAGTCGGGCTTCAGGCCGTGCCACAGCACGGCAACAGCCTTGGTCGCCCTGTTTGATGACCTGCTGACGGAGGCCGACAGGGGCAACATGTCTCTGCTGGTCCCCCTTAATATCTCAGCCACCTTTGATACTGTCGACCATGGTATTCTCCTGGGGGGGCTATCCAAGTTGGGAATCGGTGGCCAGGCGTTTGCCTGGCTCTGTTCCTTCTTGGAGGACCGTTCCCAGAGAGTGCAGATTGGAGAGTTTCTCGGCCCCATGGAGCCTCAGTTTTGGGGTTCCATAGGGCTCGATTATCTCTCCAATGCTGTTTAACATCTATATGAGGCCGCTGGGAGGGGTCATCATGATATGTGGGGATTCGTGTCGTCAGCTCTACATTTCCTTTTTTTCCTCAAAAACAGTGGATGCTGTCTCGTCCCTTGAGCACTGCCTAGGGGCTGTTCAGCAACCGATGCAGGTGAACAGACTGAGGCTGAATCTGGGCAAGACGGAGGTCCTTTGGGTGGGTGTCCCAGACATCAGTGGTCTGTGAAACTCCCTTTCCTTTAGGGGGAGTGACTCTTACCACCAAAAGTGAGGTTCGCAGCTTGGGTGTACATCTGGATCTGGCGCTCACTATGGAGAACCAGGTGTTGTCAGTGGTCCATTCCACACATTTCCATCTTCGGCAGATTGCACACCTGCGTCCCTATCTTGATGTGGGGGTGCTCACCACTTTGGTCTATGCGCTTGTAATCTCAAGATTAAACTACTGTGATGTGCTCTACATGGGGCTGCCTTTGCGACTGATGCGGAAATTTCAAATTGCGGTGGCCAGACTTCTAACTGGGGTGTAAAGCTACCATTATATTTCCCCCATGCTGGCTGCCTTGCATTGGTTGCCCATTCGTTTCCACGTTGATTTCAAAGATCTTATGATTGCATATCGCCCTGTACAATGACCTTTGCCAGGAGAGAGATGGGGAGTGTGATCCTGTTGATGCCCCTGGACCTCTCAGTGGTTTTTGACACCATCGACTATGGTGTTCTTCTGGATAGGCTGGCTGGGTTGGGAGTTGGGGGCACCGCTTTACGGTGGTTCCGCTCCTTCCTGGCTGACTGTGTCCAGAGGGTGGTGCTGGGGGAAAGTTGCTCTGATATAAATGCCATGGGGTTACTCAGAGCTCGATACTGTCTCCCATGCTGTTTAACATCTACATGGAACTGCTGGGAGAGGTCATCAGGACATTCGGGCTGAGGACTCAGCAATATGCTGACGACACTCAGCTCTACCTCTCGTTTTCCACCAATCCAGGTGAAGCAGTTTCTGTGCTGAACTCATGTCTGGAACTGATAATGGACCGGATGAGGGTTAATAAACTGAAACTCAGTCCAGACAAGATGGAAGTGCTGTTAGTGGATGCTTCGCCGGACAGGCTAGAGGGCCATTTCCCTGCCCTGAATGGCTTACACTCCCCCTAATGGACAGGGTCCTCATCTTGGGGTGCTCCTGGACCCCAGTCTAACTCTGGAAGCCCAGGTGGATTCGGTGGCCAAGGGCACCTTCCTTCAGCTGAGGAAACTGTACCAGATACGGCCCTACCGGGAAGAGCAGAGTCTCATGACAGTTACATACGCACTGGTAACATCTCACATAGATTGCAATGCGCTCTATGTGGGGCTGCCTTTGAAGACGGTCCGGCAACTGGTCCAGAATCGAGCTGCGTGGCTGGTGAGTGGTGGAGCCGCTAGAGATCACATCAAGCCGATTCTGTTGAATTTACATTGGTTACCAGTTGCTGCCCGGGCCCAATTCAAAGTGCTTGTTTTGACATATAAAGCCCTAAACGGCTTGGGCCCTGGATACTTGAAGGACCACCTCCTTCCATATGAGCCTACCCGGCAGTTAAGATCTAACCAGGGGGCCCTTTTGAAAGAGCCGTCCCTCAAGGAGGTAAGAAGGATGGCTTGTAGACAAAAAGCCTTTTCGGCAGCTGCCCCCAAACTATGGAACACCCTCCCGACTGAGATTCGTCTGGCATCGACACTGATGACATTTCGGTGCCAGGTCAAAACCTTCCTGTTCCAGGCTTTTAATTGAAATAATATTGTGGGTCCTGATGGCAATTTTTAGAGTATTTTAATTGCATTTTAATTGTTGTAAGCCACCCAGAGACCTTTGGGTAGAGTGGGAAGCAAGCAAGCAAGCAAGCAAGCAAGCAAGCAAGCAAGCAAGCAAGCAAGCAAGCAAGCAAGCAAGCAAGCAAGCAAATAAATAAATAAATAAATAAATAAATAAATAAATAAATAAATAAATAAATAAGGACCAAAGGCAGCTGACTTTCATCATGAAAGGCCAACATTGAAAAGTTAGAAACAGAAGTCTAGAAACCTTAAAAAGAATCAAACCAATGCTACACTAAAAATAGTAGACAAAATCAACATCTAGAATACACCAGAGGCTGTGTGATGTAGTGGACCGAGGGTTGGACTAGGCACTGGGAGACCTGGGTTCAAATCTCTGCAGTCATGGAAGTTAACTTGAAGGCTGGGAACCAGGGTGAACACCTCCTTGAACAGCTCACATACTTCAAGAGCAACGTACTGTCCTATATAAAGTGTGCAGGGTTGGGACCTGGGTTCAAATGTCCTCTCAACTAAGGAAACACATCGGGCTGGGCTAGCAAGGGTGAAAATCTGATTAACCATCTCACTTCCCTCCACAAGTGCAACACGCTGATGTACTGCACCTACGGTTGGACCAGGCCCCCTGTTCTCATTTGTCACTTCAAGGATTCTAACACAGCATGCATCTCCAAAGACACTCCTCGGTCTCCGTGCCAGGTGCCCTGTGCCATGGGGTTGCCAACCCAAGACAGGCAAAGTTCAGGTCTCAGGACTTTTCTCACCTGCTGTCTTCCAACCCCCAACCTTGCTCAGGCTTTGCTCTTCCCTTTGAACTCACTCCAAACCTCACAGGGGGCTTAGAGGGGCAGCAACCGAGGGAAGGGGTTGTGGTGTTGGCTGGCCCTCCTGGAAAGCAAAGCTTGTCATGATCACTTCGTCTGGAACGGACCCTTCAGAGCCATTCACTCCACAAAAGACCTGCTGGGAGAGGGAACGGCCCAGAAGTTGGGGCTGGGTTGACTTCCAGTCCCTTCTTGCTGCCCTCCATGTGGAAGGACCGGAGCTCCTTCAGCCTCTTTCCAAAGCCCCTTTGCTCCACCCCATGGAGAGCCTGGATTGGAGGCAGGAGGGAGAATCCCTAGGAAGGAGGAGCGAGGGGCAGGTCTTTTGCAGAGCCAATGGCCCTGAATTGTCCCTTCAGGACCCAAAGACCAGAACGGTTTTGACCCTGCAGGAAGAAGAACAACGTCCACCAGGAGACCCTTCCTGGGGAGATCTCCCCTTCAGCCTCTGCTAGGAAACATCCCAGGGAGGAAAGTCCACCCCCTTCTCTCTCCTGCCTGCCTTTCCGAAAAACATGGTCTGTGTTCACAAGCAACAAAACAAGGAAGCCGCCAAGTGGGGGTGGGGGAGGGAGTTATCCTGCAGTTGATCCTCAGCTCAGGATCTGGTCCTGAGAGGGATCAGGTTAGCCCTCCTCTCTGCTAGATCATCCAGGAAAAGACAAACATAAATACAGAGAGAAAGAGAGAGAGACTGGTGTGTACAAAAGAGTAAGAGGTCAGGCAGTTGTTCACCCTCGCAGGGAAAGTGCAGGGAGGATCCCCTCCCTCACCTACCCTATTTCTCCTGCCTGCCCCATAAGTCGCCAGGGGGCTCCCCCACCTCCCACCTTCCCCCTGTGCCACCCCTTTTCCTCTCACTTGGGACTTTGGCCCTTTATGAGAGCCTTTCCGGACTTTGGTGAAGGTGTGCTTTTGTTTGTGTGTGTGTTTGTGTGTTTAAGAATTAGTTCCAGAGCCCATTAATGGGGAGGGGAAGGGAGGGGGGTAGGGAAGGCAAATTATTTTCTCACGTTCCTTGGGGGAAGACAGGGTCTCTTTGCAGGGGATGAACCCTGCCCTACAGTCAGAGATAAGGGGGGAAACCCTACACTCACAAATACACACAGAGAGGATGATGAAGCCCTAGGGCCTTGCTGGGAGGTGGTGTGAGGCATTAGTCTCCCTGCCCCTGGGGGTGGGATCTGGACCCCAGAGATCCTCTCTCCCCTTTGAACCCCCCTCCCCCTTTCCTCCAGAGGAGACTCAGAGGAAAAGATTGCCTTGCACAAAGGTCGAGCAGCGCAAACCACAACGGGGCACCACCAGCAATGCCTGGAGAAGCAGCCCCCCTCCCCCGAGACTGGCAGAGAACTGGGCATGTCACCCCACACTGCAAATCTCATCTCTCACCCCACCCCTGATCTACCCCTCCAACACCCACCTCCAGCCAGATCCCGATCCTGGGGGCACCCCAAGAGTCCTCCTTCTCTCCAGGTGCCTTCTTGAGAAGGGGAAGAGGCAGACACAGCAATCCCACTTCCGGCTCCCGTTCAGAGGGCGTCAAGGGAAGGAGCTCTTCCCTCCCCTTCATAGCTCTAGGTTCCTCCCCTTCCCCTCCTACACAAAGGGGGGGACTGCAGAATGTAAACCTGGATTTTTGAATTTTAAGGGGAGGTGTGAGATGATCTGAAGGAGAGTGAGATTTGTAGTCAGAGAAAATGGATTCAGTCAGGTTCTGTGTAACATGAATTGAAAGGCATTGGAATGTGATAGGCCGTGAGACTTTTTTTCCAGTTCACTATTTGCCTGGTACAGAGAGGACTCAGATAAGCATGCAAGGACGAGGAGGCCCTAGAAGACCAAACATGCATACCATCCTAATTGGGAGAAGTTAAGGCACCTGGAACATCATGAGAATTCAGGGTGGAGAGTTGTGTTAGGCCTCTTTGAAGTTAATTGCTTTACAGCTATGAAGTGTCAGGAAGAAGGTGTTAGGAATGTAAGATAAAGATGGATGATGGGATGTGTTTAAGCTTCTCTTAGCTTCCCAAGCTTTTGGGGAGTTTTCGGAATGGATTGTGCTGTGTGAGGAAATGCTTACAGAATGTAACATGGAAAGGAGGAGGAGGTGGGCATAGCCCACCATAGCTTAGAACTTAGTATTTATTTTAATAAGAAATAGCAGCTTTATTTAACTATTGGAATCTTTGGACACATTTTATGCTACTGCTTTTGCAAACAAACTTTCTATGAATCTATATTTTCTTAAACTTAACTGAGGACTAGTCTCTTGAACAGCAAGGTTGCACTTAAATCCAGAGGATTGGAATAGGTCACTTAACTTCCTACCATTGAAAAGCCCTACCTTACGGAGCTGTTGTGTGTTCTCAGGAAACACAAAACCTGTGCTTAAATACTTTAAAAGGAAAGTGAAGTGTTCTTTTAAGGTCAGGCTTGTCCATGGAACAGATCTCACACACTTCAGATGATTGAAGGACTCGTCTCAGAGAAAGGTGGTGGATTTGTGTCCAAAGTGACTCCCTATTCAAACCCCATACTCTCTTTAGGGAGAGCTGGGCATTACAAGAACAAAGTCTTGAAGGAAGAGTCCATCAACTCTGCATTTTCAAGGAAGGGGTAAATCGGCCTCTCTCTTTTTTTAATGGCCAGAACTTTATTGATCTTTGGATACGTTTAGCAAAAACTGCCAGGATTAATTGCCATTTGCTGGGATGCATCATCATATGTCTGGCCATGCACCCAACTGCACATGATAAATCATTTTTGAGGCACCCTCTACAAGGACTTCATGAACAGAGAAAATGCCACCCTCCCAATGTTTTGTTCTCCATTCTTGAATGGCCATCTGCAGAGAAACAGAAGGCTGAGGTGCAAGATTGGCTTCCAGGTTTGGCAAGGGCTCACAAGTTTCACCCCCAAACTGCTTCCGAAGGTGGGAAGGCAGAGCATGGTAGGATTCAGCCTTTGCCGAGCTAAGAAGGGAAGGAGGCCTCGTTTGGTTTGGGTGTTTTCCAAAATGTGGGGCAGGGGCGGTGGCGGCAGAAAATGCCTCCAGGCTCTCGGAGGCTGAACTGCGAGTCCATCTCTCCTTTCCCCCCACCCCCCACCTTCTGAGAGGCCTCAGAAAACTTCCAAAGTATCTGCGTGTTGGGGGGGCGGTTTCCTGCGTGGAAACTCCCCCCCCTTTCTCCGTCCTTCCAGGTCCTGGCGCCGCTTCTCTGAGGCGTTGCTTGGCTGCCGGCTGAGGAGGTTAGGCGGGAGGCCACGGCTGGATGACGAGGGGCAGAGAAGAGGAGGGGGGTGGGATGGGGGTCCACGAAAGGGAACGAAGGGGCTGGAAAGAAGAAGAAAAGGCGGGCCGCCGTTGTTCCCCTCAGGGCTAGTTCCAGCCTCAGGAGGGCAGGTGGGGGCGCTGGAGAAGGACAGAGAGGGAACCCTCGCCTCACAAACTCCCGAGCCGGGAAGAACGCTCTCCTGTCCTCTCCTTCCACCCAACTCTCTCTCAAGAGACCGTTGTTGCGTCAGAACGCGCGCCTACGTGTGCCCGCTCTCTCGCCTCCAGAACGTGGGGGGACGGGGGAGAGAAAGGACTTGGGGAACCGTTGCGCCTGCGCATAGGAGAAGCAGCTGTGGGCGGGGACGAGGCTTTTTCCCTCAGGAGGGACGAGGCAGTTTCTCTGGGCAACGGAGGCGCCTCCTGAGATTCTGCTTCGGATTCACGTTATTCTTTATCCTTAACTTTTTCTCACTTCTGCAGGAGGTAGCGGGGCAGCTATTTTTGCCCTTTGAAGGCTTCATGGCAGACAGAAGTTGAAGGCTCCTGCCGGTATCTTCTCATTACCTGCACATTTTAATCATTTGGGTTGTCTTGTTGCTGATTACCCCTCCATCTATCTTTCCAGGCTTTCTCTTTAAAATTCTGCTCCCTTTTCGTCAGTTATACCCTTCTTTCTTTTCCTCTTCATCATCTTCTTCCTCTCTCCATCCCTCCTTCCTCAGCATTTTACTTTTCTGCTTCTCTCACCAGCACTTCCCTCCCCCCATCGCAACGGGATGGACACACACATCTTTTATATGCAATTAATAAAATGGACTAATGAATGGGTAAAGAAGTATAATAAAGGTAGAGAATATACAAAGAATGAACAATTTCTATTATCATACGAAGATATTCAGATAACTGATTCAGTAAAGGGTGCAGTGAATAAAATTTAAAGATTCCTGCTAGATCTATAAGAAAGAGACTGAGAAAGAAGGACCGAAGTTAGTGTGGGAACAAGACTTAGGAAAAAGAATAAATGACGAAGAATGAAGGAAGATGTGGAAAATAAGGGTTTTACCATTTGTCAGTGAGAATAAAACTTTTTTTTCAAATTGAGCTTAAGATGGTACTTGACACTGAGAAAATTGAATAAAATTAACGCTAGTTATCTGAACGTCTGTTGGCAATGTGAGAAGGAAATTGGTACATACTTTCATATGTGGTGGGAATGTGTGAGTGGGTTCTTCTAATTTGGGGGGGCAACCCTTCTTTGGCGAAAAATAACAGCGGAGACGTCTTTATAACTTTCAAAGTTTCGTCTTTATTAACACTTATCTCCTCCAGCACATTACTTATGGGATCAAAAACTCAACTCCAGTAACAGGTCACCACTAACAGAACTGAAACTCTTGTCATAGTCCCATGAACTCAACAGGGATGTCCCCTGCACCATTCCCTGTATTCCGGTCTTGGGAGAGGAGTACTTCGGAGGGCACAGATCGTCCCACAGCATGCCTGCCTTGTCCAGCCTCTTTCGTATGGTTTGTCATAAAACCTGTTGTAGGCTATCTCCGCCTCTCTTCGTAACTCCAGCTCACGAGGTGCCACTATCACTGTCCATTCCTTTGTCATCTACCTTGTCGGCTTTGGATCGCCGGAGTTGGGTTTGGGCAGCAATCCACCAATCCTCAAGTTAGGGAAGTCTCTTAACAGTTCTTGGGTTCAAATCCTTTCAAACTCCATCCTTTGGGTTTCAGCTCTCTTTCGCTCATAATCTGCCACCACTGAACAGAACCAGCGCACCCCTTCCTCATTTATATCTTCCTCCCAAACTGTCACTTCTTGCTCCACCCCTTTTCCCCTCTCACTTCTTCAGCTAGACAAACCTCCGTCTTTCCCGCCTTTTCTTTTGATTCTATTTCTCTTGCGTCTTTCATAATGGTCTTTTTGTCTTCATCAGTCTTCATCTTTTTGTTCTACCTCCCTTTTCTCCTTTTCACCTCCTTCTATGGCCTCTATTATCACGGACGGCTCAGTACATTCTGCTCCTTCACAGAATGTAAAAATGTACAAAAATTTTGGAAACTAATCTTTAAAGAATTAAATGGCATATGTGAAAAAGATATAGAATGTAATCCTGAGATAGCCTTGTTATCAATATTCGAGAATGTGGAATATGATATGACGACTAGAGAGTTGATTACCAATTTATTAATATCAGCCAGATTAATAATAGCTGGGAATTGGAAATCAAAGTCTGAATTTCAAATAGAAGAATGGTGTGATGAAATATGGAACATTGCTATAATGATAAGTTAGCCTGTAACTTAAAGGTTAAGGAGAGGAAAAGAGTAAATTTTATGATATATGGGGCAGATTTCTTGCATATGTGCTAATAAGAGGAAAATATCAAGGGTGGAATGGAATGTGGAAGGTAGCCATCACAAATCAAATTCCTACCCCTTGTTTGATAGGGTTACATTTATCTGATCATTTTAAGAGTGTTTTGATAACTACTCGCTCCCAGATAGAAAAGATAGAAACATCTGAAGGAAAATGTGAGGTATCTGATGAAGAAATAGGAGAAAATGAAGCAAATGAACTAGCTGAGGTAGTGAATATAAGAAATCCTCATGAAAACAGTTTTAAATAATAACAAAGACAGGATTATACTTTACAACAATGCTTTAAACTGGCCAGAGAAGGACCAATAACCCCTGAGTACCCTGAAAGATACTTTGTGGACAGATACCTGTTATATAGGAAGGTCCTGTTAAATCCAAAGAGGGGAGGGGAAAGCATCCACAGAGAACTGGTCATCCCTTTTAAGTACAGAGAAAAGATAATAGAAAAGGGACATACGGACACTGTTGCTGCACATTTGGGGATCGCACGTACAAAGCAGAGGATAGCACAAAATTTTTACTGGCCTGGGATGGGGAAGCAAATACAGTGGTGCCTCGCTTAGTGGTCACTCCGTTGAGCGACGAAATTGCTTAGCGATGGACTTTTTGCCATCGCAAAAGCGATCGCTTTGCGATGGTCCCTATGGGGAAATTTCAGTTTGCGATGATCACGGGGAAGCGATCATCGCAAAGCCCCCATTTTCGGCCAGCTGATCGGTGGTTTCAAAATGCCCGCCGGGAAAACAAAATGGCCACCCGCTGTGTTTCCTCGCTTTAGAGGCACCGAAAATGGCCGCCCCATGGAGGATTTTCGCTTACAGGTGAGTTTTTAAGCCCATAGGAATGCATTAAACGCGTTTTAATGCGTTTCTATGAGCTTTTAAAAATCGCTTAGCGATAAAATCGCTTAGCAACTTTTTTCCTGCACGCATTAACGTCGCTAAGCGAGGCACCACTGTAAGGTCATATTGTCAAAGCTATGACATATGTCAGAGGCAGGGTACTGGCAATGACAAAACTAAAGCTAAATTGTGCCCTTTACCAATTATATCTATCCTATTTCAATGCATAGGCATTGTGGGACCATTACCTAAAGTAACTAGAAGGGGAACAGCACTCACTCATGAAAAGGCTGTGGCATAGCTCATATTACATCATCCCCATACCATACTCATACAAATGGATTAGGGGAGAAATTTAATGGGACCCAAATGCAAATGATCAGAGTTTATACAGCTGAAAACCCTAATGATTGTGATTACAAAATACAACCCTTGTTATATGCATACAGGTCTGAGTGCATACAGGTCTGAGTTCAGTCCATTTGAACTATTTGGACGGAAAGTGCGGGGACCCTTGGATTTATGCAGACAAAATTGGGAAAAACAACAGGGAGAATACCCAGAGACAGTGATCCAGTACATAGACAATTTAATGAATTCCTTGCAACAAACTCTGAAGTTAGCTGCAGAATCTGTCTAAGAAGGAAGTAGGGAGATCAGAGCACGGGTGCTATCTGGTTGTCCATTGACAGTGTTGCCTCCAGAAGAATGCCCAGCGTGTGTTGGGAACCACCCAAATCAGAGATATCAGGGGGACCCAGTTGGAGGATTCCCATGAGTTCATCCTTAGTCTATTGTCCCTTTTATCCTCTGATTGCAGGAGAAAGTGGGAACAGAAATGATGTTACCTGTTAATCAATTATCATAAGAGTCCAAAGTACAGGTGGATGGTGCAAAGCAAAATTCCCCCGTCTGGCTTGTCTGTTCAGGGGTAACAAGAAGGGAGCCTTGAAGAAGAACTCCCACCTCTCAAATAAGGATGACAAAGGTTTGCCTCTTATCAAGAGAACCTACCCTTGGTGAGCATGGGGTTTGGGGTGAGCAGTATTGAGATCTTTTTTAAATAAACTACAAAGAAAACAATAACCTAAAATAGCAACACTTTGCACATGTTCAAAGAAGAAATGTGGTGTGGTACATCAGTCCCCAACCTTTTCGGGACTGCGGACCAGTTGGGGAGTGCAGGCAGAGGGGCGTGTCCTGCTCACAGAGGGGCGTGTTCTGCTCACGGGTGCGTGAGAATAACACACCCCTCTACAAGCATGACACTCCCCTCCGCAGGTGCAACACACCCACCATGCGTGCGGGGTGTGTGTGAAGATCCCACTCCGCAGCCCAGTTGGAGGAAGTCCATGGATCGGCACCAGGCCGCGGACAGGGAGTTGGGGACCCCTGGTGTAGTGGATGGAGTACCAGACTGGAAACCAGGAAGCCTGGATTCAAATCCCTTGCTGGGCCAAGGAAACTGAGAGGAGAGAGTGTGTGTGGCAAGGCTACTTAAGCCACCTCTTGAAATCTTACTTACCGTGCAAATGTTGGAAGTATCTGGGATTTGGTTCTTTGTTTTTGGTCCCCAAAACAGCAAAGAGAAATCAGGTCAGTCTCACCCTCTTCCTAGCAGAAAAGAAAAAGAAGATCAGCCTTGAGGCTTCATGGATAAGGGAAATCAAAAACGTTTCCTTGCGGGATGTGCCTTCATTATGTTTCAATCGAACGGGGCTCCATCCCCATCTTTCTCTCATCTTCAGGCAGCAGAACAACAAGGGGAACACAAAAGCAGGCAGCTGGCAGGCATATCTCAGGCCAGGATCAGAGATAAAAGCTCCCCCAATCCCAGTGAGGTGGGGGCAACAGCAGAGAACCAGAGAGCAACAGGACATGTTTCCTGCTGACACATGCGATGAAAGCATCAGCATACAAGATGGTATTTTTCCCATTACAGTGGTGCCTCTCATAGCGAACGCTTCGCTATGCGATGAAACTGCACAACGATGGGTCCCGGGCCATCGCTGGAGCGTTCGCTCAGCGATGGCCCCTATGGGCTTTTTTCGCTATGCGATGACCGCGCGGACGCGATCAAAGCATAGCGAACAGCTGATCGGCGGTTCCAAAATGGCCGCCGCTAAAACAAAATGGCGACCGCTGTTTTGCCTCTCTAACGAGGCATCCAAAATGGCCGCCGCAATGGAGAAAACTCGCAGAACGGTGAGCTTTAAGTCCATAGGAACGTATTAAGTCAGTTTTAATACGTTCCTATGGACTTTTTTGTTTCACTTAACGATGGATTCGCTGAGCGAGGGTTAATCCGGAACGGATTAACCTCGCTAAGCGAGGCACCACTGTATTTATTTAAAATAATTTTACACCACCTTTCTCCTAAAAAAGAACTCAAGACAGCTTACCTTCATCATGAAAAGCCAACATTGAAAAAGTTAAAAACAGAAGTCTAGAAACCTTAAAAAGAAAAAAAAAACAATGCTACACTAAAAATACTAGACAAAAATCAATGTGTTTTCAAAAGCCAGCTAAAAACTTGGCTATTCAAGCAGGCCTCCCCCCCCCCCAGTCAGTTAAGTGATTCTTGTTTTTCTCCCCTTTTGAGCCATGCCATCTTGGTAATGTATTCTTCTAATTAACTGATTTAATTTTAATTTTTGATTTTATATATTTTATATTGTTCTGTTTTCTTTATGTAAGCCGCCCCAAGTGGACATGGTCAGAGGAGCGGGGTATAAATAAATAAATAAATAAATAAATAAATAAATAAATAAATAAATAAATAAATACACCACAGCCTGTGTGATGTAGTGGACTGAGGGTTGGACCTGGGTTCAAATCTCTGCAGTCACGGAAGCCGACTTGAGAGTTGGGAAGAAGGGTGAACCCCTCCTTGAACAGCTCACATACTTCAAGAGCCTTCTTATGAGGGGCAAGGTAGTGTCCTTTATAAAATGTGCAGGGTTGGGACCTGGGTTCAAATGTCCTCTCAACCAAGGAAACTCATGGGGGTGGGCTAGCAAGGGTGAAAACCTCCCTAACCATCTCACTTCTCTCACAGATCCCTCTTAAGGGTCACCATTGGTCTGAAGTGCAAACCCCCCCCAGTCCAGCCCCCTTGTGCACAGAGCCCACACACCCCCAACCGGTCCATGGTCTAAAAACAGTTGGGGACCATTGATTTGCCCCGCCTTTCTCCTTTAAAAGGACTCAAGGCAGCTTACTTTCATCACCAAAAAGCATCATTTAAAAGTTTAAAACAGCAAGTCTATAAACCTTAAAAGGGGTTAGGGATAACCAATGCTACACTAAAAATAGTAAACAAAATCATCCTCTAGAAAACACCACAGCCTGTGTGATGTAGGGGATCGAGGGTTGGACCAGGCCCTCTTGTCACAGCACCGTTATTTTTGTCACCCCAAGGATGCCAATGCAGGGGCGTCTCCAAAGGTGCTCCTCGGCCTCCTTGCCAAGGGCCCTGTGCTGTGGGGTTGCCAACCCAAGACGGGCCGAGTTCAGGTCTCAGGACTTTTACCGCCTGCCCTCTTGCAACCCCCCACGTTTTCTGAATAGTTTTTATCCTAGAGCTATAATTGCACTTAATAATGAACTTAAGTCCGTCACCTTCTTCTCTCCTGCTTTCTCTCCTGCCTCCCTTTCAGAAAAAGACGGTCTGTGTTCACAAGCAGCACAACAAGGAAGCCGCCAAGCGGTTGATCCTCAGCTCAGGATCTGGTCTTGAGAGGGATCCGGTTAGCCCTCCTCGCTGCCAGATCATCCAGGAAAAGACAAATACAGGCGCGCGCGCGCACACACGCACACACACACACACACTGGTGTGTAGAAAAGAGCGAGAGGTCTGGCATATATTCCCCCTCAGAGGGAAGGTGCAGGGAGGACCCCCTGCCTCGCAAACCCCATTTCTCCTCCCCCCCCCCAAGTCGCCCTGGCGGCTCCTCCACCTCCCGCCTGTTCCCCCCATCGCCGCCCCCTTTGCCTCTCCGGCCCCACCTGGGACTTTTTTTCTTTAAGGGAGCCTTTCCGGGCTTTGGCCAAGGTGTGCTTTTGTTTGTGTGTGTGTTTATGTGTTTGTTTACAGATACTTCCAAAGCCCTCGTCATTAGCGAGGAGGGGAATGAGGGGGTGAGAAGGAAGGCAAGTTATTTTCTCTCGTTCCTTGGGGGGGAGGGCAGGGTCCCCTTGCAGAGGACAAACCCCGCCCTACACACAGAGAGAAGGAAAAAAGACCTACACACAGCACAAACACACAAATAGAGGCTGTTGAAGCCCTAGGGCCTTGCAGGGAGGTGGCATGGGGCGTTAGTCTCCCTGCCCCTGGGGGTGGGATCTGGACCCCAGAGATCCTCTGAACCCCCCCCCCTTTCCTCCAGAGGAGACTCAGCGGAAAAGATTGCCTTGCACAAAGGTCGAGCAGGTCAAGCCACAACGGGGCACTATCGGCAATGCCTGGAGAGCCGCCATTTTTTTCCCCCGAGACTGGCGGGGAGCTGGCCATCTCGCCCCTCGCTGCAAATCTCACCTCTCCCCCACCCCCGACCTGTCCCCCCCTCCAGCGCCCACCTCCGTCCAGGTCCCGATCCGGGAGGCGCCCCAAAAGCCCCGCTTCTCTCCTCCAGGCGCCTTTCTTGGGCCGAAGGGGAAGAGGCAGGCGCAGCGATCCCCGCTTCCGGGTTGAGTCAAGGAGAGGAGCTCTTCCCTCGTTTTCGTAGCTTTATGTTCCTCCCCCTTCCCCTCCGGCGGGGGAACTGCAGAAAAACGGGGGGGGGGTTGAGGGCACCGACTGACCCCTTTTGTTAAACAGTAAAAAGGGGAACCGTCCAAGATGAAACCTGGACCCCATCACAGGGGGTTTAAGAAACCGCATGAGCCTGTGGGTCTGCTCCATGTGGGGGGGGGTCTGAGCAGAGGGGGGCCAGCTCCTTCAAGACCTGCTGTAAGGAGGAAGAAACTGTAAAGAGCCGCTCTCCCTAAAGACACAAAGATCCCGGTCAGGGAGTCCCGCTGGGCCCAAAACCACTTTATCCCAAAACCACTTTATCCCCTGAGGTAAATCCTCTAAACCCCAGCAGTGCATAGTTCACGGCCGATAGAGAAGCCTGAACCTTAAAAATTAACTCTTCTTGATTGATGTTTAAGGCTTTCACGGCCGGGATCTTCTTGATTGCTTCCAAAGCCATAAAACATAGGCTAAGTGTTTCCTTAGAATACACACCAACATACTCAAGTAGTCCTCTGTTAAAGAATTATATATATTTTTATTAAGAAAATTAAGTAGATTCATTAGAACACAGTTGTAGCTTTAAAGCATAAGCATTGAGGGTATCCATCTGTTACAATGTTTAAATAAACTTACGATTTCTAATTAAAATAAAAACAGCTAGGTCATCATCTTTGCTCTATGACCCTACATGTTGGCATTTAGAAACTGGGCTATTCCCCACCCCCTTCTTTAAAAGAAAAACAAGCTGCTAGGTTTCACATTCCACAGCATTTACCAAATTTCCCTTTTAAATACACAAACCCTCTCATTTTACATCTCTCTCGGACCACCTTCTTCACTACATTTTCAAGCTGTCAACCAATTAAGTCCAAATAGGTGTACAGTAATTCAGAACACTCCAATCACTGCCCAAAATTCTCATGGTCCAGGCTCCAGGTGTCTTCTCTCCTTCAGTTTAGCAGTTTGTTGTTTCCTCTCCTTTTCCTGGATGGTCCGACCTCATGAATTAGGCAAACAACTCTGTACAACAAGCTCCTGAAAAACATCTCTTTTAAATTCATCCTAACCAGCACCTAACAGACTCCATTTGAGTATCACTGCAATTCCCAGTTTCCTTCCCTTTCCTTACAGAAACGGCTACAGAGAATCCAGTGTCTTCCAAGGAAGTCCAACTCAATGTGCTTTAAAGAGAAGCTGCTCTGCTCCTGGGTAACTGCTTTGCTGAGAGGCAAGAAATGGGAATGCTTGCCTTGCCTGCTCCACAGCTTCATTACTTCCTCACTGCGTGCACTATCCTTTTTTCATCTGGGCACCACAGGGCAGCTCCTTTGCCTTCTGGAGGGGTGCCGGCCTTCCCCTCCATTCTTCAGTACCTGTCTGCTGATCCATAAACAGAATTCCTCTTTTGTTGCCTGTTGTGGTTCTCTCAGAGTGTGATGTGTGCTTAAATATGAGAGAGTGAGTGAGGAAGGGAGGGAGGGGGAGAGAGAGAGAGAGATGGCTTTTGGGGAAGTGTGATTGTACCAGGTGCACTACGAAGAGTGTATACTGTAAATATAATAAATAAAGAAATAATGGTTGTTGTGGGGTTTTTTGGGCTCTTTGGCCGTGTTCTGAAGGTTGTTCTTCATGACGTTTCGCCAGTCTCTGGCCAGCATCTTCAGAGGACAGCAAATTGTGCTCTGTCCTCTGAAGATGCCGGCCACAGAGACTGGCGAAATGTCAGGAAGAATAACCTTCAGAACATGGCCAAAGAGCCCGAAAAACCCACAACAACCATTAGATCCCGGCTGTGAAAGCCTTCGCGAATACAATAAAGAAATAAATAGTGCATGAGATACCTCAGGGAAAGAAATGTACACTGGGGGGGCGGGATTATGAGGCAGACATCAGCAGGTGAGCTTGATCTAACATTGCTGTGTAAATCCTTAAAGATTTTTCCCATCCTGCTCACAACTTTTTTGAACTGTTGCCGTCTGGCAAAAGATACAGGAACAATTAAGACTCGGACCACACGTTTTCTGAATAATTTTTATCAGAGCTATAATTGCACTCAATAATGAACTTAAAGGCCACCAGCAGTGAACAGTTGGACAGTGTTATTTAGCCTGCAGTGCAGATGTTTGTGTTCTTAGTGGGGGATTTTTAGTGGGTGGGGAGAGTTTGAGGATTTTTTTATGTGTGTGCATGTGGGTCTGGTCTCTGGATGTGTGAATTTTGTTGAATGTATATACTGTGTATATACTTACAATGACAATAAATATATACATTTATAAATTAATAAAGTCTGCTGCAGTTAACAGTGAACATGTAGCCCCTGTGATATTGCTGGACTACAGTTTCCATTATCCTCCACCATCAGTTAGGACCAGAAGCAGTTATAGGCACAACAGTTTCAGGAGGACCAGCCTTTCCCCACCCCTGATCCCCTCATGCCTAGAAGCTGCTTTCCTAAGTCACAGGAATTGGTATCATCATCTAAAGAACAATCTTCTGTGCTTTTCCTAGCAATTTTTAACAGGATGTACCCAGTGTCTGTGATGTTTCTTTTCCTCCTATAAACCAGAGGAAGATTAAAATAATAAAGAATTGTAAGATGCATATCGACTGTCTTCCTCTGACTCTCAGGGTCCTTCTCCTCTTAAAAAGTGGTTGAGGGAGCAGAGGCACGTACAAGAGGCTATTGCACAGATGGGCACAAAGCACTTTGTATCAGGTTGTCGCAAATTGTTGTTGTGGCACCATGGGTTTCTTCCCTTTTGTTCTTTAGTCATTAAGTTATGTCCGACTATTTGTGATCCCATGGACCAGAGCACGCCAGGCCCTCCTGCCTTCCACTGCCTCCTGGAGTTGGGTCAAATTCATGTTGGTAGCTTCGATGACACTGTCCAACCATCTTGTCCTCTGACGTCCCCTTCTTCTCTTGCCTTCACACTTTCCTAACATCAGGGTCTTTTCCAGGGAGTCTTCTCTTCTCATGAGATGTCCAAAGTATTGGAGCCTCAGCTTCAGGATCTGTCCTTCCAGTGAGCACTCAGGGTTGATTTCCTTTAGAATTGATAGGTTTGCTCTCCTTGCAGTCCAGGGGACTCTCAAGAGTCTCCTCCAGCACCACAATTCAAAAGCATCAATTCTTCGGCAGTCAATCTTCTTTATGGTCCACCTCTCACTGGAAAAGTCATAGCTTTGACTATTCGGACCTTTGTCGGCAAGGTGATGTCTCTGCTTTTTAGGATGCTGTCTAGGTTTGTCATTGCTTTCCTCCCAAGAAGCAGGTGTCTTTTTAATTTCATTGCTACTGCCACCATCTGCAGTGATCATGGAGCCCAAGAAAGTAAAATCTGTCACTGCCTCCATATCTTCCCCTTCTATTTGCCAAGAGGTGATGAGACCAGTGGCCATGATCTTAGTTTTTTTGATGTTGAGTTTCAGAACGTTTTTTGCACTCTCCTCTTTCGCCCTTATTACAAGGTTCTTTAATTCCTTCTCACTTTCTGCCATCAGAGTGGTATCATTTGCATATCTGAGGTTGTTGGTATTTCTTCTGGCAATCTTAATTCCAGTTTGGGATTCCTCCAGTCCAGCCTTTCGCATGATGTATTCTGCATATAAGTTAAATAAGCAGGGTGACAATATACAGCCTTGTTCCACCAGTGTTTCTTCTCTACCTCCTTGCTTTTCCCCCAACGATTTTGAAGATAGCAAAAGTGGAACCTTCAATCACAGACATCGAAGTGGCAATTTCTCACCCCAATACCTTTGCTGTCACTTTTGAGGCACCTCCAAGAAACAGCCAGGAAAAAAAAAAGAAATAGATGGAATTGTGGAGTTCACTCAATAAAATGGCAGACTTCTTTCCTTGCCTTGCAATCGCATGGCTCAAGGAACCTTCTAACACAATAAACAAAGAAACAAAGAAACAAGAGAGAGAGAGAGAGAGAGAGAGAGAGAGAGACTGAAATAAATAATATAATGGTGGTTTATCTTCTTTATTTGTGTTGCCCCCACTTACGCAGGACTCAGGGGACTCAGTCAGTGTATACGAGAGAAAATAACAAACCACTGGATGTTGTTATTATGTGTTGTCAAATCAGAACCAATCAGTTCCACTGTCATTGAGTTTCTGTGGCTAAGGAGGGATTTGAAACCTGTTCTTTATCCACTGCTCCACACTGGGTGAGCTACTGCACAGCTCAGTGATTTAGGTCTCTGGAGCCAGAGGTTGGGAGTTCAATTCCCCCACCGTGTCTCCTTGAAAGGGGCTGGACTAGATGATCCACAGGGTTCCCCTTCCAGCTCTGCATTTGTATGCTGATGTCGTTATGTGAAAAAGCTGAATTAAAAGCAAAATGAGCTTTAAAATTGCATCAACTCTCCCTGGAAAGCTCATGTCACGGGTAAGTATTTTACATCAAGGTAAAACCCAGCTTGACATTGGAGCCCCCTGGGCTTCTGACGCACCTCTTCCCAAGTTCGGTTTTAACCCTCAAGAATCAAAGTCATCAAGCAGCGAGTCCTAGAGAGCCGCTCAGGACGAAAAGAAGGGAGGGCGATCACCCACTTCCTGCTTCCGCAGCTAAGGTGTCCCGCTGATTTCTTTCCCTCCGAGTCCCCTCTTGGAGGGTCCGGGCGGGGCTGCTGCTGCCTTCTCGGGCGAGCAGGTGAGCTTGAAATGATGGGGGGGGGGGGGAACTTGGATTGTGGGGAGAGGTGGCGGTGGGGGAGGGGGAGGCTGCCCAGGCGGGGAGTCCTTGGTAGAGCCGGGCGCCCCTTCCTTTCTTCCTTGCTTCCTCTCCAAAGTCCATGGAGGGGGGGGGGCTCCTCCCTTCCAGCCTGCAAAGCCCAGCCCCTCCCCACGGATTTCCCCCTCATGCCCCACATTGACCTGGGAGAGCCCCCTCCCCCGTTCACCCAGCTTTCCCAGTGCTTGACACATCGGCATCCGTGGGGGTTGGACTTAGGGAAAGGCCTCTGTAGCGTGGAAAGAGGAGGGGGGCTAAGGAAAGCGACCCCCATCGTCCGTCTGCAGAGATAAAGGGGGTGACCTTCCTGGAGGATCCACGTGGGTTTATCTGGGTCAGACCGAAAAAAGCAAAGGATTGTTGCCCTTCTCCATGTAAAGAAAGGCGATTCCTTTGGGGTGGGTGGGTATTTTTTAACAAGGTTTTGCTAGCAGATGGAAGGAAATGCCTTCCCTCTTGTTCAAGATATCCTGCCCTAAGAGATGCAGAGAAAGAAATGCAATCAATGAAATGCAATAATAAATTTGGTAATCAGGGGACATGATTATGTACAGATACAACTGTTGTCAGTTAAACATAGGCTAAGTGGTAATGTTTTTTGAAATTAGCCTCCTGCAAGCACACCTCCATATTTATTTATAACCCGTGTCTTCCCCTTCAAGAGTTCCCGTCTCCCTCCCATCCCACAAGGAAGATCATAAAAAATGTCTTTCCATGAGACATTCCCAGGTTCTTACAAAAGCTATTCCCATCGGATTTGCTGGGGCATCTGCCCCCCCACCCCACTCTTATGCTCTTCGGGCAATGAATCTTAACAGGTACTATCAGGTTTCTTCTGACCTCTGATGACTGTCACATCAGAAGCTTGGTTTATGTTGCTCTTCACTCTTTAACCTTTCACTTGAACTGTTAGACGGGGTTTGCCCACAACTCACAAGAATAATCATATATTTTGAAGTTCTTTTCTTTTACAAGGTCCACCGGTCACTACCACCAACCGTTTGTTGCTCCTATGTGTCAGTTAATGCCCCCCTCTCTCTGGCATTTTCTATTCTCTCCGAATAGCCAACTCTCAGGTATTCAACACAATCCACCTCTTGGCTTGAACTAAATTAAGCAGCTTTTATTGCAGAAATGGATTGCAGTCAGATGGGTGCTTGTCCCTGTCTGTGCTCTGCTGTGGGGATGGGTTGGTTTGCTCATTTTTCTGGTGTAACACAATGTAATTGTTGGAGCAAAGCAAATCATCCTCAGAGCATCCCTTCCCACACCTTTCTGAGCCCCTGGCAGGGGCTTCTACGCTTTTGGTGTGAATAGGATCACTCTGTTTTGGGTTCTTTCCAGCATGTGTGATTACTGGGAATGGACCAAAAATGAACCTTCCGCTGTCAAGGCTCCTTCCATTTTGAGTTTCCAATATCATGAAGTGGCTGAATAAGTGAGCCACTTCAGGATGTTGGCTAATTGAACACTTCCTCTGCTTAGTGGAGGAGCAGAGGAAGTGATTTTTTTCAGGTTTTGGTATACCATCACTGATGCTCTGCATCATCTATAAAGCAGTATTTTAAAATTTTCTTTGCCTTGTATTATCAAGAAACTGCCTGCCACCAAATTCATGGATTTCAATGTGGGCAGTTACTTGATCAATCCCTTAAGACACAACAAATAGAAAAAGATATATTTAAACTTTCTTTATAAATAATACAGCACATCAGCAGTGGTATAACAGAGCCTGGGGGGGAATACACTTCCCCTGCCCCTCTGCCGAAGAGCAGAGGAAGTATCCTCTGCTTAAGTATCCTGAAGTGGCTTATTTATAAAGCCATGTCATGGTATTAGAAATTCAAACCAGAAGGAGCTGAACCATATAGGATTGCTTGAGCTCCGAGATGCCATTTGCATTCAAGGATTGCACCAAATGGCATGTTACATCTCCATTCAATCTCAAGGAACCCTATTTAGCCAGCAGTAGCAGTGTAGATGAGCCTATAGTTCCAGTAAAATGTACTTTTAGTTTTAAGCCTAATTCTTAATCCATCTCCCCTCTTTTTAGTTCAGTATTTTCCAAGGCTATGTTTCTCTCTCCTTTCTTCTTTCTCCTCCCTCCCTCCCTACTTCTCTTACTCTGGATTTAAAGCATTTCTTTCTCCATCTACACAGTAGGATCAGATCCACCTCTGATGGAAATCACAGGGTTCTGCATTGCTGAAAGACAGGTAGAAACATTTCTTCCTACTCAGGTGGAATCCTGGTGGGCTGAGGTGCTTTCAGGGTGGGAAATCCTGCCTGCTATAGGTCGAAGAGAAGTGTGTTCTCCCTCTCTGGAAATCCTTGTCTGTTTGAGACAGACCACCATCTTTGAAACTGTTTCTGTTTGTAAACCAGATATGCATTATGGAGAAAGTGATTTCTGGAAGCAGGGGTGCAGATGCTTGAAAAGGCAGGGAAAGCATATAGAGAGGTAAGAGAGATCAGGGGCAGAACCCTGGCAGTTGTCAACCAGAAGTATCTCTAGACTGGGAGCCATGACAGAACCTTCCCAAATCTTAAATTTCGCCCATGTTTTTTTTCTTTTCTATAGAGAGAAGAGCACCCATTTAGTTTTGTTGCGTTGGCTCTTTTGAATGAGAGGAAAGTGGAAGGGTTTGGCGGTTCTGAAGCTGGGTAAGCAGCCTGGGGACATGGAGGTTTGGGGCACTGAAGAATGCCTGGGAAGAGCTGCACAGACCAACCTCGACAGAGATTCTCTCAGCCCAGACGTCCAGCGCCAGCATTTCCGGGAGTTCTGCTACCAGGAGCACAAGGGGCCCAGAGCAGTCTGTAACCACCTTCGCAGTCTTTGCCATCAGTGGCTGAAGCCAGAAAAACACACCAAGACAGAGATGCTGGACCTGATAGTCCTCGAACAGTTCCTCACTGTCCTTCCACCAACGATGGGGAGCTGGGTCAGAAAACGTAAGCCGGAGTCCACGTCTCAGGCGGTATCCCTGGCAGAAGCTTTCCTCTTGAGCCTGGCAACAGATGGCAAGAAGAAAGGGCAGCTGGTGAGAGTTCCTGTCATCCCAAAGGGCCAAGAAAGTGCCCACTCTTTTACAAAAATTGTATGAGCGAAGCATGACCACCGTTCATCCGCATTTCTGTAATTTTTAGTCTTGTCAATTTGTTCCTTGCTGTGTTATAAATGTCCAAATTTTGGGTGCAGGAGTCTTCAGAACTGGTCACCTCGGAATTTGCTCACCCAGGACACCGGCCTCTCCTCCTGAGGAACACACAAGGGAAGGAAGAAGAAGCTGTCTTTATAGGTAAGGAACTGATCGATCTATTTTTCCTGGATCCCCCTTTTGCTGTATCTTTCCCCTTTTGATGAATGATATTGGATATGTATCCATCCATCCATGTAGGTGGTGAATCTCAACCAAAACAAGAAGAGAGTGAGGCTGTTTTCACACAAATAAAGGACAAAACGATCTGAAAAATAAGTGTTTTTTTCATGCGCTTGATCCCCCTTGCAGACCTTGGAAATCAACAAGGAACACACCCTTGCTCGTCTCTTTTCGATGGAAGAATGGCCACAGCATCTGTGCAGCCAGAACAGGTAGAGGAGAATGAATGGGGAATGGAGGAATGTGTGTTTCTCTTCCTTGTCCACTTCCTTGAGCCCCCCCCCCCAAACTTCCACCTTCCATTTTATTTTGTCAAAACTACTCCCTATCAGAAGGCTCAGGCTACGACAAGACGAATCCTGTGCTCTTACCCTCATCTACCCCATTGATGCCATTTTCTTCTGGACTAAACTTTTAAATGGTAGAAAAATTGTGGTGCCCAGGAGGATTTTAAAAGCTCCCTTTGATTTCAGGGTCCTGTAGCCTTTGAGGATCTTGCAGTGCTTTTCTCCGAGGAAGAGTGGGCCCTGCTGGACCCGGGCCAAAAGGCTCTGCACTGGGAAGTCATGGAGGAGAATTGGGCCCACACGATGTCTCTGGGTAAGCTTTCTTATCCATTCTGTTGGAGCCATTTTCACAGTGGTAGTCGTTCCAGTCTTTTTTTTCAGCAGGAATAAGAAACAAGACAAAGCAAAACCGGCTCTGAAGTATTGTGGCACTTTAAGATCTACTGATTTATTTCACTTTCTGCTTTTACGGATTACAATCCACAAGATCCATGTGTCTGAAGAACCAGATTGTGACCCTTCAAGGTCACAGTGTTACTCTTGAAGAGTATGTGGTCGTGTGCTGTCCTTTCCGACCTATGACAACCCTGTGAATTAGAGATGTCAAAAAGATCACTCGCATCAGCAGCCCTTGGAGTTTTGCTATTTCAAGGGTAAATCACTTTGTTATTATTTGACTTATTCCAGTCCACTTCAGTTCGTTCACACCAAATACTGCAGTATTGAAAAGTTCCATTTCTTGCTTTTACAGTATTGAATTTACCTGGATTCATACTTCTCAGGTTCTACATTCTAGCAATATTTGTAGGAAGGGACACTCCTTTGGTCCCTGTGAACATTAGGAACGGATGCCCTTTAGGATTTAAATCAGTTGCTTGATTAGCAACAGTACTGTTTGTACTTGTCCTTTGCCCTCCCGAGTGCCTTCCGACCTGAGAGTCTTTGCCTTTTGAGCTCGGAGACTCATCTTCCAACATTATCTTTTGTTTCATTTTTATTTGTCTCAACATAGGGTTTTAAAGGTATGACATATTTCGAAGCGGTTTATTGTTTCCTTCTTTGGTGCATTAATAACAAAAGTTAAAGTGAGTATCACTGCTGGTGTCTGCTAGGCAGCAACCCAGTACCTCTGGAGTTTCTCCACCCCCATTACCATTGGAACTATGAATTCTCATCTCCTGGTGACACTGTTCCTCCTGAACAGGTGGATGCATCTTTGTCTGGTATCTCAGCTTTGACCATTCCACCTTGACAGACTCTGCTAGAAGTCCAGACATGTAATGGAGTGTAGTTTCCTGATGGCATTGTTATCAGCTTCTCTGACACACTCAAACCTTCTGACCTTGTTAAAGTGTGCACACAAGAGGGATACTAAGGTTTACTTGATAAAAACCAATTAATAAGTTGCACCCCAAATCAGTTGTCTGGCAGAAATGGGTTGTGTTTCACTTTTTATGACTTTGTGAAGTATAACAGGTGTAAAAAGAAATAAAATATGTTGTGGCTTAGCTCGCTGGGGGCAGGCAGGCAATGTGTAACCTGCATAGTTAACTTGTAAACCACCCAGAGAGTACTTTAAGTGCTATGGGGTGGCATATAAGCAGCATACTTTGCTTCCCCCCCTCCTTACAATCAAAAGACTTGTTTGTTGCAATCCTTTTTGGTTGTTTGGAGGCACCCCTGGTTGGAGAGGAAAATGAAAGGCTCAGGAAGTCCTGAAACCAGGAAAGAACCCAATGACATCTCAATAGGGAGCAGGGAGAAATTCTGGGAAAGAACTATACAAACAACTGTAAGGGAGGGCTGCGCCTCAGATGTATGACACCAGTTTGTTAAACGATTCTGGTGCTGGAAGAATGTACTGTCCTGAAACATTGGTAGCCACCTTTTCTAATCTTTGCTATGAGTGGTTCAAGCCTCCAATGTCTCCAATAATAGCTTTATTGAATATGATTAAAGATCAACTGGCGAATGAAAATAAGGATTTCATAGTAATAATGATAACGGCAGCAAGGATAATTATGGCAAGGAATTGGAGAAATGAAAATCAATTTAACCTGGAGGAATGGTATATTTTTATTTATTTATTTTATTTATTTTATATCCCGCCTATCTGGTCGGTTAAGACCACTCTAGGCGGCTAACAGCATAAAATAGTATAAAAAATTTTAAATAGAGAATTATGGGACATGGCTATTAATGATAAACTGACATGTGATATGAAAATAAGTAGAGGCCAAATGAAAAATAATGTTTTTAAGAAAATATGGAATGTATTTTTAGAACATGTATTTTGGAGAGGGAGAGGGTTTACACCGAGGGAAGAAACAATGAAATTTTGGAGTGAAAATGGATGGAATGAAGTGTAATGCTAGTCCTGAAGGTGATGGGTGCACATGGGTAATTGTACTGTTTTGTTTTGTATTTTATAGGGTTTTTTTTCTGTAGAGTAGGTGTATTTTGTATTCTTTTAATAAAAAATAAAAAAAATAAAAAAATGAGTAGTTCAAGCCATTAAACACACCAAGACCGGAATCCTAGACTTGATCATCCTCCAACAGTTTTGGGCTCTCCTTCCACCTAAGATGGAGAGAAGGGTCAGAAAATGTAGACGTGAAGTCATATCCCAGCTAGTGTCCCTGGCAGAACGTTTCCTCTTAAGCAAAGCAAAGGAGGAAAAGCTGCTCCCGATGCCGCTGATGCCAAGAGATTTATGTGCGGCCCATCCCAAGGGGTTGGCATCATTCTGAACGTGCCCAGAGCAAAGCCTGTCTCCTTCTCCTTACATTGGATGCCATTTGCTGTATCTTGGGTTTTGTAATTCATTTTCTTATATCTGTGCCCAGGTTTTGCTGTTTCCTGTGCAAAGGCCTCAAGAATTAGCCCCTGTTTTTCTGCACAGAACAGCAAGGGCTCAGCTGCACAGAGGCCAGAAGCTCCCATTCCTGTAATACAGTGGTTCCCAACCTTGGGTAACCCAGGTGCTCTTAGACTACAGTTCCCAGAAGAATTCACCACCAGCTCTGCTGGCTGGGGTTTCTGGGAACTGTACTCCAGGAACACTTGGGTTACTCAAGGTTGGCCACCACTGCTGTTGAACAGCCTGGGAAAGAGCAGAGCAGGCACCTTGCCAACTGAGAAGGTGGCGGGTGTTCATCTCCTTCAACTGATATAAGTTTCTCGTTTCACCCAGACAGGGAATATTGTCTGAGGTGCCCTAGCCCCATTCCATGCATATAGATATGGAGTGTTGCGTAGTCAAAAAGAGGAAAAGAGCTCTCTTTCCTATGTGCAATATAAAAAGTTCATGAAAATGAAGATACCTTCCCATCCCTTTTATTTTTCCTTGCAGTCATTCAGATGATGGTGGGAACATATCCTTGGTCTTCTCTTCTTTCTGAAGGAGTGGAAACAGCTTCTACACAACTGGATTCAGTTTGTACAAAGCAGTGGAGAGGTGCTGTGTGCGTCTGTCCCTTGGCCCTCTCTCTGAACCTGAAGGTATCTGTCCTCTGTTTTTGTATGAATTGCCCATGAGGGAAGCTAAGATGTTGTCTGTGGTGGGTTGAACCCTTAATCTTAGCATCACTAACAGCCATTGCCCCATTTTCTTCTGTCTAGTAGTGAATTGTAATTAGAGATGGGCAGGAACCGGTTCGTCCCAATTCATAAAGGCAGAGCCAGATGTGGTGCTGCTCCCCTGCCCTGATTCCTGTGGATCAATCAGCCACTCCCCAGGCCTGTGCTAGCTTCCTACACCTCCTCAACTGATTTTCCAGTCCCAGCAACAGCTCAGACTTCTCTGCTTCGTCCTCTTGGCTGATCTCCCACTTAGACAAAAGGGTGGGGTAGAGAAGTCTGGGCTCTACTGGGAGATTAGCTGAGGAGGTGGGAAAAGCAAGCAAACCAGGCTTCATGAGTGGCTAGATTGGCTGGAGAGGGGAACAGCAGCACCTCTGCTAGTGCCTTTACGAACCGGAACAAATTGGGACAAACTGGTTCATGCCCACCTCTAATAGTGATAGAATCACAGCATGCTGTATGAAATCAAAACATTTCTTCTTCTCTTAGGGTGTAGTTTTGACCTGTGAGGATATTGCTGTTTGTTTCATGGAGGAGGAGTGGGCTGTGCTGGATCCAGGCCAAAGGGCTTTGCATCAGGAGGTCATGGAGGAAAATTTAGCCTGTCTGATCTCTTTGGGTAAGCTTGGCTCCCCGCCCCCCCACCCTTGGTTGGTGAAACCAATTATTCAACTGAAACTCAAGATGGTAGGCCACATGCATGACAGTTCTTACCTCAACTGTATTCTGTAAATATTGTATTTTCTCTTACATTCGGTTAGTTTTGATCCCTGACCTGAGACTCTAATTTTCCATTTTGTCATCTTCTTTCAGTTACTAATAAGAGAGAGAAGAGAACTGAAGAAGGAGAAGGGAGCATATCCTCGGGAAAAGCCATTGATAAAAAGCAGAAACAATACTTAGAGCACAGTAAAAGCTTCATTAGTAGAAGTAACCTCCACACAGCAAAGCCACTGAAATGTTTGGAATGTGGAAAGAACATCCGTCACAGCTCAAACTTTGCTCGTCATATGAGGATCCACACAGGGGAGAAACCATTTAAATGCTTGGAATGTGGAAAGAGCTTCAGTCAGAATGGAAAACTTGCTTCCCATATGAGGATCCACACAGGGGAGAAACCCTTTAAATGTTCGGAATGTGGAAAGAACTTTCGTCAGAGTGGAAAACTTGTTTCCCATATGAGAATCCACACAGGGGAGAAACCTTTTAAGTGTCTTGAATGTGGAAAGAGTTTCAGTCAGACTGCAGACCTTGCTTCCCATATGAAAATCCACAGTGGGGAGAAACCTTTTAAATGTTCAGAATGTGGAAAGAGCTTCCGTCAGAGGGGAAAACTTGCTTGCCATTTGAGAATTCACACCGGGGAGAAGCCGTTTAAATGCATGGCATGTAGAAAGAGCTTCAGCCGAAGCACAGTCCTTGATTCCCATATGAGAATCCACACAGGGGAAAAACCATTTAAATGCTTGGAATGTGGAAAGACCTTCAGTCACAACACAACTCTTGCTTCTCATATGAGAATCCACACAGGTGAGAAACCATTTAAATGCCCCAAATGCCGAAAGAACTTCAGTCAGAGCACACACCTTGCTTGCCATATGAGAATCCACACAGGAGAGAAACCATATAAGTGTTTGGAATGTGGAAAGAGCTTCAGTCAGAGTGCAAACCTTTCTTCCCATATGAGGATCCACACAGGAGAGAAACCATTTAAGTGTTTAGAATGTGGAAAGAGCTTCAGTCAGAATACACATCTTGCTTCCCATATGAGAATTCACACAGGGGAGAAACCATTTAAGTGTTTAGAATGTGGAAATACCTTCAGTCGAAGCACAAACCTTGATTCCCATATGAGGATCCACACAGGAGAGAAACCATTTAAATGCTTGGAATGTGGAAAGAGCTTCAGTCAAAGTGGAAAAATTGCTTCCCATATGAGAATCCACACAGGAGAGAAACCTTTTAAATGCTTACAGTGCGGAAAGACCTTCCGTCAGACTGGACACCTTACGTCTCATATGAGATCTCACATGAGAATTCACGTTGGGAACAAATCTTTTAAATCAGGAAATTCAGAAAGGGCTTCCGTCAGGTCACAGACTTTGCTTCCCATCAATGAGTACAGGGATATGCGGTGACACTGCTTAACTGCTTAGTGTGTGGAAAGCTCTTTAAGCAGACAAGACATTTGAATCTTAAAATAATGGAGTTGGGGGGGGCATGCATAAAAGACCATCAAGTCCAACTCTCTGCTCAATGCAGGAATCCATATCCAAGTAGATCTGACAGATGGTTCCCTAATTTTCTCTTGTATGCTTCCAGAGCTGGAGTACTCACCACTCTAACAAGAAGTTTTTGATAGTCATCTGAATCTGCCTTCCTGTAGCTAGAGCCCACTGTTGTGTATCCTGTACTCCGGGATGATTGAGAACTAATCCTGCCTCTTCTCTGTATGACAATCTATCAAATATTTGAAAAAAATACTATCATATCCCTCTTCTGTCTTCTTTTCTCAAAACTAAACATATCCTTTATTTCAGTCTTTCCTCATGGGCCTGGTTTCCAGTTCCCTGATCACGCTTGTTGCCCTCCTTTGAAACTGCTCCAGATCTTTTGGCATCATTCTTGAAAGTGCAATATCCTAAACAGTATTCAAGATAAGGCCTAACTAGTGCTGAAAGTAGGGGAACTAGTATTTCACAGGAAATAGCATAAGCCTTTTTTTTTTTTTTGCAGCCACATTACGCTGTTGGCTCATATTTAGCTTGTAATCCACAACAATCCAAGATCCTTCTTGTCCAAAGTGTTAATGAGCCAAGTAGCCCCCATCCTGTAACTGTTCCCCACCCCACAAGGTGTAGAACTTTGGACTCACCACTGTTAAATTTCATTAACAAAATTGTGGAAGAGTACAGGGCCTGGGACTAAGCCTTGTGGCACCCTACTTGAGAAGGAAATAATCAGTCTCTGAGTATAATTCGGTAACCAATTGTGTATCCATCTGACAGTTGTGTTATTCAGCCCAAACTCAGCTTGTTCAGCCCAAACCCAGCTTGTTAATCAGAATATAATGGGGCACTTTGTCAAAGATTTTGCTAAAGTCAAGATATATGATGTCTACAGCAATGTGTGTGTGTGTGTGGGGGGGGGAGAGAAACAGAAGGCTGAGGTGCAAGATTGGCTTCCAGGTTTGCCAAGGACTCACGAATTTTCACTCCCAAACTGCTTCCGAAGGTGGGAAGGCAGAGCAGAGCTTGGTAGGGTCAGCCTTTGCCGAGCTAAAAAGGGAAGGCCCTGTTTGGTCTGGTTTTTTTTCCAAAATGTGGGGCGGGGGGGGGGGCGAGCAGCGGCAGAAAATGCCTTCGGGCTTTCAGAGGCTGAACTGCGAGGCCGACTCTCCTTCCGCTCACTTTCCTCGGCGTCTCCAGGCGGCCAGAGGCCCGAACTGCCTCAGAAAACTTCCAAAGTGCGCGGGGGGGGGGGCGGTTTCCCTGGTGCCGCTTCTCTGAGGCGTTGCTTGGCAACCGAGCGGCCGCCTGAGGAGGCTGGTCGGGAGGCCGCGGCTGGATGACGAGGGACAGAGAAGAGGAGGGGGATGGGATGGCAGTCCAAGAAAGAGGGAAGGAAGGGGCTGGAAAGAAAAAGAAAAGGCGGGCCGCGGTATTTCCCCTCAGGGCCAGCTCCTGCCTCGAACTTCAGGCTGGGACAGAGAGGGAACCCGCGCCTCAGAAACAAGCCAGCCCTCCTTTCCTCTCCTTCCGCCCAAGAGACCACTGTCGCGTCAGAACGCGCTCCTGCGTTGTGCCCGCTCGCTCGCCTTCAGAACGTGAACAGCTCGCACGAGGGGGACGGGGGAGAGAAAGGACTTGGGGAACCGTTGCGCCTGCGCAGAGAAGAACCGGCGGTGTGTGGGGACGAGGCTTTTCGCCTCAGGCGGGACCAGGCGGTTTCTCTGGGCAACTGAGGCGCCTCCTGAAATTAATAACTCACGTTATTCTTTATCCTTAACGCGTTCTCACGAGGAGGGAGCGGGGCAGCTTTTTCTTGCCCTTTGAAGGATTCATGGCAGGCAGAAGTTGAAGTCTCTTGCCCGTACCTTCTCATTACCTGCACATTTTAATCATTTTCAAAGTGCGCTGCTTATATACCGCCCCATAGCGCTTCAAGCACTCTCTGGGGGGTTTAAAAGTTAATTATGCAGGCTACACATTGCCCCACCCCGCGCAAGCTAGGCACTCATTTTATGTGTTGTCTTGTTGCTGATTACCCCTCCATCTGTCTTTCCAGGCTTCCTTTTTCCAATTCTGCCCCCTTTCCGTCATTTACACCTTTCTTCCTTTGCCTCTTCATCATCCTCTTCCTCTCTCCATCCCTCCTTCCTCAGCTTTTTACTCTGACGCTTCTCTTGCCAGCACTACCCTTCCCCCATCGCAAAACGATGGACACACACCTGTTTTTTTTTTTTCCAAATTAAGTACTGTACAATATGTTAGATCAGATTACTGATACTTGATCCTTCGCAAGAGTCCTACAAAACTGCATTAGACCTTGGGGGGGATCAGAAGCCTCTGTTTGTCACAACTGACAGTTATCCCAATAATTAAGTTAACTCAGGCCCCCTATTCTCCACTGCCTCCCGGAGTTGGGTTAAATTAATGTATTAATATTAATACATATATTTATAAAATAAAATATAAAGTTAACATTCTATTCATAGAAATTACTCTTTCCATCTCTGGTGGATAGCCCAGCTGCGACCCTATCTCGACACGGGGGCGCTCACTATCTTGGTGCATGCACTTGTAGTCTCAAGATTAGACCACTGTAATGTGCTCTACATGAGGCTGCCTTTGAGAAAATAGTGTGGTGCCTTGCACTGCGACGTTAATTCGTTCCAGCAAAATCGCTGTTGAACGAAAACGTCGTAATGCGATATTAAAAAGCCCATAGAAACACATTAAAACATGATTAATGCGTTCCTATGGGCTTCAAACTCACAGTTCAGCAAAGATCCTCCATAGCGCGGCCATTTTCGGTGGCTGTAGAGCGAGGAATCCATCCCAGAAAACAGCATGCGTCCATTTTGTTTACCCGGTGGCCATTTTGAAACCGCGGATCAGCTGTTTTAAAATCGTTGCTTTGCGAAGATCGGTTCCCGAAGCAGGGAACTGATCATCGCAGAGCGAAATTCCCCCATAGGAAACATCGTTTTGCAATTGCAAAAAGTTTGTCGCAAAGTGATTTCGTCACAAAACAGAGCGCTCGCTAAGCGAGGCACCACTGTACCAGCATATTTCTCCTATTCTGGCCACATTGCATTGGCAGCCCATTCAGTTCCACATTGACTTCAAAGTTTTAATGCTTACTTACAAAGCCCTAAACTGTTTAGGACCTCAATATTTGGTGGAATGCCTACTCCCACCAAGCTCTACCCGGATCACCCGAGCAAGTCAGGAGGTGAGGCTGAGGAGCTTGACGCCAAGAGAGGCCCAGAAGGAAAAAAACACAAAACCAGGCCTTCTTGGCAGAAGCTCCTCGCCTTTGGAACAACCTCCCTCGAGATTCGCGTGGCCCCTACGCTGAGTTTGTTTAAAAACCAACTAAAAACATGGATGTTTATTCATGCCTTCCCTCCAGTCGATACCTGACCTTTTTTTTCTTTATTTATTTTTCTTTATTTAATTTTTACTCTATCTCCCTGCTTTGTTAAATTGTTATTGGTAGATATTTTATGTAACAAATTGTCTGTTATTTTTATGTTGTTTATGTTGTGTTGCAAGCAGCCTAGAGTGGTCATAGGACCAGATAGGTGGGGTATAAATAAAATAAATACATACACAAATCACCCAGTCTGTATTAGCAGAGTCCTTTTAGCTTTTCACCTGCTATTTATTTATTTATTTATTTATTTATTTATTTAATTTATACCCTGCCACTCTAGACCATGTCTACTCGGGGCGGCTTACAACATAAAATAGGACAATATAAAATATAAATAATCATAAAATACAATTGTCCTCTGGACCACTAAATGGCGTTTTCTTCCCCTCTAATGTTCTCTATCGTCTGTTATATCAGAAACATTTACTAGTTCTCTTCCTTTTTGCCTCCTTTCTTACCTTGTTTTTAAATCTCTGAGCATATAATGTGTGTCTTAAGAGGGAATTGCCCCCCCCCAAGCTTATTTAAAGTTCAGCACATTCCTCTCGTTCTCCAACCAGTTCACAATTTTTCATTTTCTATTCTTAATTATCTCCACGTATTTTCAGTCAGAAGCACTTGCCTGTAAAAGCATGAACCATTCTCTATCTTTTTTTTCACAGTCAGAAAGAAAACTTCCAGCTCCTTTTGCTATATTGGCTCTAAATGCTGATTTCTCTGGCAGCTGGAACATTCTTCAGAGTTGTTTTGGAAGATAAAAACGGCTTACAGCTATGAAAAAAAGTAAGCATAAATACTTAAAAATATTTCCTTGCAACTTATTACAAGTATGAGAAGTTGCACGCAAATACAAAACTTAAGTTGTAGGCAGAAACAAATTCATGCAAAAATAGTTTATAGCCTAAAAGAGGCACATTTGAAAATGTGGCACATTGAAACTGAAAGACAAAGAGTACATCAAAGAGTGGTCAATTGATCAGATGGGTGGGATATAAATACAATAAATAAATAAATAAATACATCTCTTAAAATATGGAAGTTCTTAAAAGTAACAAGTATTATAAAATTAAGTAATATTTGAATTTATGGAGGAAAGCTCATGGTGAATATTGCTGTCTGTGATGATACTGAAAAAGATGGCATATAAATATTTCAAATAAATGTGATGAATGCCAGTTTGTGTGTCTTATCTCTCAGTATTTATTATTTACTTAATAAATTTATTTAAATTCTATTTATTTTGTTCTTTTCCCTATATACAAAAGGCTTTTTCATAGGTCTCATAATTTCCCATGCTTAAATATCCAAAAAATACATATTTCAATGGGAAACTGTATTGCTGTTGAATATACCTCTAATCGTAATTTACAATCTAGTGAGCTGCCATTATACTGATGATTTTTATTTGATTAACAATTTTTGCAGATCCTTAAAAGCATAAAAGGTCTGAAAATACTAAATTATTAGGAGACTCAAACACTGCAGCACAAAGTATTGGATGTATAGAGAGAGAGATGCATGCATCATCTCCAAGCTGTAGCAGAACATTATTCAATTGAATAATGATTCAGTGAACTTGCTCAGCTGGAGCTGGTTAATTGTTTCGGTACACTTAGAAAATGTTTTGCAAAGACTATAGTAAACTATTGCCAAGCTACAATTTTAAATGTGCTTTCATTTTTCAGACAAAATTTTCAGTATTTCCTTAACTGTATTTTAACATTTATGTAGCATTACTTCATATTCAGAATGTTAGTGGGCAATATCACAAAGACAATAGGAAAACCCAATGCATGAATGTCAGATGTATGAGAGCTGACCTCAGGCCTTCCATGCTCCTCATATTTCAAGGGTTTCTGTCCCCTGCAAGTTTTTAAATGCACAGTGAGGGTGAACTGATAAATTAGGTTCTTCCCACACTTCCTACAATTATAAAGTTTCTCCCCTGTGTGGCTTGTATGATGTCTGTTCAAACTTCCACTATAACTGAAGCTTTTCCCACACTGAAAACATTAATATGGCCTCTTTGCTGTGTGGATTATTTCATGTTTAACGAGTGTTCCTGTATCACTGAAGCTTTTCCCACACTCCCTGAATGTAAATGGTTTCTGCCCTGTGTGGATTAATGGATGTGTCCTAAGGCCTCCACTCCTGCTGAAGCTCTTTCCACACTCAGTACATTTATACAAGTTATCCATATGGCTTCTTTGATGACTCTTAAGGAATCCTCTATTACTGTAAATCTTTCCACATTCCTTGCATTTATATGGTTTTTCCTCTACATGGATATCTTTGATTTTCTTCCTTCCTCATGCTTGTGTTCCTTCAATGACACAGCAGGTAGCTGTGGATATTCATTTTGCTCCCCATCATCTGCATATAGTGAAAGAAAGAAAAAATAAAGAAATAAAGGTGGAGCTAAAGGATTTAATCAATAAAACAACCAACATGATAATGCCATTTTATAAAATGCTGGGAAGGCCACACCTGGAGTATTGTGTTCAGTTCTGATCACCGCACCTCAAGAAAAAGCCAGAGTGGAACTGGAAAAGGTGCAGAAGAGTGCAACTAAATTGGGGCTCTTGAGTCTAGAGAAAAGGCGCCCAATGGGGGACACAATTGAGACATATAAAATTAGGCAGGGAGTGGGTTATGTGGATAGAGGGAAGCTTTTTTCCCTCTCACGCAACACCAGAACTAGGGCACATCTACTCCAACTGAGTGTTAGGAGAGAGAACAGAGAAAAGAAAATCTTTCTTTACTCAGCATGTTGTTCATTTGTGGAACTGCTTGCCACCAGATGTGGTGATGGCATCTGGCCTTTAAAAGGTGAATTGGACAGATTTCTGGAGGAAAAGTCCAAAACAGGTTACAAGCCATGATGGGGATGTATAATCTCCAGGCTTTCAAAGGAAGGTACCTCAAAAAGCCAGGTGGGTATTAGGAGACAGGTCTCTCATGTGTTCCCAGAGGAATCTGGTGAGGCCACTGTGAGACACAGGAAGCTGGATTAGATGGGCTCTTGGCCTGGCCCAGCAGGGCATTTATGTTCAGCCAACAACAGAAATGTCATTCTGGCCTATTTCCCATTTTATTTTAAAAGTGAGAGATAAGTGTGATTCTTTTCCTCCTGAGATACAACCATGGAACCAAATAGCTGAATAAAGATGAACATTAAGAAAACAAAAATCATGATGACTGAAAAACTACACATCTCTCACGATCTCTCATGTAGACACTGAAGATTTTGTGTACTTTATTTCAATCATTAATACAAATGGAAACTGCAGCAGAAATCAAATGACGAGGGAAGCTTGGGGGGGGGGGAAGGTGGGAAGGAAGATCTTCAAGCATAAGGATGTTTTCAGGAAGACCAATGTGAAAATCATCTGTCTTATGGTATCCCCAATTACTTTTTATGGTTATGAAAGTGTTAACAGGATATGGGTCTCTTTATTTGGAGAAAGCTGGGACATCAATAGAATGTCAGGAGGGTTACTAGTATTCATGTAAGGTCTGCATAACTTGTAGCAGTTAATTGCAGCTAACTGAACAGGTGTTATCTTGACTATATAGTCAGGCATGTGACCAGATATGCAACACAAATGTGAATTAGTAGCTCATCAATTAACCAAAATTAGGCATGGCAAGTTACCCAGACACCTATGTGTGAATTCCAGCAGGATTCTGGGCACTAAATGAATGAATGAAATAAACACAAGGCAAATCATTTCCTCCACCACCTCTCATTTAAGGTTCAATCTAAGCAAATAACTCTTGGAAGAGAGGGGGGTAAGATAGCAAATGGCCAAACAGAAATAAGCTAGGCTTTCTGACATCTACATGAAACTGCTGGGAGAGGTTGTCCAGAGTTTTGTGGTTCAGTGTCCCAGTACACAGATGACACTCACCTCTATCTAGCATTTCCATCTAAATCCAAGGAATCGGTTCCAGCTCTAGATCAATGTCTGGTGTCAGTAATAGAGTGGATGAGGATGAATAAACTGAAACTTAATCCAGACAAGACTGGTGTGCTCCTGGTCAGTTAAAATGCAATTGGCAAACTCTGGAACTCCCTCCCACTGGAGGCTAGGCTAGCCCCATCTTTGCCATCCTTCCAGAAGCAAACTCCTTTCTCTTTAGGCAGGTTTTCCCTTAGAGGTGTTTAAATGGATTGTTGTGCTTCCTTGATTTGAATATGGTTTTTTTAGTGTCATATTTGTTTGATTCTCTTAAAATATTTGTATAATCACTGTTTTTAGTTTTTAAATATTGTCTTTTACTGATGTAAGTGACCTTGTGTCCTTTTGAACCTCCATATGAACCTACCCGGCAGTTAAGATCTAGCCAGGGGGCCCTTTTGAAAGAGCCATCCCTCAAGGAGGTAAGAGGGATGGCTTGTAGACAAAGGGCCTTCTCGGCAGCTGCCCCCAAACTATGGAACACCATCCCAATTGAGATTCATCTGGCATCGGCGCCAGGTCAAAACCTTCTTGTTCAAGTGCAGTATTGAGTTTAAATGCGGGGTCATAAGTTTTTGGTGGAATTTTAATTGCTGGGAGAAATGGGGTATCTATATTGGTATGGTGAGTGTAGTGTATATTTTAACTTTTTTTTGTAGTGGTGTTGTCCAGTTTTACCTTGGGGAAGAGCACCTCATTTCGTTGCACCCACTAGTGAGTGCAATGACAATAAATTTCTTATGTCTTATGTCTTATTTAATTGAAATAATATCAACTGTGGGTCCTGATGGCAATTTTTAGAGTATATATTTTAATTGTATTTTATTTGTTTTATCTTTTTAATTGTATTTTAATTGTTGTAAGCTGCCCAGAGACCTTCAGGTAATGTGGGCAGCGTATAAGTTAAATAAGTAAGTAAGTAAGTAAGTAAGTAAGTAAGTAAGTAAGTAAGTAAGTAAGTAAGTAAGTAAGTAAGTAAGTAAGTAAGTAAGTAAGTAAGTAAATAAATAAATAAATAAATAAATAAGGATAAAAATATTTTAAATAAATAAATAAGGTAGGAGGGTGAAGCCCACCAGGAGAAATCATGGCCTGATGGACTGGCCTGTCCTCAGTGAGATTAACCATGAAACACAGGATGTTCCCACCATCCATCTGAGCCGGTACCTGACCATCTTTCTTGTTCCTCAGAACCCTGGAGAGATGGATTGTGTGTCCTTCTTCCAGCAAGGAGATGAGGTCTGGTTTGGGGAAATCTTCCACAGAAACAAAGATGTGAGTTACTTTTCTTCGCAAATTTCCGAGGCATTCAAAACCTACCCTTTACTGTCAATCTTTCTTTAGAACCAAGAAATGCAGGGTTCTGCTGTCCTGTGGGCAGTGTCGTCCTTCAGCTTCAGAACCAGAATTAGCTCACACAAAAATCCTCTCTTGTACCCAAAACTACTCCTAAGTCTCAACCCATATTAAAGCTTTTCTTTCTCCTTCTCTTTCACACATATACGCAGTGGATACAGGCTGAGCCATGGTTATCCCATCAACAAACAAGTTAAAAGATTGAATAGAGACAAGCATGCAGGTGGAATAAGAAACCAATGATACACCGGAACCATTTCAAACAGCAAATGAAGGGGGTCTACGGTTTTGGATGCCTCTTCTGTGAAACCCACATGAAAGGAAACGTTCACACACATACACACACTTATCACATCTGAGAGACCACCAAATCAGAAATCATCTCCCCAGGAAGCACTTTTAATTGCAGATAGGCACATTTAAGTGGAGGATTAAATTCCATGGTTTAAATATCTGTAATATATACCCTCACCTGATGCCATTTCTGAGACCTGGGCCAAAATAGAGCTAAAACTAAGATTTATCCATACACCAGGCACTGTTGCATTTGAAGGGGGACCAGCCAAACTGGCATGGGGTGGCACAAGAGGGCATACAGTCTAGCGACCCACTCCAGACTGCATCCGGGCAATGCAGATGGCAATGCTAACAACATAAATCCATTTGTTTTTAGCCCCCATTCTCTAATGGCAAAGGGACCCTTACCTAGAGAGAAAACATTCTCATAAATTTCCATCTTGATTTCCTTGTTGAGAACTCTTTGGCCCTGATTCAGGAGGTCCCACTGGACAATCTGGAGAAATATATGGTCATCTCCTCAAAAGAGACTCGGAGCTGAAAAAGAAAAGAAAAAAAGACGATTGCCGCACATTCATTCGTTCCCTGTTTGCAAAACAGCAGAGTTTCTTTGTATGTGTGTTTCCTTTCTATTATTATTTTGGTGGATTCAAAGCTTCAAAAAAAAAAAAGTAAGGACAGCCTTCTTGCTGAGATTCCTGGACATCTAGAGGTCTAACGGTAAAAGTACTATACAAGGAGACAGGCTGCCCCTCTGCATTTATGATCCCTCTCTTACCTGCCGACGCTGAACTGGGTCTCCTTCCTCCTCTGCATTAAGATGAGAGGAGCCAGATTGTGCCTCCATGGTACTGCCTGTAAGGGGAGAAAAACAAAGAAGTAAACTCTTTTGTTTAATTGAGAGATGGACCCGACCAATAAACATCAACACATACCCTTATTTCAGACAGATCATTCATTCTAAAATGTGGCTTGAGCCGAATTTTTGTGTGTCCTGCTGAAGGAGGTGGTTCCGAAGACCAGAGGGCCAAAAAGGGAACCTGCTGCAGGAATGGCTTGCATTTTTTTATCGTTTTACTTGTCTAGCATCCCAAATCATTATTAAAAAAAAACTTGAGATGAAATGCGAAGCCCCTTCTTGTTAAGCATCCTATAAATGCATCTCACCACTGTTGGGGAAACTGCTGGCCACCCTTCCTAGTTCCTACAGGCAGATATCACTCACCTGTGAACAGCTGGTGGAGGAGATGGAAGCCTGAAGAGCAACCCTCCCTCCCTTACAAGGCCATTGTCAAACTCCTGTGAAAGTTCATTTGTGAGAATGAATACATCTACTCACTTCATTTTTCTTCGCATTTTCCTTCCTCCGAGGAGCAAACTGGGCAAACAGCCCACAGGCCATCTTCTCCTCCAGCCGGAATACAGGACTAACCCCTCCCCTCCTCAAGCCTTCCTGAAAGACTATTTCCTTTGAAGGGGGTAGCATCCTTCTCTTCTCTCCTCCCCCCAAGTCCTATGGAGACCATATAGACCTCCTTGAAGAAATAGGGGTGAGGGTGCTGGTGCAATGCAAGGGGGAGAGGGGGCCCTGGGCAGCAGGATGACACTTGATTTCTCAGCAAGAGGGGGTAGAGACCCCTTTTTCTCCCTTTCTTTCCTGCAAAGAATTGGTGGCCCTGCTAGAAGCAGTGCAAAGAGGATCCTGCAAATGAGGGGTGCTGCTCTTTGCACCCCATTTTTTTACGGCTGGGTAGCAGCTCTCTCTCACACATACACACACACACTCCCTCCCTCTCTAAAAACACACACACACTCCCTCTCTAAACACACACACACACACTCCCTCCCTCCTTCTCTAAACACACACACACACATACACACTCCCTCCCTCTCACACACACACTCCCTCCCTCTCTCTCACACACACACACACACACTCACTCACTCACGCCCTCTCTCTCACTCTCTCTCTCTCTCTCTCACTCACACACACACACACACACACACACACACACACACACACACACACACACACACACACACACACAGAGTACAAATTCACCAAGCAAGCACCACTTCCGGTTTCCAGCAGTGCTTCCGCCTCAAGCAACGGAAGCGAGGAGCTCCGCGAGGCGGGAGGAAAACATAGAGCTACGAATGCTCTAGAACCCTCCCCGGTCTCCCCCGTTCGGCCCAATCCGGTGCCTTTTTCCTTCGCGCCCCGGGGTAAGGAAGCCTCGGTGGCGCTCCAGGAGGCGGAGCCCCAAGCATCGCGCTGCTCCGGGCCTTGTCCCAAAGGGGAACCGGAACCGGAAGTGGGACGCGGGCGGGGTGGGGGAGGAGAGAGAGAGAGGAGGGATCTCTCTCCCTTTTCCGGCGCCCCATCGTCGAAGGTCTTGGAAGAAGGGGTTCCTGGCCGGTGCCGGGGATTCAAGGCAAGGAAAAAAAAACCGGGGGTGGGGAGGGAGGGAGTTAAGCGCCCCCCCCCGGGATGAATGCACAGGCTCCCCATAAGCAGCAAACTCCCAACCATTGCGTTGCAAGCGTCCTTGGCAGAGCAAGGCCTTTGTTCCCCGGGGGTGGAAATGGCGATGGGAGGGCAAGGCAGGGAGATCTGGGTGCAAAGGGCAGCCGCTCCAACGCCCAGGAGGGTGGGAACACCGGGGTGGGAAGGGGTGGGAGCAGGGGCGGGTCGGGGTGTGTGTGTCACGATGGGAAGGCCTGGTTGGGGAGGGGGACGACGATTGGAAACATTGGAGGGAACATAGTGTTTTCTCTTTTTTTCCCATTTCAACCAGCCCAGGTCGGTTTTTGATTTCCCCCCCCGGAAAATGGGGGGGGGAATGGGGAGTGGATTATGTTTTTTACGATGATAAATAATATGTCTGTGCCACGGTATTCAAACTATACGATATGAAGACTTTCATGATAGACTTCTGAGACTTTTATGTATTTAGGTTCTCTCTAGAGATGTAAACTTTCTGGAAATTTCCATTTGCTGTTGTTTTTTTCAAGAAAACATGGACCTTTGGGGAAATTTTACCTCTCTAGGGGGAGGAAAGGACATGGGGTAGGCGAGGGGGAGAGAGAGATGGGCTGAACTGCATCTTTCCTCCTTTCTCATGCTGGAAGCTGGAGAAGATGAAACACTCTTTTTTGCAGGAGGTGGGAAAAGATGCTTTGAGGGGGAGAGAGTTTGTGATGTCAATCCCCAGCGGGTATCATCATGCTGCCTGTGGGATTTTGGGAAGGGAAGGTAGGTACCTGGCTGCAGAGGTAGAAGGAAGGAGTTTGATCCCCGTTGTGTACTCCAGAAGAGCCAGCCTGTGTGGCCTTGAATCAGCTGCAGGATCCCAGAGGGCCTCCAGAAAAGGGAAATGGGAAACCATCTCTGATTACTTTCTGTCTCAGACCCCCTGAAAAAGGTCACAATAAGTCTGAACTGGCCTGACAGGACATGGTTATTATTGGGAGAAAAACAATAACAAGCCACTGCTAAGTTTTAAAATTATCCATTATAGTTGTGTGCTCTTTTTCATTTGAAGTATTTTTATTTCCAATTACGCCACTGTGCAGTGTATGTGCATTTATATATATAACTTACGTTATTTGTTATGGCCCTCAGATAAATTGTCATGGGAGCTAATCTGGAATCTGCTCTTTAGGATCTCAGGGGTGCTTCTGAACAAATTTGGACACAAACCCCTCTCCACCCTGCCAGGATTCTTCTGCATCCTTATAGGGATTGGGAGGTAGGGCCAATGTCAGGGCATTCAGAGTCCAGGTGATGAGCTTAGTGACTTAAACAATTTTGGGGTCTTGTTTGCTAGAGGGAATGCCTGTACCAGCATGAGCCTCTCCATGCTTTGAGGATGTAGTTGATGATGCCCCTCCCCTTTTTTTTACCACCCCAGTGTTCAGATAAGGAAGCTTGGTATGCATGGCAAAAGCAGGGCCTTTTCACTTGTGGCCCCTCCACTACGGAAGTCCGTTTGTGAGACATTTCTGTTTTTCAGAGTTCTTTTATGGCCTTTCTGTCCTTTAAATCAGAGGTTCCCAACCCCCGGTCCGTGGCCTGGTGGCAGTCCGTGGCCATGGCAGGACTGGGCCGTGGAGACAGATCTCCTGCCCCCCCCCCGCCCCCTCACACACAGCCTGCCACACATACGGGTGCCTCGCCCCTCTGTGAGCGCTCCCCTCCCCTCTGCACATGTGCACGAGCACACCCCACCTCTCTGTGAGCATCGGAGTGTCTCCCCACACACAGACCCCATCCCCCACAACCGGTCCACAGTTCAGAAAAGGCTGGGGGCCACTGCTTTAAATCACACGCTAACTGTATTTCACACTGCTAGATATTTCACGCCTTCATTTGGACAGAATAAGTATTAATGCTAGTGTTCATTTGGTCAGGAAAAAAATCTCTATAAATACCTAGTTTTTACTTCTCTTGGTTGTTACAATCTTTGTGACAAATTTGTAACATTCTGCCTTTCTGCTAGTTATTTTTCAATCTGTTCTGCAAAGTAACAAGTCATTCACTTTCTTTCTGGTCCCACCCTAATCGGATTTCTCCTTTGATTCTTTCAGTCCATGTGTGTGGAAGTGCTAAAGTAAAAGGAGCACCAGAAAAGGAAAACAGACATTTGGGTTGCTTTTGAAGGGACAGACCTGTGCGAGGAAGGAAGCAAAAAGAACATTAAGAATGGTGAGAAACTAACTGTTCAGAATGTGGAAAAGGCGACCTGAGGAATCATCACAGAATTCACAGTGTGCAGAAAGGGTGTAGAGACCTGAGACATTAAAGGATTGACAAAAGGTCAATTTATAAGAGCTTTGGCCATGGAAGGACCGTCAGTCTTAGATTGCCAGAAAATACTGACCCAGATGAGAAGCCCATCCGTGCCCTGTTCTTGCTCAGCATGTGGCAAGAGCTTCAATCAAACGGCACACCTAATAAATCATCAGAGAATTCACACAGGAGAGAGGCCGTATCAGTGCTCCGAGTGCGGAAAGAGCTTCAATCAAAGTGCACACCTAAAGAACCACCAGAGAACTCACACAGGAGAGAAGCCGTACAAATGCCCAGAATGTGGAAAGAGTTTCAATCAAAGCGCACACCTTAAAAACCATCGACGGATTCACACAGGGGAGAAACCATATAAATGTGCCGTATGCGGAAAGAGCTTTAGTCAAACTGCTCATCTTAAAAACCATCAAAGAATTCACACAGGGGAGAAGCCGTATGAATGCTTGCAGTGTGGAAAGAGTTTCAACCAAATTGCACACCTTAAAAACCATCAAAGAATTCACGCTGAGGAGAAGCCGTATAAATGTTCTTGAGTGTGGAAAGAGAGACTGCACACTTTAAAAGCTAGATTCACACGAGCGATCCTTTTCAGTGCTCAGAGTGGGGAAGGGCTTTCAACAACACCTTGGATTAGAGTAAAAACTTCACCTGGTGGATCCTTATGTTGTCGTTGATTTGTTCCTTGACATTCTGGGTTGAAGACATAGTGCTGATTTCTTCGTGATGGCCAAAATGGGCAGAGCACTTTCATTGAACAGAATAATATTGAATACTTCTCTGTCTTCTTGAGTCCAGTGTTGCTTCACATCAGGATTCTTTTGTCTGTGGCTCCTGTTTCCTGAAGGCAAAAATGGAGTGGCCTGCTGGATATTCAAGCACCTGTTTTCTCTTCTGCTCCACTCTTGATATAAAAGGAAGGGGAGTGACTCTTGGTCAGAAGGCCCTTCTTAACCCCTTTCCCAAATCCTGCTTAGTGTGTTTCAGTGTTTGCCCTCAGCATCACCAACTCCTGCTTTGGAAAAGCAGGAGCAGTTTCTCTTGAGAAAATGTATTGCAGACTTAAAAGCAGGTTGTGGGTAGAAATTTTCCTTACTCAGACATTCTGAAGGCATGCCGTTTGTACTTTATGTTTTCATGTTACATTTTAAACATTTAATGCTCTTAAAAGAAAAAGTCTGGGAATCTGACAATAACCACATACACAAACACTCATCAACAGGTCGAGCAATTTTTAAAGCAGGTTTTTTTTTTCAATTAAAATTGAGAAATTGAAGGAGATTATTACAGAACCAAGATGCCGATGTAGCAAAGAGTCCTTGTTACTTGCTGGTCAAGCCTGTTTGCCCCAATCTTTTCTACCAGAGGTGACATGAAGATTAGAAATTGTTCCAAGATCCGAGAGAACTATGGCATAATTATTGTTCTGGGTTTTTCGGGCTCTTTGGCCGTGTTCTGAAGGTTGTTCTTCCTTCGTCAGGAAGAACAGCCTTCAGAACACGGCCAAAGAGCCTGAAAAACCCAGAACAACCATTAGATCCCAGCTGTGAAAGCCTTCGCAAATACCGTATATGCCGGTGTATAACACGACCGACTGTACAAGACGACCTCCCAAAAAGAGGAGGGCAAGGAAGAGGCTGTTGGGGGCGGCGGCAGGGGGAGGAGGAGGAAAAGGAACCGGGTGGGTGGTGGCGAGTGCGTGCGCCGCTGGATCAGCGGCGCAGGGTGGCGGGCGAGCATGGCAGGCTTTGCTTCCCTCCATCCATCCTGACCGACTGCCTGCCTGCCCGACTGCCTTCCTCCCCGGGCAGCTCGCCCCGCGTCACTCACTCAGCGGCAGCAGCGGCTCCTTCCTAGCACCCGGCGTACAAGACGGGCCCCCCACTTGGAGGCATGTTTTGGGGCCCCCAAAAGTCATCTTGTACGCCGGCATATATGGTATATGGCATAATTCATCACCGCCAGCCTACTCCCACTCATGCCAAATGGAAAGGCTCAAAGCATCAGAGGAATTTGGCTCAATCCAGATCCTTAGCGAGACAGATTAGAATCATGGGCTCTTCCTCTTCCAAGGAGTATATATAGATAACCCTGTGCTTATGGCAACCCTTTGTAGGGTTTTCTAGGCAGAGAAGTGGTTTCCCCTTCCCTTCTTCTGGGAGGTGCCCTGTGTCTGTGCAGGTTGTCCAAGGCTGTACAGGCTGGCTCTACTCACAAGAGGCACAGTGGGAATCAAATTCCCAGCTGTGGCCCTGCAGCCAGAGGTCTAAACCAGTTAAGTATATGTTACTGACCCTTGATTATCTCCAGCTAAAACCCAGGAGGTGAGCCTAGAGCTTGTGAGTCTAATCCAGCTTCTGTGTGGTCTAGTTTCAGCCTGCCAGTTGTCCAGAGTACCCCACAAGAGATCCCCAGATTTGGCTACTCCACACACACACCCCGTGCCTCTCAGCTTTCCATAGGAAAACTACAAATGCAGAGGAATCTTGTAGTTATCGGTGATTTGAGGTTCATTTGTCCGGAGGAGGGGCGGGATCCTGAACTGGGTGGGAAGAGCCCACAATGTTCCCTGCATCTCAGGTCAGAGGCTGGGAATGCAAAAGGTTTGGGAAATGCCCCTCTTAATCCTGCTTGGAAAGAACAAGATCCTTTGCCTCACAGATTCAAGGAAAAGACACCATGCCTCTTTCTGCATGAAGAGGTCAAAATGGGGGTCAGTTGATGGCCAAAGAGGGGCAGGCTTAAGGCAGGAGCCCACACAGTGTGGCATTCTTCAGGCCACCAGTTTGGTCCCAGGTGGCTACCATGACAAATATAGCTCTCTACCCTAACTTAGGACTGTGGTGGCACTGCGAGTTAAACTGCAGAAGCCTCTGTGCTGTAAGGTCTGTAGATCGTCAGCTGTAAGATCGAACCCACATGACAGAGTGAGTGCCCATCAGTTGTCCCAGCTTCCACCAACCTAGTGGTTCGAAAGCATGCAAATGCGAGTAGATAAATAGGGACCACCAAGGTGGGAAGGTAACAGCGTTCCGTGTCTAAGTCGCACTGGCCATGTGACCACGGAAGATTGTCTTCGGGCAAAACCCTGGCTCTGTGGCTTGGAAACAGGGATGAGCACCATCCCCTAGAGTCAAACACGACTGTACAAAAATTGTCAAGGGGAATCTTTACCTTACCCTGACCTTAAAAATTAAACCATTAACTAATGCTCGGTTACTACTTGGCCTTATTTTGATTTAACCCACTTTCTCAGGAAAAAGTGGTGGCGGTGGACAAGAGGAGGAAGTCTTGCTACCAATTCCAAGCAGAGGAACTGGTTTTTTGTGGCCTGGAATGAAATATGAGTAGACAAAGTACGAACTGAAATTGAGACATAAGGAATGTTGTTTTTTAAAAAAGTGTTGTGGGCCTTCCTGCTAAAATGATTGAGTAATCAGGCATGTTTTTCACCTATAGTTACTCCTGTGTGCCTTTGGAAAGGATTCCCACCCACCCCCATGTGACAGAAGAAAGTGGGTCGTCAGTTTTTGTGGGTCATAAGCTCATTTACTGCATGCTTCTCCCCATAGGAGGGGAATGAACTTTGTTTCACATTTTAAATAATTCACATGGTCCCACTGCAGGGTTTATTACCCCAAAACGTGTTTTAAAATACTAGAAATGAATATCCAGTCCGTTTTTGCCTCCTTTTGTGGTCCATGCAGCTCCTGAAGGATCCCAGGGGCAAAAACTGTGATCTTAGGATCCATCGATGTGTCCCACTGCCGCCTTTCATGCAAAACTAGTTTCTCCGTGTTCACCCCAGCTTCCCGTTTCTGTTTTGAAAGGGGAATGAGAATTTGGTGGCTCTGCGTCTTAACATTTTGCTTTGTTTTTAAACAAATCGTTCCGTGAAATTTTTCGAATGCAAAAACTAGATCCAAAACAAAGAAACACAACATGGGCACACCCTTAAAAAAAAAAGACAAATGCCAGAGCGCCAGACAAATGCATAAACCGCAGTCTTAATTATTGACGGCTCAATATTTAAGACTTTTTTTCCAATTTATTTTGTGATTATATATATAAGAGGGCTTCATTGATAACTTGTAGATTTTCTTTATCATAGTTTGTTATCATTTGCCTTGAATTCTTTTTCCATAATCTGAGGAAAGGCTTCAATATATGCCGAGTAGCTTTTTGATCTATATGTAAAATAAAGCCATGTTCTGTTTTATAGAATTCTGGTATTTTGGGTTTTACCTTTAACTTCTCTAAATTGATCTGTCAGATTTTCTGCCATGGCAAAAGAGGTCAATGGTTTCCCGCCTTTTGCTATTACCCTGCGGGCTGTCATCAACAAATACCACTGATCATTTTTTCATTTTGTTCCTCTCAGATTGTTAATAATGCCAGTGCTGATGTAGCATGTATAGTTTGATGTGTGCTATTTGCCATTTTTGTAAAAATAAAAAATAAAAAAAACCATAATGATGACATTAAAGGATGTGACCATAATATGTGAATGTATACACCTTCCTCATTGCTTTTTCTCTGACACTTTGTACTGCTTGTATTACTTCTAACAAGGTGTACTGATGAAATATATCATTGTAGTAATTTTTGCAGAATTTTGCCTAAGGATAGTTGATTATAGTCTTCCTTGATGGAGTCACCCATAGTTTGTTCCATATGTTTTATTTTTATCCCAATATCATCTTCCCTTAACATTTTAAATCCATATGACATGACTTGTATATATTTCAATTAAATGGGAATATATTTTAGAAATTAATCATTTTGTGTTAGTCAGATGCTCTATTAAAATGCATTCAGAATTTGTCATAGTCCTCGTTGAACTTTGTGTTACGTTGGGATTTGTAATATGGTAATAGAGTTGATGTAGAAGGCAATACATTTCTGCTCCCCACAATTTTTCTTTTAATTCTACTGAAGTAAGAAAAGTTCCATTCTCATAAAGATCTCCTGTTCCGTAAATTACCTTTTCTTTCCATTTGATATCTTTCTATCTTATCTGAAAATTTGGGATTAGTGTAAATTGAATTAGTGGGGATATTTTATTAATTCATTTTTCCATTTATTCCAAATGTTTAAAATAAAAAAGATTATCTAACAATGTTCTATTCTCTTATTTTTCAGCTTCCAAACACAATTTTAAAAAAAACAGTTGTAGATGTTTTCCTGTTGCTTCCATATAATAATGTGTGTAATTAAGCTGATTCCAATTTACGCTGATCCTTTCCATGATTTTCTCAATAGAAAGTACTCGGAAGTAGTTTACTTTCCCTTGTGGGTGCCCTGGGGCCGTGCAGCTTGTCCACAGCTACACAGGCAACTTCTGTTTGCAGGAGGCAAGAACTGAACCCCTAATCTCTGGCTCCACAGCAAGATACCTCATGCTCTGAGGTATCCATACTTATTTTGTCCTTTATATGCACATTAATTTTGTAAGATTAATATCTCCAGAGGAGAAAAAGAGTATCTTGCAGAAGTCAGTGTTTGTTACATATAGGTGATGCCTGGGCATCTTATTTTGATTCACAGACCAAACTAAAGGAGAGAGGATCTGGATTGTGCCCTTCAGGTTCCATTTTGCATTTCCTGATAGAGGAGGCATGAACTGTGGCATTTCATGGTACTACGTGGGGGGGGGGATCCATATTGAGGCTCTAACTCAGTGGTTTTTAACCTTTTTGAAAGAAACGCCCCCTTGAGCCATTGAAGAAGTTATCATCGCCCCCCCCTGCGGTGATGATATCCTATTTATTTATTTATTTACTTACTTACTTACTTACTTACTTACTTACTTATTTAAGACACTTAAATCCAATGACCCCTGAAAACAAAATTCAATTCCAAGAAAATGAACAGCCCCCCAAAAGTAACATTTAATGATTTAGTTGCAAGCGAATTTTAAGACGCAAAAAGAAATATAAAAAGGGCATAAAACCCCCCCGCAATGCAGGAACTAAAAATTTCAAGATGAAAACTCTGAAACTAAATTAAGATTGGAGGAAAATATATATTCATGCACATTGTAAAAAGGCTGCAGCCATCTTCACAGATTTGGCTTGCTCCAGTGCCCCCTACCGCCCCCCTTCTGCTCTACCGCCCCCACACCGCCCCTTTTCATTCTACCGCCCCCCTGAAAAATGAAATCGCCCCCTGGGGGGCATTATCGCCCACGTTAAGAACCACTGCTCTAACTCATTATCTACTGTTCTCTCTATAAGAATTCTAGAGAAAGATTTCTGTTACCCATCATTCAGATATATTTTAACTGTACCACTACTGAAACAGTAGTAGGATTGCTTGCTGATACTGTACATAGTTGCACATTACATATTCTGTAGCACAATTTGCACTAGCAGCTAAGAACCTGAGGCTGCAATTTGTCAAGGGTCATAATGCCACATAAACGCTGAATACAGTGGACTGACATACAGTGGTGCCCCACTAGACGATTACCCCGCTTGACGACAAATCCGCAGCACAATGAGTTTACAATCGCTATAGCGATCGCAAAATGATTCAAGGGTTTTTCGCTTTATGACGATTGGTTCCCTGCTTCGGGAACTGATTTTTTGCTTAACAAAGATTCAAAACAGCTGATCGGCGGGTTGCAAAATGGCTCCCTGCTGTGTTCAGGACGGATTCTTTGCAAGACATGGATCAGAAAATGGCTGCCCTATGGAGGATCTTCGCTGGACAGTGAGGTTTTCCCCCCATTGGAACACATTGACCGGTTTTCAATGCATTTCAATGGGTTTTTTTTTTTCACTTGACGATTTCACTCTACAGCGATTTTGTTGGAATGGATTATCATCGTCAAGCGGGGCACCACTGTGCGTTATGACAATATTCTTAGACCGGGTTTTAATGGTTTTAAGGTAATTACCTGTTTTAATTGGATTTTATATGCTACAGTAGTCAGCACATTGTAAAGGTGTATGGCTAGAAACAATAAACTTTATATGTATGTATGTGGGGGGGGGGGGGTTAAATACATTCCAGTTCTGCAGTTCTAAGGCCATGACGAAGAAGATTTAGTCCCAGTCTCATGGGATGACTTTTAAGGTGTAAGAATGGCGATGAAAATTTTGCAGGCAGGCGGAGAGACATACAAAGACTCTGCGAGTTTTTTTTAATAAATAAAAGCTTAGTGTCCTAAAGGGGCAGTGAATGAGATTAATAGGGAGCACCCATAGTAAAAAAAAAAAACATATTGTGGGAGAAGAGAGAAATTCTTTGGGAGAAGAGAGGCAGACACAGGGCAGCCTCTGTCCATGCTGCACCCGTGTCCTTCAGTGTGTGTGTTTTTTCTTCCTCGTTGATTCTTATTTAGGTAATGTGTCTCTTTTTCCTGTTTAATAAATGTAGACATTTTAATCTCCTTTGTGGTGTTCAGGTACTTGATGAAGGTCAAGCCCTGACCTGTAAATTCTTATCTCTATTACGCACAACAGAGGCAGCAACAACAATGCTATACTAATGACGCGATAGGGTGAAGGTGCCCCCTCCGGTTGCTCTCCCACAGCCTGTTGAACGTCCGCCACGAAGCCTTTAAAAGGGCAGAAGCCTTGTTGCCTGTCCTTCCTCTATGGGGGGGGGGCGAGGCGGGAGCCCGTCTAACACCCGCCACACACAAACGATCAGACGCAAGAACCAACAGCAACGGCAGAATCGCAACAGAGGCGCCTCCGTTGCCAAAGCGACTCCTTCCATTCGCTCCTAGCTAAAGAAGGGCGGGGCCTTCTATACCCACTGTGCCCCTCCCCTATCCAGCGGCCCAACTGCCGCTCTCACGCGCCCAGTCTGCTAGCCTACGCGCCTGGTTAGAGGAGAGGGCGTGGCCTGCCCTCCCCAAGACCTCTTTGCCCACACTCCATAATATACCCCCACCCTTTTAAATCCAGACTGAATCAGGGGACGGGGTGGGGGGCCAGGGAGGTCAATGGTGGAGTCATCCCAGCGAGATACGGGCAAAGTGGGGCAGGACGGGGCAGGGTGGGGAAAAGTGCCTCACGCAACAGATGGGGGGGAGAGACTTTTTTGGGGAGGGAAAGGGCCCATTCAGGCACCAGGTGGAATGGGGGGGACTCCTGATATAGTGGGGTAAGGATTTCCCTTACTTCCAAAAGACTAACAAGGAGAGACAAGAGAGCCTTCTTAAATGAGCAGTGCAAAGAAATAAAGGAAAATTAATAGAAAGGGAAAAAATAGAGATCTGTTCAAGAAAACTGGAGCTATTAAAGGAACATTTTGCGCAAAGATGGACTTAATAAAGGACAAAAATGGGAGGGACCTCACAGAAGCAGAAGACATCAAGAAGAGGTGGCAGGAATACACAGAGGAATTATACTAGAAAGATCTGGTTGCCCCAGACAACCCAGATAATGTGGTTGCTGACCTTGAGCCAGACATCCTGCAGAGTGAAGTCAAGTGGGCCTTAGAAAGCTTGGCTAACAACAAGGCCAGGGGAGATGATAGCATTCCAGTTGAACTATTTAAAATTTTAAAAGATGTTGCTGTTAAGGTGCTACATTCAATATGCCAGCAAGTTTGGAAAACTCAATGGCCAGAGGATTGGAAAAGATCACTCTCCATCCCAATCCCAAAGAAGGGCAGGGCCAAAGAATGTTCCAACTACCATACAATTGCACTCATTTCACACGCTAGCAAGGTTATGCTCAAATTCCTCCAAGGTAGGCTTCAACAGTATGTTGACCAAGAACTCCCAGAAGTACAAGGTGGATTTCGAAAGGGCAGAGGAACTAGAGACCAAATTGCTAACCTGTGCTGGATTATGGAGAAAGCCAGAGAGTTCCAGAAAAACATCTACTTCTGCTTCATTGACTATGCAGAAGCCTTTAACTGTGAACCACAGCAAACTATGGCAAGTCCTTAAAGAAATGGGAGTGCCTGACCACCTTATTTTATTTATTTATTTATTTATTTATTTATTTATTTATTTATTTATTTATTTATTTATTTATTTATTTATTTATTTATTTATTTATTTATTTATTTATTTATTTATTATTTCAATTAAAAGCCTTCTGGAACAGGAAATTTTTGACCTGGCACCAAAATTTTATCAGCGTCGGCACCAGACGAATCTCAGTCAGGAGAGCATTCCATAGCCTGGGGGCAGCTGCCGAAAACGTCCTTTGTCTACAGGCCATCCTTCTTGCCTCCTTGAGGGATGGCTCTTTCAAAAGGGCTGCCTGGCTAGATCTTAACTGCCCGGTAGGCTCAGACCTATGACAAATCCCAAGGAAGCCTCAGAACTGAGAGTGGGGTGGGAGAAGGAAAACAAAACTTTGAATGAGTGATAAAAGCCCATGCTGATGATGCCATCAGCTAGTGCAGACATAAATTTAAGTAACAGGATTTCATCCATTGTATATCAAATAATAATAAAAAAACTAAGAGGAGTGTGACAGGGACATAATATTATTTATAATATTTATATTCAGTTTTTCCTCTAGAGCAGTGGTTCCCAACCTTGGGCCTCCAGGTGTTCTTGACTACAATTTCCAGAAGCCTTCACCACCACCTCTGCTGGCCAGGGTTTCTGGGAGTTGAAGTCCAAAAACATCTGGAGGCCCAATGTTGAGGATCACTGCTCTAGAGCAGTGGTTCTTAACCTTTGTTGCTCGGATGCTTTTGAACTGCAACTCCCAGAAATCCCAGTCAGGGCAGCTGGTGCTGAAGGCTTCTGGGAGTTGCAGTCCAAAACTCCTGAGTAACCCAAGGTTAAGAACCAGTGCTCTAGAGCAGTGGTCCCCAACCTTAGGCCTCCAGATGTTCTTGGACTTCAACTCGCAGAAATCCTGGTCAGAAGAGGTGGTGGTGTAGGCTTGTGGGAGCTGTAGTCCAAGAACATCTGGAGGCCCAAGGTTGGGGACCACTGCTCTAGAGGACCTAAGGTACTTTAGAGAGAGGGAGAGAGAAAGAGAAAGGGAGAGAGAGAGAGACTTCACCTGATTATTTTAAGCAGGCTGGTTCAGGGAAGTGAGGTACTTCAAGTAATTTGGACCTAAGTTGTTTAGGGCTTTATAAGTGAAAACCAGCACTTTGAATTGTGCCCAAAAACTGACAGATAGCCAGTGGAGCTGCTGGGCAGAGGTGTTTATTAACACGGACTCACTTACCTCACCAAAAGGTGTGTCACCTGATAAAATGATTATTCTGGGTTGGGCGGGGGATTTTTCCAGCAGAAAAAAGTATTTCAAAAGGTTTTCTCCAGTTCAAACAGGCACTTTTCATTCCTGAGCTACTCAAAGAGATAACTGGGATTGGATCTGATCAGCATTACAAAAAAGGACATGGAGGCGCCTGGAAGACTGAAGATTTATTTTGAAACACCACCAGCCACTTCCTCTAATATCTGGAGTGCCTTACTGAAGCCTCAGAGTCTGGGTCTGGATCCAGCCCTGTTCCGCTGTTCAGGGAAACTTCCATGGTCAGACAGAAAAAAGTTGTGCCATGATCCGTCTACTAATTTACTCGGATCGGTTTGGGCTGGTCAGATGTTTCTTTCAGGGATGAAAATAGATCCTGACAATTGACTTAAATGTTTAGCCTGGAAACTGTCCTTCCTTCTGACTTTGGTGGGTGCCGGGAGAGGACGTGTCCACAAGATGACTACATCCCCACCCTGCTTACACATCTGAGCTACCAGGGTGCACTGGAGATTCCCCAAAACATCTTCAGGAGTAAATGGTAGGAAATTGGATGTTGGGGGAGGAGTGAGAAGTCCAGAAAACGTGTCCAGGTCTATGCGGACTGAAGATTTTGAAAGAATCCCTCCATCCTTTTCCTTTGTTTCTGCAAGATGCTGGGGGTGCAAAATTATCTGGCTTTTTGCTCCAAAGTGGGAATAAAGTAGGAAAGATGGTCTGTGAGGGGAATATGTTTTTCTCCCTTTCCTTGAAGCTGGTGTTCTACAAAGCGCCGGCTGGCTGTGGATTTCCCCCAGGCGAAGTGGGGCGTCCTGGATCCAAACTGGAGGTTTCACATGGAGAATAATGATCCCCCAGCCTTCGGTTAAGCAGTGATGATAAACAGATGAATCTCTGTTCCTCACACTTTTCACTGTGGGTCTCCAGATGTCAAGGTGGATATGGGCAGGTATACAGTGTACGCGGAACATGTAAACTGTGCTTTCATCTGCAAGGGAGTCAAAGAAAGGCGTGTAGTTGATCAGAGGATTTTGTAGCAAGACATCCAACCAGCACATCTGTCTCTCTGAGAGCATCCGGAAAACCAGACCTCATCTCCCAGACAGAAGGATAAGTTCCATTCATTCAGTTCTCCAAAGGATAGTTCAGCCAGCAGGCAACAGCTTAGGCAGTTTTTCAGGTATGGGAAAGCAAATATAGTGGCTATATAACCCTCCTGCTCCCTAGCTAAGGAAATTCATAAATAAAATTTGGAATGTCACTTTATCCATGGTTAGGGTGTCGTCAATAGGCTGATCCTCTTGACTAGCATTTGATGAGAAAAAGTCTCATAATCTTTAATGAGCTTAGTGTGACAGAAGCAAGGTCCCCTCATCACACTTTAGAAACTTAAAGAGTGGCGTTCACACCTGTTTACACGGAGTGGAAGTTAAGACCCCCAAAAGGCAATGTGCTCATATTTAAAGTTGCCTGTCTTCACTTTCTTCATAGGTTATAAGATACAGAGAAATAACTACCTGGAGAACTTAATAAAGGGTCCCTACTAAATTCACAGTGTGATGTAGCAGATAGGGTGATGGACTAGGACTCTCAAGAACAGGATCAAAACCCCGCTCAGCCATGGACACTCACTGGGGGAGTGGAACTGGTAAAACTATTCTTTAGGTATCTTTCTTACCTTGAATGCCCATATTAGGTCACTTTGAGTCAGTTCCAACTTGACAGCACAAAAGATGCACAGCACACACTGGATATTAGGCTGGGATAGGACTTGGGAACTTGTTTATGTGGACTTTGCCCTCATCCTTCCCTGACAATTCCATGCCTGTGAGATCTAAACTTCAGTTAAAAGGAGTTAAGGGTTCCTCTGTCTCCGATCCCTCACAGAACATCTGCCTCTGGAAATACCAGATCTCGTTTCCATGACTAAAGAAAAGCTGAATCAAAGCGAGAACCCATTGTTGCTCCTTCTCCATTCCGTAGCTCCCAACTTAGTCCTCTTTTTTTGACACCTGGATACCCAGAAAGTATCAGCCTGAATAAAATCACAAGTACACACAAGGAATTTGACCAATCTCCAGGAGGCAGTGAAAGACAGGAGGGGCTGGCATGTTCCGGTCTATGGGGTCAAGAAGAGTCAGACACGACTTAATGATTAAACAACAACAAACACAAGGAAAAATAGAATGATTCTTTATTTGAAAAAGAACTACAGGAAACATTTCCTTAGCAACTACAACAGTTTGCAGACTGAGAGATCAGATCCAGACTTCTAGCCTTCTTCCAAGGCGACAGCAACATATAACCAAATAAGCATTCTCAAGAGTAAGAGTAGGCCACTGCAGATACCTTGAATTTCACTTTACATCATCCTCGGCCATTGGAAATGCTAGCTGGGACTCATGGTATATTATAGTCCAGCAACCTCAAGATGGTGCCTAATTTCCTGACCTTCTTCCACAGAGTGACTTCCTAAACTTTCTGTTTTCCCCAGCATGGGTGTAGGCTAAACATCACAAAAACGGTGGAAGGTGAAAGCTTAGTCATCACCTCATTCACTATCCAAGGCAAGAATGGGGAGCCGGCTGCCATTACTGCCCCAGCAAGTGGATTTGCTACTGAACAGAGTGAGCCTGGCAAACACTCAGGTTGCCAGTTGCTGTAGGACGGCTGCAAATCCGACAGCCGAAATGATAATTCCTGATGACCCGGGAAACAAACCTTAGCTTCTAACCCTGCAGAGTCCTACTTATGAGACTGTTCCGTTTCTGGGGGAAGCTGATGTGCCACTGAAACGGAAGGGGAAAATGTCGAGTTTGCCTGCATGGGAGATGAGCTGGTGATGGGTAAGTGGCTGTGAACTAGGGTGTCCTCAGGCTGCTCAGCGGCTGTGGTGGTTTCCTAGAGGGATCAGGGTTGGAGAAAGCAGTCTGTTGTAGCATTAAAGAGATCCTGGCCACTAGCTGCAGTCGTCGGTGTTCAGGCTACTAGTTCCCCCCTCCCCGAAGTTGTGTTTCCTGGTCAGACGCAAGGGCCCTTCTGCATCACATGGTGTCCTGCAAGACAGGTGGAGGGTGCTAGTCTGGTGGCGATTGTGGTGGCAGCAGTGGCAGCTAAAAGGGTTTTGCAAGGCAGGCTGTGGCTGAAGGCATGTTTTGAGGGCAGGTCTAACGTGGGCTGAGACTTCCTGCTTTCTCCTCTGGGAACCTGAAGGATTTCATGGTCCTCCTTAAAAAGGACATAACACTCCAGGGGATGGTGCAGGGCGGTGGCTGTGTGCTGGGCAGCCTCAAACCGTGCCCCATTTGCGGGAAGGGCGCTGCAAAAGGACACGGCTCCGGCTGCATGTTGGACATGATCGGGCCATTCACACACCCAGGCCTCTGGGCATTCATGCCAGTCTTCCACGCAGCATTTGCAGCCCGTACAGACCGGCTCACCCTTTGTGCTCGAGCGGTGCTCATGGCCACCATCTTGCCGTGCTTCACCTTTGCCAGCAGTAGCCACATCGGCATCTTCAGGAGCTGAGGCTTGATGGCGAGACAGAAGGGAGCTGGACAGTGGTTCTCCTTGCAGTGTTGGGCGTGGACATAGCAGATGGTGATCAGCTGATTACAAAGCTGGCAGTCCTCAAGGTTGTTACATCTGCAGGCCTGAAGATGCTGGACAAGCCGCTTTGTGTCCTGGCAGGATGGCTGCAAACAGCTGTCTCTGCGGCATTGCCCAGCATGCACCAAATACTGGTCCCAGAACCGGGGTCTGAGGGTCATGAATGTCCAGGAAGGCCTGGTCTGCTCTTCTCCTAGGCTGCTGTCGTCCATCGTCGCCTGTATCTTAGGACCAGCACAGCTAAATCGACCAACACCATCCTTAAAAACAGAAAGAGAGAAAGGTTAAAAAAATAAATCTTTAACAAAATATTTTTACAAAATACAAGATACAGACTAAAATAATCATGCTCACCAGGCTGACATTTCTACAGGTGGCGGTGGAACCACTGACACCTCACTAGTTTCATATTTTAAGTAATTAACCGTGCTCTTCAGGCACGCCTTCCCTCAGTAAACCAGCTACATGTGTGCGATTTTTTAAGATAGAATGTTATGTGTTATTGCTTTGACTGGATTGTTAGTACTTCTTGCGTTTTCCATTTTTGTTTTCCATTTTTCTCAATGACATTTTTTTGGGGGGCGGGTATACATATTGATCTTTGCCTTAATATTGCCTGTTGATGCTGTAAGGTCCCTGTGAAGGGAAAGACCAGAAGTACCGGGTCTTTCTGGTCAAGCCGTCTCTCATAAAGACTTCTAAACAAACTCAGACTAGTCCACCGACTACCCTAAGTCGTAAAAGAGATCAAAGTTCAGACACTCATGATTTAGAGGCATATCCACAAGGGAAAGGGGTGTCAAAGGCGGTGGATACCCGAGAGCTGGAAAGGGTTAATAATATCTAAGCCTTTTAAGGAAGATTTGGCGGGAAGGAAGGAGGTGGTGGAAGAAGAGGGGCTGGGGGAAGTGAAGACAGAACAGGATATCATTCCTGGAGGTTGGGAATGGATATGGTTGCAGGACCCGTGGACGGGAAAATGGGAACAAGTCCGGGTGCCTAAAGCTGAAGCGGAGAATCGGAGGAAGAAGGGATTACCCCAAAGGCCATTGTATTGGGGTGAAACCGAGATGCGTGAATGGAGAAGAAAGATTAGGGAACAGCAGGAGGCCATTGCTAAAGAAAGAGAGGCTTGACGGGCATGGCATTTAGAAGAACTGAGGAAGATGGGATGCTTCCTGGACCTTGGGGGGAATCGGCAAGAGAAGGAGACCCATCCTGGGGATGGATGGGAGATGAAGAGACCCTCATGCTTCCAAGTGCAACTGACCAGAGTTTGGGAACTGAGGGGTCAAGGACAAGTTTGTGCCGGTCTGTGGGACCAGAGTTTGGGAAACGTTCTGGAAGAAAGCTTTCTGTTGCCCTTGCGAGAGCCGTTGCTTGAACAAGAGTCTAAGTTTAAACAAACATGTTAAGGTTAAAACCCCCGTTGGGTGAAGCAATAAATGAACACAAGTTGTTTGATAAACCGTCTAATGGTGTTTTATTGAAGACAAGGGAAGCCCAATCACACGACCCTTCACAGTCCCTTTTTATTCATTGTTGATAGTTTTAAATATTATCTTCTAATGATGATAACCACCACCGTACACTTAGTGTTTTCAACTTTAAATATTGTCTTTCGTTGTTTGTAAGCCGCTTTGGGTCCTATTCAGAAAGACAGGGCAAAAATATATGAATGAAATGGCATAACCTTTATGGACCCCAGTGTGTTTTCTTCAGGTGCACTGAGTGTAGTTGGTATTGAGAGACATCCCAAGAAGTGGGTGGTGTTTGATGAAAGCTTACACCAAATAAAGACGCATGACTTTAAGGTGGAACATGATGGGAGGGAAGAGCCTTGATCACGAATCCTCATTCTCTAGGTGTTTAGTCTTGAGATTAAACGGATGTAGCCTCTCTTGCCTCTCTTGGGCAGGCCTTTCCATCATATTCTTCTTGACCTCCTTCTTCCCTCTTTACTGTTTCTGTTTTGCACTCTATGTAATGTATTGTAGTGTTTTTACTAATTAGAATTGCTTATTTATATTGTTATTGTATTTTATTGTTGTTAGCCGCCTAGAGTGGTCCTCACCGACCAGATAGGCGGGGTATAAATTAAATAAATAAATAAACAAACAAACAAACAAATAAATTGCGGTCCTGCTCAAGTCTCTTAATAACAACACAGGCTTTAAAAAAAGTACTTGCTTTTCCAGATCCTTGACGGTGAACCATTAAGCATTTCCACTTCATTTTTATCTAAAATTATATTGGGTTAAAAGAGGGGAGCCAGAAATGTCTCTATGCCTTTCCTAGTAGTTCCAGGAAGGAAAATGTATCAAGAGAGGCGGGTTTCCCTTTCTCTCCCCCCCCCAATACACGGGATGGGCTTAATGGAACCCCAAAGAATGGATATATCACACCCCAGCCATATTCAAAACCACCAGGGGACTAGGGATTTCTCCCTTTCAGGTTTCGTTCCAGCCAAGAAAAAGAAGTTCCTGTGCCTCACCTTAGGAAAAGAAAAAAGAAAAAGAAAGGAATGTCCAAGGAACGAAACAAAATCTAAATTAAGAACACGGCCAAACAGCCCGGAAAACCTACACAATCTAAATTCTCCCCTCTGCAAATGGGCAACACTTTAATTAGGACCAACGGCACGTAAGCGATTAAAATGTGCAAGGTTTTTAGTTCTTTAGCCCTTCCTCCATACTGAGCGGGGGTGGGGGGAGGGAGAGATCTGGGAAGGTTTTGTTGAGTCAGGGAGCTAGTCCACAGTGGGGTAAAGTTCCTGCCCTCTGGCCAAGCCTTCAAAGGTCATAATGACCTTTCCCACCTTCCTCATGCATAATGTGCAGAAGCCGCTCTAGTGAACAGGAGGGAATGGGGCTGCCCCCATGGGATGGCCCACACACCGATTTCAAAAGGAGGATAGGCTTTAGAGCTTCGTCAATCTACAGAAAAAGCCAAAAGCTGCCACATAGCGCTTAAAACACTGGTTGGGTGATTTTACAAGTTGATCAGGCAGGCAACCCTATTAAGTTGGGTCCTCATTTTATTGACCTGGGAAGGATGAGTGAAGAGCTACCTGGGATTCAACCCTAGGTCGTGCACCCAGTTTTGGCTGCAGGCCAGCAGCTGAATGGGCCCCTGCCAGGAATCCTCAGTGGGGCCAGCTTCCACGCCCAGCAGGGCTCCTCATCAGCCAGGAAGGGCAGAGTTTGCCCGCTCCCCAAAGGCCATCATCAGCCAGTCTTCTGGGCCAGAGAGCTTAAGACTATGGCTTCCAGCTGCGCCTCTGTCCTCTCCCTTGCGCCCACTCCTCCCTGGAATATTTTAAGCCCCGACCCCATCGCATCCTTCCCCTCCCCCAGTTACCTTTCTTTTCGTCGCTGGGGGAGAGAGAGAGGAGAAAGGGGCTGTCCTTTTTGGAAGGGGGGGGGGAAGAAAACCTCACCAGGGTTCCCTCCTCTATCCCAAAGCTACAGGGCTGTCCCCTGATCCCACACCTACCTGGGGCTTCTGGACCCCCAGCTCCGCAGGGACCAGCCCGGAGCGAAGTGGGGCAGAGCCGGCCTGGCGAGGGGGGTCCCGCTCCCTCTCCTCGGTCACCCGCAGCTTCCGCACCAGCTCCTCCAGATGGGCCAGGGCGGGCTCCTGGGGGCAGCTGGGCCGGCCGGAGCCCCGTCGGAAGCCGCCGGCCAGGGAGGGAGGGAGCCTGCCCGGGCCCAGGAGCCCCGCCGGGGGCCAGGACGGAGCCCCACCGCCCAGGCGGAGACCCTGCCCCGGAGCCCGAGGCGCCCCCCACCCGGTGGCTGCGCTCCCTCCTGCTGCTGCTGCTGCTGCTCCGGCCATCGGGGCTCCGTCGAGGGACCTTGATGGCTGCGGGGGGGGGGGGGGCAGTTGTGTGGCCGCTGCCGGAATCAGGAGAAAGCGACCCTTCCTGCCTCTCCCTCGCCCTGGAGCGAAGCGCCTCCCCTGGCCGGAAAAGCCGGGCAGGGGGCGGGCGAGAGCCTTGCCCTTGGGGCGGAGGGGAGGGCAGGGCAGGGCCAAGAGGGTCTCGGCTTCAGGGGGAGAGGGATGGGGCTTCCTAGAGGGAGCTTTCTGTGGCGGCAACCCTCCCTGAACGTTGGAATGAGCTTCACGTGTATTAGGGACGTCCAGGTTTCTCCCCGCCGCCGCGTGCTATTGCCCGTCTGATAACGCTCTTTATTAGATGCCTCCTCTCTCTTCACGGTGCAATTCACGGGATTCTTCATCGTCAGCCCTGATTGTGTTTCTAGGTGAAAAGGACCCTTGTTATCCCGCCTGCCGCAGGCCTCCTGCGGGGGTTTATCAGCTCGGGATCTTTGACATCTGGGCACAGCTGTGTGTGTGCACCAGATGTTTGGTGTGTAATCAAGGCAGGGGAAACGTGGAGGTGACAGAAGGAGAAACTACTCAAACTCCGGAGTGCGGAAAGGTGGACGACATCCTGCTTCAAAAGGAACTGCGCAATAGAACTTACTGTAAGACACACCGACTCCGAAGTGGCTCATGATGGAGAAAGACCATGCTGGGTTTGCAGTAAAGGGATCTGGTTTCCAGATACTGATGGAAATGAAGGGGTTTGATTCATGATTTCTGTTGTTCCCAATTCACCCAATTTATAGTAACCTAGTCTTAGAACTTCTTCTAAACAATGTCCAATTTTGATGCCATATGGTAGAACCCAGAATCCAGAGCACAAGACAACCACCATTGGCAACGCCTGTTTACAGTTGTTTGCATTCTTTGTCTTAAACAGGAACCAACTTCTGCAGGTTCCTGTTTCGCTTGTGGCCTGCTAAGCCCAAAGACCCTTTACTTGCGTTCTTCTGGTCAGGTCAGCTGTCACCCATATTGGTCACAGAAGAATGATGGAGTTGGAAAGGGCCTGTTCTAAAGCCATGGAGTCCAACCTTCCTCACAGCGCAGGCATCCAAATCAAAGCAGATCTGAAAAATGATTGTCCAATTTTTCTCTTGAATGCCTCCAGCTGGTATTTGTGCATCTGTTCCCCACCACCACCACCACCTAAACCCAGTGGATAGAGTGACAGACTAGGACTCTGGGGACTAGGGTTTGAATCTCCACTCAGCCACTGGAACTCACTGGGGGAATAGAGATGGTAAAGCCATTCCTTAAATATCTCACTGACTTTAAAAGCCCTATTAGGGTGGCTATAAGTCAGCTCCGACTTTATGGCACAGAACAGCAAAGGAATGGAAAAGGCTTGCAGATCTAAATTAGTGTCAATTGGTTACTTCCCACCCCACCCCCATCTGAATAGCTGAGTCAATTATGTATCTGGCTGTGGAGCCAGAGGTTGGGAGTTTGTTTGTTTGATTGTTTGATTGATTGATTTTTATCCCGCCCTTCTAGACAACGTCTACTCAGGATGGCTTACAATAAAATTATTCATGAAACAGTTTAAACAACAATTAAATCAACAATAAAGTATTAATCATGATAGGAAAATATAACCAAAAGTCTAAGTAAGAAATAAATGTCAAGTATTGACGGGAGGGAAGGCCTGCCTAAAGAGCCAAGTCTTTAATTGGCTCTTAAAAACGTCCAGCGAGGGTGCCAGGTGGATCTCTGATGGCAGGCTGTTCCAAAGTCGAGGGGCCACTGCCGAGAAGGCCGAGTCTCTAGTTCTTTCTTTCCGGGCCTCTCTCGGCATTAGGCCCCTCAGCCGTCTTTCCTGGCTATAGCGAGTGACCTGAGTATATCTAGGTGGGAGAAGGCATTCTACTAGGTCCAAAACTGTTATATGTCATCATTAACAGTTTGAAATCAATGTGGAAATGAATGGGCAGCCAATGCAAGGCAGCCAGAGTGGCAGAGATATGCTGGTGTTTTCTCGTCCCACTAAGTTGTCTGGCTTCCGCATTCTGCACCATCTGAAGTTTCCGCATCAATCCCAAAGGTAGCCCCACGTAGAGTGCATTACAGTGGTCTAATCTTGAGATTACAAGTGCATAGACCAAAGTGGTGAGGGCCCCACCATCCAGATAGGGACGCAGCTGGGCAATCTGCCATAGATGGTAATAGGTGGAGTGGACCACTGACGCCACCTGGGTTGCCATGGTAAGCTCCGGATCCAGGTGTACTCCCAAGCTGCGAACCTCACTCTTCGCGGTGAGAGTCACCCCCCCCCCAAAGTGAGGGAGTTTCCCAAACCGCCAATGGAGGGGCCGCCCACCCTCAAGACATCCACCTTGTCCAGGATCAGCCTCAACCCATTCTCCTGCATCCATTGCAGTACAGCCTCCAGACAGCGCTGAAAGGACAGCTGAAGAGTTCAGTTCCCCACTGTGCCTCCAAAGAGAAGATCCTGCCTGGGTGGCTTTGGGCAAGCTGTCCAATCCCAGGGCAACCCCAGAAAAAGGGAAGGGGAAACTGATAGGGGGAGATAATGATACTGTATTTTATTACTATCAACTGTATCAATAAATTTGAGAATCTCTCTTATGTACTATAACATCTTGTCCACAATGTAGCTGTAACAATATTGTATCTATGCTCTTTATACCACAACAAATGTACCTTATCCCAAATGTACTTTATATTTGTACTCCTGCTATATTTTGTATTTCTGCAATGCCTAGAATGTATGCCCTCCCAAATGGTCCCATTGATTAGATGTTTTACAAACTCCATTCTGTTTTAACTCTGCCTCAACCCAGACCTGGGAACAACAAAGACCATTCACACCTAGCTGATAGCACTGCTGATAAGCATTTATGGCCCATCCAAATAAACAAAGCAACCCCCACCCTACACCAGGAACTGAGGTTGTGGTAAAGTATGGCCAGATGGCTACACTTAGAATAACAAAAGGGATGCCCAAAGTCACATTGGAATGTCAGGGGAGGAAGGCAGCAATAATGGTTCCCAGACTTTCAGGCACAGCTTGGGCACAGGTCAAAGAAACATCAGGGCATAAAATTGATATTTTCTTCTGATTTCTGAATGGCTAAGTTAGCATCTCAAATCCAATGAGGAGCAGGATCCAAGATTGGGTTCCTCATTTAGTCATGCCCGACTCTTCGTGATCCCATGGACCAGAGCATGCCAGGCCTTCCTATCTTCCACTGCCTCCCGGAGTTCTGTCAATTTCATGTTGGTTGTCTCGCAGACACTATGCAGCCATCTCATCCTCTGTCGTCCCCTTCTCCTCTTGCCTTCACACTTTCCTAACATCAGGGTCTTTTCCAAGAAGTGTTCTCTTCTCATGAGATGGCAAAGTACAAGAGCCTCAGCTTCAGGATCTCTCTTTCCAGTGAGCACTCAGGGTTGATTTCCTTTAGAATTGATAGGTTTGTTCTCCTTGCAGTCCAGGGAACTCTTAAGAGCCCCCTCTAGTACCACAATTCAAAGGCATCAATTATTCGGCGGTCTGCTTTCATTATGGTCCAGCTCTCACTTCCATACATCACGACAGGAAAAACCATAGCTTTGACTATTCGGACTTTTGTTGGCAAGGTGATGTCTCTGCCTTTTAAGATGCTGTCAAGATTTGTCATCGCTTTCCTCCCAAGAAGCAGGCGTCTTTTAATTTCGTGGCTGCTGTCTCCATCTGCAGTGATCATGGAGCCCAAGAAAGTAAAATCTGTCACTGCCTCCATATCTTCCTCTTCTATTTCCCAGGAGGTGATGGGACCAGTGGCCATTATCTTAGTTTTTTGATGTTGAGTTTCAGGCTGTTTTTTGCACTCTCCTCTTTCACCCTCATTACAAGATTCTTTAATTCCTCCTCACTTTCTGCCATCAGAGTGGTATCATCTGCATATCTGAGATTGTTGATATTTCTTCCGGCAATCTTAATTCCGTCTTGGGATTCCTCCAGTCCAGCCTTCCGCATGATGTATTCTACATATAGGTTAAATAAGCCGGGGGACAATATACAGCCTTGTCATACTCCTTTCCCAATTTTGAACCAATCAATGTTTACGTATCCAGTTCTATCATTCTATCATTTTTGAGATTATAACCCATTACAGCTTTTCCCACTATGAGGGCTACTCCATTTCTTCTATGGGATTCTTGCCCACAATAGTAGATATGATAATTGTCTGAATTGAATTCGCCCATTCCCATCCATTTTAATTCACTGATACCCAGGATGTCAATGTTTATTCTTCCCATCTTCTGTTTGACCACATCCAGCTTACCAAGGTTGATAGATCTCTCATTCCAGGTTCCTATGCAGTATTTTTCTTTGCAGCATCGGACTTTCCTTTCACTTCCAAGCACATCCACAGCTGAGCGTCATTTTGGCTTTGTCCCAACCACTTCATTAGCTCTGGAGCTACTTGTACTTGTCCTCTGCTCTTCCTCAGTAGCATGTTGGACAGCTTCCAACCGGAGCGGCTCATCTTCCAGCATCATACCTTTCAGCCTTAGGTTCATGGGGTATTCTTGGCAATGATACTGGAGTGGCTTGCCAGTTCTTCCTTCAGGTGGATCGCGTTTAGTCAGAACTCTCCACTATGACCTCTCCCTCTTGGGTGTCCTTACATGGCATAGCCCATAGCTTCTCTGAATTACTCAAGCCCCTTCGCCTCGACAAGTCAGCAATCCATGAAGGGGGCAGATGGCGATAGCAGCCACAAAATTAATGAATTTGACCAAACTCCGGGAGGGAGTGGAAGACAGGAGGGCCTGGCATGCTCTGGTCCATGGGGTCACAAAGAGTCAGATACGACTTAATGACTAAACAACAACAGTCACCATCTGCAGTGATCATGGCCCCCAAGAAAGTAAAATCTGTCATTGCTTCCATATCTTCCCCTTCTATTTGCCAGTATTTTTCTTTGCAGCATTGGACTTTCCTTTCACTTCCAGGCACGTCTGCCGCTGAGCGTCCTTTTGGCTTTGGCCTAACCACTTCATTAGCTCTGGAGCTACTTGTCCTTGTCCTCTGCTCTTCCTCATGTTGGTTGCCTTCCGACCTGAGGAGCTCATCTTCCAGCCTCATATCTTTTAGCCTTTTGTATGCGCTTGGGCGCTGCTTGCTCCTGCATGACTCGGTGGGCGATGTTCCGCTCGCGTTGCCTTTCTGGGCTCCACGAGGGCTGGGCTGGCATGGTGGATCGCTGAGCGGAAGCCACTGCTGTTGTGGAGCGAGAGAGGGCACCAGCTATTGGTCAAAATCCTGTTGTGTGGCCCTAGCAGGAGAGGCACCATCATCAATGGCATTCTGCCACTGATTCAAGCCTTCCTTGGGCCATTTTGGGGTGGAATCAAGCATTATGACCAAGCGACATATACCCTGAAATCACAAAAGGAAGCCTTTAACTGTCAGCCGTTTGCTGATTACTTCATTCCCGTTGTGCACACTGAACCGTTTAGCTTTGGCTTTGTGCATCGGTCTGTCACCGTGGAGGAGAGGAAGCCTGTGCAGGGAGGAGAGTGCTTTGGCTCTCGCACACTTTCCACAACATGGACTTCCTTCACAACTGAACCAGATGTACACATTGCACCATCAGCCACAGTCATGGGCCTCTGGGCAGAATTACCAAGGTGGGGTCAGGCCAGGGCCCTGGTGGCCAAATATTCTCATAAAGGCATCTCGATCCCATCCTTCTGAACAACAAGCGAGCCTTCAATGGCTGTAATGTGCCTTTAGGTCATGCCCTGGTTCTAATTTGATGATACATTTCATCTCTTTTTTTCTTCTTTATTTTGTATTTTCAGTGTGTTTTGGCCCCCTCTCCCTGGAGACATCAGGAATGGCCCCTTCCCTGTTACCCTTCTGAAAAGAGGCTAAAGATACTCATCTCTTCAGGCAGGCTTTTGACAATTACATCTGAATCCCTGAACCCCATTTTAGCAGCCAGTTTTAATCTTTTCCACATTTCCATGTTTTCACCTTCTAATTGTATTTTAAATAATATATTGTTTATTTTTTTTAATATTCATGGTCCCCTTTTCCCCAAGAAGACCAAGGGTGGGGGCCCTTAATTATTCTTAATAATTATTGCGCCCTGTCCCCATCGCCTCCGGGGGGGGGAGAGATAGGGTAGAGACCATAGAGCCAGGAAGGAGGTAGAGGATTGCCTCTCCCCGGCGGACCGGAAGCGGAAGCCGGGAGCCTGCTGTTCTCTCTTTCCCACCTCTATGGTCTTCCTCTTTCCCGCCAGAGGACTTGGAAGGAGGCGTGGGAGGTCGGCAGGTGTGTATGTGTGTTTGTGTGGGTTGTGAGGGGTTGCAAAAACTGAACATTAGGCCCCCCACCGACTCCCCAGGGACCGTACGGGGGGGGGGGAAGGGGGGGAGAGTCTCTTTTCAACCCGGTGGAAAAAGCGCAGCAAAGCCAAACGCCCCCCCCCGCCGCTTTTGCTCCGCCTGGAGGGAAGGAAGAAGGAGCCTCATTTCAATCCCCCCCCTTTTCTTCTTTCTCTTCCTCGGGGGTGGGGTGGGTGGAGAGGACGGAGAGTCCTGATCCCACGTGGGGGGAGGGGACAGGGAAGGTTGCCAGGATCCTCCCCACGCCTTGTAGGTGAATGCGTGTCCGTGTAGGGACTCATCCTGGGGTGGTTTGTTCCCCCCCCCCGCCGTTTTCCTTTTTTTCCTTTCCTTCCTTCGGGGGGGGGGGTGTCCAAAGGGAAGGAGAAGCGGCCACTGGTTCTTTTCTGCCCCTTTATTCTCTTCCTCCTCTCCCCCGTTTCACCTTCTAATTGTATTTTAAAATATATATATATATATATATATATATATATATATATATATATATATATATATATATATATATATATATATATATATATATATATATATATATATATATATATATATATATATATATATATATATATATATATATATATATATATATATATATATATATTTAATATTCATGGGCCCCCTTTCCCCAAGAAGACCAAGAGCAGGGGCTCTTAATTATTCTTAATAATTATTACGCCCTGTTCCCATCGCCGGGGGGGGGGGGTAGGGTAGAGACCATAGAGCCAGGAAGGAGATAGAGGATTGCCTCTCCCATCGGACCGGAAGCGGAAGCCGGGCGCCTGCCGTTCTCTCTTTCCCACCTCTATGGTCTTCCTCTTTCCCGCCAGAGGACTTGGAAGGAGGCGTGGGAGGTCGGCAGGTGTGTATGTGTGTTTGTGTGGGTTGTGAGGGGTTGTTAAAAATGAACATTTCGGGCCCCCACCGACTCCCTAGGAACCGTACGGGGGGGGGGAGAGGGGGGGAGTCTCTTTTCAACCCGGTGGAAAAAGCGCGGCGAAGCCAAACGCCCCCCCCCGCCGCTTTTGCTCCGCCTGGAGGGAAGGAAGAAGGAGCCTCATTTCAACCTCCCTTCCTTCTCTTCTTTCTCTTCCTCGGGGGTGGGGTGGGTGGAGAGGACGGAGAGTCCTGATCCCACGTGGGGGGGGGAACAAGGAAGGTTGCCAGGACCCTCTCCATGCTTTGTAGTTGAGTGCGTGTCCGTGTAGGGACTCATCCTGGGGAGGTTTGTTCCCCCCCCGGTGCATAGAGGCCGCCCTTGTCCTTTTTTTCCTTTCCTTCCTTCGGGGGGGGGGATTTTCAAAGGGAAGGAGAAGCGGCCACTGTTTCTTTTCTGCCCCTTTATTCTCTTCCTCCTCTCCCCCTCCTTGCCTTCCCCAGACAAAGGGGCCCCCGAGGGTCCGTGTGTGTGTGTGTGAGAGAGAGTTGTGTTGTGTTTGTGGGTGGGTGCGTGTGATTTCCAAAAATGACCATTAGGGCGCCCACCACTCTCCAGGCAATCGGGGGGGGGGGGGGAAGGGAAGCGCAGCAAAGCCCCCGCCCACGTTGCTCCGCCTGGAAAGAAAGGACACCCTCCCCCCTCTTTCTTCAGGGGTGTCACGATCCCACTCGGGGGGGGGACAAACAAGCTCGGCAGGGTCCTCTCCATGCCGTGTGTGCACGCAGGAAATCATCCTCGGAGGGGTGGTGGTTTTCTCCCACCCCACGCACCCCCCACCCCCGGTCATGGAGACTGGTGCCCTTTCCCTTTTTCCCTCCGTCTTCCCCCCCTCCACCTTTTCTTCCTTCTCCAGACCTACACTCTGGGTGACCCATACACACACACCAAGGGATTTCCTCCCACGCTTGGCCATGGGGCTTTTTGGGTTCCCTTTGGGGGGAGAAGAGAGCTACCCTGTTTTAAAAATTAAGTTTTGTTTCCACTTTTTCCCCAATTCGTTTTGCTTCCAGTGCCCTGTTTGGCCTCTTTGTGGGGCAAAAGTTGGTTTTGGGGGAGGGGGGTTAGGGCCACTCTTTCTCAGAAACCCCTTAGAATGGTAGCAGTAAAATAAGCCCTCTATAAATCCCTGAAATCAATAAATTCATTCCTTCATATGCATTACGTACCTGTTTAAGCCAGGCAAGGGCTCTTGGAGATGGCCGTTTCCTCCCTCCCAGCTGGGAGTGTTTGGGGGACGGAGGGCAGGGAAGTCTCTCTGCACGTCAGGAAAAGGGGTGGAGTATAAACGTGTGGGTCACCTTTTTCTCCTTCCCGCTTTCAGTGTCCTTTTTTTTTTTTTTTTTCCAAAACTATTGGGTAATGGGGAAGGAATACAAAAGGCAAAGGGCAGTGGGGGGGAATGGAAAAAGGGTTTTGAGAATAAGAAAACATCAAATGCATAATCATTCAATCTTGCATATCAAGTATATAAACATCTAATCTATTAATGTTCCAATAAAGGTTCATCTTTCTTCTTTTTCTTCTTCTTCTTTTGACTATTTTGTCTATGTATTAACCTCTTTACCTTTCAACTTATACGTGTAATACAACTTAAATCTATGTTATTCCCACAGCATCAGAACACCAAGGCCAATTGTGAAATATATCCCCTTTCACCCTCCTTTTTTCTTGAGAATACACTCAGCAGACCCAAAATAATATAAATCCTGCTCTCCCCTCCCCTTTCCTCCCTGTGCTTGTTTGTTTCTGCGACTCTTTTTTCTTCCATATTTTAAAAGGGGAAACAATATCATTCAAAGTTTGCTTTTCAACCTCAATTTCCTTATCTGCTATCGCTACATCTCTTACTGGGTGGTCCTCCATCCCTTGTATATTATCTGATATCTTCATCAATACAACCGGTTCTGAGATCTCTTTTTGGTGTAATGTAACCTCTGCTACCTTCCCTCCCCTAGAGCCTCCAATCACGTCTTCCATCTGGTCAATATAATAATTTACCTGCATGAATTTTTGCAACAGTGACATCTGAAAAGAGGTTTTCCAGTCTAGCCACCGATCTGTAATTTTCTCAGGGGGAGGTTCCATTTTCTGTTTCCACTATTTTCACTTAAAATTCCCTCTCCCCTTTACCCCAGTACACATCCAATATTTCTAATATTTCACCTTGCAACTATACCATATTAGCAATAAGATAGCAGGTACATTCAAGTAAGAGATGGAATCTAAAACATAAACCTCTCAAGTGTCTTTGTACTGTAGTCCAGTCCTTTTACACGTCGCTAATATCTTCAGACCGGTTGCTTCTTCTTTTCCCTTCTTTTCTGTTCTCCAAGTTTGTTTTAACCTTCACCCGGCAAGACTCTATTATTAGAATGTCATTTGACAAGATCCCAGTTCAGTTCAAACCACATAGCCCCCAGTTCACAGCTCACAGTCCATTTCTTCCTTTTACTTCCAAAGACTTCCTTCTCCTCCCCCGAACAGGGAGATCCAGCAATCAGAGTCCCGGCAATATATTATCCACGGAAAGCAGAGTCCCACACAGTCTAAAAATATATAACCACAGAGGAAAAGGGGTCCAAAGTGAACAGCTTGCAACAGAATTTATTTTTTCAAGGCCCATCAGTTGATTCTTCAAGAGTTATTTTTCCTCCTTTAATGGAGACACGAGCTATTTCTGCCTGGCTGTTCCTTTAGAAATAACTCGACCTTCAGCTTGGGTAAAGCTGGAATGCTAGGAATGCTGCTCCTTATCTCATTTGGTCATAAATTTGCACACAATCACTTGTTCTTCATTTAATGAGGTTTTTCATAGAACAAGGGCTTCCACTTACTTTGATGTGTACTTTCGCCGTGCTTCTGTTTTCTTATTGTCGGCAAACGGAGCTGTCTTTGGCTAGTTGCCAAAAATGGCGCCCATCTTCATCTGTGCTGATGTGAATTTCCAGAAGAAAGACAAATCGAGTTGCTGCCCAATCTTCTAACTTCTGTGGCTCACCAGCTGCTGCAGAAGGGTCTCTCCTGACTCTTCCTTGCCCCCCCCCCATTTCTGGAAGGGTCCCAGACCGAAGTGGTTCTAGCTTTCCCCGGGAGCTATTCCCGAGAGCTGCTAGCTTCACCAAGACGAAGCTCCTCCTCCCCGCTTTCAGTGTCCTTTGAGGAGGTGACCCCGCATTGCCCCCAACAGGAGCGTGGATCGAGGCTCGAGATCTCTGTGCGAGGACCTCCTGCTGGGATCGAGGTCTCCCCAGGTA